>NC_092286.1:2329543-3012043 GCF_036320965.1 Panulirus ornatus
ACACGCAGGGAATACGTGGGAAGTATTCTTTCTCCCCTATCCCCAGGGAAACATATATATATATATATATATATATATATATATATATATATATATATATATATATATATATATATTATCTATTATTTATTTATTTATTTTACTTTGTCGCTGTCTCCCGCGTTTGCGAGGTAGCGCAAGGAAACAGACGAAAGAAATGGCCCAACCCCCCCCCCATACACATGTATATACATACGTCCACACACGCAAATATACATACCTACACAGCTTTCCATGGTTTACCCCAGACGCTTCACATGCCTTGATTCAATCCACTGACAGCACGTCAACCCCGGTATACCACATCGCTCCAATTCACTCTATTCCTTGCCCTCCTTTCACCCTCCTGCATGTTCAGGCCCCGATCACACAAAATCTTTTTCACTCCATCTTTCCACCTCCAATTTGGTCTCCCTCTTCTCCTCGTTCCCTCCACCTCCGACACATATATCCTCTTGGTCAATCTTTCCTCACTCATTCTCTCCATGTGCCCAAACCACTTCAAAACACCCTCTTCTGCTCTCTCAACCACGCTCTTTTTATTTCCACACATCTCTCTTACCCTTACGTTACTCACTCGATCAAACCACCTCACACCACACATTGTCCTCAAACATCTCATTTCCAGCACATCCATCCTCCTGCGCACAACTCTATCCATAGCCCACGCCTCGCAACCATACAACATTGTTGGAACCACTATTCCTTCAAACATACCCATTTTTGCTTTCCGAGATAATGTTCTCGACTTCCACACATTCTTCAAGGCCCCCAGAATTTTCGCCCCCTCCCCCACCCTATGATCCACTTCCGCTTCCATGGTTCCATCCGCTGCCAGATCCACTCCCAGATATCTAAAACACTTCACTTCCTCCAGTTTTTCTCCATTCAAACTCACCTCCCAATTGACTTGACCCTCAACCCTACTGTACCTAATAACCTTGCTCTTATTCACATTTACTCTTAACTTTCTTCTTCCACACACTTTACCAAACTCAGTCACCAGCTTCTGCAGTTTCTCACATGAATCCGCCACCAGCGCTGTATCATCAGCGAACAACAACTGACTCACTTCCCAAGCTCTCTCATCCCCAACAGACTTCATACTTGCCCCTCTTTCCAAAACTCTTGCATTTACCTCCCTAACAACCCCATCCATAAACAAATTAAACAACCATGGGACATCACACACCCCTGCCGCAAACCTACATTCACTGAGAACCAATCACTTTCCTCTCTTCCTACACGTACACATGCCTTACATCCTCGATAAAAACTTTTCACTGCTTCTAACAACTTTCCTCCCACACCATATATTCTTAATACCTTCCACAGAGGTGCCTGAGGATTGGCGGAATGCGTGCATAGTGCCATTGTACAAAGGCAAAGGGGATAAGAGTGAGTGCTCAAATTACAGAGGTATAAGTTTGTTGAGTATTCCTGGTAAATTATATGGGAGGGTATTGATTGAGAGGGTGAAGGCATGTACAGAGCATCAGATTGGGGAAGAGCAGTGTGGTTTCAGAAGTGGTAGAGGATGTGTGGATCAGGTGTTTGCTTTGAAGAATGTATGTGAGAAATACTTAGAAAAGCAAATGGATTTGTATGTAGCATTTATGGATCTGGAGAAGGCATATGATAGAGTTGATATATATATATATATATATATATATATATATATATATATATATATATATATATATATATATATATATATATATATATATATATATATATAAGATTCTTGTTGCCACCAATGAAGGTCTTTATGATGTGTATTAAGAAACCTGATTTCTTAAACGAGTTTGACTATTGTAGACGTGATATGTGTTTTGTTAAGGTAGGTTATTGTTCCCTGAACTAAACGTATTGTGTTGTTACAGCGATCTTGATGCAGCTTTACTTACCACAGAGATGACACCCACGGACAAGTCTGTTTGTGTGTTTGTTCTGATTTCCTCTGCGACACTAGCGATGTTTCACTTTATAACATCTTGCCTATCATCACAATACCGTTCCCATATGTAAGGCAAGGAATCTCACAAGGGCTACCGATTAGATTTCAGGAAATTTGACAACATCCTCCACAATCAATAGCAAAGCGCAGTACGCCACGTTCATTAGATACAACGATATACAGAAACTATATTTAACGTTAAGGGGATACATATCACAGAACCATTGTCAAAATCTGTTTGTGTTTGCCTGACAACTACAACACAAGAGCTGCGGGAAGTCGCTTCGTGGGAAAAATATACAATATTTTCCGTGACAGAATTATTGGGCCAGTATGTCAGTGGACCATATAGTTAGCAGAAGAAGTCAGAAAGTCAGGCAACCGGCCGACCAAGCTACCATTCTATACAGGAGGGAGGAAGTAGATTGTGCTTGCGCGGGCTTGGGACGAGCCTCCGACCCAAGAGAAATCTGAAAATGAAATGCACGTAAATTAGAAGTCCACAATACAGTAAGATCAGGAAAAAAAATTACAGAAAATAACTGCAAAATTAAACTTTCATGATGTTTCAGGAGACGTAATTGATGTGATTTTTTTTTTGGGGGGATACAGGTATATGAAATAGTTATTCATATACGAAGGTAAAATTCTCATTCATTCTTGTTAAGCCATGTCGTCGTTACAACTGCATATCGCTCCTTTATGTGTCTTCTATATGGATCGCTGGATGTTGAACCAACACACTAGAAAGATCATTGTACCGCCAATTGTATTCCACAGTAGCCTACAGTTTGCAGCAACAGCAACTAAGTTTTTCGTTGCTTGATGATCCACCTTCTGGATTTATTCCACACTTCGTTTGTACATATTTCACGTTGCTTTACTAATACATGCTTGCCTTTTATGTCTGGCATAGGTACAGCGATCTACCAGACTTTCTTTGGCTCCTTGTTCCGAAAGAGATACTATACAGACCATAGGCCAGCGGCCGGTACGATACTTACAACACACCGGATATGCTCTCGTCATCATCGCTACTTTTGCTTATATTCGAAATCCACCAGGGAGATAGGATCATACATAAGTCGCTTGTTACAAATGAATATAAGTATTTGTCTAATACACTGAACAGTCAAATGACTCTCTGTGAATAAAGAAGTTCTACAGCGATAGAATACAACCATATCCTGACAGATAAGATAAGCGGACTAGATCGCTGGTGTCAGTCTAGGATGGAGTAGTGCACGTAACAGGTCGTTGTCATTGAGCTGTGACTCGTGTTCTGTATCAACAATATTAATGTCCAGAGACGACAGGTAGTGTTCAAGTTGTGGCCACTGTGGGATCTGTGTAATGTATGCAACCAAACAGGCATAGATCTGCCTTCAGGTTGGTTGCTAGAAAAGCTTCATCCCTGCGACTTCATAACTGCCACCTGTTGCGGAGCTATACTAGTAGACGACTGTAAGAAAACCATAAGCTAAGATGAGAATACATAGAATTAAGACTTGGAGACTATCAACATGAATATGATTATGTGAAAAATCATACTTTTAAAACAGAAAATAGCAGTGAGGCGAGGAAGGCGTGGTGGGGTGAACAGTAACTAGCGCCACACACACACACACACACACATACACACAAAAGGCCACACCCATGGAAACACACGGTCATGCATACAGTTCACAGAGAGTTGTAGGGTAGGGGAGCCAAAGATATAAAAAAGTACTCGTATACTTCACTTTTACAAGAATGGTGGACGACTGGAGTAAGATGACCGAGGACATGGTTAATGCAGACGATATACACAGATATAAGAAGTTGTATGATAGCTAACAAAGTACAATAGATGGGGCCCGACGAATGAAAAATGCCCCTTCCCGTACAGAACAAATAGGTAATTACATACACACACACATACATACACACACATAGAAAAGGAAAAAAAAATTGTACAAGAATTATGAATTATGAAGAGTTGAGTCGCAGGGAGAGGCTAGAGGCTTTAAATATACCCACCCTGGGAGAGAGAAGAATGGGGGGGGGGTGACATTTTTTTTTCAAACAGCTTGATGACGTTATAGCGAATAGTAAGGAATGTGCAACTAGAGGACGTAATGTGAAATTAAGCAAGACACTTGTCAAAATTAGATTTTAAGTACTTTTATAGTATGGGAGTGGTAGGTGAAAGGTAGAGAATGACTGGATATGGTTAACACAACGTACATAGATTTAAGGAGTTGTATGATTGTAGAGACTGTTCCAAGAGAGTGGTTCCCCGGGTGTAAAACTCCCTCCCCGCGCAGTACAATTACAAATGGGTTATTACTGAGGGAGAGAGGTGCTCCGTATGCTCAATAAAGTTCTACTCAAGACTTTAAGGTTTACTTTCCATCAGAATATTATGTATAAGGACGGGGGGGGGGGGGGGCTGGGATGAAAGGGCCCCTGAATGATCAAATGTCTAAGTATAGTGTAAATGTCTAGTAACAGTGGGTGGGGGAGAACTAGTACCAGTGGGAGTGGGAGAACTAGTAGCAGTGGGTGGGAGAGGACTAGTGCCAGTGGGAGAACTAGTAGCAGTGGGTGGGATAGGACTAGTACCAGTGGGAGTGGGAGAACTAGTAGCAGTGGGTGGGAGAGGACTAGTACCAGTACCAATGTTGTCAACGTAAGCAAAACAAAATTTGTAAATACTGTGTACTTATAGGATATCCAAGCAACGAATGTGTGATTGACAAGGGAGAGTTAGCAAAAATAGAAAGCATATATTTGCAAGCAAATGACAACTAACTATTTCAGAAAAATTTCTTGGGTAAATTCCATACATATGCTAAAAAGTATATCATTGCTATTCGTGGTATTATAAAGTAGCAATTTAATATCTTTAGAACTGCATGAACGAAAAAAAAGAATGATACAAGAAAAGAAGGTAGTAAGTGTAGTGTGGACGGTAAATCACTCACTAAAGATTTTTTGCTTTTTTCGATCTGGTATTTGTCCAGAAAAAGATGAGAGAGAATATAGAGACCTGCGTGTTATGACCAGAGCAACAACAAGAGAGCAATAGGAAGGGATATGACTAACTCTGGCGATGGTAGAAATAACTAGAAATAGGACAAGAGAGAAGTCGTACGATCAGGGACTACAGACAGAAGGGAAAGGAATACAGTAGGTATCAGTAAGAATCAGAAAAAGCCTAAAAAGGGAAGTTTGGAAATCCTAAATGTGTTACACGCTTTCATATACTTTGGAGATGTTGAGAGTTATGACAAAGATCCATCAAAATTCTTTAGAGAAGATGATCAAACGCGTGTCAGGGACAGATGATCACATGTATATCTTGCACCACGGAAGCCATACTACCGGTGATATGAAAGAAGGAAATGAAATCTGTTTCAGCGTTAAGGAGAATTTAAAAGCATTTAGAAACAGCAGAAATGATAGAATTGGTGCAATAGCTAGAGTGGTTGTATAGTCTTAGAATGGACTTTACAAAAAGCAGGCTTCAAAAAAGAAGGAAACGTTTGGTTATTTACTACAGAGACAAAACATGCGAGAAAAGACCACAGTTAGTTCAGAAACATACCTTTAGGGCAGGAGGAGCTACACCATCTGAACCATTGGCTCTCTTCACTTATATGTGGTAGAGTACTCTGAAGACCACACAAAAAAGCTTGCTGGAAGGAAATGGTATGTGTGTGTGGGGGGGGGGGGGGGGAGAGGGTGCAGAAGTGGGTTTATTCAATGTAGAGTTACAGAAAAATAAGACGCTGTAGAGAGCAGTACTTTCAGTTGGAGAGTTGTACATAGATTAATCACGACAGAGAAGAGGAGGAAAAGTTGAATTACAGATTACTGGAGATGTTTTTGGTTAAGGATCAGAAAAAAAACTAACAGCTGAAGAAGTTAAACCAGTCAGCACACTTTATTTCGTTGCGGGCGTGCTTGACTTTACAAACAGCTTTTGCAGTGAATCTGTTAGAAATGAAATCAGAATGATATTCAAGAGAGGGGTAGAATTTCATGAACCAACACGCCCAGTCCCTAACGCAACAGGCATGAGAGTAAGAGCCATCCAATTAAGATGCAATGAAAACAGCACAACTGGAGGTGTCCTGGTCCCCAAAGCAATACTAGTCCTAAGAAAAGTAAGTACAAAAACTGTGTACGGTAAACTTTCAAACTCAACCAAATTTTCAGAGGACGTATTGAGGGAAGGGTAGGGGTGGACGTTTATAGCTGGAAGTGACAGAGATAAGGTTGTGATCAGAAGACCCTAAACGGGCCAAAATAGTGCATTTATAATGGGGGGGTTCAGAGGTGATAAAGAAATTGTGTGTGATAGAGGAGTGGTTATGACGATTAAGGACTCGTGTTAGTTTGCTTCAGATTACAAAGGAGGGAAAAAGAAATATCCTGGACTCTGCTGGGTTCATCTGGAGTAGAACGAAACCAAACTTTTGTCATATACATTGAAATCCCCTTCATAGAGAATATTAGTACATGAATGTGAAGAGAGCAATACTTCTTGGCAAGAGGTCAGTTAATTGAAAAGATGTACATATGCGGAAGAACTAAGGCGATACGCGAAACAGAAGCAAAGATATAATGAAAAAAAAAAGTATTGGGTTTGATGGCTCACTATCCGAGGGGTGAAACATGTAGTTCTGAACAACAGTGAAGACCAAAACTGGCCTGAAAACAGAAACGATGATACTGGTTATAGTTGGAGATTAAATTGTGAAAAGGAAAGGATAGCTGTTAAAGGTATAATCAAGTGAGAGAGCAGACAAATAGTGTTCGCTGGGGGGGGGGGGGGTTCTTTCTAAGTGCAAATGTTTCAGGAACAGATGAAGAAGGGGCCAAATCTAGAAGTAGTGTTGGTGGAGGTGAAGTGGGTCTCGTTTGCATTATGCTGGTCAAGGGGACCCGGACAACAATCCACTATCTTTTGCCGTTAGCATCGTTGCAGTCAAACCACATGCTTCCATGTGCTTTATGAAAGATAGGAAAAATTAAAGCAACTACCAATCTCCTGATTATCTTTGCAGTTTACTCACAAGAAAAAGCCAGATTGATTACTGTATGGTGTTATGATGATATGTATCTAAAAATAGAGAGCGGATGGTTCCAAATGTGCGGAAGATCTTATCTATAGACTCGTCACCTAAGGTGATGCGTGTAATACAAAGGATCTGACTAACGAGGAAGGAACCTTCCCTGAGGAGCACCAAGGCATAGTAAGATGGACGACCTTCCTCCACCACCTGACAACTACCTCGATATGCCGCCATCTCTTCCACCGCCTCAACTTATGGACTACGACGTTGGCCTACCACCGCCTCCACCTCCCCCGCCCGAGGATTACGATGGTTCCCCACCGTCGCTCCCTCCACCTCCAGACTACGACTTCCCATTGACACGCCCTGTGTCAGGCCAGGACTTGGCACAGGTACAGGATATTCTCCCACCACCACCACAACCACCGCTACATGTGAAGGATGGCCAGGTGTGGTCCGCTGGCTCACGGGACGCCAGCCATGGGTCGTTGAATCACTGTAAGTATAAACGTGTTTCCCTCTGTATCCAACATTTCATCATCTCCATTGTATTACATCACACAAGAATATATCGACGCGCCTTAGTAGTGTATTAGCTAGTGGAGCTAACCACAAATCCACTGGCCGGGTTCGATTCCTAGCGTGGGCAGATGGTGGGCAACTCACCCACCTCTTCATACTTCCTTTGACTAATAGACCGTTGGCTACCAACCTGACATGGAGTAAAACGCCACAGGTAGGACAGGCCCAGCCAGCCAGCCAGCCAACAGCTTGAGATTCGGCTCGAACTTTCCCAAGGGTATCCATGTTCGGGGGACGTGTGCCTCTGAACTTGTACCTGTACTTGCTCGTTTATTACAGTTCTACTTGAAGTCCAGCATTTTTTTCTTCCACTTATAAATATACTCTAGTTCAGTTCGTCCTAAGTAAGTGAGGCCGTTCTGATCTTTCTAGCTAGTGCTCAATGAGCTTGCCTCCTAATATTTTGAAAATTCTTTGTCATCTCAGGTCTCACTTTCTCAACATCACAAACCTCGTAGTCTTCATGTTGTCCACCTCTTGGTTTCCTCAAGACAAGATCATTTAGTCAAATTCGTTATTATTTGACGTTGAACCGGTTCTCTCTAAGGGGATCTAAAAGATCTTTTAACGTGGCCTTAAATGCTTCCAGAGCATTTGGTAGGGTATGACATGCGTCACTTATTTCTAAACTTCCATCTCTCAGATTTCCACTTCTTTTTCTGTAAACTCATTTCTAGTTTCTTTCTAAACGATCCATTGCTGTAAATGTTCATGAACCGGCCTCTCTTTCATTTTCTATCAACAGTGGTGATCTTCAATGTTCTCTTCCATCTATTTACCTACCCCTTCTCTTTACCAATTTGTCAAGTACAACTATTTTGATGACTTCACTGTGTATCTTTTTGCATCCTTTACAGCGAACTTCTTAACTTGGTCGCTCTTTCTTTTGAACAACTTCCACAATCACCTTTTTTAAACTATCCTTTTCCATCCGCCGCGTGGTCGTTTCCTCATCTCTTGTTCTATAGATAATATTTCGGTCACTCAGTGTGTGTCATCCCCTATGAAATGGACCCACGACACACGTCTGGCTGTGTTTGCTATAGCTTTTGTACGTGAACCTGCAACACGAGGACAGTTCATCATAATACCCTTTTCCTATAATCTTTCCTTCTTTAAAAGTCAGATCTACATATACTTCGGAAGTGACATTTACCTTCCTCCATTCCTATTTTCTAAAACTCATTTTACGATTATCAGTTCATTTGAAAACTCTGTTGTTCTGTGTTCGACTCAATGTATTTGGCATAAACTCAACTTCTCTTTTTTTGGAAACTCCGTGTCACTGAAAAAAAAAAGCCAGAAACAATCTTTAGATTATGTTAAATTCTAAACATATTTCTCTCTAGAGCGCTATTGCAGTTGTCCATATAGCTGCTTATTTTCTGCATGAGTTGCTGTTCGCTCATCTAGGAAAGGCTCTTCACTCACCTATCTCGATTAAAGTTGGATGCAGATTCCGCTCATTTCTCTGTCTCAAGTTATTACTTTCTAATATAGGTGTTACATAGGCAAACTTCCATTCATCTGCAAACTTTCCCGTAACAAGTAACTTAATGAAGAGGGCAGCAAGGGCTTAACTATCTCATTATTATGGTCTGCCGGTTTATAAATTTTCATTCCGTTTATTACTGATAATATGTCCCAAGCCTTTGTCAATTCGCTGTAGAACGTTCTTCTATTTTACCAATGAAATTGGATTCGGGACATGAGTTGTGTCCACGATCGTAAATACAGATGCAAAACCAGTCACTTAAGATTTTTGCCATGGATTTTGTTGTCTTGAACCGAGGCAATGTTGATGGATCAGTCATTTGCCTAGGTAATAACTCGTTATTCTAACATAACTATAAAACTTCAGTATGTTAACAATGCTGCTGAAGATAAAGTACTTCACTTCATTTGAAGGAAAACGTTTGCCAACGAAATTGTACCATTACTACGAGTGAAATTAAACGAATCAAATGATAAGTTAGATCGAGATCGTGAAAGATTTTGGTATTTGTGAATATCTGTAGTAGATCACTTTTAAACCTCTTTTTGCGCGAAAGTAGATTTTTGTTGTTTAATCGGTTCTCATATGATTAGTTTCTTAGTCCGGGTAGGTCGACTCTGATCTCTCTCTCCATTCTGTCTGTGTTTGTTTCTCAAGTAAGATGACGGAATCTGAGCACATATTCAAGATGAAGAAACTCTAATGAATTTCAAAGAGTGAAAATGCTTTTCCTATATGTTAATTCGAAAGCTCTACCTATGACCCAAAAATTTTTTCATTCTTTACTGCTTCTATGCACTGCTTACTTGCTTTAAGTCACAAGAGATTATTACGGTCATTTCTTTTTCGCTATTTTACCCTTAGCGGCACAATAGAATTCACAGTTTTGCTTACCTTTTCCTTTTTACTGCCGATATGTAAATCTTTTCACTTATCGTTATCAAACTTCATTCGCTACCTATGAGCCCAAGCCATCAGTTTGAAGCCATAAATGTTGAAATTCGTATGTAGATTGATTTCGTAGCTTATCATTATCTGCGAATTCTGATATCTTACAAAACATTCCATTATCAGTATCATTAGTATATACGAGAAAGAGAACCGGACGCAAGACTCATCCTTGTGGCACTCCACTTGTTACGTCTAGCCATACTGAGGCTTGACCACTAATCATAACCCGGTTCACGGAAAGTCAATCAATTTCCTGTTCACCGAAGTACAGGTGACTTACAGGGGTCCTACTTAGGTGGTTAGGAATTAGGTTGACTGGCCATAAATAAAGAGAAGTGATAAATGGTCAAGCCTTAGAATGGTTAGACGTAATGATAATGATAGTAATAATGATGATAATTATGGGGTGGTGCACCAACTAGGGGTAGTAGGCCAACCTCAAGTAGTAAGCCAGCTTTGGGTGGGGGGGCAGCTTGGGTTCGTGAATCAGCTGTGGTCGGTCGTAATGGTCACATAATATATGTATTCCTTTAGGTTCGGAGCCGGACTATGAGAGTATTGGCAGCCGTCACTCTACAAGTTCCTCCCTGACGTACCTGGCGCCCAACGGCGACAATATAGGTCACCTGACGACGGGCCTGGCTGGGAGCACTTCCAGTTCTAGGAGGGAGAACAAGCAAAGCCCTAGTGGTGGTGGCAAGATTGGCCAGAGGAGCTCAAGCTTGAGTATATCTGGGAGAATGAGCATGAAGGGCTCTGACCAGGGAGGTCCTGGGTCAGGGTGGGGACCAGGAGAATCCACAAAGCACCGTAGGATATCATCAGCCTCCGTGGCAGTTTACACCCACCCCTTCATGATGACTTGCCACGCTGATGAGAGTCTGTATGGCACCATAAGCCGGGCCTCCAGACGCCTCTCAAACGATAACCACCATCACCACTCTGCAGGTAGGTGACCACCACCACCCGCTCCAGGTAGGTCAATACACACCACCACTACGACAGGTAGGTCAATACACACCACCACTACTAAAGGTATTTCGATACCACCACCACCAACACTACACGTGTGTCAACACCACCACCACACACCACTACAATATGTCAACACCACCACCACTGCACGTATGTCAACACCACCACCACCAAAACTACACGCACATCAACACCACCACTACCAACACTACACGCATGTCAGTACCACCAACACCAACACCACACG
The DNA here is from genome assembly GCF_036320965.1 of Panulirus ornatus. Lineage (NCBI taxonomy): Eukaryota > Metazoa > Arthropoda > Malacostraca > Decapoda > Palinuridae > Panulirus > Panulirus ornatus. Next base: position 2,340,853 of record NC_092286.1, read on the forward strand.
CATGTCAACACCACCACCACCATCACACGCATATCAACACCACCAACACCAACACCACACGCATGTCAACACCACCACCACCACCGACACCACGCATGTCAACAACACCAACACTACACGTATGTCAACACCACCAACACCAATACCACACGCATGTAAACCCCACCACCATCAACACTACACGCATGTCAACAACAACACCACCTATCAACACTACACGCATGTCAACATCACCAACAACACACGCATATCAACACCACCACCACCAACACCACACACATATCAACAACACCACCACCAACACCACCAACAACACCACACGCATATCAACACCACCACCACCAACACCACACGCATGTGAAGACCACCACCACCAACACCATGCATATCAACAACACCACCACCAACACCACACGCATGTCAACACCACCATCACCAACACCACGCATGTAACACCACCACCATCAACATTACACGCATATCAACACCACCGCCACCACCACCACACGCATATCAACACCACCACCACCAACACCACACGCATGTGAAGACCACCACCACCAACACCATGCATATCAACAACACCACCACCAACACCACACGCATGTCAACACCACCATCACCAACACCACGCATGTAACACCACCACCATCAACATTACACGCATATCAACACCACCGCCACCACCACCACACGCATATCAACACCACCACCATCAACACTACACGCATGTCAACACCACCAACACCAACCCCACACGCATGTCACCACCACCACCACCAACACCACACACATGTCACCACCACCACCACCAAAGCTACACGCATGTCAACACCACCAACATCAACACCACACGCATATGAACACCACCAACACTACGTATGTCAACACCACCAACACCACTCGCATATCAACACCACCACCACCAACACCACACGCATATCAACAACACCACCACCAACACCAAACGCATGTCAACACCACCACCAATACTACACGCATGTCACCAACACCACCATCAACACCAGACGCATGTCAACACCACCACCACCACCAACACCATGCATGTCCACAACACCACCACCAACACCACACGCATGTCAACACCACCAACACCATCAACACGACACGCATGTCAACACCACCAACACCATCAACACGACACGCATGTCAACAACACCAACACCACACGCATATCAACACCACCACCAACACCACACGCATATCAACACCACCACCACCAACACCACGCATGTCAACAACACCACCACCAACACCACACGCATGTCAACACCACCACCACCAACACTACACGCATGTCAGCAACACCACCACTAACACCACACGCATGTCAACACCACCTGCACCAACACCATACGCATATCAACACCAGCACCAACACCACACCCATGTCAGCACCACCACTAATACTACACGCATGTCAACACCGCCACCAACACTACACGCATGTCAACAACACCACCACCAACACCACACGCATATCAACACCACCAACACCACACGCATTTCAACACCATCAACACCACACGCATGTCAATACCGCCACCACTAACACTAAACGCGTGTCAACACCACCACCACCAACACTACACGCATGTCAACAACACCATCACCAACACCACACGCATGTCAACACCACCAACACACGGATGTCAACACCACCACCACACGCATGTCAACACCACCAACAACACCACACGCATGTCAACACTACCACCACCAAAACTACACGCATGTCAACACCACCACCACCGACACCACATGCATGTCAACACCACACGCATATCAACACCCCCACCAACAAGACCACACGCATATCAGTACCACCACCAACACCACGCATGTCAACACCACCACCAACACCACACGCATGTTAATACCACCACCACCAAACGCGTGTCAACACCACAACCACCACCACCACTACACGCATGTCATCACCAACATCACACACATATCAACACCACCACCTATTAACACGACATGCATGTAAACACCACCACCACCGACACCAAACGCATGTCAACACCACCACCAACATTACACGCATGTCAACACCACCACCATCAACACTACACGCATTCAACGACACCACCATCAACACCACACACATGTCAACACCACCACCACCAACACCACACGCATGTCAACACCACCACCAACAACAACACTACACGCATGTCAACACTACCACCATCAACAACAACACCACACGCATATCAACACCACCACCAACAGCACCACACGCATGTCAACACCACCACCACCAACACCACACGCACGTCAACACCGAACGCATGTCAACACCACCACCACCAACACTACACGCATTTCAACAACACCACCACCAACACCACACGCATGTCAACACCACCAACACCAACACCACACGCATGTCAGCACCACCACCTCCTACACTACACGCATTCAACAACACCACCACCAACACGACACACATGTCAACACCACCACCACCAACACCACACGCATGTTAACAACACCACCACCACCAACACCAAACGCATATCAACACCACCACCACCGACACCAAACGTATGTCAACACCACCACCACCACCAACACCACGCATGTCAACAACACCACCACCAACAGCACACGCATGTCAACACCACCACCACCAACACTACACATATGTCAACACCACCAACAGCACACGCATGTCATCACCACCACCACCACCACCAACACTACACGCATGTTAACACCACCACTGCCAAAACCATCAACACCACACGCATACCAACGCCACCACCACCACCAACACCACACTCATGTCAACACCACCACCACCAACACTACACTCACGTCAACACTAAACGCATGTCAACACCACCACCACCAACACTACACGCATGTCAACACCAATACCACCACCAAAAGAACACGCATGTCAACACCACCACTAAAAACACACGCATGTCAACACTACCACCACCACCAACACCAAACGCATGTAAACCACACTAACACCAGCACTACACGCATGTCAACAACACCACCACCAACACCACACGCATGTCAAAACCACCAACACCAACACCACACGTATGTCAACACCACACCACCAACACTACGCACATGCCAAGAACACCACCACCAACACTACACGTATGTCAGCACCACCACCAAGAACACTACACGCATTTCAACAACACCAAAAACACCACACGCATATCTACACCACCACCACCAACACCACACGCATGTCAACACCACCACCACCACCGACACCAAACGCATGTCAACACCGCCACCACTACGCGCATGTCAACTCCACCACCACCTACACGACACACATGTCGACACCACCACTACCAACACCACACGCATGTCAACACCACCACCACCAACACTGCACGCATGTCAACAACACCACCACCAACACCACACGCATGTCAACACCACCACCACCAACACTACACGCATTTCACCAACACCACCACCAACACCACATGCATGTCAACACCACCACCACCAATACCACACGCATGTCAACACAACCACCACCAACACCACAGGCATATCAACACCACCACCACCAACACGACACACATGTCGACACAACCACCACCAACACCACACGCATGTCAACACTACCACCATCAACACTACACGCATGTCAACAACACCACCACCAACACCACACGCATGTCAACACCACCACCACCAACACTACACGCATTTCACCAACACCACCGCAAACACCACATGCATGTCAACACCACCACCACCAATACCACACGCATGTCAATACAACCACTACCAACACCACAGGCATGCCAACACCGCCACCACCGACACCAAACGCATGTCAACACCACCAACACCAACACCACGCATGTCAACAACACCACCACCAACACCACACGCATGTCAACACACCACCAACAACACCACGCATTGCAACACCATCACCACCAACACCACACGCATGTCAACACTACCACCACCAACACTACACGCATTTCAACAACACCACCAACACCACACGCATGTCAACACCACCACCACCAACACTACACGCATGTCAACAACAACACCACCAACACCACACGCATGTCAACACTACCAGCACCAACACTACACGCATTTCAACAACACCACCACCAACACCACACTCATGTCAACACTACTACCACCAACACTACACGCATTTCAACAACACCACCAACACCACGCGCATGTCAGCACCAACACCACCAACACCACATGCATGTCAACATAGTCATGTGTGTTTTGGATGCCCGTCACCTGTAATTCTGTGGTCACCGGCGGGATTCGAATGGTTGTCAGCATGTATGTATGTATGGTCGGTCAGTACAGCTGTTAGAACTACACAGTTCAAGGGGAACGATTCACAAGGTTAACCTCAACGAACAGGTAACACGGTATAGCATATGTTACAGAAGATCACTGACCTTATCTAGACACGTTACTGTAAATATTTATGTGCAAGTCATGAACTAGTATCAGACATCATTCCCCACTGTCAACGGTGAATAAGAGTTTGGAAATATTTCTCAGATGAGACACAATTTTGTTGTTACGAACTTATGTTTGTATGTAGTTATGAGCTGACCAAGAGGAGGTCTCTATCACAGTGGAAGCCTACGGTACCATCCGCCGGGGGCAGGTCAAGCAGCGCGACTCCACCCTCTCGCTCCACCGGCCTGACCCTTCATATCCACTTAGCGGCACCTCCACCTCCAACAGGGACCTACGTAACGTCAGCTGGCAGCCCTCCCACCTCACGCACGGGTACGGTACAACTACGGTACATCCATCCACCTCACCCACCAGAATGGTACATCCACCCACCAGAATTGTACATCCACCCACCTCACCCACCAGAATGATACATTCATCCACCTCACCCACCAGAATGTTATATCCACCCACCTCACCCACCAGAATGGTACATCCACCCTCCTCACCCACAAGAAGGGTACATCCACCCACCTCACTCACCAGAATGATACATTCACCCACCTCACCCACCATAATCGTACATCCACCCACCTCACCCACCAGATTGGTAAATCCACCCACTTCACCCACCAGAATGGTACATCCACCCACCTCACCCACCAGAATGATACATTTATCCACCTCACCCACCACGATGGTACATCCATCCACTTCACTCACCAGAATGGTACATCCACCCTCCTCTTCCGCAAGAATGGTACATCCACCAACCTCACCCACCAGAATGGTACATTCACCCACCTCACCCACCAGAATGGTACATCCACCCACCTCACCCACCAGAATGGTCCACCTCACCCACCAGAATGGTACATCCACCCTCCTCACCCACCAGAATGGTACATCCACCCACTTCACCCAGCCCACCCACCAGAATGGTACATCCACCCATCTCACCCACCAGAATGGTACATCCACCTGCCTCACCCTCCAGAATGGTACATCCACCTGCCTCACTCACCAGAATGGTACATCCACCCACCTCACCCACCAGAATGATACATCCACCCACCTCACCCACCAAAATGGTACATTCACCCACCAGAATGATACATGCACCCACCTCACCCACCAGAATGGTACATCCACCCGCCTCACCCACCAGAATGATACATCCACCCACCTCACCCACCAGAATGGTACATCCACCCGCCTCACCCAGCAGAATGGTACATCCTCCCACTTTACTCACCAGAATGGTACATCCACCCATCTCACCCACCAAAATGGTATATCCATCCACCTCACCCACCAGAATGATACATTCATCTGCCTCACCTACCAGAATGATACATTCACCCACCTTACCCACCAGAATGGTACATCCACCCGCCTCACCCACCAGAATGATACATCCACCCACTTCACCCACCAGAATGATATATTTACCCACCTCAACTGTCAGAATGACACTTTCACTCACCTCACTAGTCAATCCCACATTCAGAATGTTCATCATAGAGTGTCAGTGTAGTGTATGTGTGAGCGTAGCTAGGAAGCCTGCTGTGGTGCACTCTCAGTGTTGGCTAGTCAGTTTTACTGACCATTAGAAATACTTTGATTATTTACACTTTTAACCCCATATGTGCAGAACCTGTCATCTACACTGATCACTCCACAAGATCTGACCATCTACACTAATCACTCCATATGATCTAACCATCTACACTGACCACTCCACATGATCTGACCATCTACACTGACCATTCCACATGATCTGACCATCTACACTGACCACTCCACATGATCTGACCATCTACACTGACCATTCCACATGATCTATCTACAGTGACCACTCCACATGATTTGACCATCTACACTGACCACTCCATATGAGCTGACCATCTACACTGACCATTCCACATGATCTGACCATCTACACTGACCACTCCATATGATTTGACCATCTACAGTGACCACTCCACATGATCTAACCATCTACACTGACCACTCCATATGACCTGACCATCTACACTGACCATTCCACATGATCTGACCATCTACAGTGACCACTCCATATGACCTAACCATCTACACTGACCATTCCACATGATCTGACCACCTACACTGACCACTCCATATGACCTGACCATCTACACTGACCACTCCACATGATCTGACCATCTACACTGACCACTCCATATGAGCTGACCATCTACACCGACCACTCCACAAGATCTGACCATCTACACTGACCACTCCACATGATCTGACCATCTACACTGGCCACTCCACAAGATCTGACCATCTACACTGACCACTGCACATGATCTGACCATCTACACTGACCACTCCATATGACCTGACCATCTACACTGACCACATGACCTGACCGTCTACAATGATCACTCAAAATGTTCTTATCATCTACACTGAACCCACCATATGTTCTGTTTGGATAGTTATAAATCTTTTTAATGTATTTATAGTTGATAAGTCAATCTTTACAAACATTCTGGTAACTGAAGGAATTACTTGTTTGGACTGTATAGAGATGTAGCTTTACACTCGTAGTTCCTCATCTCTTTAACACTGTGTATTAACTCTACTGATGTTATACGTTGGCTGCAAAAGTGTGTATTCAACCCTGAGGCAATTCGTCGCCCAATCATAGACGAATTACACCAAAACCAGTCAGTCATCGCACTCAAGGCACCCAGTCACTGACCAACCACTTCAGTATCAGTCAGTTAACACATAATGATGGAACCAGGCTAACATCTTACCAAGACACAACTATCTTTCCTGATTTAGGTGAAAACTTAACGGAAAGGTTGAGCTAATGTACACACGTGTGTGCATGTGACATGTACAGGTGGCAGGCCTGGTATGTACACACACATACGATAGAGGAAGATAGGAAGGTATAGTGAAATACAGAAGATGTGGAACATGCTCGACTATGGTTCGCAGAAGCTTCCGTCACCATACCGCCAACATGAACCGGTTTCGGTGATAAATCATATGACGTCAAACTATCAAGTGATGTAACACGTGAACCTAGTAGACTGCCAGTCATTTACAAGTCTTATCTGTAGACATCTTTCAGATTTATGATTGCCTTTAGAAATACGTCGTTTTATATTAAATACTGTTCAGCAGTCAGGTTTGCAAATCACGAATAGTGATGGTGGTCGAATGTTTCAAACCATTATCCGAAAGGGAACCCGAAACTTGCAACTCATCAGGTAAACCAACCAACATGTCACTAGTTGAGTTTCATAATGCTTCAGTAGTTTTAACTAATCATCGGACAAAATAGGGAAGATAGTTGTGTCTTAGATTGTGCATGTACATAGACACGCACTAACCAACATCCTGATCCACATACACTATCTACACGTTGCAGGTATACCAGGAAGTGTCAGTATACAGGTGTAGTGGCCACTCTACACTGTAAGGTTATCACATTATGTTATCTTTCCTTGTACCAACTAACACACAAGAAACTGCCTCTCTGACAACTTTTCTTTTTTTCATTTTGTAAAATTTTGACTTTTTTCCATCCTTACGTCAGGTATAGATCACAGTACAACCCACCATATAACACTCCCTATCCTGCTCAAAGATAACACGTAAAATCTTCATGTAAACTGAAGTTCAAAAGCCATCATATCTGATTATGTCCATAGTGTTTATTGGGTTGCCCCTTACGGATGTTAACCTCATTGCTTGGTTAAACTTTCCTCTGAGATTGCCAGGAAAGTAAGCTAAGTAGACTGGCCATACAACTAGGAAGCTACATACAACAGTTTAGATAAAAAATAGTCTTCGTCAATATCATTTCTCCCGAAAAGATATAACTACTTTCTGTAAACTAGCAACTTGTTTTTGCCACTGTAGAACGTTATAATACTTGTTTTAGACTTGATAAGTGTCCGCCATATGATTTCAAACTCATCGGATGTAACATTCACATCAATAAATGATAACCCAGTATAGCCAAACAAGGACTACATGACTCAAGTAACCAAAAACATAATAACCACAGCATTCCTGATTACTAACAACGCAACACAACCATCATCATAAAGTTTTGATAACAAAACGTTCCTTAACAACGGCCACTTGACCTTAGGTCTGTTAGAGGATACAACACTTGTTACACTCTTACAAACGCCATAGTTCAGATAAACGATTTGAGGATCAGTCAATCCTCAAGACCTGACCACCACCGCCACAAGATCCAAATAACACCAAGATCCCATAACAACAACCACAAGACCCAACTATTTCAGTAACATCCACAACCATGACCACAAGATCAATGATAGTTTCTTTATCCACCAGGGGAAGTGGTTCCTCCATAATGAGCAGGTCGGTGTCTTCCGGATCCTTGGTAGCCACGTCTTCCCTCGCCTCCATGCCCCAGGAGCACCTTCCAGTCCGCGGGTTCTTAGACAAGCTGAAGCCAGTGCCAAGTGTCGTGAGCGGTGATGTGTAAGTACAGCAGCTTATAAGTTTTGGTTAGATGAGGCGACGCAGTTTACTATATCTTGTATCAGCCATTCATAAGCAGAGGTGTTTCTATAATCATAGAGAGAGAGAGGCGGTAAAATTACACTAACTGAATGATACGAAACAAATCTACCCGTTAACTTGTTTTTGAAAGGTGTAAATTTCACTGAAAATACTGTATCATACCCAGGGCCAGTCCTGATCATACTTAACATACTAACAAACACTTTTTGGAATGTGAATTTTACCTTGATTAGCATTCTCTGTTGAAGCAGAGTCCACTGACGCCACATCATTTAACAAAGCCTTAAGTTGTATCAGAAAGTAAATTCATCAAAGTTTGGTGCAAAAAGAATGGTATAGAACACGGAACATAAAAAAAGGGCCCGTTTGCCCATCTTTATGTTACCTGTTTTTGAACTTATATCTATCCTTATTTCAAATGGATGAGATTAGGATAGAGGAGTAACTAACCTCTCCTCCCACCTTTCACTACTTGTACCAACCACAGGCGACACGATAAAATTGTGAAAGTAAAAACCCTACGTTCCTGAAGTAAGCCTGCGTGGAACTTAACAGAATAGAACAAAGGACATCCTACTTTAGATTCTCACTGCATTATACCTCCTGCTGCTCTATAATATATTCTTAGGGCCTGGGTTGGAAGTAAAAGAATTAGTGTGAGTAAATATCCTTTTCACTGTGTTCATTCAGTAGGTACCTGCATTGATGAAAATTTGTCAAACCTGTTTTTGACGGTATTCATAGTTTTTGCATTAACAACGTGTTCTGTAACTTTTTCCAGTGATCAGTGTATGTAAAGAAACTTTTTCCTAATCAGTGTTACATCTAATACATTTAAGTTTTATCTAAAATCTCCTGGCACCTGTATTCCCTTGTACATATAAAAACAAAACTTCATGATTTACAATGTCGAATTTTTTATAATCTTTAAAACTTGTGTTAGGTCGCCGTGAGGCGTACGGTTCCTAAGAGAAAGATCTAATCTTTATATGATACACTTCTCAGGAATGGATTCAGTTTCGTCACCCATCTTTGTATTTGTTACAGTATTCCCTTATCTTTGGGAGACAGAAATGAACTTCACATTCAGTGTGGGCTTATTAGAAAATGAAAATGGGTGAGAATTGCTTCTGGTGTTTTCTAAATGATGTTTCAAGGGAAGTGGATCATAGGGTGGGGGAGGGGGCGAAAATTCTGGGAGCCTTGAAGAATGTGTGGAAGTCGAGAACATTATCTCGGAAAGCAAAAATGGTTATGTTTGAAGGAATAGTGGTTCCAACAATGTTGTATGGTTGCGAGGCGTGGGCTATGGATAGAGTTGTGCGCAGGAGGATGGATGTGCTGGAAATGAGATGTTTGAGGACAATGTGTGGTGTGAGGTGGTTTGATCGAGTAAGTAACGTAAGGGTAAGAGAGATGTGTGGAAATAAAAAGAGCGTGGTTGAGAGAGCAGAAGAGGGTGTTTTGAAATGGTTTGGGCACATGGAGAGAATGAGTGAGGAAAGATTGACCAAGAGGATATATGTGTCGGAGGTGGAGGGAACGAGGAGAAGAGGGAGACCAAATTGGAGGTGGAAAGATGAAGTGAAAAAGATTTTGTGTGATCGGGGCCTGAACATGCAGGAGGGTGAAAGGAGGGCAAGGAATAGAGTGAATTGGAGCGATGTGGTATACCGGGGTTGACGTGCTGTCAGTGGATTGAATCGGGGCATGTGAAGCGTCTTGGGTAAACCATGGAAAGCTGTGTAGGTATGTATATTTGCGTGTGTGGACGTATGTATATACATGTGTATGGGGGTGGGTTGGGCCATTTCTTTCGTCTGTTTCCTTGCGCTACCTCGCAAACGCGGGAGACAGCGACAAAGCAAAAAAAAAAAAAAAAAAAAAAACTAAATGAGAGGGAAAGGGAGGCTACAGCTATCGAGAAGGAGAAAAAAGCAAATTGTATGAGTTTCAGAGTAAGTGGAAAACTTGTTAGTCAAAAAAGGGTAGATCATAACTCTTAAGGAAGATTTGAAAAGAAGGAGTTCCAAGGCTTATTGATGTATAGAGAGAAACATGCATGTAACGATCCATCCTGGAGTTGCCATAGGCAACACAATATGTGGTGTATTGAGCAGTCTAGCTAATGGCGGGGATACACAAATAGCCGGATCTCGGGAGCAGAACCCTTAGTAATGTCTATAGACGAAGGTGAAAACAGCGAACACTGCAGTCCGTGGAAAGAACTCAAATATAGGAATCAGACTGAGAGTCGACAAAAGTCATTGCATTGTACTTGACACTTACATGTAAGTATGGAAGCTAGCTAGAACCATCTATTGTGAGAAACATTCTTTATACAAAAACAATCAATTTCTTTCTATAACTGGAACAGCTGTTCAAAAGAGGAGTTTTCGGCATCTGAACACCTCGTTTCATAATGTAGGATTCTCTGAGGATAGTAGATGCTATAAAGATATCAAGGATGTTTATTATGTTTACTGGTGGAATTATGGAGCCATCACGGGTGATAAGAAAGTTGTGAGTGGTTTTCTGGAAATGATCAGTAATATATGGGGTTCTAGAGTTTTTTTTTTTTTTTTTTGCTTTGTCGCTGTCTCCCACGTTTGCGAGGTAGCGCAAGGAAACAGACGAAAGAAATGGCCCAACCCACCCCCATACACATGTATATACATACGTCCACCCACGCAAATATACATACCTACACAGCTTTCCATGGTTTACCCAAGACGCTTCACATGCCCCGATTCAATCCACTGACAGCACGTCAACCCCGGTATACCACATCGCTCCAATTCACTCTATTCCTTGCCCTCCTTTCACCCTCCTGCATGTTCAGGCCCCGATCACACAAAATCTTTTTCACTCCATCTTTCCACCTCCAATTTGGTCTCCCTCTTCTCCTTGTTCCCTCCACCTCCGACACATATATCCTCTTGGTCAATCTTTCCTCACTCATTCTCTCCATGTGCCCAAACCATTTCAAAACACCCTCTTCTGCTCTCTCAACCACGCTCTTTTTATTTCCACACATCTCTCTTACCCTTACGTTACTTACTCGATCAAACCACCTCACACCACACATTGTCCTCAAACATCTCATTTCCATCACATCCATCCTCCTGCGCACAACTCTATCCATAGCCCACGCCTCGCAACCATACAACATTGTTGGAACCACTATTCCTTCAAACATACCCATTTTTGCTTTCCGAGATAATGTTCTCGACTTCCACACATTCTTCAAGGCTCCCAGAATTTTCGCCCCCTCCCCCACCCTATGATCCACTTCCGCTTCCATGGTTCCATCCGCTGCCAGATCCACTCCCAGATATCTAAAACACTTCACTTCCTCCAGTTTTTCTCCATTCAAACTCACCTCCCAATTGACTTGACCCTCAACCCTACTGTACCTAATAACCTTGCTCTTATTCACATTTACTCTTAACTTTCTTCTTTCACACACTTTACCAAACTCAGTCACCAGCTTCTGCAGTTTCTCACATGAATCAGCCACCAGCGCTGTATCATCAGCGAACAACAACTGACTCACTTCCCAAGCTCTCTCATCCCCAACAGACTTCATACTTGCCCCTCTTTCCAAAACTCTTGCATTCACCTCCCTAACAACCCCATCCATAAACAAATTAAACAACCATGGAGACATCACACACCCCTGCCGCAAACCTACATTCACTGAGAACCAATCACTTTCCTCTCTTCCTACACGTACACATGCCTTACATCCTCGATAAAAACTTTTCACTACTTCTAACAACTTTCCTCCCACACCATATATTCTTAACACCTTCCACAGAGCATCTCTATCAACTCTATCATATGCCTTCTCCAGATCCATAAATGCTACATACAAATCCATTTGCTTTTCTAAGTATTTCTCACATACATTCTTCAAAGCAAACACCTGATCCACACATCCTCTACCACTTCCGAAACCACACTGCTCTTCCCCAATCTGATGCTCTGTACATGCGGGTTCTAGAGGTGTTAAAGTAAAATCGTTTGCGTTTACCCAACTGGGATTATTGTCCAAATCCAAGTTCAAAGAGGAATTTGTGAACTTGTGAGACGGAGATCACGTTAAAGAAAACAGAGTGGGTTTGAAGGAAATGGAGAAATGCAGCACTGAGTCATCGAATAATGAGTGCACTTGGTTACGAGTTGAAGTAAGCAAGTCGCTGATTGAAAGCATGGAGAGCATTAGGGAGAGGACATAGCCCTTAGGGAATCCGGTGTAAATAGAAAGGAAAAGTTCAGCCATCAGCGACCACTAAAGAGAGAGACCGGCTAGAAAGGAAGTTAGTATGAGAGAACTGATAGAGAAAAGAAAACCTAGAGGGGAAGTTGAAGAGCTAAAAATTATGCCAGACTCTGGCAAGTGCTTTCCATATGTCAGGGGCTATAAGAAAGAAAACCTTCCCTAAAGTCTCTTAAATACAGATCAGAGAAGAGACAGATTCGAAATGCTTTAAGGACAGTTAGAACAAATCACTTTCTTTGGGGCAGACACAAAAGAGGGTTCCATTTGTGCCGACTGGTCCAGAGAGGTTTGTTTTTGATCGCACGGGGGAATTGCAGGAAGAGACGTGAGATTAGGAAGAGGAGTGTGAAGGGAGAAAGACTGTCAGACTCATCCATATTGGAGTTCAAGAACAACAGTGAACTGAAGAGTTGCTTTGTCAATGTGAGGAACAGCTGTTGTGTCGTGGAAACGTATAAGTCGAAGGAAATGTCGCACGACAAAAGTTTGTACATGAGCTGTCATCACTGAAAGATGAGGAAGAATTCCTGGATTTCCCGTGGATAAAGGATCGCCTCGGCTGACGAATGATATTCTTTATGATTTCAGACGGTAATGGAAAAATCATTTGAGTAGGAAAGGACAGCTTTTCTAAATACCTAAGTTTCATATATCAGATCCCTTGTCTGAATGGCCTCAGAAACAGAAAAGCTGAAATGTGAATTTCAAAAATTGTAGTTTAAAAGAAGGAAGAGATACATGTCTTCACATCCCCAGTAGCGATGGCTACTGTATCTACAGTAGAGACAAAAGTACCATCCGAGGGGAGACAATGTTATTCCCAAGGGAGAAAAGATAACATCTGACTACCACAAGGAGAAAGCACCAGGGCTCGATGCTTCAACCACAACCACCGCCATAGTTATTATGGTAAACGTCTATGTAATATCACAAAAAAGTGAAAATCTCCCATATACTCCTAAACCTGGAACACAATAGCTTTGCTACAGTCACTGGAAATCCTTTATTAAGCTTACAGTACCGTACAGCTGTCACCTGGCCTGACCAGCTGGTGCTACACTATAATACAATGCACCTGCTCACCTGGCTTGACCAGCTCTTGTTATACTGTAGTATTGTTCAGCTGTCACCTTGGTACTCACCAAGATCTGGTACTCGCCAAGGTCTGGTGTCCACTAAGGTCTGGTACTCACCAAAATCTGGTACTTACCAAGATCTGGTACTTACCAAGGTCTGGTGTCCACTAAGGTCTGGTACTCACCAAGATCTGGTACTTACCATGATCTGGTACTTACCAAGGTCTGGTGTCCACTAAGATCTGGTATTCACCAAGGTCTGGTACTCGCCAAGGTCTGGTGTCCACCAGGGTGGATTGTGCTGTATTAGTATCTCAGGTTGGTTGGACGGGGTGTTAGTGCCTAACGTGTTGGTTTGAATGGGTGGGTCGTGGTTTACTAGAACTTTACAAGCTGGGTGGATGAGATGGGTCTTGGTGTGTTACTGTCTCACAACCTGGGTGGGCGGGATGGGTAATGGTGTTAGTGACTCACAAGCTGGGTGGACGGGATGGGTTGTGGTGTGATATTGCCTTCCAGGCTGGGTGGGTTGGATGGGTCCTGATGTGCTTGTCCCTTGCAGGCAGGGTAGGCGGGGTAGGTCCTGATGTGCATTTCCCTCGTAGGCGGGATGGGTGGGTTGGGTCCTGATGTGCCTGTCCCTCGCAGGCAGGGTGGGTGGGGTGGGTCCTGATATGCTTGTCCCTCGCAGGCGGGATGGGTCCTGGTGTGCTTGTCCCTCGCAGGAGGGGTGGATGGGGTGGATCCTGATGTGCTTGTCCCTCGCAGGCGGGATGGGTCCTGGTGTGCTTGTCCCTCGCAGGAGGGGTGGATGGGGTGGATCCTGATGTGCTTGTCCCTCGCAGGCGGGGTGGGTCCTGGTGGGCTTGTCCCTCGCAGGCGGGATGGGTCCTGGTGTGCTTGTCCCTCGCAGGAGGGGTGGATGGGGTGGATCCTGATGTGCTTGTCCCTCGCAGGCGGGGTGGGTCCTGGTGGGCTTGTCCCTCGCAGGCGGGATGGGTCCTGGTGTGCTTGTCCCTCGCAGGAGGGGTGGATGGGGTGGATCCTGATGTGCTTGTCCCTCGCAGGCGGGGTGGGTCCTGGTGGGCTTGTCCCTCGCAGGAGGGGTGGATGGGGTGGATCCTGATGTGCTTGTCCCTCGCAGGCGGGGTGGGTCCTGGTGGGCTTGTCCCTCGCAGGCGGGATGGGTCCTGGTGTGCTTGTCCCTCGCAGGAGGGGTGGATGGGGTGGATCCTGATGTGCTTGTCCCTCGCAGGCGGGGTGGGTCCTGGTGGGCTTGTCCCTCGCAGGCGGGGTAGGTCCTGATGTGCTTGTCCCTCGTAGGCGGGGTGGGTCCTGATGTGGTTGTACCTCGCAGCGGGCTGGTTGGGTCCTGATGTGGTTGTACCTCGCGGGCTGGGTGAGTTCTGATGTGGCTGTACCTCGCAGGCTGGGTGGGTTCTGATGTGGTTGTACCTCGTAAGCTGGGTGGGTTCTGATGTGGTTGTACCTCGTAGGCTGAGTGGGTTCTGATGTGGTTGTACCTCGTAGGCTGGGTGAGTTCTGATGTGGTTGTACCTCGCAGGCTGGGTGGGTTCTGTTGTGGTTGTACCTCGTAGGCGGGGTAGGTTCTGATGTGGTTGTACCTCGCAGGCTGGGTGGGTTCTGATGTGGTCGTACCTCGTAGGCTGGGTGGGTTCTGATGTGGTTGTATCTCGCAGGCTGGGTGGGTTCTGATGTGGTTGTGCCTCGTAGGCTGGGTGAGTTCTGATGTGGTTGTACCTCGCAGGCTGGGTGGGTTCTGATGTGGTTGTACCTCGCAGGCTGGGTGGGTTCTGATGTGGTTGTACCTCGCAGGCTGGGTGGGTTCTGATGTGGTTGTACCTCGTAGGCAGGGTGGGTTCTGATGTGGTTGAACCTCGTAGGCTGGGTGAGTTCTCATGTGGTTGTACCTCGTAGGCGGGGTGGGTTCTGATGTGGTTGTACCTCGCAGGCGGGGTGGGTTCTGATGTGGTTGAACCTCATAGGCTGGGTGGGTTCTGATGTGGTTGTACCTCGCAGGCTGGGTGGGTTCTGATGTGGTTGTACCTCGTAGGCGGGGTGGGTTCTGATATAGTTGTACCTCGTAGGCGGGGTGGGTTCTGATATAGTTGTACCTCGTAGGCGGGGTGGGTTCTGATGTGGTTGTACCTCGTAGGCGGGGTGGGTGGGGTGGGTGCGCAACGCGACCCTCACTCATCCTGTCAATTGTATTTGTTTACAGTAGAAAGGGCTGGGCCGAGAAAGATGAGTAATATAAACATGTGATTCATTTACCTGTTTGGTTTGTAAATTTGTACTCTAGGTAAGTCCGTGGACGGTGGTGTAATGAACATAGATATTTCCCCTTGGGTTTTGTGCGCTAGAAACTGTTAAGGTACGAATAAGATGGAACCCTGGTGACTATCAGACTTGTCGTTTTGTGTCATTGTAAAACTTGTAATGTCTTCCAGTAAGTGAGTGGTCAAGGTTTGGTAGTAGGGAAGTGGGTTATAATGATCAGTAACGGAGGAAACACGATAGCCCTTGTATAAGTTAATTTACCATTACAATACATAGGCAGTTGTGTGATATTAAACTTGATTACTCTACTAGATTAAGTTTTATGAATAGTAAAATATGTTTTAGGATATCATAATGTGCAATTATGGCATCTAGTTTGGTAGTATGAGGTTCACACTCAATTACTGTTCCATTCTATAGATTTGGATAAACAAATAAATGGTAGAAAGTTTTGAAGTTTAGGATAAACGTTTAGTTGAACATGATTATCTCTAAAGAAATATATGGGAAAATGAATCCAACCCATTTATGCTTACTTTACTAGATCCACCTAAATTTGATTACAAAAGAACTCCCCATCCTCATTTGCAAAAGAACTTTGATGTAAACCATGGATGTCAAAATTTCATTGTTCTTTTATAAACATTGCTTTCTGCATTATGTTGGCCATCAAAATAAATAAATACCTTATGAATTTAGTTAGAATAGTAATGGTAAAGATTTGGTTTAGGGGCAATACAGAAATAACTAATGTATTTGGATGAAGCACACATTAATGGACTTAGAATAAGTCCATATGATTCAAGCTTGGGGAGATGATGTATTACTACACCAAGTATTACAGGGCTGTGTACTGAAGGTAGGTACATTTTTGAAATGAGAGATATCATTGGGTAAAAGTAAGGAAAGTATGTGATATTTAGCACATACTAACTAAACAAAAGCAAACCAAACCTAAACTAGGACAGCATAACAAAACATACTGTAATACAACATAGCATACAATACCATATTTTCATAATAAACCATTCCACACCTTACTTGTAGGTTTATTGTGACCTCTCCTCATAGTGTGTGTCTTCTAAAACCTGAACTGCAAAGATTTATGAAGAAAATTGGTCTAGAAATTGCATTTTATTAAGTATGCAATCAGTTTATCCGATGTTTCAAAGTGCGACATACTGTAGTTTTAAACTCATCCATCACACCATTCACAAATGCTGTCTGTAGATGTAGAACATAAATGTTCACGTTAAGAAAATAAGCAAAAAAATGCAATCATTAATATTCAAGATGATGATTATCAATCAATTTACTTTTCTATACAACTGTCTGATATTCAAAAAAGTAAACTTATTATATTTAACTGCCGTCTCCCTCGTTAGCAAGGTAGCACAAAAAACAGACAAGGAATGGCCCAACCCACCCACATACACATGTATATACATAGATGGCCACACACACACACATATACATACATATACATTTCAGCATATGAATACATATACATACACAGACATATACATACATATACATTTCATCATATACATACATATACATATACATATATACACGTACATATCCATACTTGCTTCCTTCATCCATTGAAAAAAAGTACATAACATAATAGTAATGTCATGTATGAATTTAGGTGGATTGTAGTCTTATTACATATAAAGGTACAGTCGTATTTCATCATCAAATAAGATTGTTCATTTCAAGTGAAGTATTGAAATTTACAGTAATAGATGATATTATTTTTTCCATACATGCTCACCATTTCCCATGTTACCAAGTTATTGCTTGGAACAGATGAAGAAATGGCTTCATTTGCCCACATTCACTCTTTAGCAGGCATGAATAATTCTCCAAAACCAAAGCCTCCTAACCACAGCCTGACCCTACAGACCTAGAAATGGTTACCCTCAGCCACTTCCTTGGTTCAAGCCATTGAAAGCATGTTTCCCCCCTGAATACCACATAATTCTGTTTTGCTTTATTTCTTACATGCATCATGCCCTCCTGCATATTCAGAAACCAAACCCTCAGAGCATTTTTCACTCCAACCTTCCACCTTCTCTTTGATCTCCACCTTTTCCTTGTTCTCTCTACTTTTGACATGAATACCTTTTTATTCACTCTCTCCATATGTCCAAACCATTTCAGCATACCCTCTTTAGCTCTTTCTTACATACTCCTCGTACTGTCACAATTCTGTCTTCTCCAATCTTTTCATATTTGATCAACCCTCTTCACACCAAATATTGTCCTCAAACAGTTTCAATCCCACACATTCACCCAACTATTTGCATTTTTGTGCAAAGCTCATGCCTTGCATCAAAACAGTACTGACAGAATTACTACCCAATCAAACATATCCATCTTTTCCCTTAAGTGATCTCTCTTTTCACACATTCCTCAGTGTGCTCAAGTCCTTAGGCCTCTCTGCCATTCATTGGCCCACCTTAGCTCCTATAATTCCATTTGCTGCTGTATCACTACCAGATATCTAAAACAAGTAACCTCCTCCAAATTCCCTCCATTCAGAATCACACTCCAAAGAACCTGTTGTTTTTCCTGCTGGGCCTGATAAACTTGCTTTTATTCATGCTTACTCTTGACTTCCTCCTTTCCCGCATTCCCCCAACTCAAACACCGTATTCTACAGTTTCTTATTCAGATTTGCCACCTGTGTCTTATTATCAGAAGACAACAACTAACTCACCTTCCAAGCCTCCTCACCCCCAGCAGACTGCATCCCTTTTCCTCTCTCCAAGACCCTTGCATTAACCCCCTTCACCATCACATCCTTAAACACACATCACACACCAATGCTGAAGACCTGCCTTCACTTGGAAACACTCGTCCTCCTCTCTTCCTACTTTCATACATACACCTTTTTCTTTTGATAAAAACTCTTTACTTTCTTTAGCAAATTTACTTCCACACCATATATGTGCAGTGCCTTCCGCAGAACGGATGTATGAATCTCCCTATTATGCTTGTTCCAGATCTACAAACGCCACATGCAAGTCCATCTGTTTCTTTGATTATTTCTTGCACACATTCTTCAAAGTGAAAACCTGATCCACGCATCCAATACCACTCCTGAAGCCACTTCTTCCCTCCTCAGTCTGAAATTACGTGCATGCCTCTGTCCTCTTATTTACCACTCGTAACATACAACATACATGCACTGTAAAGGTAACAGACTTGTACATCTGTAATTGGAATATTGACCATTGTTCCCCTTGCCTTTGTACAGTGACCCTATACAGGCTTTCTGGAAGTCCTCAGCCACACAGTATTCATGTGATGCAGCAGCTTACTGAGTACTGCATGATATATCTAGTGGTGTAGGGCACGCAAACAGCCAGCTTGTGGGAGCAAAAACCAAAGTAGTATCTATAAGAGAAGAAGAGTGAACCAACATTGCAGTGTAGGGGAAATGGGTCAAGTTTTGAAGTTAGCCTGGGAGAGTTTATAAGTCAGGCTACTTTTGACTCAACTCTGTCAAGTATTGATACAGTGCTAGAACCACCCCATATGTGAGAGCAGTACTCCACACAAGGACAAACCAATCCATTGAATAAATGGTGCAACTGTTTGGAAGAAAAAAAGTTCAACATCTTGACAGGACTCCCTGTTTCCAATATAAAGTAGATGTTACAGTAATACCATGTACGTTCATTGAATCAAGGTGGAATTACAGAACCTTCAAAGAAGAGAAGAGAGTTGTGAGAAACTTTCATTAGAGAGATGGGTAGAAACTAGGTCTTAGAGGTATTAAACCTAACCAGATTTTGCCTACCACAATGATATATTTTGTCCAGTCTGATTTTTCAGAGGAAGTTGTATCAAGATGATATACAGATTGAGTGAGAGGAAAAGCAGCAGAATTGAAAGATGTGGTGGAGAAAAAGTGTAGGAGGCAGAAGAGAACCTTGAGGGACACCACTCTTGATGGAGTAAGGGGGAGAGACTGATCCATTAACAACATTGGAGATAGATTGGCCAGAGAGGAAGCTAGATATGAGGGAGCAAAGTGAGGGAGGGGAGCTTTGAGGTGAGACCCCAATGCCACACTCTGTCAAAAGCTTTGGATATACCAAGGGCAACTACATGGGATTTCCCAGTATCTTTCAGGGATGATGACCAGATACTGTAAGATAGGAAAAAATATCACCAGTGGATCTTACCATATGGAAGCCATACCGCTGACCAGAGAGAAGGCTGTGAGATTCAAGACGTGAGGATATGGGAGCTGAGGAGGGATTTGAAGAGTTTGGAAATGGTAGATGTCAAAGCAACTGGATAATAATTAGACAGGTTAGAATGGTCACCTTTCTTAGGGGTGGGATGAATCAATACATGCTTTCAAGAAGGAAAAGTTCTAGCTTTTAACAGAAAAGGAATAGATGAGCAAGCACAGGTTCAAGTTCAGAGGCACACTCTTCCAGTTCACAGGGATGAATGCCATCAGGAACATAAGCCTTGTCTGTGTCCAGAGAGAGAAATGCTTTTTGGACCGTTCGAAGCCCTGTTTGTGTCCAGAGAGAGAAATGCTTTTTGGACAGTTCGAAAAGAGATTACGAAAAGGGGCATAGGATTAGTAAGAGTAGCATCAGGGGGTAAAGAAATGTTATAGTCATCCAAGATAGAGTTAGAGGAGAAACAGGAATCAAAGAGCATTGCTTTTACTATGGGAGAGACAGCTATAGTACCAGCAGAATAGAAAAGTGAAGGAAAAGTAGAGCAACAGTAGTTGTTAGCAATGTCCCTGAAGATTGGAAAGACCTATCAGTTGAAAGCTTTTGCACTTTCTTTGAATATAGGAATGCTTTGCCTCACAGATAACATAAGTGTAATGGTTACAGGCAATTTCAACCAATCAAATGCATAGTCATCCCCTTTCTTAAGAAATTCAAATGCATTCCCATCCAGTCCAGCTGCTTTGCTGCACTTCACCTTATGAAAGGTTTTCACCACACTCTTTTCACCAAACTATTTCCCATAGCCCTTTCACTTCACATACCTTCACATTTGTTCCAAAATGTATTGAAACATTGTTTTAGTTTGTCATTTGATGCATTCGTGTTTCTTTTGAAGCCTTATATACCATTTCGGCATCCATTTGACAATTTAGATGGTCATGTATAAAAGGACATATAAGTTATAGCCCTATTCTTTATGACATCCAAAGCCAGTCATGATTTCATAGGTCACAATGAAATCCTATATGAGCCACTTTATTACTTAACCCTTTAACTTCTTAAAGTTTTCTGTTCAGTCCTATATGACCCCCCTCTTTTATCAAGTTGTATAAGAGCATTACCTTACAGAATGAGAAATAACACAGGAGTAAATTTAGCCATTTGAAGCCTATGGATAAGTTGTTGTGCCGTCAGTATTATAGATAACAGTCACTGTTGCCAGCAGCATGTTTTATCAAGATTTTTTTTTTTACCTCAATTATTAATTTGTTCTCATCTATTTTCTAGCTGTCATGTTTAATGTAACAAACCCACAACCAGGCCCCACAGACTTTTCCATGGTTCCTCCCTGCAGCTTCACATTCCCTGGTTCAGTCCAATAACAGCATGTACCCCCCTCGCCAATATTATCTGTATATTTGCATAAAAGCTCCACCTACTTTTGCGCAAGTATATACTTGCAAAAGTACCTGGCTTTGCTTGGGTTATTAGGTTTATATTTTCTGAATATCTGTGTCGCTGTATGTATTTTGAATCAATTTCAGCATAAAGAACAGTCAAAAATGGTTTCAACTTTTTTTTTCAGAAACATGCAAAAGTCATCAGGAAAGTTCTATAGCTTGTGATTTATGTATCATGTAAGAACTTCACTACACTTTATAATACCTCTCTCTTTTATGCCTAGAGGGCAACTGAGTTTGAAATGTTATGTGAAGGCATTCAACACTCATATATCCCCCTCCCATACCCCAAACCAGAACTTATCCTTAAAGTGTTGTAAAAAATCTGTTTTGAATATACGGGTGGAGAGGTAACCCAGACATTGTATATATATACAGTTGGATTAGTTGAAAGGTTAAACACCAGATTCTCCTTTAAACTGCATATTTAGTACTCTTAGATAAAAAGAGCATGAAAAAAAAGTGCAAATGAGACTTAGGTTGACCAAGCATCAGCAAACTTCAGGGAAAATAAGATAATGTTTTGGAAGGAGTTTCTTAGTCTGAGAAGAATAAGAAGAAATGGGAATAAGGTGAAGTTGGGCAAATGGGGAAGTGGTGATAGGCAGTGATGAAGTGAAGAGGAGCTGGAGTCAGTGCTTTGAAGGACTGTTGAAAATGTCCATGTTTTGGCTGCACAGGTCAGGATTGGGAGGACTATGCTGTCCCTTAATCCTTGCTCCACCTTCATACTTACACCTCTATCCTTCATTATTCTAATAAGGGACTCAGTGACTCTTCTACCCCACATTGCTCTCTCCCATATCTCTCCTTTCATATCACCAAACTTGCTGAGGACAGTTCTTAAAGACTTAAACTCTCACCTCTTCCAGTCTTTTACCCCATCATACCCAAAACAGTTTATTACACTTTCTTCTTTTTCTCTAAGTGGCTTTGCAAAATCTGTACTTTCACTGTTTCCTTTCAAACACCATTACTTTACTTTTACTTGCATTTACCTTCAGTTGCCTACACCTACATCAGAATGCATGCTAACAACCCTCTGCAACTCCTCTTCACTCTCAGCAAACAACACAGTATCATCCACAAACAGGCTTGCCACCAGCCACCATATCTTACCATATCTTTCTCTTGTTTAGCTTTTACATCTCATCACTCCATCCATATATGTTTCGTAAAGTTTGTGAAAGAAGAATGCTGAGAGTAAATGTGAATAAGAGCAAGGTTATTAGGTACAGTAGGGTTGAGGGAGAAGTCAATTGGGAGGTAAGTTTGAATGGAGAAAAACTGGAGGAAGTGAAATGCTTTAGATATCTGGGAGTGGATTTGGCAGCGGATGGAATCATGGAAGCGGAAGTGAATCATAGGGTGGGGGAGGGGGCGAAAGTTCTGGGAGCGTTGAAGAATGTGTGAAAGTCGAGAACATTATCTCGGACAGCAAAAATGGGTATGTTTGAAGGAATAGTGGTTCCAACAATGTTATATGGTTGCGAGGTGTGGGCTATAGATAGAGTTGTGCAGAGGAGGGTGAATGTGCTGGAAATGAGATGTTTGAGGACCATATGTGGTGTGAGGTGGTTTGATCGAGTAACTAATAATAGGGTAAGAGAGATGTGTGGTAATGAAAAGAGTGTGGTTGAGAGAGCAGAAGAGGGTGTTTTGAAAAGGTTTGGTCACATGGAGAGAATGAGTGAGGAAATATTGACCAAGAGGATATATGTGTCAGAGGTGGAGGGAATGAGGAGAAGTGGGAGACCAAATTGGAGGTGGAAAGATGGAGTGAAAAAGATTTTGAGTGACCGGAGCCTGAACATGCAGGAGGGTTAAAGGCGTGCAAGGAATAGAGTGAATTGGAACGATGTGGTATACTGGGGTCGACGTGCTGTTACTGGATTGAACCAGGGCATGTGAAGCGTCTGGGGTAAACCATGGAAAGTTCTGTGGGTCCTGGATGTGGAAAGGGAGCTGTGGTTTTGTTGCATTATTACATGACAGCTAGTGACTGAGTGTGAATGAATGTGGCCTTTGTTGTCTTTTCCTAGCGCTACCTCGTGCACATGAGGGGGGAGGGTTTTTTTTTTTATTTCATGTGTGGCGGGTGGCGATGGGTAATGAATAAAGGCAGACAGTATGAATTATGTACATGTGTACATATGTATATGTCTGTGTGTATATATATGTATACATCGAGATGTATAGGTATGTACATTTGCATGTGTGGACGTTTATGTATATACATGTGTATGTGGGTGGGTTGGGCCATTCTTTCATCTGTGTCCTTGCGCTACCTTGCTAATGCGGGAGACAGTGACAAAGCAATAGTATAATATTCAGTTTGCTGGTAGTTACCATGATCTGTTCAGGTTGGACAGGGCTGCTTTTCCTTGTGCATATCTCTAGCTGATATGATCTGTTGTCATACATATTGATTTTAGTATGTGAGACATTTCTTTCTACTTTCATACTATTCGCCATTTCCCGCGTCAGCGAGGTAGCGTTAAGAACAGAGGACTGGGCCTCTGAGGAAACATCCTCATCCAGCCCCCTTCTCTGTTCCTTCCTTTGGAAAATAAAAAAAAAAAAAAAAAAGAGAGGGGAGGATTTCTAGCCCCCTGCTCCCTTCCCTTTTAGTCGCCTTCTACGACACGCAGGGAATACGTGGGAAGTATTCTTTCTCCCCTATCCCTCACTATAATTTTTCTGGGTAGAATGAATGATTATGTTACATGTATGTGGTGGGCTAAATGGGACTTGGAATCCCAAAAGAGTAATAAACTACTGAAGATAAAGAAAGGTTTGAAGTAAGACCTTCCTCTTTTAGCTGGCATCGCCATTTTGAGACAATTCTCAGTTGATGCTAGGGATTGGTCATACTGTATTGATCCGTAGTCTTTTAATGGAGAGGAGGCTTGCACCAATATATGACAAATGCAAATGCAAAATTATTATGTGACATGTAGTAACAGAATGCCAGAGATAGAGGAATCTCAGAGTGAAAATGAAGTATTTAAAAACAGTGGAAGAAATAAATGTATTGGAGAAATTTTGAGCAATAATGTTGATGTGGATAGATTAATAAGCTTTTTAAAGGATGCCAGATTTTTTTTTTCATATAAACAGTTTTAGGTTCTTAGATTTTTTTAAGCATTAAATAACTATTAGGTTATAGGGCTTTACAAATTCCACAAAATCAGTCAGTCAGCTTCAGAAGATGGAGTTTATGGAACATAGATTAACTAGATTTTTACTTTTTACAGAGTCAGTATGTCTGGTGAACGTGTCACAATTACTGATGCACTTAGCAATGTTGATGTCTTGGATGACTTGCCTCTGCCAGACCAGCAGCCAGTCATTGAGGCTCAGCCATGTTCAGTTGTATATATTGCAAATTTTGATACCAACTTTGAAGATCGAATGGCTTATGTGACAGGTGTGGCAAAATACATGGAAGAAGCTGCCACACATGCTGAATTGGTGAGGAACTGAATTACTCAGATTTAGTGTGAAAATTATGCATCTGTATTATTGGCTATAATTACTGGTAGTTTTAGGGAAATTCAACTGTATCTTATTATGTCATAATGTGTCTACGTTTTAGTTATTCTCAATGTAAGTTTTAAGTCTTTTCATTCCTGTGCTTGAAGAGTAGGGAGTCTATTCATCATACTGTCTGTTTATAAATTTTCTTTTTGACAATATATGGAGTTTTTTTTAGGGTTAGCTTTTCCCATGATCTTATTCAGGGGTTGGAAAGCTTTATCTCCTGGCTCTGGTGAGGTAGATGCCTTTCACTCCTTGATGACATCCTTTTGCATGCACTCTTGTATTAGAAAATACTATTTTTATTTGGATTTATTTTTAATAATGTATACATGGTATACATGGGGTGTTCAGTGTTGTAAATGGAAATGGTGAAGAGCTTGTAGATTTATGTGCTGAAAAAGGACTGATGATTGGGAATACCTGGTTTAAAAAGCGAGATATACATAAGTATACTTATGTAAGTAGGAGAGATGGCCAGAGAGCGTTATTGGATTACGTGTTAATTGACAGGCGTGCGAAAGAGAGACTTTTGGATGTTAATGTGCTGAGAGGTGCAACTGGAGGGATGTCTGATCATTATCTTGTGGAGGCTAAGGTGAAGATTTGTATGGGTTTTCAGAAAAGAAGAGTGAATGTTGGGGTGAAGAGGGTGGTGAGAGTAAGTGAGCTTGAGAAGGAGACCTGTTTGAGGAAGTACCAGGAGAGACTGAGTACAGAATGGAAAAAGGTGAGAACAATGAAGCAAGGGGAGTGGGGGAGGAATGGGATGTATTTAGGGAATCAGTGATGGATTGCGCAAAAGATGCTTGTGGCATGAGAAGAGTGGGAGGTGGGTTGATTAGAAAGGGTAGTGAGTGGTGGGATGAAGAAGTAAGAGTATTATTGAAAGAGAAGAGAGAGGCATTTGGACGATTTTTGCAGGGAAAAAATGCAATTGAGTGGGAGATGTATAAAAGAAAGAGACAGGAGGTCAAGAGAAAGGTGCAAGAGGTGAAAAAAAGGGCAAATGAGAGTTGGGGTGAGAGAGTATCATTAAATTTTAGGGAGAATAAAAAGATGTTCTGGAAGGAGGTAAATAAAGTGCGTAAGACAAGGGAGCAAATGGGAACTTCAGTGAAGGGCGCAAATGGGGAGGTGATAACAAGTAGTGGTGATGTGAGAAGGAGATGGAGTGAGTATTTTGAAGGTTTGTTGAATGTGTTTGATGATAGAGTGGCAGATATAGGGTGTTTTGGTCGAGGTGGTGTGCAAAGTGAGAGGGTTAGGGAAAATGATTTGGTGAACAGAGAAGAGGTAGTGAAAGCTTTGCGGAAGATGAAAGCCGGCAAGGCAGCAGGTTTGGATGGTATTGCAGTGGAATTTATTAAAAAAGGGAGTGACTGTATTGTTGACTGGTTGGTAAGGTTATTTAATGTATGTATGACTCATGGTGAGGTGCCTGAGGATTGGCGGAATGCGTGCATAGTGCCATTGTACAAAGGCAAAGGGGATAAGAGTGAGTGCTCAAATTACAGAGGTATAAGTTTGTTGAGTATTCCTGGTAAATTATATGGGAGGGTATTGATTGAGAGGGTGAAGGCATGTACAGAGCATCAGATTGGGGAAGAGCAGTGTGGTTTCAGAAGTGGCAGAGGATGTGTGGATCAGGTGTTTGCTTTGAAGAATGTATGTGAGAAATACTTAGAAAAGCAAATGGATTTGTATGTAGCATTTATGGATCTGGAGAAGGCATATGATAGAGTTGATAGAGATGCTCTGTGGAAGGTATTAAGAATATATGGGGTGGGAGGCAAGTTGTTAGGAGCAGTGAAAAGTTTTTATCGAGGATGTAAGGCATGTGTACGTGTAGGAAGAGAGGAAAGTGATTGGTTCTCAGGGAATGTAGGTTTGCGGCAGGGGTGTGTGATGTCTCCATGGTTGTTTAATTTGTTTATGGATGGGGTTGTTAGGGAGGTAAATGCAAGAGTTTTGGAAAGAGGGGCAAGTATGAAGTCTGTTGGGGATGAGAGAGCTTGGGAAGTGAGTCAGTTGTTGTTCGCTGATGATACAGCGCTGGTGGCTGATTCATGTGAGAAACTGCAGAAGCTGGTGACTGAGTTTGGTAAAGTGTGTGGAAGAAGAAAGTTAAGAGTAAATGTGAATAAGAGCAAGGTTATTAGGTACAGTAGGGTTGAGGGTCAAGTCAATTGGGAGGTGAGTTTGAACGAAGAAAAACTGGAGGAAGTGAAGTGTTTTAGATATCTGGGAGTGGATCTGGCAGTGGATGGAACCATGGAAGCGGAAGTGGATCATAGGGTGGGGGAGGGGCGAAAATTCTGGGGGCCTTGAAGAATGTGTGGAAGTCGAGAACATTATCTTGGAAAGCAAAAATGGGTATGTTTGAAGGAATAGTGGTTCCAACAATGTTGTATGGTTGCGAGGCGTGGGCTATGGATAGAGTTGTGCGCAGGAGGATGGATGTGCTGGAAATGAGATGTTTGAGGACAATGTGTGGTGTGAGGTGGTTTGATCGAGTGAGTAACGTAAGGGTAAGAGAGATGTGTGGAAATAAAAAGAGCGTGGTTGAGAGAGCAGAAGAGGGTGTTTTGAAGTGGTTTGGGCACATGGAGAGGATGAGTGAGGAAAGATTGACCAAGAGGATATATGTGTCGGAGGTGGAGGGAGCAAGGAGAAGAGGGAGACCAAATTGGAGGTGGAAAGATGGAGTGAAAAAGATTTTGTGTGATCGGGGCCTGAACATGCAGGAGGGTGAAAGGAGGGCAAGGAATAGAGTGAATTGGAGCGATGTGGTATACCGGGGTTGACGTGCTGTCAGTGGATTGAATCAAGGCATGTGAAGCGTCTGGGATAAACCATGGAAAGCTGTGTAGGTATGTATATTTGCGTGTGTGGACGTATGTATATACATGTGTATGGGGGGGGTTGGGCCATTTCTTTCGTCTGTTTCCTTGCGCTACCTCGCAAACGCGGGAGACAGCGACAAAGTATAAAAAAAAAAAAAATAAAAAAAAAAAATATTGCTTTGATATATGTGTATGAGGATATATAAGTGCTGTTTTGTAATTTAGTTTTTGTTCATTTGAGAAGCCTTGTGACTGTGATATTGGAGTTTATGGTTTGAAAGGATGTTGATATTAGCACTTTTATTTGATTGTGTAATTTGTTTTGTAATTCAATTTTCCATTTAAAGCCTTTGTCATCTTCTTATGATTAATCTGTTATGATTTCTCTTCCCTTCTAGAATAAACTGCTAGAGGAAGGAGAGCAGCATGCAGTGATGTTGTACACATGGCGCTGCTGCTCCCGTGCTATCCCGCAGCCTAAATCAAATGAACAACCTAACCGAGTTGAGATTTATGAGAAGACTGTCAGAGTTCTCTCTGATGAGGTGAAGAAATTAACAAAATTCATGAATTTCCAGGTAAGGTGATATACTTGTTGTAGTATTAACTGTACTCTGGTAAGAGTGAATTAGTGATTTATATTTGATTATCTAATTGTACATTATGGGAAAGAGTTTACACTTGTTAAGCCCCATCTCTTAAACTTTTTCCTCTGTCACACAGCTTCTTGATTTATGTATGCTGTCATCAGTCATTTTATTCTATTTATCCACTTTTTTATACTGTAAAAGTACTTCTCTACATCGTTTTTTATCATGTTTTTTGCTTAATTTCACCTACAGCACTTAAGGAAGCTCTTGTTCACTGTCTGTGTCATTGATCTGTTTTATGAACTCACTCCTCTCTCTAACAAGATGTGCAGATTTAAAGCCACTTGCTTTTCCACATACCTCAGCACTCTAATGCTGGTACCATCTTTGTTCCCCCCTCTGGACCTTTCCCATTTGCATTTTTTGCTTCTTTAGGTGCAGTGACCAAACTTGAAAAGAATATGATATTAACAGCTTGCTAAATATTTTCTTATCCAAATACTTGAAAGCTTTTCTAATATTTGCAAGGAAATGGTTTGCCTCCCATAGTATTCTTGTAATGTAGGTTTCTGGCAACAGGTTAGGGATATCATGACTCCTAAGTCCTTCTCATGCAGAATCCTGAAGGTTATTTCTTGCTAGATAATAATCTTGTTAAGGCCTTTCAGTCTGTCCCATTCTCATTGCTTTACATTTGCTCAGATTGAATTTCATCAACTTTGTATTATACCAATTTTGGAGTTTGAATAGGTCCCCTTGTAAGTTGATGCAGTTTTCTTCACTTTTTACTTCCCTCATAACATATGCTTCATTTATTTATATTTATTTATTCATTTATTTGTTATACTTTGTTGCTGTCTTTTGGTTAGTGAGATAGTGCAAGGAAACAGACGAAAGAATGGCCCAACCCACCCACATACAAATGTATATACATACACGTCCACACATGCACATATACATACCTATACGTTTCACCGTTTACATATATATATACATACACAGATAAATACATATATACACATGTACACAATTCATACTTGCTGCCCTTATTCATTCCCATCGCCACTGCGCCACACATGAAATGACAACCCCCTCCCCAACACGCACGCAAGGTAGCACTAGGAAAAGACAACAAAGGACACATTTGTTCACATTCAATCTCTAGCTGTCATGTATAATGCACAGAAACCACAGCTCCCTTTCCACATCCAGGCACCACAAAACTTTCCATGGTTTATACCTCAGATGCTTCACATGCCCTGGTTCAATCCAGTGACAGCACGTCGACCCTGGTAAACCACATTTTTCCAATTCACTCTATTCCTTGCATGCCTTTCACCCTCCTGCATGTTCAGGCCCCGATCGCTAAAAATCTTTTTCACTCCATCCTTCCACCTCCAATTTGGTCTCTCACTTTTCCCCATTCCCTCCACCTCTGACACAAATATCCTCTATGTCAATCTTTCCTCACTCATTCTCTCCATGTGACCATTATGTATGTGGGTGGGTTGGGCCATTATTTTGTCTGTTTCCTTGTGCTACCTCGCTAACGAGGGAGACTGCGACAAAGTATGATAAATATGTGAATGTATTCATTTATATTTATTATATTTTGTCGCTGTCTCTCGTGACATATATATTTTTTTTTCTTTTTTTCTTGCTTTGTCGCTGTCTCCCGCGTTTGCGAGGTAGCGCAAGGAAACAGACGAAAGAAATGGCCCAACCCATATATATATATATATAGTGACTGGTGACTGAGTTTGGTAAAGTGTGTGAAAGAAGAAAGTTAAGAGTAAATGTGAATAAGAGCAAGGTTATTAGGTACAGTAGGGTTGAGGGGTCAAGTCAATTGGGAGGTGAGTTTGAATGGAGAAAAACTGGAGGAAGTGAAGTGTTTTAGATATCTGGGAGTGGATCTGGCAGTGGATGGAACCATGGAAGCGGAAGTGGATCATATGGTGGGGGAGGGGGCGAAAATCCTGGGAGCCTTGAAGAATGTGTGGAAGTCAAGAACATTATCTCGGAAAGCAAAAATGGGTATGTTTGAAGGAATAGTGGTTCCAACAATGTTGTATGGTTGCGAGGCGTGGGCTATGGATAGAGTTGTGCGCAGGAGGATGGATGTGCTGGAAATGAGATGTTTGAGGACAATGTGTGGTGTGAGGTGGTTTGATCGAGTAAGTAACGTAAGGGTAAGAGAGATGTGTGGAAATAAAAAGAGCGTGGTTGAGAGAGCAGAAGAGGGTGTTTTGAAATGGTTTGGGCACATGGAGAGAATGAGTGAGGAAAGATTGACCAAGAGGATATATGTGTCGGAGGTGGAGGGAACGAGGAGAAGAGGGAGACCAAATTGGAGGTGGAAAGATGGAGTGAAAAAGATTTTGTGTGATCGGGGCCTGAACATGCAGGAGGGTGAAAGGCGGGCAAGGAATAGAGTGAATTGGATCGATGTGGTATACAGGGGTTGACGTGCTGTCAGTGGATTGAATCAAGGCATGTGAAGCGTCTGGGGTAAACCATGGAAAGCTGTGTAGGTATGTATATTTTCGTGTGTGGACGTATGTATATACATGTGTATGGGGGTGGGTTGGGCCATTTTTTTCGTCTCTTTCCTTGCGCTACCTCGCAAACGCGGGAGACAGCGACAAAGCAAAAAAAAAAAAAATTCTCTGTTCCTTCTTTTGGAAAATTAAAAAAAAAACGAGAGGGGAGGATTTCCAGCCCTCCGCTCCCTCCCCTTTTAGTCGCCTTCTACGACACGCAGGGAATACGTGGGAAGTATTCTTGCTCCCCTATCCCCAGGGATAATATATATATATATATATATATATATATATATATATATATATATATATATATATATATATATATATATATATATATATATTATCCCTGGGGATAGGGGAGAAAGAATACTTCCCACGTATTCCCTGCGTGTCGTAGAAGGCGACTAAAAGGGGAGGGAGCGGGTGGCTGGAAATCCTCCCCTCTCGTTTTTTTTTGATTTTCCAAAAGAAGGAACAGAGAAGGGGGGCCAGGTGAGGATTTTCCCTCTAAGGCCCAGTCCTCTGTTCTTAACGCTACCTCGCAAACGCGGGAAATGGCGAATAGTATGAAAAAAAAAAAATATATATATATATATATATATATATATATATATATATATATATATATATATATATATATATATATATATATGTGTTTGATGATAGAGTGGCAGATATAGGGTGTTTTGGTCGAGGTGGTGTGCAAAGTGAGAGGGTTAGGGAAAATGATTTGGTAAACAGAGAAGAGGTAGTGAAAGCTTTGCGGAAGATGAAAGCCGGCAAGGCAGCAGGTTTGGATGGTATTGCAGTGGAATTTATTAAAAAAGGGGGTGACTGTATTGTTGACTGGTTGGTAAGGTTATTTAATGTATGTATGACTCATGGTGAGGTGCCTGAGGATTGGCGGAATGCGTGCATAGTGCCATTGTACAAAGGCAAAGGGGATAAGAGTGAGTGCTCAAATTACAGAGGTATAAGTTTGTTGAGTATTCCTGGTAAATTATATGGGAGGGTATTGATTGAGAGGGTGAAGGCATGTACAGAGCATCAGATTGGGGAAGAGCAGTGTGGTTTCAGAAGTGGTAGAGGATGTGTGGATCAGGTGTTTGCTTTGAAGAATGTATGTGAGAAATACTTAGAAAAGCAAATGTATTTGTATGTAGCATTTATGGATCTGGAGAAGGCATATGATAGAGTTGATAGAGATGCTCTGTGGAAGGTATTAAGAATATATGGTGTGGGAGGAAAGTTGTTAGAAGCAGTGAAAAGTTTTTATCGAGGATGTAAGGCATGTGTACGTGTAGGAAGAGAGGAAAGTGATTGGTTCTCAGTGAATGTAGGTTTGCGGCAGGGGTGTGTGATGTCTCCATGGTTGTTTAATTTGTTTATGGATGGGGTTGTTAGGGAGGTAAATGCAAGAGTTTTGGAAAGAGGGGCAAGTATGAAGTCTGTTGGGGATGAGAGAGCTTGGGAAGTGAGTCAGTTGTTGTTCGCTGATGATACAGCGCTGGTGGCTGATTCATGTGAGAAACTGCAGAAGCTGGTGACTGAGTTTGGTAAAGTGTGTGGAAGAAGAAAGTTAAGAGTAAATGTGAATAAGAGCAAGGTTATTAGGTACAGTAGGGTGGAGGGTCAAGTCAATTGGGAGGTGAGTTTGAATGGAGAAAAACTGGAGGAAGTGAAGTGTTTTAGATATCTGGGAGTGGATCTGGCAGCGGATGGAACCATGGAAGCGGAAGTGGATCATAGGGTGGGGGAGGGGGCGAAAATTTTGGGGGCCTTGAAGAATGTGTGGAAGTCAAGAACATTATCTCGGAAAGCAAAAATGGGTATGTTTGAAGGAATAGTGGTTCCAACAATGTTGTATGGTTGCGAGGCGTGGGCTATGGATAGAGTTGTGCGCAGGAGGATGGATGTGCTGGAAATGAGATGTTTGAGGACAATGTGTGGTGTGAGGTGGTTTGATCGAGTGAGTAACGTAAGGGTAAGAGAGATGTGTGGAAATAAAAAGAGCGTGGTTGAGAGAGCAGAAGAGGGTGTTTTGAAGTGGTTTGGGCACATGGAGAGAATGAGTGAGGAAAGATTGACCAAGAGGATATATGTGTCGGAGGTGGAGGGAACAAGGAGAAGAGGGAGACCAAATTGGAGGTGGAAAGATGGAGTGAAAAAGATTTTGTGTGATCGGGGCCTGAACATGCAGGAGGGTGAAAGGAGGGCAAGGAATAGAGTGAATTGGAGCGATGTGGTATACCGGGGTTGACGTGCTGTCAGTGGATTGAATCAAGGCATGTGAAGCGTCTGGGGTAAACCATGGAAAGCTGTGTAGGTATGTATATTTGCGTGTGTGGATGTATGTATATACATGTGTATGGGGGGGGTTGGGCCATTTCTTTCGTCTGTTTCCTTGCGCTACCTCGCAAACGCGGGAGACAGCGACAAAGTATAAAAAAAAAAAAAAATATATATATATATATATATATATATATATATATATATATATATATATATATATATATATATATATATATATATATATTTATCCCTTGGGATAGGGGAGAAAGAATACTTCCCACGTATTCCCTGCGTGTCGTAGAAGGCGACTAAAAGGGGAGGGAGCGGGGGGCTGGAAATCCTCCCCTCTCGTTTTTTTTTCTTTTTGATTTTCCAAAAGATGGAACAGAGAAGGGGGCCAGGTGAGGATATTCCCTCAAAGGCCCAGTCCTCTGTTCTTAACGTTACCTCGCTATTGCGGGAAATGGCGAATAGTATGAAAGAAAGATATATATATATATGTATATTTTTTTCATACTATTCACCATTTCTGGCATTAGTGAGGTAGCGTTAAGAACAGAGGACTGAGCCTTTGAGGGAATATCCTCACTTGTCCCCTTCTCTGTTCTTTCATTTGGAAAATTAAAAATGAGAAGGGAGGATTTCCAGCCTCCACTCCCTCCCCTTTATTTGCCTTCTACGACACGCAGGGAATACATGTGAAGTGTTCTTAATTCCCTATTCCCAGGGATAATAAATGTGAGCAAAAGATGCTTGTAGCATGAGAAGCATGGGAGGTGGGCAGATAAGAAAGGGTAGTGAGTGGTGGCATAAAGAAGTAAGATTATCAGTGAAAGAGAAGAGAGAGGCATTTGAACAATTTTTGCAGGGAAATAGTGCAAATGACTGGGATACAGGAGGTCAAGAGAAAGGTGCAAGAGGTGAAAAAGAGGGCAAATGAGAGTTAGGGTGAGAGAGTATCATTAAGTTTTAGGGAGAATAAAAAGATGTTTTGGAAGGAGTCATTTTGCAGGGAAATAGTGCAAATGACTGGGAGGCAGGAGGTCAAGAGAAAGGTGCAAGAGGTGAAAAAGAGGGCAAATAAGATTTAGGGTGAGGGAGTATCATTAAGTTTTAGGGAGAATAAAAAGATGTTTTGGAAGGAGGTAAATAAAGTGCCTAAGACAAGAGAACAAATGGGAACATTGGTGAAGGTGGCTAATGGGTAGGTAATAAGTAGTGGTGATGTGAGGAGATGTAGTGAGTATTTTGAAGGTTTATTGAATGTGTTAGATGAAAGAGTGGCAGATATACGGTGTTTTGGTCGAGGTGGTGTGTGAAGTGAGAGGGTTAGGGAGAATGATTTGGTAAACAGAGAAGAGATGGTGAAAGCTTTGTGGAAGATGAAAGCCGGCAAGGCAGTGGGTTTAGATGGTATTGCAGTGGAATTTATTAGAAAAGGGGGTGATTGTGTTGTTGACTGGTTAGTGAGGATATTCAATGTATGTATGGTTCATGGTGAAGTGCCTGAGGATTGGGGGAATGCTTGGGTAAAGCCATTGTACAAAGGCAAAGGGGATAAAGTTAGGTGTTCAAATTAAAGAATTATAAGTTTGTTGAGTATTCCTGGGAAGTTATATGGGGAGGTTATTGATTGAGAGGGTGAAGCCATGTACAGAGCATCAGACTGGGGAAGAGCAGTGTGGTTTCAGAAGTGGTAGAGGATGTGTGGATCAGGTGTTTACTTTGAAGTATGTATGTGAGAAATACTTAGAAAAACAAATGGATATGTATGTAGCATTTATGGATCTGGAGAAGGCATATGATTGAGTTGATAGAGATGCTCTGTGGAAGGTATTAAGAGTATATGGTTTGGGAGGTAAGTTGTTAGAAGCATTGAAAGGATCTTATTGAGGATGTAAGGCATGTGTATGAGTAGGAAGAGAGGAAAGTGATTGGTTCCCAGTGAATGTCGGTTTGCGGCAGGGGTGTGTGATGTCTCCATGGTTGTTTAATTTGTTTATGGATGGGGTTTTTACGGAGATGAATGGAAGAGTTTTTGAGAGAGAGTCAAGTATGCAGTCTGTTGTGGTTGAGAGGGCTTGGGAAGTGAGTCAGTTGTTTTTTGCTTATTATACAGAGCTGGTGGCTGATTCAGGTGAGAGACTGCAAAAGCTAGTGACTGAGTTTGGTAAAGTGTGTGAAAGAAGAAAGCTGAGAGTAAATGTGAATAAGAGCAAGGTTATTAGGTTCAGTAGGGTTGAGAGACATGTTAATTGGGAGGTATGTTTGAATGGAGAAAATCTCGAGGAAGTGAAGTGCTTTAGATATCTGGGAGTGGATTTGGCAGTGGATGGAACCATGGAAGCGTAAGTGAGTTACGGGTGGGGGAGGGGTGAAGGTTGTGGGAGCGTTGAAGAATGTGTGGAAGGCGAGAACATTATCTCGGAAAGCAAAAATGGCTATGTTTGAAGGAATAGTGGTTCCAACAATGTTTTATGTTTGCGAGGCATTGATTATAGATAGGCTTGTGTGGAGGAGGGTGGATGTGTTGGAAATGAGATGTTTGAGGACAATATGTGGTGTGAGGTGGTTTGATCGAGTAAGTAATGAAAGAGTAAGAGAGATGTGTGGTAATAAAAAGAGTGTGGTTGAGAGAGCAGAAGAGGGTGTAGTGAAATGGTTTGGTCACATGGAGAGAATGAGTGAGGAAAGATTGACAAAGAGGATATATGTGTCAGAGGTGGAGGGAAAGAGAAGTGGGAGACCAAATTGGAGGTAGAGGGATGGAGTGAAAAAGGTTCTGAGCGATCGGGGCCTGAACATACAGGAGGGTGAAAGGTGGCAAGGAATAGAGTGAATTGGAACGATGTGGTATACCAGGGTCGACATGCTGTCATTGGATTGAGCCAGGGCATGTGAAGCGTCTGAGGTAAACCATGGAAAGTTCTGTGGGGCCTGGATGTGAAAAGGGAGCTGTGGTTTTGGTGCATTACACATGAGAGCTAGTGACTGAGTGTAAATGAATGTGGCCTTTGTTGTCTTTTCCTCGTGCTACTTGGTGCGCATACAAGGGTGAGAGGGGTGCTATTTCATTTGTGATGGGTTGGCAATTATACACCCCAGATGTATCCTTTGAGAAAAAGATATTCATTTAGCTCCTGTTCTTTCTTTTGGAAAGTGGCAATACAGAAGAGGGGGATTTTCATTTCCCCTCTTTCTCCCATGTTAGTTGCCTTCTGTGACATAAAGGAGATAGGTGGGTAGTATTGTCTTTGTCCTAGGGGATAAGTTGATGTCTTCTATCTTAATAATTTTATTGTATTTTCATTATTGATTCTTTACTTCAACAGCGCAAGGCTATTGATGTTTTCTGCACTCAAGTAAAACGGCTGTGCCACCAGGAGAAGAGAAAGGATTTTGTATCTGAAGCATATCTACTTACCCTTGGAAAATTTATTAATATGTTTGCAGTTTTGGATGAACTAAAGAACATGAAGTCTAGTGTAAAGAATGATTACTCAACATACAGAAGGTGATTACTTTTTGTTTATTCACTTTGATATTGAGTGATTTTTGTTGGAACTGACTGCTTATCCTATGGAAAGTGAATACTGTTTGATTTAATTATGTTGATATTAGCATTATATCAAATGAATGATTATCTCATCTTCATGTCATTTATTGCCCATATATAGGTGGCCTTTGCATTTTTCTCAGCAATGGGCAAGCTCATGAGCATATAGAGTGACCACTAGTTTACAGGTGGTTTAATTCCAATTAATTCCTGGCCATACTGGGGGGGAATTAATTAGAATTCCCCCTTTTGTCTGCCACAGGTGAGTGAACCTGAACAATGATCACCAGGACTCTTCTGCCAATCAGTTAATGCTTAGATCTTTGATATTTCTACCACAGCTATTGCTGGATCTTGTATCCCTGGTGTGCCTTCAGTTTTTCTCTGGCTGTATGGAGGAGGGTGGATGTATTGGAAGTGAAATATTTGAGAACAATGTGTGGTGTGAAGTGGTTTGATCGAGTAAGTAAATGAATGATAAGAGAGATGTGTGGTAATAGAAAGAGTGTGGTTGAGAGAGCAAAAGAGGATGTGTTGAAATTGTTTGGACATATGGAGAGAATTAGTGAGGAAAGATTGACAAAGAGGATATATGTGTCAGAAGTGGAGGGAACAAGAAGAAGCGGGAGACCAAATTGGAGGTGGAAGGACGGAGTGAAAAAGATTTTGAGCAGTTGGGGCCTGAACGTGCAGGATGGTGAGAGGCGTGCAAGGAATAGAGTGAATTGGAATGATGTGGTATACTAGGGTCGATGTGCTGTCTCTGGAGTGAACCAGGGCATGTGAAACATCTGGGGCAAACTATGGAAAGATATGTGGGGCCTGGATGTGGATAGGGAGCTGTAGTTTTGACGTATTACACGTGACAGGTAGAGACTGAGTGTGAATGAATATGGACTTTTTTATGTGTTTTCTTGCCACTACCTCACTGATGCAGGGGGTGGCAATGCTGTTTTCTGTGGGGTGAGGTGGCACCAGGAATGGATGAAGGCAAGTAAGTATGAATATGTGCATGTGTATATTTGTAAATGTCTGTGTATGTGTATGTATAAGTATTTATACGTGTATATGTTGATATGTATATGTATGTATATGTACATATATGTGCATTTATGTATATATGTATATGTATATGTATATATAAGTAGATGGGTCGTTCTTCAACTATTTCCTGTCTGTTACCTCTCACACCATATACTCTTTAAGGTCTTCTGCAAAGCATCTCTATCAACCATATCATATGCCTTCTCCAGATCCATAAATGCCAAATACTTTAGCCTGACCCTGGTACCCATTTTACTAACCAACCCTTAGGGGTGGATGAGCAGCTGGTTGACTGTGGATCAACTGCTGCATCCAGGATTTGAACCTATGCATTCGATCCTGGACAGCCTGTGAATGAGTTATGGTCAGGAATGGTAACTGCTACACCATGGGAGTCTGAAATATGGGTACCTTTCAGTTTCCATGTGTTTGATTTATACCATTTTTAGAATAGTGGACACAGTCAATTTACACTTTTTTTATATTCACACAGGCTTAAGTTTGGAATAACGCAATCATCATTGGACTGGCAGCACAGTGATGTGGTGTTGCCATCACCTTGCAAGAAGCACATGTATTCATGCCATGGTTACAGCTTATAGTCACAGTGTACAATTGTATTTTGTGCTCTTATGAAACTTGCCCTTGGACTTAGTGCATCTACTTTACAGACTGCATAATAGTGCAGAGAAAATCTACGAGAGAGCCAAGAGTAGAACATTAATCAGTGCATCTAAGGTCTCATATTCTCGAAGTTTGACTTTGGAGAAAAGTA
The DNA here is from genome assembly GCF_036320965.1 of Panulirus ornatus. Taxonomy (NCBI): domain Eukaryota; kingdom Metazoa; phylum Arthropoda; class Malacostraca; order Decapoda; family Palinuridae; genus Panulirus; species Panulirus ornatus. The sequence continues at coordinate 2,380,390 of NC_092286.1, forward strand.
AATGTTGAGTGCATGGATCAGGCATCAAATTCATGAAAATGTTCCCATCAGCATGCTTATGTTACCAAAAAGTGGCCCATAGTATAATTGATAACTAGGCAGTGGAAGAAAGAGCAGTGAAGACATTTCAAGCAAGTCTAGGTTGGGTCTTGAGAAGTATAAAGCTCATGAACACTCCTGAATTTTTTTCAGAAACTTGAACAAGTGTTTCAGTTCCATGCTGTTGGCTATCTTTCTTTGATATGTAGGTACCACTTTGGTTTCAGTGCCCAGATGCAAGCATCTTTTATTCCTGTTCTGTTGACTTGACCATACTGTTCTTGGCATGCCACTGCATCGTGTGGTTACTGTGTGGCTGTTGGCAAAGCAAGGGTGTACCATTCTGATACTTGTTTCTTTTCGTACTCCATGAACTTTGGAACTCTTTTCTGTCTCATGTTTTTGTGAACAACTTTGACCTGCCATGTTTTAAGAGGCAAGTTTTCCACATCCTCAAAAGCTCACACTTTCTTATAATTCTTTTTCTTTATGTTTCATTCATGACCATAGACCTCTGTTTATGATTGTTGGCTTTGATATGAGGAAATAGAGATAGGATATCTTTATGTTTTAGAATAATTCTTTACTATTCATGTTTATATATTCCATCAGGGCTGCACAGTTCCTTAAGGTAATGAGCGATACACAGTCTCTTCAGGAGTCACAGAATCTCTCAATGTTCCTTGCAACTCAGAACAAAATTCGTGACACCCTCAAGGAAAAACTTACAGCAATCCCATCTTATGAGGATCTTCTATGTAAGTATGATTTTTAGGTTATCATCTGTTTCAGGTTTGGTGACTTAAGTAATATAAAGATGTATTCATGCATGTGCCAGCATTCTCTGCTTTTCTTTAACTCTTTAATCAGAGTGGAAATCTTATATGATATTGACTCACTTGGTAGGTAGTAGTTGGTAGACAGCCAATGACCAGGGAGGTATACTACTATCTGCCTGGGTATCAGGAGGGTTAGTGATGGCTGCATAGTGATTAGCACTTCAGTGGTTGTCTAGTTGCACTCCTTTGATCCAATTAGCTGTCTTTTCTTTCTGCCTCATCCACATGTGGACTACATGCATTCTGTCAACAAACACACAATCTTCCATTGTCACTCTTAGCACTTGCAACACTTAACTCACACAGCTCATTCTTTGTAACTCTAGATTTTCTTGTGGTGAGTGCTGTGTGCAAGCCCAGCCTTTTGGCAAAATGGTAGGAGCAGTAGATGAAAGTAGTAGGTAGGAACATTTGGGTAGGAGCATTTGGACACATATATATATATATATATGCACACACAGACACATACATATATACACATGCACACAATTCACACTGCCTTTATTCATTCCCATCGCCACCTTGCCACACATGGAATAACATCCCCCCCTTGCCACACATGGAATAACATCCCCCCCCCCTCATGTGTGCGAGGTAGCGCTAGGAAGACAACAAAGGCCCCATTCGTTCACACTCATTCTCTAGCTGTCATGTAATAATGCACTGAAACCACAGCTCCCTTTCCACATCCATGCCCCACAGAACTTTCCATGGTTTACCCCAGACGCTTCACATGCTCTGGTTCAATCCATTGACAGCACGTCGACCCTGGTATACCACATCATTCCAATTCAGTCTATTCCCTGCCCGCCTTTCACCTCCTACATGTTTAGGTCCCGATCACTCAAAATCTTTTTCACTCCATCTTTCCACCTCCAATTTGGTCTCTCACTTCTCATTCCCTCCACCTCTGACTCATATATCCTCTCGGTCAATGTTTCCCCACTCATTTTCTCCATGTGACCAAACCATTTCAAAACACCCTCTTCTGCTCTCTCAACCACACTCTTTTTATTACCACACATCTCTCTTACCCTATTATTACTTACTCGATCAAACCACCTCACACCACCTATTGTCCTCAAACATCTCATTTCCAGCACATCCACCCTCCTGCGCACAACTCTATCTATAGTCCACGCCTCGCAACCATATAATATTGTTGGAACCACTATTCCTTCAAACATACCCATTTTTGCTCCTAGATAATGTTCTAGACTTCCACACAACGCCCCCAGAACTTTTGCCCCCTCCCAAACCCTATGATTCACTTCCGCTTCCGTGGTTCCATCTGCTGCCAAATCCACTCCCAGATATCTAAAACACTTCACTTCCTCTAATTTTTCTCCATTCAAACTCACCTCCCAGTTGACTTGTCCCTCAACCCTACAGTACCTAATAACCTTGCTCTTATTCACATTTACTCTCAGCTTTCTTTTTTCACACACTTTACACTTTATTATTATTACTATTATTATTATTATTATTATTATTATTATACATAATCGCCGTCTCCCGCATTAGGAAGGTTGTGCAAGGAAACAAATGAAAGAATGGCCCAACCCACCCACATACACATGTATATACATAAATGCCCACACGCGCACATATAGATACCTATACATTTCAATGTATACATACATATACATACACAGACATATATATATATACACATGTGCATATTCAAACTTGCTGCCTTTATCCATTCCTGTCGCCACCCCGCCACACATGGAATATCACCGCCAACACTATCGCTCCCAGCCATTGCACCATGCATGCTTGAGGTAGCACCAGGAAAAGACAAAAAGGGCCACATTTGTTCACACTCAGTCTCTAACTGTCATGCGTAATGCACCGAAACCACAGCTACCTTTCCACATCCAGGTCCCTCAAAACTTTCCATAGTTTACCCCAGATGCTTTACATGCCCTGGTTCAATCCATTTTCAGCACATCGACCCCTGTATACCACATTGTTGCAATTCACTTTACACCTTGCAAGCCTTTCACCCTCCTGTATGTTCAGGCCCCGATCACTCAACATCCTTTTCACTCCATCATTCCACCTCCAGTTTGGTCTCCCAGTTCTCCTCGTTCCCTCTGCTTCTGATACATATATACTCTGCTAGAAGCAACAAAACTTTTTACCAAGGATATAAGGCATGTGTACAAGTACGAAGAGAGGAAAGTGATTGGTTCCCAGTGAATATCAGTTTGCGGCAGGGATGAGTGATGTCTCCATGGCTGTTTGATTTGTTTATGGATGGGGCTGTTAGGGAGGTAAATGCAATAGTTTTGGAGAGAGGGGTAAGTATGCAGTCTGTTGTGGATGAGAGGGCTTGTAGATGCACCCATGAGAATTTTCTGGTGAGTTCCTGATTAAGATATTCTTTATAGTATTATTGTTACTGTGTGCAACATTTACATTGAAGAATTTAAGCAAGATGGGAAGTAAAGTAAAATTGTTATTAAAAGGAAGAACTAAAAGATTCTTGGTGTCAATGGGAGGTTTGGGCTCAACTCTATTGAATGATTTCTTTGCTAACTTGAGGGATTTATCAATCAAGATCTAGGGTACTTTAACCTAGATCCAATAGAATATATCTTCTCAAACTCATTATCAATATACTCTGGACTGCAAATACGCAATGCCCTAAGGAATATAGATTGAAATGATGATGATTTAACTGTGTCATGTTGAGATGAGTGATTATGGATATAAGAGCATACATTGGTAGGTTTTTTGTATATGGTAAACTTAAACTTGTTTCCTTGCCTCTGGATCATGCAATCTAAAAATGGTAACATACCATTATTTTCATTTTCTATAGTAAATTTGATGGAAGATACTAAATGTTTAAGTAAGGGGAGCAATATTTGTAAACTTTCATTTGTTGGCCAAACAGAAAGAGCATCATCTACATACCTAAACCAAATTGCATTAGAAGGTAAGGTATCCTTTAGTGATTCTGTTTAAAAAAATTCCATATAAAGATTACTTAGTACAGGTAAAAGAGGGTTACCCATTGCCATACCAAATTTTTGATGTTTTGGATGATATTTATTTACCTGTTTCAAAGTCTGTTTTCATTGAACTGATAAAATTGTGTATAAAAGAGTGTATTTCAATTCACTGGAGATTATTATGCTCAAATGGAGATTATTATGCATTGTACCTTAGATATAAAGCATTTGAATTTGTATGAGTGACATCAGTGAAATAAAAATGTACACGAGTGATGCCACAGCAGAAAAATACACGAGTGATGCCACAGCCATGGATAATTACGAAATATGTTGAAGGGTGAGGTGACAAAGCTACTCAAACACACTTTTGCAATCACGTGCTAAGGCTGTACCCTAGTGCCCAGTCCTTGATATCATGATACTGCATTGCTCTCCCATAAATCACTTACTAGGGCCCTGCTTGAAGAGCAGCTTTTCACACTTTTCTGCTTCTTGTGAACTAGAGAGGGGATTGGGATAGTGGTTCACATTGATATATTTTACCACCATGTGGTGTGTCATGTTTCACACTTTCAAAGTTAAAAAACATATCTGATGAAGTTTGATGTAAAGGCTTCAGGTTTTAAGGCAAGGAAAGACTGTCAAAATGTGGTCGGACGTTGCCATTGAATGGCCAAACGTCTTTGGGGGTATAATAGCAAGTAAAGGTAAAATTTTCTATGCCCTCTTATGAGATATAAAGATTTAGTTATTTTTGTAACAATTGTATTATTATTTATCTTAAAAGATTTAGTTATTTTTTTAACATTTGTATTATTATTTATATTCAGTATTTGATATAACATTAAGAAAGAATCAGATGGAATATAAGATATGCATGTGACAAAGATATGTTTAGGGACGAGTGATGAATAGATAAAATTCCAACTTAAAGAATTGCATGGAAATTCCATGTCTTAAGGGGCAACATCTGACTCACTGGCATCTGAGGAACATGGTACCCACCTGACCTTAAATATATTCAATTAGGGCTATGGTCCGATAGAGCTGTTTTTGTATTTGGCTTGTCATGAATGAAATTTACCAACACATCCTCCAGTCTATATGTGTGTTTGCTTGAAGATTTGTTGATAGATTCCATTTATGATGTGCCAAATATAAAAGCAATAGCATTGTATATACTATTTTCCTACTATACTATTCATGAAAGTTTTTTTGTGGTAGATGAGACAACATGGGCAAATGAATGCCCTAGGAATGGCTATCTCTTATGCTGTCTATCTATATCTCTGATGCCTGTTCCCTCTGGGAACCCCCAACAAGGGGATGTGTGTGGCAAAAGAGTCTCCATATAGCCCTGTATTTCCCCATGTCGCAGGTGGTCTTCGACTCTCAGCAAACTCTTTAATTGTGCTGTAATTGTCTCCTTGTAAACCCCCCTATCTTGCATTGTTTCCAAAATGAAAAACCACGCAAAACCACAAAGAAGTATGTTTCATCCACTGTGCCACTCTATAATTCATCCCCTTTGCATTCCCTGCCATACCTATCTATATATATCTATATCTTTGATAACAGTTCCCTCCGGGAACTCTATCAAATTGTTGGCCTCGACAAAAGAGTCTCCGTTTATCCCTTTCCTTACACGCCTCCCATGCATAAACTATTCCATGCTTTCCTCCACCATTCTCTTCCTCCAGTATTCTTCCATTCTTTTTCCTCATGTTACAGGAGGTCTTCCTCTCACACCAACCACTTTATTTGTAATATCTTACATTTTCCTTAAAAACTCACCATCTTGCATTCTTTCAACATGCTCAAACCACCTCAAAGTAGTATGTTTCACCAACTCTACCACTTCACAATTCATCCCTTTGCATTCCCTGCCATACCACATATCTCATATACCCCCCTTATTTCTTCCTTCGTTCCATCTAGTCACACTGCATTCTCTTGTCAAATAGCTCATTTCCACAGTCTGGATTCTTGACCTCTGTGACTCGTTCCAAGTCTATGTTTCTGCCTCACACCTCTACCCTTCATTATTCTATTAAGGGTCCCAATGACTTTTATCTTGTACTGCTCACTTTCTTATTTCTCCTTCCATATCACCAAACTTACCTAAGTTAGCTCCCAGTAACCTAAAGTCTGTCATCTTCCAGTCTTCCGCCTACCATATTTATCTATATTGATATTTATTTATTAAACTTAATCACTATTTCCCATGTCAGCGAGGTGGTGCCAGGAAACAGACGAAGGATGGCCCTTCCACTCATATACACATACACACATAATCGTCCATACACACATATATACATACATATACATGTGAACATAGTGCATAGAATCGCGCACCTTATGTATATGTATACATATACATATTATATGCATACATATACATATTAACATATACATGCATATACACATATACAGACATATACATGTATACACGTACATGTTCATTCTTGCCGTCATCCATTTCCATCGCTACACCGCCTCACAGGAAATAGCATCGCTACCCCCAGCTTCAGTGAGATAGTGCCAAGAAAACAGGCAAAAAAAGGCCACTTTTGCTCACACTCAGTCTCTAGCTGTCATGTGCAATGCACCGAAACCACAGCTCCCTTTCCACATCCAGGCCCCACAAACCTTTCCATGGATTACCCCAGATGCTTCACATGCCCTGGTTCAGTCCATTGATAGCACATTGACCCTGGTATACCACACTGTTCCAATTCTCTCTATTCCTTTTTTTGCCTCTCACCCTCTTGTATGTTCAGGCCCCGATTGCTCAAAATCTTTTTCACTCCATCCTTATACCTCCAATTTGGTCTCATGCTTCTCTTTGTTCCCTCCACCTCTGACACATATATCCTCTTTGTCAATTTTTTCTCATTCTCTCATTGTGACCAAACCATTTCAATACGCTCTCTACTGTTCTCACAAGCACACTTTTTTATGTCCACACATCTCTCTTACCCTTTCATTACTTACTCGATCAAACCATCTCACATCACATGTTGTCCTCGAAAATTTCATTTCCAACACATCTACCCTCCTTACAACTGAATCTATAGCCCTTGCAACCATATGACATTGTTGAAACTACTTTTCCTTCAGACATGCCCATTTTTGCTTTCTGAGATAACGTTCTCTCCTTCCACACATTCTTCATTGCTCCCAGAACCTTTGCGCTCTTCCCCACCCTTTGACTCACTTCCGCTTCCATGGTTCCATCCACTGCTAAATCCACTCCCAGATATCTAAAACACTTCCTTCCTCCAGTTATTCTCAAATTTACATCTCATTTAACTTTTCCCTCAACCCTACTAACCCTAATAACCTTGCTCTTATTCACATTTACTCTCAACTTTCTTCTTTGACACACTTTACCAGACTCAGTCACCAACTTCTGCAGTTTCTCCCCCGAATCAGCCACTAGTGCAGTATCATCGGCGAACAACAACTGACTTACTTCCCACACCCTCTCATTCCCAACAGACTGTATACTCGCCCCTCTCTCCAGAACTCTTGCATTTACTTCCCTAACTACCCCATCCACAAACAAATTCAACAACCTTTGGGACATCACATACCCCTGCCTCAGACTGACCTTCACTAGGAACCAATCACTCTCCTCTCTTCCTACTCGTACACATGCCTTACATCCTTTTCACTGCTTCTAGCAACTTACTCCCACACCATATACTCTTAAAACCTTCCACAAAGCATCTCCATCAACTCTTATCATATGCCTTCTCCAAATCCATCTGTTTTTCTAAGTATTTATTGGATACATTCTTCAAAGCAAGCACCTGATCCACACATCCTCTACCACTTCTGAAACCACACTGCTCTTCCCCAATCTGATGCTTTGTACATGCCTTCACCCTTTCATTCAATACCCTCCCATATAATTTCCCAGGAATACTCAACAAACTTATGCCTCTGTAGTTTGAACACTCTCCTTTATCCCCTTTGCCTTTGTGCAGTGGCACTATTCATGCATTCTGCCAATCCTCAAGCACTTCACCATGATCCATACATATAGTGAATATCTTTACCAACCTGTCAACAAACACAGTCACCCCCTTTTTTGATAAATTCCACTGCAGTACCATCCAAACCTGCCGCCTTGCCTGATTTCATCTCCCACAAAGCTTTACCTCTTCTCTCTTAACCAAACCATTCTCCCTGACCCTCTCGCTTCACACACCACCCTGACCAAAACAACCTATATCTGCTACTCTATCTTCAAACACATTTAACAAACCTTCAAAATACTCTCTCCATCTCCTTCTCACTTCACCTCTACCTGATATTACTTCCCATCTTGCCTTCTTCACCGATTTTCTCATTTTTTTCATACATATTCTCCATTTCCTGCATTAGCAAGGTAGCATTAAGAACAGAGGACTGAGCCTTATGCTGTTGCAAAGAATTGAGTGCCAATCATGTTGAGGTAGTACTGTATTGGGAGGATCTTTGTTTCACTGTGAAATTGTTTTGTATTTGTAGTTGCAAGGTAGCCAGTGCTTGTTTTGAATGCACTATTTTGTGTGATTTGCAGCTTTGTTTTGGTTGTTCCATTTTTTCATTTGTTGCCTTGTCCATTCCCAGGTATCTAAAACACCCCACTTCCTCCAAGCTTTCTCCATTCAAATTCATACCCCAAGTAACCTATCTCTCTACACTCTAGACCTTATAATCTTACTTTCATTCACATTTACTCATGACCTTTTCCTTTCACACAGTCTTCCAAACTCAGACACCAACTTCTGCAATTTCTGACTACTGTGCCACCAGTGCTGAGTCATCAGCATGCAACAGCTGATTCATTTCCAAGGCCACCTCACTCCTTACAAATTGCACACCTGCCCTTCTCTCCAAGATCCTTGTATTTGCCACCCTCACTATCCCATCTGTAAACAAATTAAGCAGTCACGTTAACATTACACACCCCATCTGCAGTATATAAGTTAGGTATGTATGTATAGAATGCATAGGAGATGGCCATTGTTAGGGCACTTACTTAACTATGCTTTCTTACCCTCCATAAACAAAAGAAAAGGAACTGTTTGTAAGTAGTATAATGATGTAGTAACATTCTTTAGCCAAATGAGAGTGTTGTTTTTTCTACCTTTTGTTAAGTTCATGTTCCATCTACCTTGTGTATTTCTCTTACAATTCATGTTAATGTAAGAGATTATAATAGTATTAGAACTAAACAGCACATTGAAAATATTAAAGTTATCTGTACCAATGTATAATTTCTAATGTTATCTGATGCTTCAGTGCCACTCGCTTGCCTTTTCCAGTTTTACCAGAAAAGAATGCATAACGCAATATATTTTTAGGTGTTTCAGGTAAATTTTGAGGATTTTATGGATAAGATCCTTCTCTATGTTCCTCTGCTTTATCAGCATTATATTAGCATATCCATCTTTGTCTTTGTGTATCTGTTAAAATTCTCTGCACTTTTGTTTGTTTGTTTCGCTCTCTATATATGCCAGTACACTTTTATGACCCTCAGTCTTTTTTACTAATTTATGTTAATGTACAAGAAATTTGTAGATATGCATGCATTGCAGTAGAAATATAATTATAATCAGATGGCTACATCATTAAACAAACAAGCAAAGTCAGATTGGAAAAATGCACTCACTCAGGGACAGCCTAGATTCCCCCCAAAAAAGGTTATCTTTTTTCGCATTTGCTTTTCCCTCTTATCTGATTGCCTAGTTCTTTGTTTGCTTATTTATTATTTCTCATTATCCACTGTACAGTTACCCATACTTAATTAAAGCAAAGTCCATACTGTCATCCTTAGATAAGACTGTATTACTCTTTGATGTAATGAGGAAGGACTCAGTAAATTTTCTGATAATGAGTTTTGTATTTCCTTCAGGTGATGTGGTAAATATCTCTGTTCATATGTTTGAAAACCATATGTACTTGACCCCCAAGGAGAAGCAAATGCTGGTGAAAGTGATGGGCTTTGGCTTGTTCCTCATTGATTCAGATATCTGCAACATCAACAAACTGGACCAGAAGAAGAAGATAAAACTGGATAAGATAGACAAGATTTTTAAGGCAAGACTTTGTCGGCATTGTTGTATTGAGACAATTTGTGAAATGCATTAAGTGAATTATCTTTCTGTCGTCATCATTACTTTCCAGGTTCATTGGGGTAGATAAGGTACAAACAGTCTGCAACAACAACCATCCCCTCCTTTTTGATCTTTTATATGTCAGCCCATGGCCAGTATGTTAAAGTAAACTATGATCTGTCTTACTCTCTATATCTCTGATGCCCGTTCCCTCCGGGAACTCCCATCAGGGGGCAGCTACGGCAGAAGAGTCTCTGCTTATCCCTGTCCTTACATTCCTCCCTTGCATACACTATTCCACACATTCTTTCTCTGTTTCCCTCCTTCCAATATTCCTCCATCCTGTTTGTCCATGTCACAGGTGGTCTTCCACTCACATTGTCATACACTCTCCTTGTAAATTCCCAGTCTTACATTCTTTCCACATGCCCAAATCATCTCAAAGTATTATGTTTCACCCATTCTACCACTCCACAATTCACTCCCTTTGTATCCTTGCTATACCACATCTCTCATAGACCCTTTCATTTCTTTCTTCATTCCATCTAGTCACACCAAATGCTCTTCTCAAGTAACTCATTTCCACAGCTGGTATTTTTGTCCTCTGAGCCACATTCCATGTCCATGTTTTGGCTGCGTAGATCAGGGTTGGGAGGAATATGCTGTCCCTTAATCTCTTCACTTCCATACTTACACGCCTACCCTTCATTATTCTGGTAAGGATCCCAATGACTCTACTACCCTCCACTGCTCTCTCCCTTATCTCTCCTTCCATATCACCACACTTACCCAAGACGGCATCCAGATACTTAGATTCCCTCCCTTCTTCCTGTCTTTTTCCCCCCATATCCACAGCACAATTTAGTACACTTTCTTCTTTCACTCTGTATGGTTTTACAAAATCTATACTTTCATTCTGTTTCCTTTTAAACACCTTCAGTTTCCTCCCCTTTCACATATCATAAAACACACTTTCGACATTCTGCATTTTCTCCTCACTCTTCACAAACAACACAGTATCATCCACGAGCAGGCTTGCCACAAGCCACCATATCTCACCACCACACTCCATCTCTGCACCTGTTTTCCTTAGTTTTTCTTTCATCTCTCTTGTCACTCCATCCATATACATATTATAAAGCCACAGTGACATCACACAGCCCTGCCTCACACCTACATGTATCCCAGAACTTTTGCTCAGCTCTCCATCCTTTCTTACACATGCATTTGCTCCTCAATAGATGGCTTTTGCATCATCCAACAGTTGTCTCCCAATACCATATAACTTTAACACATCCCACAAAGCATTCGACTCTATCATCTGTCACATGCTTTCTCCAGATCCATAAAGGTACTTACAACGTCTTACCTTTTGCTAAGTGCTTTTCCACAGTCATCTTTATTGCAAAAATCTGATCCATACATTCCCTACCTTCCTAAAACCCGTTTCTCTTCACTTTTGCATTCAGTCATCACTATCACTCTCACAATTAATATTCTTGCATACACTTTTCCTGGTATACTTAACAGACTTTTCCTTTGAATAAGGGAACCCTAATAGCTTTCACCCAGTCCTCAGGCACAACCTTCTGTTTCCATGCTAGATTACATATAAGATGCATCCTTTCTATCACACTTTCTCCTCCATACTTCAGCATTTTAGCCTTAATCCCATCCTCTCCAGGTCTTTCCTACCTTTAGCTTCATTATTGTCCTTCTTACCTACCTTTTTACTACAGGCCCCTGCACCTGTATCCCCTTCCTTCCTTCCTCCATACCCATGCATGTAACAACTGCTGCCTCTCCTCCCACATTCATCAGATCTCCAAAATACTCTTTCCATCCTTTCACTTCCTCTTTTTGATTCAGCAATTCCCCTTCCTCACTTCTCACATCACCATTTCCACTCTTATAGCCACCTCTTTCCTTTTTCACCTCCTTCCAATATAGTTTCTTATCTTGAAACTTTTCACTTAACTTTCTTCCAAAATCTTCTATTCTTTCTTTGCTTTCCTCTATCAGTTTCTTAACTTTCTGCTTACATATGTTGTATTCTACCTTCCTATGCTGAACTTCCTCTCATACATTCCTATTAAGCAGTTTGCCATATGCCTTTTTCTTCTTTTCCACAGCACTTGTAATCTCTTCTGTCCACCATGCATTGCCCATTTTATTCATGTATCTCACTACCTTGTATCTAACTACTGATTCCACAACCTTCACTGGTATTTCTCTAAACATTTGAAATGCCTCATTCACACATGACTGCATTCCCACATTTACTGCACTTCCATCTAAGCTTTCAGTTGCCTTCCTTTCATACTCCTCCCTGTATTTTTCCTGATTCATTATCTTGTTGCCAATAATTTTACCTCTATTCTTCCCTACACCATACCTCCACTTCTCCCTGATCCTCATCCACACAAGAACTGCGAAATGGTCGGTCTCCAAAGAATCCTTTCATGACTCTAGCATCCAGCACAGCCTTTCTCAATCTTTCATCTACTGTCACATAGTCAATCAAAGCCTTTTGCTCTTCTCTTCCATCATCCCTCATCCATGAATATATGTGGATCATCTTGTGCTGAAAAAAGTTGTTTGCAAGGAATAAACCCCTTTCAGCACAAATATCCGTAAGATAGTTTCCATTCTCATTTCTCCAGGCATTCCCCATTTGCCAACTATCTCACCAGTTTCATCACATCCCATTTCTGCATTCATATCACCTTATATGACCATGTTTCTCTCATTCTCACAACTGTTTATATAGTCACTCATATTTCTCCAGAAAAGTTTCATCCCATCCTTACCTCATACAGTCTTCATATTCATAGGCACATATACACTTACCCATGCATACTTCATAGTCCCATTTTTTCCTTTCACCCACACTATTTTTGATCCATTCCATCCATGCTGTGTAACACCCTCCCATACTCTTGATATCAGAATTGCACATCCTTCTTTTCCTCTTCCTGATAATTTTCACTCATTCCTGTCCATACCGCACCTCTTTCCATGCCCTCCCATAATTTGCTTTCATCATTTTCATTTTCACTCCACACAGTCTGCCCAAGGATTGTATTTCCCAAATCCCTAGCACATCCACGCTACAACTTTTAAACCTCTCCACAATCTCCCTCTGTTTTACGCTCACCAGTCATCCCATTTGCTTTCTTTTAACCCTTGGCATAACTTGTAGATTCCAGTGCTGCTTCTTAGCCTTTTGTGCCTCACCCTTAACAGGTCACTGGCAGAGGGCAACTCCAGTGTAGTTTCCAGAGGCAGTGAGGCTCCAAAACTGAAGATATACTGCTGGCAGTGAATTGAATGAAAGTAAACAAAATGCCAGGCGCTGATAAATTTAATGTAAGGACAATGAAAGAGAAAAATATGGGATAGTTAAGCCTTTGACTGCTCTTTTCTGGAAGTCACTTGCTATGACTAAAGTTCCAGAGGAATGGGAGTTTGCCAGTGTTATGCTGATTTTCAAAATGGACAATAGCCACTACCTGGAAATTCCTGGCCTATTAACTTAACATCTGTCATTGCAAGAGTGTTAGGAACCATCATTCAGGACAAAATTGTAAACCATTTATAGGACCACAACTTGATAAACGATTCTCGACATGGTTTTTAAAGAACTTTCTCATGTTTGTCAAATCTGCTTAATTTCTTTTAAGATTTAATGAACATGTATGATGAACATAAAGCTGTTAATGTCATCTCTTAAGATTATCAAAAGCATTTGGTAAAGTTCTGCATCAAAGGTTACTAGCACGGTTGTTACATGGTATAGATGAAGTTGTGCTTTGATGGTTAGGATGTTGGTTAGATGGCTGCAAATGAAGAGTCATTATCAATAGTCAAGCCTTACATTGGTTAGATGTAATAAAAGGTGTGCCACAGGGATCATTCTCAGGACTGGTTCTATTTTTCATGTACATTAATGATACTGATGGTAGGCAGAATTGTAAAATACCGAAAATAGCAGATGATACTATCCATATATATCTCTGATGCCCATTCCATCCGGGAACTCCCATCAAGGGGGTGACCATGGCAAAAGAGTCTCCACTTATCCCTGTCCATACATACCTCCCTTGCATACACCATTCCATATATTCTTCGCATTGCTCTCTCTCCAGTACTTCCACTCTAGAGTGGAAATAGAGCAGATGATACTGAGCTGGGAAACAGATGTGCAAATGAAATTGAATATTTCCAGCTTTAAACTGATGTAGAAGTTGATGAATTAATTTTAATATTGATAAATGCAAAGTTTTACATATTAGTAATGAAATAAAGAAGGCAGGGCACAGTATGAATTCTTTTGAGCTATGAAAGATTAATGAGGATAAAGACATTGGCACAATAATCTTTGTTGACTTAAAACTAAGCAAGCAGTGCACAGAAGCAGTAAAAAAGGCTAGACATAAGTTTTGGATTCATAGGTAGGGCTTTCATAATTAAGTCAAGGGAAATTATCCTCAATCTTTTACAGTGCATTAGTGCATCCCCATCTTGAATGTTGTGTTCAGGTTTGGTTACACATCTTGAAGAGGGACAGACAGAATGGAGAGGGCTACCAAGATGATTCCTGGATTGAGAAACAAAGCCTTTGAGAGCTGACTAAATGATTTGAATTTGTTTTGTTTAGAAAAGAAGTTAAGAGGTGGTCTAATACAAGTATTCCACATTATCTAAAGCTTTGGTAATCTCAGTCTAACAAGGTATTCAAGGCTTGATTCATCTGATGTCACTTGTAGTAATGGACACAAACTCATGGGCCAACATTTTATCATAAATGGGGCAAAGCACTTTTCCTTTAACAGGACTGTTAACAATGGTGTGATTTATCAGTAAGAGTGGTTGAAAGCAGTGCTATAGATACGTTTAAGAATTTCATTCATTTTTTTTCATGCTTGTCCTCTATTTCTTCTGTGAGTGAGGTAGTGTTCAGAACAGATGACTGAGACTTAAAGGGAAAAAGATCCACATTTGGCAATTTCCTCATTAACTCTTTTTGTAAAGTGATACAGGAGGTGAGGATTTCCAGCCCTTCTGCTCTTGCCCCTCATAGTTGCCTTCTATGATATGCAGGGTAATTTTTTTCATACGTGATTGCTGTTTCCTGTGGTAGCAAAGTATTGCTAAGAACATACAAAGAAAGGCCTCATAAGCTCACATCCATTCTCTAGCTGCCATTTAATGAACGAAAACCACAGCTCCCTAAAGGTTGAAAGCAGAAGGTACGTGGGCAGTCTTCTTTCTCCCTTATCCCTGGAATAGGCTTAATAAATCTTTCACTTCAAGTCCATGACTAACTGATATTACATTGTACTCATGTTTCTTACATGGGTACAGTATTGGTGGTGAATAGCCTGAATACACACAGAAATGTTATACTACCCCCGCTAAAAATGAGCTGGAGGAAGAATTGTGGCTGGTGTGTTTGGAGTGATTTTTCCTCATCTTGAGATGAAAGAGGAGGACATGGAGGTCTGTGTGTGTGTTTTTCTTGAACAACCCTTAATTCTTACACAAATACAATACTGATGGGGAATAACATGAATACGTGTGGAAGTGTTACTCTTTATACAGCAAATGAATAGTTACTGTAATTGATGCTTTGCAGTAATCTTTATATTTTTTATTTTATTATACTTTGTCACTGTCTTCCGCGTTAGCAAGGTAGCGCAAGGAAACAGACGAAAGAATGGCCCAACCCACCCACATACACATGTATATACATACATGTCCACACGTGCACATATACATACTTATACATCTCAATGTTTATATATATATACACACAGACATATATATATATATATATATACACATGTACATGATTCATACTGTCTGCCTTTATTCATTCCCATTGCCACCCCACCACACATGAAATGACAACCCCCTCCCCCCCACATGTAGCGCTAGGAAAAGACAACAAAGGCCACATTTGTTCACACTCATTCTCTAGCTGTCATGTATAATGCACCGAAACCACAGCTCCCTTTTCACATCCAGGCCCCACAAAACTTTCCATGGTTTACCCCAGACTCTTCACATGCCCTGGTTCAATCCATTGATAGCATGTCTACCCCGGTATACCACATCGTTCCAATTCACTCAATTCCTTGCGCACCTTTCACCCTCCTGCATGTTCAGGTCCCAATCACTCAAAATCTTTTTCACTCCATCTTTTCACCTCCAATTTGGTCTCCCACTTCTCGCTCCCTCCACCTCTGACACATATATCCTCTTTGTCAATCTTTCCTTACTCATTCTCTCCTTGTGACCAAACCATTTCAAAACACCCTCTTCTGCTCTCTCAACCACACTCTTTTTATTACCACACATCTCTCTTACCCTTTCATTACTTACTCGATCAAACCACCTCACACCACATATTGTCCTCAAATCAGTAATCATATTCATAGAAATATTGAGCTTTTTATTCTCATCTGTTACACAGAAGTCCTTTGTCTTGCTGTAATTACAGTCTTGAAAATTAGGCACATTAGTTTTGAAATCTGTTCCACTTGACCATGCAAAGGAGAAAGGGAAGGGTAGGGGGAATGCTGATGTTGGATCTCATGATGACCTTACTCTGTACTCCCCCCCTAAAATTATTTTTTGAATCACATATATGTACTTTCCATCTGTCATTCTTCAAACATACTTTCCTTATTCGCTGATACATCCAGTGATAAGGGTTCCTCCTCATCACCTAGGGTATCCAACAGTCTTGATTTATTCTTTAGGGGTTGCTGTAGGCATGATCTAAAAGGTTGAGGGTTGATTGACGGGTACTGAAGATACAAAGAAAAATTTCTGTGTTAGTTCGATGATGGAAGAGACATGGTTATTAATGTTTCAATAAATCAGCAGCATTTTAAACAGAGGTAGGAAAAATTGAAGCATCACATGATGCTGGCTGCTGTCCTGTCAAAGAACTTCACTTGATGTTGGCTGTTATTTGAGTGGTAAAAAGAGTGAATTTTGATTGTTGTAACAATTTTGTTTGCAACTTGCTTGCCTTGTCTGCATAGCAAGGAAATGTCAGGAACAGTACACTCAGTCTTTTAGGAAAAATCCTTGCTTGGCTGTTTGTTCTGTTCTAGATTTTAAAAAGTGATAATATTAGAGGGGAGGTTTTCCAGTTCATTCGCTGCCTTCAATGTGAGTGACCCTTCACTGATACGGAGATGTATTTGCTTAGTCTTTGATTCCCCAGAATTCCAGGGAAGTGACTTACATTTAGGTTCATCCATTAAACCCACTCAAAATGGAATGCCTTTCCATTTTCTGTGGGTTTAATAAACTTATTCTCCACAGTACCATTATGGTTATTTTAATTTAGTTTCAAGATCCTTTAATTTTTTGTTCTCTTTCCACAGAATTTAGAAGTTGTACCACTGTTTGGAGATATGCAAATTGCTCCATTCAATTATATAAAGAGGAGTAAGAACTTTGACTCAAAGATGTGGCCACTGTGTAGTGCTTCGTCCATTAGTCCCCAGGCAGACCTGATGTGCCACCTGCCCCGCATCCGTGAAGAACACATCAAGTATATCTCTGAACTTGCTAGATATAGTAATGAGGTATGTTTAAAGATAATTATTATGATGCTAATATTATGTGCTATTGGTATTATTAGTGTAGTTCAAAGGTAGTGATGAATGCAGTTTTTCATTAATACTGTAATTACATTGTACCGCTTCCCTTAGAGCATGTGTATGTGTATGTATGTATATGTTGAAATGTATGCATATGTGCGTGTATGGACGTTTATGTATATATGTGTATATGAGTGGTTGGGCCATTCTTCGTCTGTTTCCTTGCGTTACCTTGCTGACGTGGGAAACTGATTATATATAATGAAAATATAAATTCACTTTATGCACAGTCACTCTTTATGTAGTTTGTCACACATTGTAGAACAACTATCACAAATTGTAAGGCCATCTTGATAAGACATGGAGATTGAAAATTTATGAGTAAATGAATAGAGCAATTTTTTTTACACCCAGTTGCCTTTTGTACTTTACTAGGGGATCATTAGGAGCAAACAAAGAGTGGTTTCACCCACAAAGATTCAGTTTCTGCCCACTTAGGGTGAAACCAAGGCCACATCAGATAGCCATAAAATTTCATAATACTGTTGTGCAGTTTGAAAATATCGTGTGAAGATAAGTACTTGTTTACAACTATCAGTGTTGCCTGATCAGTCAGCTGTGTATGCCTCTTGGTGTTTAAGGATTATAATAAGTTTATTATGTCTTGCTGTCTATCTAACTGGAGGAAGTGAAGTGTTTTAGATATCTGGGAGTGGATCTGGCAGCGGATGGAACCATGGAAGCGGAAGTGGATCATAGGGTGGGGGAGGGGGCGAAAATTCTGGGAGCCTTGAAGAATGTGTGGAAGTCGAGAACATTATCTCGGAAAGCAAAAATGGGTATGTTTGAAGGAATAGTGGTTCCAACAATGTTGTATGGTTGCGAGGCGTGGGCTATGGATAGAGTTGTGCGCAGGAGGATGGATGTGCTGGAAATGAGATGTTTGAGGACAATATGTGGTGTGAGGTGGTTTGATCGAGTAAGTAACGTAAGGGTAAGAGAGATGTGTGGAAATAAAAAGAGTGTGGTTGAGAGAGCAGAAGAGGGTGTTTTGAAATGGTTCGGGCACATGGAGAGAATGAGTGAGGAAAGATTGACCAAGAGAATATATGTGTCAGAGGTGGAGGGAACAAGGAGAAGAGGAAGACCAAATTGGAGGTGGAAAGATGGAGTGAAAAAGATTTTGTGTGATCGGGGCCTGAACATGCAGGAGGGTGAAAGGAGGGCAAGGAATAGAGTGAATTGGAGCGATGTGGTATACCGGGGTTGACGTGCTGTCAGTGGATTGAATCAAGGCATGTGAAGCGTCTGGGGTAAACCATGGAAAGCTGTGTAGGTATGTATATTTGCGTGTGTGGACGTATGTATATACATGTGTATGAGGGTGGGTTGGGCCATTTCTTTCATCTGTTTCCTTGCGCTACCTCGCAAACGCGGGAGACAGCGGCAAAAAAAAAAAAAAAAAATCTATCACAGTGTTATGAATTGCTGGTAGTTATTCTTACAAGGTAAATGGTGATCTGGAAAAGATTTGTTAGAAATATTAGAAGACTGATGCAAGGTTTAGCAGTACAAAGAGGCAGGCTCATTGGGGTGTGAGTTTGAATGGAGAAAAATTTAAGGAAGTGAACTGTTTTAGATGCCTTGGAGTGGACATAGCAGTGAATGGAACCAAGGGAAGTAGAGGTGAATTATAGGGTGGGTGAGGGGGTGAATGTTCTGGGAGGATTAAAGAATGTGTGGAAAGAGAGGTCACTATCTAGGAGGGCAAAATTAGGTATGTTTGATGGTATAGTAGTCCCAATAATGTTGCATGAATGTGAGGCATGGCTGTAAATGAGACTGTATGGAAAAGATTGAATGCATTGGAAATTAAATGTTTGAGGACAATATGTGGTGTGAGGAGGGTTTATTGAGTAAGTAATGACACGGTGAGATGGAAGTGTGATAACAAGAAGAGTATTTTAGAGAGAGTTGAAGTTGCTGAAATGGTTAGGGCATGTGGAAAGAATGACTGAGGAAGGGTTGACAAAGAAGATATAATTGTGAGAAGTGGAGGGGTAAGAATGGAATAAAAATTATTTTGAGTGTCTGGGACCTGAGCATGCAATGGAAGGTGAAAGATGCACACGGGATGGATTGAATTGGAGCAGTATGGTCTACAGGTGTCAACATGGTGTCAGTGGACTTGACCACAACATTTGAAGTGGCTGGAGGGAACTATGGAACAATGTTTAGGGCCTGGTTGTGAATAGGCAGCAGTGACTTTGGTGTGTTCCTCTTGACAATTAGAGATTGGATGTGAGTGAATGAGGCCTTTTCTTTGTCTGTTTGTGGCACTGTCTTACTAACATGGAAAACAGTGAACAAGTAAGAAAGAAAGGGAATAAAGGGGGAAGGCTAGAAGCTGAAAAGAATTTTGAAGTGTTGTGGTTTTCATTCTGTTTAATTGAAAAGACATATACAATTTGACAATAAGGCTATTGTATTAAAGGTACCTCAGATAGAGGATGTGATGGAAAGAGATTTAGTTTTTTTTTGTTGGTAGTGATGAAGTTGTCAGTATTCTGACAAGTTATAATTTGTTTCAGGTCATTACTACATATAAAGAAACAGCCAGGACAGATGCTGAGAACAAAGACATTGCAGATCTAGCCCTACGAGGTTTGCAGCTTCTCAGTGAATGGACAAGTGTTGTCACAGAATTGTATTCTTGGAAACTTCTTCACCCAACTGATCACCATTCTAACAATCATTGCCCTGTTGATGCTGAGGAGTATGAGAGGGTAGGTTTTCATGATATATAGCATATAATTCATTTTTCCTGTCTTTTGCCACCTTGGGGATTAGAATTACAGGGAGGGATCTCCTTGCAATATATCCTTTCGGAAGTTTGTTTTCCTTTAGGAAGTTTATGGGGAATTAGTACATTTTGTTATATTTGGCTGTTCTAACTCTCTTTATCTCTAATGCCCATTCCCTCTTGGAACTCCCATCAAAGGGGTGGCCACATCAAAAGAATCTCCACTTATCATCCCTGTCCTTACTCCTCCGTAGCATAAACCATTCCAAACATTCTTCCCCCATTTCTCTCCATCCAGTGCTCTTCGACTCCATTTTCCCATGTCACAGGTGGTTTTCCTCTCACACCTACTGCTTTAATGATACTATCATACTCTCTCGTAAACTTCTTGTCATGCATTCTTCAAAGCATTATGTTTCACCCACTCCCCCCACTCTGCCATTCATTCCCTTTGCATTCCCTGCCATACCATATCTCTTATACACCCCCTTATTACTTTCTTCATTCCATTTAGTCTTACACATGCTACTCTCATATAACTCATTTCCACAGCCTGGATTCTTGACCAATATAACTCTCCCATATCAATGTTTTGGCTACATAGGGTTGGGAAGACTGTACTGTCCTTGAATCCTTTCTTCTCTTCCATGCTTATGCCTCGACTCATCATTATTCTATTAAGGGACCCAATGTCTCCAACCCGGTACTGCTCTTTCCCTTATCTTTCATTCCATATCACCTATCTTACCGAAGATAGCTCCCAGTGACCTAAATTCTGTCCCCTCTTACAGTCGTACTACCTCCATATCTGTAATACAGTCTAGTTCACTTTCTCCTTTCACTCTCTAGGGCTTTGCAGAACATATACTTTCTTTCCCTTACCTTTCATAAACCATTACTCTACTTTTACTCTCATTTACCTTCAGTTGCCTACACTTACACACACACACATCGTAAAACACACTTATAACCTTCTGCAACTCCTCTTGACTATAAGCAACCAGCACAATATTATCAACAAACAGGCTTGTCACTAGCCTCCGTACCTCATGATCATACTTTATCTCTACATCCACTCTCTAACCACTCTTATCGTGCTTTTCCTCCTCTATAGAAGGTTTTCACATCTTCCAGCTATTGTTTCCATACTCCATACATCCTTAGCATATCCCATAAAGCATTCCACTCAACTCTATCATGCATATTCTGGCTATGTAAAGGATAAATTTTTAATACAGTAACATCCCTCCCTATGATTATTGGGTCTCATTTTTTTCATTGTTATCGTTTATTTCATGATTTTATTAATACATTTGAGTCACAGGTACTCTTTTCATATGTTATTGTTCATTATGTCATGTTGATTTTCATCTTGTATCATCTAATTTCAAATGAACAGAACCAGTTAACTTGTTATTCTCAAGAGTGATTTGGTTTACATAGAAATCAGAAAATATTACTTTGATTTTTTTAAGTATTGGCAGTTGCATAGTTGAAGGAAACTTTATAATCTCTCCCCATGTATTCAGGCCACTCGCTACAATTACACAGATGAAGAAAAATTTGCTTTGATTGAGGTCATTGCCATGATAAAAGGACTGCAAGTGTTAATGGCCCGTATGGAGACTGTTTTTCTTGATTCAATTCGACGCAATATATACCAGGAATTACAGGACTTTGTGCAGCTCACCTTACGAGATCCTCTTCGTAAAGCTATCAAAAACAAAAAAGAACTACTGAGAACGTATGTTAGCTTGTTTTATTTTTTCTTTAGAATTAAGATATATATACAAGTACACCACTGATTTTCCTACAACTGATGGTTCGGTGCCTCCTTTAGTCCAGACAAAATTGCGTGAGGAAACTTGAAATTACCGGGGCCTCCAGACTAGTTTACTGGGCGGCCACAGATGGCATTGTGTGTAGGGCGTGCTTATTTACATTCTTTACTCTGCACTTGGTGGTAATACCGCAACTCTATGAGATTCTTAGCTTATTTTGCTTAGATTTAACCCTAGCTGGGCTTCTAAGACATACAAGAGTGTTTTTTGTAGTGTCAAATGTAAACACCAGTACATATAAACCATGCTGTTTCGGTGCCTAAGCTGTGTGACATCTAATGTATTGGCTCATCAACTGTTTATGATATAAAGAAGCAAAGGGAGAAAATATTGAAATTCTATGCAGACAGCGATTCCAAGAAGCAAATGACGATTAGAGAAACTATGAAAGATGGTAAGAGTACTGAGCATGATTGAGTGACAATGGAATGGTTTCAACAGCGTCGGAGGGATGGTGTGGATATCAGGTAGTACGATAATGGACCAGGCTAAGTTGTTCCATAAAGAACTTAGATTAGAACATGAGCCTGACTGTAGTGAAAAATGGCTTCAAAGATTCAAGAAGTGTCATGGAATTTCCATGAATAAAGTGTGCAGAGAAAAGCGGTCTGCAAACCATGAAGGAGCTGCTGAGTATGTTGACGAATTTGCAAAACTCGTAGCTGACGAGCACCTAAGTCCTGAGCAGGTTTATAATGCAAACGAAACTGCATTACTCTGGCGATGCACATCTAGGAAAACAGTAACAACGGAAGACGAAGAAGATCCCACAGGATTCAAACAATCTCACGACAGACTTACCATCTTAGGCTGCTCAGACATTTAGTATTCGTTTGATTTAGATTTCTAGCAGTCCATAGTATAACTTCTACACATGGGAGATGTATGATTAGTGGGTTAGAAGTGTGTTGATGAATTATTATTATGTGACCGCGGTTGGTCCGGCAAAATGGTTGATCCGTTAAGGCTTTGGAACCAAGAGTGCCAGGAAATCGGTGGTGTACCTGTATGCATATATTGAAATAATGAAAAATTAAGATATGTAAGATAAAGATTTATATTATTTTGATTTGGGACTCAGGAAGAACACATTGTAAAGTTTGTGATTTTTTAATTATCAACCAATTTCCACCATCCTGATATGTAGTATGAAGACAATATTGAGGTATGTTATAGGACCCTTTGCTATTGTAAAGTGTAAATTTAATATGATTATTCTAACAGCATCCTTGTGTCTGTACGGGAAACAAGTGCAGACTGGATCAAAGGAATAGAGCCTTCTGAAGACCCAGCTCTAAAGGGCAAGAAGGATCCAGATAATGGTTTTGAGATAAAAGTTCTTAGAAGAAATGTTGGTATGTAACTTTTCTTTAAACTGCAATTTGAGTAGCTTCGTGGTTTTCTTCATCTCTCAATCTATTCCCATATCTGTCCTCATATTATACAGCTGGATGATCCAGGTGGAATTTTATCTTCATATACTGTATGTATCATCAATGATTTCTGCCTTTACTTCATTCACCTCTCACAGATTTTCTTGTTAGTCTTCTTTCATGTTCTCTTTCCGTCAGCCTATTAGTTCCTTACTGATCATCATCATTAGGTACTCATTATTTTTCACGGCATTCACTTCTGAAATTGTATTAATGGTAATGAGGAAGAAGGTTGGAATAAACTCATGACTCATTCAGTTTTATGCTATTTGCTACTGAGTGGGGTTAGATGTTTTCACTGAAATAGTCAAACCCCATAAAACATGAGAAGGAAGATGTATGTTCTGTTCTGTTTCAGTGGTATTTAAAAGCTTTTATCTTTTTGGAAACATTTATAATATCAAACTATGTAGCAGTTTTTTCTCTCTGTAGTCTTTCCCATTATATACTGTCTACCGATAGCTTTTGAAACTATATATTCCTCTTCTCTGATCCATTCCATGAGCTTGAAAGATTTGTTAGAATATCTTTAGGAAAATCAGGGACAGGACCTTCTGACCCTTAGTATTTCCAGTAAGGAAGAGCTAGCCTTCCTAACCTTTTTATAACTGCTCAATCTTAGTAGCAGCAACTTGCATGTTATGGGCCTGCCTTCAGCCTGTGAGAGACTGCCACAGAGATGACATTAATGACTCTCTCACTCCCAGCCACTTGCAACTTAGAATTGTCTTTAATCATGCACTGCCTGGTCTTGTTAGAATTATCATTAATCATGTACTGCCTGGTCATATTATACCAGACCACTTCTGGTCATGTTATACCTGACCACTTTTCTCCCCCTCCAGTTTTTACTTTTCCAAAAGGAGGAACAGAGAAGGGGGCCATGTGAAGATTTTCCCTCTTAGCCTCAGTCCTCTGTTCTTAATGCTACCTCGCTAATATGGGAAATGGCGAATATGTATGAAAAATAAAATATCATTAGTTTATAAAGAGAATGGTGAACTGTATGTGTCCTGTGATCATGATCAGATAGAAAGTTGTGAAATTGGACGTTTTTTTTAAACACCCACATACTGAAATATAAATTCAGGATGACTAATTCAAAGAATGTTTGCCATACTGAACAGCTAAATATCTGGACACTTAGCCTAGACTTAACCCTTTTTGATGATGATCACTATGGGGTGTGCATTCTGAAAGTGGCCTGTGGCTACTGCAAAGCCTACGTTTTTGTCTGTTGCTAAACATTTAAATTGGGAGCCTTGATTTATTGGTATGAAGAGATGCCTTATATCACAGGCAACGATAATTTGCATAGGGAAAAAAATTCATAGAGTCAGTTACCTACATGTGAGAGGGAAGGTACAATCCTGGCATGCTTGCTCGCACACCCTATGTTAATTAGTGGCAAACCAGTGATAGTCTTCAGAGCATGACTTATTTTTGATAGCTATTTAGTGGATGTTGAACTTTTAGGACTGAGAAATGTTCTTTTTGTATCATAAAACCAGTGGTGGTGGTGGAGAAGGGACAAAAATGGATGAATCAGCAAAAGTCATCAAACACATGATAAGCCAAGCATAAGTGTACACCAAATTTAGATGTTTGCACTGCAACAGATATGGTTATTTATTAGCTTTTTTTCATTCTTTTTTAACTTTTCTTGATATTTCCTTTTGAAATGACTAGAATACGTGTTGATTTTGAAAGTCTAGAGATACTGTCATCTTCAGGGTCCACCTGTGGACATACTGGTTGTTTTCAAAGGCTTAAAGGGTGCCCACTGGTACATTCCAGGATGCCTCAGAAAGAAGTTCTTGACGTTCATAATTCGCTTATGGCCCTGGCAGTTCCAGGTGATGCCATTCAGTTTATGCATAGCCCCACAAATTTTTTTTGGAGTAATTTTAGCCCTGCTCCCAAAACTAACATATTTCAAAGTAATACTTATGGCTTACAACAGTGATTTTTGGTGATTTCATATTCAAAAGAGGAACATGTAAAAAATGACCCTGAGTCCTTAAAATCTCTCAAAAAGTGGGTTTTATAATCAAAATGAATAAGTCCCACTTAAACTATTGGCCTGTGATGCGCCAGCACACTGGTCTGTTGAACAGCCTGCAATGTACCACAAGACTGGTAAAGATTTTGACAGCATTATTTTAGATTCACAGTTGATGTATGATGCTGTACCTTATCCATAGATGTCACCAGAAACTTAAAACAGATGGAAAAATATCATGTGTCACAATTATCCCCAAAATTGTCAAAGGTGGCATAATTGCATCACGAGGGCAAGAAACTAGTTTTATATGGCAACTATTTTAGTCAGTTTTATATTAAAAGATTATTTTTCTTATTTTGATTTTATTTATTTACTATGCTTGATCACCATTTCCTGTGTCAGTGAGGTAGCACCAGGAAACAGATGAAGAATGGCCCATCCACTCATATGCACATACATATACATCTATGCCCATACATGCTCATATACTTACATATACATATCATCACATACACAAATACATACATATACATACACATACACAGACAAATACATATATACATACACAAATACATACATATACATAGACATACACAGACATATACATATATATGCATGTACATATTCATACTTGCTTGCCTTCATTCATTCTCAGCGCCACCCCACCCCCAAGGAAACAGCATCGCTAACCCCCTGCTTCAGTGAGGTAGCTCCAGGGAAACAGACGAAAAAAAGGCCACATTTGTTCATACTCTTTAGCTGTCATGTGTAATGCACTGGAACCACAGCTCACTATCCACATCCATGCCCCACAGACCTTTCCATGGTTTACCCCAGATGTTTCACATGCCCCGGCTCAGTCCACTGAGAGCACATTGACAGTGGTATACCACATTGTTCCAATTTATTCTATCGACATTGACAGTGGTATACCACATTGTTCCAATTTATTCTATCCCTTGCATGTCTCACCCTCCTGTATGTTCAGGCCCCAATCACTCAAAATCCTCTTTGTCAATCTTTCCTCACATATTCTCTTCATATGTCCAAATCATTTCAACACACCCTCTTCTGCTCTCTCAGCCACACTCTTTTTATTACCACACATCTCTCTTACCATTTCATTATTTACTCAATCAAACCTCCCCACACTGCATGTTGCCCTCAAACATCTCATTTCCAACACTTCCACCCTCTTCCATGTAACCCTATCTATAGCCCATGCCTAGCAACCACTTAATATTGTTGGAACTACTGGTCCTTCAAACATACCCATTTTCATCTCTGAGATAACATTCTCTCCTTCCACATATACTTCATCACTCCCAAAACCTTCGCCCCTTCCCCACCCTGTGACTCACTTCTGCTTCCATGGTTCCCTTTGTTTTAAGTCCACTCCCAGATATCTAAGACACTTCACTTCCTCCAATTTTTCTCCATTCAAACTTGCATCCCAATTAACTTGTCCCTCAGCCCTACTAAATCAAATACCCTTGCTCTTATTCACATTTACTCTCAACTTTCTCCCTTTACCTCCCTCATTGCTACAGGCCCATGCACTTTTATTCTTTTCTTTCCATCCTCCGTATCTATGCATATAACAGTTGCTGCCTTACCTTCTCCCGCATCCACCAGTTCTTCAGAATACTCTTCCTATCTTACTCTAACTTCCTCCTTTTCATTCAATAACTCCCTCTTCTTAATTTTCAGATTAACCTTTCCACTTGTACATTCATCTCTTTCCTTTTTTACCTCCTTCCTTATTTTCCTTACACTTTTTACTCAACTTTCCCAAAATCTTAATTTACTCTTTCTTTACTTTATTCTATCAACTTCTTAACACTCCACTTACACATCTTATATTTTCCCTCCTTTACTTTACTTTCACTGGTACATTGCGTATGAGCAATTTACCTCATGCCTTTTTCTTCTCTTCCACAGCATTTCCAATCTCATCCATCCATCATGTTTTTCTTCTCTTCCACAGCATTTCCAGTCTCATCCATGCATCATGTATTTCCCTTTTTACTCTTTAGGGAGCATAAGATATATTGGAGGTTAATCATGTGAGAAAAATAAGAAAGCAAATGGAAACATAAGTGAAAGGAGTAAATGGGGAAGTGATGGGGTGATGAGTAGATGGAATGAGCATTTGGAAGGCTTGTTGATGATGGTGGCAGATACAGGATGTCTAGGTTGGAGAGGTGTGTGAAGTGAGAGAATAGATAGTGGTTTGTTGAAATGGAAGTGGTTTGTTGAAGAGAGAAAAGTTAGGTAAAGCCTTGCATAAGATGAAATATGGCAAGATAGCAGGGGTTGATGGGATTACAATTGAATTTCTTAGGAAAGGGGGTGCAGTCAATGGGCTGAACCAGGGGCATATGAAGCAGTCAGGTGAAACAACGGAAATGTCTGTAGGGCCTGGTTATAGATGGGGGTTATGGTTTTGATGCATTACACATGACAGATAGAGAGTGGCAATGAACTAATAAGGCCCTGTCTTCATCTGTTCCTGGTGACGCTACATTGGTCATGTCGGAAACAGTGAACAGTTAAGAAAGGAAGAAAGAAAGATGTATGCATGGCTGTATCTCATGGTAGTTTCAATCCTCTTATGATATTTTTGGTGGGATCTTGCACCAGAACAGGGTTTTTAGAGGAAGCTCGACTCACCTATGAGATGGGGAGGTTTGGTTTGTTAAGTTTCATAAAAGGAAATATCCTTTTGAGTAACATAGATACTCTTTACACATGAATATTTCCATCAATACTTTTAGAAAAAACATCCTTTCCCTTCATCATAATGGGATTTCTTTTTTTATACCCAGTTGCTTTTCCTTTCTCAGTGGCCTCATTTGCATGCATCCACTCTCTTTCATATGTGTCTTTTCATCTCCTTGTTCTCCTTGGCTTCCTTAATCCATTCATATTTATTGGCACATAGATCTTAATTAGTTTTTCTTCATTCACCACACCTTGGTCAGCTCTCTGGATCAGACTGTGCTTACTACCACATTTCTCTTTTACACTGTCACTCCTTACATGATAAACCTGTCTTACTACATATCCTCAGGCCCAAGACTACCACTCAGACAGCACTGTTGGGACTACCTTTCCTTAGAGCATACTTATCATTGCCCTAACAAACACTAACCTCTCTTGCCATGCAATCCTTCTGCAACCAGGACCATAGCCCCTTCTCCCTCCTTGTGATTCACTTCAGCTCCCATGGTTCCATTCACTGCCACCTGGACTCCCATGCATGTTAAGCACCCCATTTCCTGTAGGTCCTCCCCTTTCAGATCACATATACAATCCATCTTGTTTCATCCCCTTGCTGCACTTCATTAACATACTTTTGTTCACATTCACTTCCAAATTTTTCATTTAACATTTCTTCCAAAACTGTCACCAGCTTTTGGAGGAGTTTCTCTTTGGAGTCTTCTGCTAGAGCAGTGTCATCTGCAAGGAACAATTAATTAACCTTCCATGCCCATACCCACCCACAGCATACTGTATACTTGCCCTTATCTCATGAGACCCATGCTTTTACCTCCATTGGCATCCTGTCCATAAACAGTTTAAAGAACCATGGTAGCAATACTCATCCTTGATGCAGACTTACCTTCATTTAGAACCATTTATCCTCCTCCCTTCCTGCTTGCTCACATGCTTTACTCCCTAGGCAAAAACTCCTCATTGCCTTTATGTAGACTTTCTGTTTATCTCTCATGTACTTAGCACTTCTCACAAAGCCTCTCTATCAACTATATCATATGCTTTCTCTTGGTCCATAGATAGCACTCACAGTTCATTCTTTTTCTCTGGTACTTCTTACACACACTCTTCATAGTAAACACCTGGTCTACACATCCTTTTTCTGAAGACACACTGCTCCTTTCCAGTCATAAGGTCACTATATATACATTCTGCTAGTCCTTATGCACCTCACCTATAGTCATGCAAATGTTAGATAGCCAGATTTGACAGTCAACAGTACTGTTTACCCCTTTATTAAGAAACTTATCTGCAATTCCTTCCACTACTGCTGCTTTGTCATACTACAGATCACACAAGGCTTTCACTATCTCCTTTAATGCTTCATATTATTTTCCAGGACCTTCTTCTACGCAGCTGTATATGGTGCGGACAATGTTGGAATCCCTTATCTCAGACAAGTCTGGTGGAAAGAAGACACTACGCAAGGAGCTTGATGGCCAACATCTCTGTCAAATTGATGAGTTTCATAAGACGTCATTTTTTTGGACTTACCTATTAAATTTCAGTGGTGAGAAACTCCTCTTCAGGGGTGGATTGTTCTGTAAGCCTTGAGAGAATTTTTGGGATCTAGGGGGATAAGGAACCTTTTAACCCCTTTCGTTTGGTGAGGTAAATACTTCTCACCCATTGCTAACCACCTGTTCAGTGTTTGTGGCTTAGTCCAAGTCTGCCTTCCAACCATTCAGCAACCTACGCTTAACAGTGATGTTATTATCCAGCTGGCACCAACCTACCTCATAACTCTCTGGACCCCAGATGTATGCAGACAACTCACCTCATCTTTTTTTATATTCTGGCTTCTTTCACCCTACCATGGATAAATATCCTTATCTGAATTGGTTAGAGTGTGTTTATGTTGTACATTTACCTATTTCAGTCCTAGGCTTGGTCTGTTTTTGCATTCTTTCCAGCCTTTTTTTGTCTGTTTTCCTGGTGCTACCTCACTAAAGCAGGGAATAGTGATGCTATTTCCTGTGGGGTGGGGATGTGACAGGAATGGATGAAAGCAAGCATGAATATGTGTATACATTGATATATATATATATATTTTTTTTTTTTGCTTTGTCGCTGTCTCCCGCATTTGCGAGGTAGCGCAAGGAAACAGACGAAAGAAATGGCCCAACCCACCCCCATACACATGTATATACATACGTCCACACACGCAAATATACATACCTACACAGCTTTCCATGGTTTACCCCAGACGCTTCACATGCCCTGATTCAATCCACTGACAGCACGTCAACCCCGGTATACCACATCGATCCAATTCACTCTATTCCTTGCCCTCCTTTCACCCTCCTGCATGTTCAGGCCCCGATCACACAAAATCTTTTTCACTCCATCTTTCCACCTCCAATTTGGTCTCCCACTTCTCCTCGTTCCCTCCACCTCCGACACATATATCCTCTTGGTCAATCTTTCCTCACTCATTCTCTCCATTTGACCAAACCATTTCAAAACACCCTCTTCTGCTCTCTCAACCACGCTCTTTTTATTTCCACACATCTCTCTTACCCTTACGTTACTTACTCGATCAAACCACCTCACACCACACATTGTCCTCAAACATCTCATTACCAGCACATCCATCCTCCTGCGCACAACTCTATCCATAGCCCACGCCTCGCAACCATACAACAGTGTTGGAACCACTATTCCTTCAAACATACCCATTTTTGCTTTCCGAGATAATGTTCTCGACTTCCACACATTCTTCAAGGCTCCCAGGATTTTCGCCCCCTCCCCCACCCTATGATCCACTTCCGCTTCCATGGTTCCATCCGCTGCCAGATTCACTCCCAGATATCTAAAACATATATTTTATTTATATATATAGAGAGAGAGACTGAGTGTGAATGAGTGTGGCCTTTGTTGTCTTTTCCTAGTGCTACCTTGCGCACATGCGGGGGCAGGGGGTTTTCATTTCCTGTGTGGCGGGTGGCAACGGGAATGAATAAGGGCAGGCAGACAGTATGAATTATGTACATGTGTATATATATGTATATGTCTGTGTGTGTATATATATATATGTATACGTTGAGATGTATAGGTATGTGTATGTGCGTGTGTGGACGTGTATGTATATGCATGTGTATGTGGGTGGGTTGGGCCATTCTTTTGTCTGTTTCCTTGTGCTACCTCGCTAACGTGGGAGACAGCAACAAAGTATAATAGATAGATAAATATTTTTATTTATTTTGCTTTGTCGCTGTCTCCCGCGTTAGTGAGGTAGCGCAAGGAAACAGATGAAAGAATGGCCCAATCCACCCACACCCACATACACATGTATATACATACATGTCCACACACAGCACATATACATACCTATACATCTCATTGTATACATATATATACACACACAGACATATACATATATACCCATGTACATAATTCATACTGTCTGCCTTTATTCATTCCCATCACCACCCCGCCACACATGGAATAACAACACCCTCCCTCCTCATGTGTGCGAGGTAGATCTAGGAAAAGACAACAAAGGCCCCATTTGATCACACTCAGTCTCTAGCTGTCATGTAATAATGCACCGAAACCACAGCTCCCTTTCCACATCCAAGCCCCACAGAACTTTCCATGGTTGACCCCAGACGCTTCACATGCCCTGGTTCAATCCTTTGACTGCATGTCGACCCTGATATACCACATCATTCCAATTCACTCTATTCCTTGCACGCCTTTCACCCTCCTGCATGTTCAGGCCCCGATCACTCAAAATCTTTTTCACTTCATCTTTCCACCTCCAATTTGGTCTCCCACTTCTTCTCGTTCCCTCCACCTCTGACACATATATCCTCTTGGTCAATCTTTCCTCACTCATATTCTCCATGTGACCAAACCATTTCAAAACACCCTCTTCTGCTCTCTCAACCACGCTCTTTTTATTACCACACATCTCTCTTACCCTATTATTACTTACTCAATCAAACCACCTCACACCACATATTGTCCTCAAACATCTCATTTCCAGCAAATCCACCCTCCTCCGCTCAACTCTATCCATAGCCCACTCCTCGCAAACATACAACATTGTTGGAGCCACTATTCCTTCAAACATACCCATTTTTGCTTTCTGAGATAATGTTCTCGACTTCCACACATTCTTCAAGGCTCCCAGAATTTTCGCGCCCTCCCCCACCCTATGACTCACTTCCGCTTCCATGGTTCCATCCGCTGCCAAATCCACTCCCAGATATCTAAAACACTTCACGTCCTCCAATTTTTCTCCATTCAAACTTACCTCCCAATTTACTTCACCCTCAACCCTACTGTACCTAATAACCTTACTCTTATTCACATATATATATATATATATATATATATATATATATATATATATATATATATATATATATATATATCTATATATATATATATATATATATATATATATTTTTTTTTTTTTGCTTTGTCGCTGTCTCCCGCGTTTGCGAGGTAGCGCAAGGAAACAGACAAAAGAAATGGCCCAACCCACCCCCATACACATGTATATACATATGTCCACACACGCAAATATACATACCTACACAGCTTTCCATGGTTTACCCCAGACGCTTCACATGCCTTGATTCAATCCACTGACTGCACGTCAACCCCGGTATACCACATCGCTCCAATTCACTCTATTCCATGCCCTACTTTCGCCCTCCTGCATGTTCAGGCCCCGATCACACAAAATCTTTTTCACTCCATCTTTCCACCTCCAATTTGGTCTCCCTCTTCTCCTTGTTCCCTCCACCTCCGACACATATATCCTCTTGGTCAATCTTTCCTCACTCATTCTCTCCATGTGCCCAAACCATTTCAAAAGACCCTCTTCTGCTCTCTCAACCACGCTCTTTTTATTTCCACACATCTCTCTTACCCTTACGTTACTTACTCGATCAAACCACCTCACACCACACATTGTCCTCAAACATCTCATTTCCAGCACATCCATCCTCCTGCGCACAACTCTATCCATAGTCCACGCCTCACAACCATACAACATTGTTGGAACCACTATTCCTTCAAACATACCCATTTTTGCTTTCCGAGACAATGTTCTCGACTTCCACACATTCTTCAAGGCTCCCAGAATTTTCGCCCCCTCCCCCACCCTATGATCCACTTCCGCTTCCATGGTTCCATCCGCTGCCAGATCCACTCCCAGATATCTAAAACACTTCACTTCCTCCAGTTTTTCTCCATTCAAATTCACCTCCCAATTGACTTGACCCTCAACCCTACTGTACCTAATAACCTTGCTCTTATTCACATTTACTCTTAACTTTCTTCTTTCACACACTTTACCAAACTCAGTCACCAGCTTCTACAGTTTCTCACATGAATCAGCCACCAGCGCTGTATCATCAGCGAACAACAACTGACTCACTTCCCAAGCTCTCTCATCCCCAACAGACTTCATACTTGCCCCTCTTTCCAAAACTCTTGCATTCACTTCCCTAACAACCCCATCCATAAACAAATTAAACAACCATGGAGACATCACACACCCCTGCCGTAAACCTACATTCACTGAGAACCAGTCACTTTCCTCTCTTCCTACACGTACACATGCCTTACATCCTGGATAAAAACTTTTCACTGTTTTTAACAACTTGCCTCCCACACCATATATTCTTAATACCTTCCACAGAGCATCTCTATCAACTCTATCATATGCCTTCTCCAGATCCATAAATGCTACATACAATTTTTTTTTTTTTTGTGCTTTGTCGCTGTCTCCCGTGTTTGCGAGGTAGCGCAAGGAAACAGACGAAAGAAATGGCCCAACCCACCCCCATACACATGTATATACATACGTCCACACACGCAAATATACATACCTACACAGCTTTCCATGGTTTACCCCAGATGCCTCACATGCCTTGATTCAATCCACTGACAGCACGTCAACCCCAGTATACCACATCGCTCCAATTCACTCTATTCCTTGCCCTCCTTTCACCCTCCTGCATGTTCAGGCCCCGATCACACAAAATCTTTTTCACTCCATCTTTCCACCTCCAATTTGGTCTCCCTCTTCTCCTCGTTCCCTCCACCTCCGACACATATACCCTCTTGGTCAATCTTTCCTCACTCATTCTCTCCATGTGCCCAAACCATTTCAAAATACCCTCTTCTGCTCTCTCAACCACGCTCTTTTTATTTCCACACATCTCTCTTACCCTTACGTTACTTACTCGATCAAACCACCTCACACCACACATTGTCCTCAAACATCTCATTTCCAGCACATCCATCCTCCTGCGCACCACTCTATCCATAGCCCACGCCTCGCAACCATACAACATTGTTGGAACCACTATTCCTTCAAACATACCCATTCTTGCTTTCCGAGATAATGTTCTCGACTTCCACACATTCTTCAAGGCTCCCAGAATTTTCGCCCCCTCCCCCACCCTATGATCCACTTCCGCTTCCATGGTTCCATCTGCTGCCAGATCCACTCCCAGATATCTAAAACACTCCACTTCCTCCAGTTTTTCTCCATTCAAACTCACCTCCCAATTGACTTGACCCTCAACCCTACTGTACCTAATATCCTTGCTCTTATTCACATTTACTCTTAACTTTCTTCTTTCACACACTTTACCAAACTCAGTCACCTATCCTGGGGATAGGGGATTAAGAATACTTCCCACGTATTCCCTGCGTGTCGTAGAAGGTGACTAAAAGGGGAGGGAGCGGGGGGCTGGAAATCCTCCCCTCTCGGTGTTTTTTTTCAATTTACCAAAAGAAGGAACAGAGAATTGGGCCAGGTGAGGGTATTCTCTCAAAGGCCCAGTCCTCTGTTCTTAACGCTACCTCGCTAATGCGGGAAATGGCGAATAGTTTGAAAGAAAGAAAAGAAAAGAATATATATATATATGTTTCAGAAGTGGTAGAAGATGTGTGGATTAGGTGTTTGCTTTGAAAAATGTATGTGAGAAATACTTAGAAAAGCAAATGGATTAGTATGTAGGATTTATGGATCTGGAGAAGACATATGATAAGAGGTGATAGAGATGCTTTGTGGAAGGTATTAAGAATATTTTTTTTTTTTTTTTTTTTTTGCTTTGTCGCTGTCTCCCGCGTTTGCGAGGTAGCGCAAGGAAACAGACGAAAGAAATGGCCCAACCCACCCCCATACACATGTATATACATACGTCCACACACGCAAATATACATACCTACACAGCTTTCCATGGTTTACCCCAGACGCCTCACATGCCTTGATTCAATCCACTGACAGCACGTCAACCTCGGTATACCACATCGCTCCAATTCACTCTATTCCTTGCCCTCCTTTCACCCTCCTGCATGTTCAGGCCCCGATCACACAAAATCTTTTTCACGCCATCTTTCCACCTCCAATTTGGTCTCCCTCTTCTCCTCGTTCCCTCCACCTCCGACACATATATTCTCTTGGACAATCTTTCCTCACTCATTCTCTCCATGTGCCCGAACCATTTCAAAACACCCTCTTCTGCTCTCTCAACCACGCTCTTTTTATTTCCACACATCTCTCTTACCCTTACGTTACTTACTCGATCAAACCACCTCACACCACATTTTGTCCTCAAACGTCTCATTTCCAGCACATCCATCCTCCTGCGCACTCTCTATCAACTCTATCATATGCCTTCTCCAGATCCATAAATGCTACATACAATTTTTTTTTTTTTTGCTTTGTCGCTGTCTCCCGCGTTTGCGAGGTAGCGCAAGGAAACAGACGAAAGAAATGGCCCAACCCACCCCCATACACATGTATATACATATGTATGTGAGTGGGTTGGGTCATTCTTTCGTCTGTTTTCCTTGTGCTACCTCACTAACACGGGAAACAGTGACAAAGAAAAAAAAAAAATAATAAAAAAAAGTTTGTTGAGTATTCCTGGTAAATTATATGGGAGGGTATTGATTGAGAGGGTGAAGGCATGTACAGAGCGTCAGATTGGGGAAGAGCAGTGTGGTTTCAGAAGTGGTAGAGGATGTGTGGATCAGTGTTTGCTTTGAAGAATGTATGTGAGAAATACTTAGAAAAGCAAATGGATTAGTATGTAGATTTATGGATCTGGAGAAGGCATATGATAGAGTTGATAGAGATGCTCTGTGGAAGGTATTAAGAATATATGGTGTGGGAGAAAGTTGTTAGAAGCAGTGAAAAGTTTTTATCAAGGATGTAAGGCATGTGTACATGTAGGAAGAGAGGAAAGTGATTGGTTCTCAGTGAATGTAGTTTGCGGCAGGGGTGTGTGATGTCTCCATGGTTGTTTAATTTGTTTATGGATGGGGTTGTTAGGGAGGTGAATGCAAGAGTTTTGGAAAGAGGGGCAAGTATGAAGTCTGTTGGGGATGAGAGAGCTTGGAAGTGAGTCAGTTGTTGTTCGCTGATGATACAGCGCTGGTGGCTGATTCATGTGAGAAACTGCAGAAGCTGGTGAATGAGTTTGGAAAAGTGTGTGGAAGAAGAAAGTTAAGAGTAAATGTGAATAAGAACAAGTTTATTAGGTACAGTAGGGTTGAGGGTCAAGTCAATTGGGAGGTGAGTTTGAATGGAGAAAAACTGGAGGAAGTGAAGTGTTTTAGATATCTGGGAGTGGATCTGGCAGCGGATGGAACCATGGAAGCGAAGTGGATCATAGGGTGGGGGAGTGGTGAAAGTTCTGGGAGCTTTGAAAAATGTATGTGAGAAATACTTAGAAAAGCAAATGGATTGTATGTAGCATTTATGGATCTGGAGAAGGCATATGATAGAGTTGATAGAGATGCTCTGTGGAAGGTATTAAGAATATATGGTGTGGGAGGAAAGTTGTTAGAAGCAGTGAAAAGTTTTTATCGAGGATGTAAGGCATGTGTACGTGTAGGAAGAGAGGAAAGTGATTGGTTCTCAGTGAATGTAGGTTTGCGGCAGGGGTGTGTGATGTCTCCATGGTTGTTTAATTTGTTTATGGATGGGGTTGTTAGGGAGGTGAATGCAAGAGTTTTGGAAAGAGGGGCAAGTATGAAGTCTGTTGGGGATTGTTTTTTTTATTCCGTATCTGGTTTATTATTAGCTTGGTAGGGTGTCGTTACCTTTTGGCGGTTTGTTGGGTCACTGATTGCGGTATTTTTGTGGCTTTTCTGTGTGTCGTGAAATCGTTAGTCCCTTTTATCTTTTCCTGTCTTGATGGCGTTCAACTATTCTCTGATTGTTGCCTGTTTGGTTCCCTTCGAAGAGAGCTGGGAAGTGAGTCGTTGTTGTTCGCTGATGATACAGCGCTGGTGGCTGATTCATGTGAGAAACTGCAGAAGCTGGTGAATGAGTTTGGAAAAGTGTGTGGAAGAAGAAAGTTAAGAGTAAATGTGAATAAGAGCAAGGTTATTAGGTACAGTAGGGTTGAGGGTCAAGTCAATTGGGAGGTGAGTTTGAATGGAGAAAAACTGGAGGAAGTGAAGTGTTTTAGATATCTGGGAGTGGATCTGGCAGCGGATGGAACCATGGAAGCGGAAGTGGATCATAGGGTGGGGGAGGGGCCGAAAATCCTGGGGGCCTTGAAGAATGTGTGGAAGTCGAGAACATTATCTCGGAAAGCAAAAATGGGTATGTTTGAAGGAACAGTGGTTCCAACAATGTTGTTTGGTTGCGAGGCGTGGGCTATGGATAGAGTTGTGCGCAAGAGGATGGATGTGCTGGAAATGAGATGTTTGAGGACAATGTGTGGTGTGAGGTGGTTTGATCGAGTGAGTAACGTAAGGGTAAGAGAGATGTGTGGAAATAAAAAGAGCGTGGTTGAGAGAGCAGAAGAGGGTGTTTTGAAGTGGTTTGGGCACATGGAGAGGATGAGTGAGGAAAGATTGACCAAGAGGATATTGTGTCGGAGGTGGAGGGAACAAGGAGAAGAGGGAGACCAAATTGGAGGTGGAAAGATGGAGTGAAAAAGATTTTGTGTGATCGGGGCCTGAACATGCAGGAGGGTGAAAGGAGGAAGGAAAGAGTGAATTGGGCGATTTTTTTTTTTTTTTTTACCGGGGGGGGACGTGTTCAGTGGAAGGCAGGGCATGAAGCGTTGGGGGAAACGGAAAGGCTTGTGGTAGTAAATTTGCGTGTTTTTGGGAAGAAATTTTATACTTGTTGGGGGGGGTTTGGCCATTTTTTTGTTGTTTCCTGCGTACCTCGAAAGGGGAGACAGCACAAAAAAAAAAAAAAAAAATTTTTTAAATTTTTCTGGTAAATTTAAAAATATTATAGATAAATTAAACATAATTTTAAAAAATTTTTCAAAGTGGGAGAATTTAAAATTTTTTTTAAAATTTTTAAAAAAAATTAAAAGAAAATTTTATTAATTTATATTAAAATTATAGAGTTTGTAGGACTTAAAATTTAAGAATAAGGGTTTTGGGAGGAAATTTTAGAAGAAAAAGTTTTTATAAGGAGGTTGGCATGGAAGTAGGGAGAGGAAAAGGATGGTTTTTGAAGTTTTTGGGGGGGGGTTGTGAAGTTTCCTGGTTTTTTTTTGTTTTTGGTGGGGGGTTAAAAGGGGGTGTTTTAAAAGTTTTAAAAGGGGAAGTATAAATGTTGGGGAAGAGAAGCGGGGAAGGGCAGTTGTTTTCGGATATAAGGCTGTGGCTGTTCAGTAGAAATCAGAAGTGGTGATGAGTTTGGAAGTGTGGGAAGAAAAAGTTAAGAGTAAATGTGAATGAAAATTATTAGGAAGTGGGTTTAGGGTTTTTAAGTCAATTGGGGGGAGTTTGAATGGGAGGAAAATTTGGGATAAATGTTTTGTTTGGGAGGGAAAAATGGAGCGGAGGAACTAAGCGGAAGTGGGTAAAGGGTGGGGGGGGGGAAAATTGGGGGAGAATGTTGAAGTGAAAATTATCTGGAAAGCAAATGGGGATGTTGAAGGAATAGGGGTTCCAAAATGTTTATTTGCAAGGGGGTGGTAGAGTTGTGGGGGAGGGGGGATGGCGGGAAATGAGATGTTTAGGACAATTTGGGGTGTGAGGGGGTTTAAACGAAAAGTAAAAAAAGGGGTAAGAGAGATGGGGGTGTAAAAAGATTGGTTGAGAGAAGGGTTTTTTAAAAAGGTTTGGTCACGAAGAATAAATGGGGAAGATTGCCAAAGGGATATATGGCAGAGGTGGAGGGAACGGGGAGAAGTGGGAGGGACCAAATTGGGGGGAAAGATGGAGTGAAAAGTTTTTGGTGTTTGGGGGTAAAAATGCAGGGGGGTGAAGGGTGCAAGGTAGAGTAAATTGGGTGGGTATAGGGGGAAAAAAGCTGTCAATGGATTGAACCAGGGGTGGAACGTTTGGGGGAAAAAATGGGAAAGTTTGTGTGGTGGATGGGGAAAGGGAGGTGGTTTCGGGCATTAAATGCACTAGAGAGGTTGAAGAATGGGTTTTTTTGTTTTTTAGCTCCTGCCCCAAATTGGGGGGGGGGGTTTTTTATGTGTGGGGGGGCCGGGGAAAGAATAAGGCGCAAATAGAAAATGTAAGTTAATTGTATATTTGTGTGTGAAAATATGAAATGAAAGTTAAATTTATTCATTTGGGGGGATTTATGTAATTCCCAAAGTGGGTGGGGGGGGCCCTTTTTTTGTTTTTTTCCAAACTCGTAACGGGGGAATAAAGTATAATGAAAAGATGAAAAAAATTTTTTTTATTATGTACATGTGTATATATGTATATGTCTGTGTGTGTATATATATATATTATATATATATATATATATATTATATATATATATATTATATATATATATATTTTTTTTTTTGCTTTGTCGCTGTCTCCCGCGTTTGCGAGGTAGCGCAAGGAAACAGACAAAAGAATGGCCCAACCCACCCCCATACACATGTATATACATATGTCCACACACGCAATATACATACCTACACAGCTTTCATGGTTTACCCCAGAAGCTTCACATTCCCTGGTTCAATCCATTGACAGCACATACACCCTAGTGTACCACATCATTCCAATTCACTCTATTCCTTGCACTCCTTTCACCCTCCTGCATGTTCAGGCCCCGATCACACAAAATCTTTTTCACTCCATCTTTCCACTCCAATTTGGTCTCCCTCTTCTCCTTGTTCCCTCCACCTCTGACACATATATCCTCTTGGTCAATCTTTCCTCACTCATTCTCTCCATGTGCCCAAACCATTTCAAAACACCCTCTTCTGCTCTCTCAACCACGCTCTTTTTATTTCCACACATCTCTCTTACCCTTACGTTACTCACTCGATCAAACCACCTCACACCACACATTGTCCTCAAACATCTCATTTCCAGCACATCCACCCTCCTGCGCACAATTCTATCCATACCCACACCTTGCGTCCATGTATCATTGTTGGAACCACTATTCCTTCAAACATACCATTTTTGCTTTCCGAGACAATGTTCTCGACTTCCACACATTCTTCAAGCTCCCAGGATTTTCGCCCCCTCCCCCACCCTATGACTCACTTCCGCTTCCATGTTCCATCCGCTGCCAAATCCACTCCCAGATATCTAAAACACTTCACTTCCTCCAGTTTTTCTCCATTCAAACTTACCTCCCAATTTACTTCACCCTCAACCCTACTGTACCTAATAACCTTGCTCTTATTCACATTTACTCTTAACTTTCTTCTTTCACACACTTTACCAAACTCAGTCACCAGCTTCTACAGTTTCTCACATGAATCAGCCTCCAGCGCTGTATCATCAGCGAACAACAACTGACTTACTTCCCAAGCTCTCTCATCCACAACAGACTGCATACTTGCCTCTCTTTCCAAAACTCTTGCATTCACCTTTCTAACAACCCCATCCATAAACAAATTAAACAACCATGGAGACATCCCGCAACCCTTCCGCAAACCTACATTCGCTGAGAACCAATCACTTTCCTCTCTTCCTACACGTACACATGCCTTACATCCTCGATAAAAACTTTTCACTGCTTCTAACAACTTACCTCCCACACCATATATTCTTAATACCTTCCACAGAGCATTTCTATCAACTCTTCATATGCCTTCTCCAGATCCATAAATGCTACATACAAATCCATTTGCTTTTCTAAGTATTTCTCACATACATTCTTCAAGGCTCCCAGAATTTTCGCCCCCTCCCCCACCCTATGACTCACTTCCGCTTCCATGTTCCATCCGCTGCCAGATCACTCCCAGATATCTAAAACACTTCACTTCCTCCAGTTTTTCTCCATT
Source organism: Panulirus ornatus (assembly GCF_036320965.1). Taxonomy (NCBI): domain Eukaryota; kingdom Metazoa; phylum Arthropoda; class Malacostraca; order Decapoda; family Palinuridae; genus Panulirus; species Panulirus ornatus. The sequence goes on from NC_092286.1 coordinate 2,422,031, forward strand.
CAAACTTACCTCCCAATTTACTTCACCCTCAACCCTACTGTACCTAATAACCTTACTCTTATTCACATATATATATATATATATTATATATATATATATATGTTTCAGAAGTGGTAGAGGATGTGTGGATCAGTGTTTGCTTTGAAGAATGTATGTGAGAAATACTTAGAAAAGCAAATGGATTGTATGTAGCATTTATGAATCTGGAGAAGGCATATGATAGAGTTGATAGAGATGCTCTGTGGAAGGTATTACGAATATATGGTGTGGGAGGCAAGTTGTTAGAAGCAGTGAAAAGTTTTTTCAAGGATGTAAGGCATGTGTACAAGTAGGAAGAGAAGAAAGTGATTGGTTTTCCTTGAATGTAGGTTTGTGTTAGGGGTGTGTGATGTCTCCATGTTTGTATAATTTGTTTAATGATGGGGTTGTTAGGGAGGTGAATGCAAGAGTTTTGGAAAGAGGGGTGATTATGCAGTCTGTTGGGGATGAGAGAGCTTGGAAGTGAGTCAGTTGTTGTTCGCTGATGATACAGCGCTGTGGCTGATTCATGTGAGAAACTGCAGAAGCTGGTGAATGAGTTTGGAAAAGTGTGTGGAAGAAGAAAGTTAAGAGTAAATGTGAATAAGAGCAAGGTTATTAGGTACAGTAGGGTTGAGGGTCAAGTCAATTGGGAGGTGAGTTTGAATGGAGAAAAACTGAAGGAAGTGAAGTGTTTTAGATATCTGGGAGTGGATCTGGCAGCAGATGGAACCATGGAAGCGAAGTGGATCATAGGGTGGGGGAGTGGTGAAAGTTCTGGGAGCTTTGAAAAATGTATGTGAGAAATACTTAGAAAAGCAAATGGATTGTATGTAGCATTTATGAATCTGGAGAAGGCATATGATAGAGTTGATAGAGATGCTCTGTGGAAGGTATTAAGAATATTTTTTTTTTTTTTTTCTTCCATTCAAACTTACCTCCCAATTTACTTCACCCTCAACCCTACTGTACCTAATATCCTTGCTCTTATTCACATTTACTCTTAACTTTCTTCTTTCACACACTTTACCAAACTCAGTCACCAGCTTCTACAGTTTCTCACATGAATCAGCCACCAGCGCTGTATCATCAGCGAACAACAACTGACTTACTTCCCAAGCTCTCTCATCCACAACAGACTGCATACTTGCCTCTCTTTCCAAAACTCTTGCATTCACTTCCCTAACAACCCCATCCATAAACAAATTAAACAACCATGGAGACATCACACACCCCTGCCGTAAACCTACATTCACTGAGAACCAGTCACTTTCCTCTCTTCCTACACGTACACATGCCTTACATCCTGGATAAAAACTTTTCACTGCTTCTAACAACTTACCTCCCACACCATATATTCTTAATACCTTCCACAGAGCATCTCTATCAACTCTATCATATGCCTTCTCCAGATCCATAAATGCTACATACAAATCCATTTGCTTTTCTAAGTATTTCTCACATCCATTCTGCAGCAGTCATGTGTAAAGCACTGAAACTATTAACCCTATCTACAGCCAGGTCCTACAGCCCTTTCCATGGTTTTCCCCCATGCCACTTCATGTGCCCTGGTTCAATCCATTGATCGCACATCAACCCTTGTATGCCACATTATTCCAATTCTTTCTATCCCGTGCATGCCTTTCATCCTCCTGCATGTTCAATACCTGATCACTCAAGATCTTCACTCCATCCTTCCATCTCCATTTCAGTTTCCTTCTTCTCCATGTCATCACTTCCTACACATATATCGTACATTTCTTCATTTTGTTTTTATCCTTGATTGCTGTTTCCCACATTAGCAGGTAGCATCAGGAACAATTGAAGAAAGTTAGCAGTTGCTTACATCCATTCTCTAGCTGTCATGTTCAATGCACCAAAATCATAGCTCCATATATACAACTAGGCCCCACAGACCTCTCCATGGTTTCCCCCTAGCCACTTCACTTGATCTTAGTTCAGTCTATCAACGGCACATCAATCCCTATATAACTCATGTTTATGCCCTGTTAACTCAAAATCTTCACTTCATCAATCCATCTCCAATTTGGTCCCTCTCTTCTCCTTGTCCCATCCACTTCTGACTCTAATAACCCCTTTATGAACCTCTCCTCATTCGTTCTCTCATTATGATGAAATCATTTCAGCTCACCATCTTCAGCTTTCTCAAGTACACTTCTTTTTATTACCACACTTCTCTTTTATGCTTTTATGATTTACTTTATCAAATTACCTCTCGCCATATATTGTCCTCAAGCATTTCATTTCCTATACATTCACTTTCCTCCATGCATCCTCGTCTGTAGCCTATGAATTACATCAACATGTTTGGAACTACTGTACCTTCAAACATAACCATTTTGCTCATAGAACCTCTACCCCCTCACTCACTCACTCACTCACTCGCTTCCACTTCCAGGGTTCCATTTGCTGCCATGTCCACTTACAGGTATCTGGTACACTTCACATCCTCCAGATTTTCTCCATTTAGCCCTGAATAGAATGTCCTTTTCCCATGCTAAACCTAATGACCTTGATTTTATTCACATTTACTCTCAACTTCCTTCTTTCATACACCTCCAAACTCAGTCACCAACTTCTGTTGTTTGCTGTGTCATCAGCAAACAACAACTGACTTACTTCCCAAGCCCCTCTCATCCCACATGAATTGCATACTCACCCCTCTCTCCAAGACTTGCATTTAGCTCCCTCACCACCACATCCTTAAACAGTCAAACAGCCATGGTGACATGACACACTCTTGCTACAGGCTAACCTTCACTTGGAACCACTCTCTCCTCATTTTCTCATACATATGCCTTGCACCTTTGGTAAAAGCTTCTCAATGCTTTCATAGCTTTCCTTTCACATCATAGATTCTTCAGACATTCCTAGAGGCATCTCTATCAACCTTATTGTATGGTTTCTCCAGATCCCTAAATGTCCCATACAAATCCTTGTGTTTCCCTTATATTTTCTCTTTCACATTCATTAAAGCAAATACATGAGCCACCCATCCTCTATCACTCCTGAAACCATTCCATCACTGCCATTACCATTTCCCCTTTAGCATATATTGAAAAAATGATAAACTTGCAACAGGTGTACAAAACATTGTTGAGATTATGTGATCAGACCACAATCAAGGTCTGTGTACTTCCAAAGCCTGTGAAATTCCAAAATCCAAACATCATTTGGTCTTGAAGATATGGATTTCCAGTATTGTACCTTTACCTTAAGGATTTAAAGCAGTAACTCTATACATTTCTTGTATGAAAGGAACATATAGATGGAAGCTAAGTAGATATTCATTTGGGAACAATGATGTCTTATGTTTTGTTTATGCAGGCATAGCTTGCTGGAACAGTGGTACAGTCTCGAAGGTCTTGTATGATCAGAATATCTTTTTTTCTAAATTAGGTTGATTTTGTTTCTAGTGATAAAGGAGCAGTCAGACCTAAGCTCTTCACATCACAGATTCATCTGATTAGTATGCAGATTTTTAAATTGTTTGGGATGGAAAAGGAGAATGTGAGATAAATGCCTAATGATGAGTGATGAGTAAGAGGGTTATTTTATTCTGAATAGGTAACATTTTAATGTCTTGGAATGCTTATCAAGTACTACACATATCATTTTTATGAAAGTAATGGAATGATAGGATATATTTACTCTGTGTGCAAACTTGGGTAATAGTGTTTCAACTTGTGTAAGAAAGGCTTCATATGATGCAAAACTTGAGGAGAGTTAAATATATTTTGTGAAATAATGAATATTTACCTGTGGTGATTTTTGGGTAAGCAATAACTATTTAGAAAATCAGTCGTGAACAGCTAGATTCAGAAGAAGAAAAAATATAGGGTACTTGAATTTAGGTTAGAAAGATTAGATGGATTTAGGAATGTTTTAAGCTATATTAACTAGCAAAGGTGCCATTCATTTTACTTTTGTTATGGGTGACATCACAAGTGAGGCTCTTGTGTTGTGAAGCTGTGTTACTTGTTGCTTTGTAATTTGGGCATAAAACTTGCACTCTAACCTAGCATGCAGGTAGCCTTGTTCTAGGAAGATAGTTAGTTACTAATCTATGGGGTATGGTATGTGTTTACATATATTCATACATTTGTTTATGATTACCCCAGGATAAATATTTATGAAAGAATCCTGGTGTTACCTAGGATCTTTCTAGAGCCTCATGCATTCCAAGGCTATACTACTTCCAGTAGCGGGGAACTGTAGGTGCCTTTGTCATAAAAAGTTCTTTGACAAGACTATACTCCCAGCGATACAGCCTTCCTAAAGGTGACTTTTCACTTGCAGTGTAACCTTGAACAGGTGCATTCCAGTAACACCTACATGCATATATATATATATATATATATATATATATATATATATATATATATATATATATATATATATTTTCTTTCTTTCTTTTAAACTATTCGCCATTTCCCGCGTTAGCGAGGTAGCGTTAAGAACAGAGGACTGGCCCTTTGTGGAATATCCTCACCTGGCCCCCACTCTGTTCCTTCTTTTGGAAAATCAAAAAAAAACGAGAGGGGAGGACTTCCAGCCCCCCACCTCCTCCCCTCTCAGTCGCCCTCCACAACACGCAGGGAACACGTGGGAAGCATTCTTAATCCCCCATCCCCAGGGATAATATATATATATATATATATATATATATATATATATATATATATATATATATATATATATATATATATATTATCCCTGGGGATAGGGGAGAAAGAATACTTCCCACGTATTCCCTGCGTGTCGTAGAAGGCGACTAAAAGGGGAGGGAGCGGGGGGCTGGAAATCCTCCCCTCTCGTTTTTTTTTAATTTTCCAAAAGAAGGAACAGAGAATTGGGCCAGGTGAGGGTATTCCCTCAAAGGCCCAGTCCTCTGTTCTTAACGCTACCTCGCTAATGCGGGAAATGGCGAATAGTTTGAAAGAAGAAAGAAAGATATATATATATATATATATACAAAAAGATTTTGTGTGATCGGGGCCTGAACATGCAGGAGGGTGAAAGGAGGGCAAGGAATGGAGTGAATTGGAGCGATGTGGTATACCGGGGTTGACGTGCTGTCAGTGGATTGAATCAAGGCATGTGAAGCATCTGGGGTAAACCATGGAAAGCTGTGTAGGTATGTATATTTGCGTGTGTGGACGTATGTATATACATGTGTATGGGGGGGGTTGGGCCATTTCTTTCGTCTGTTTCCTTGCGCTACCTCGCAAACGCGGGAGACCGACAAAGTATAAAAAAAAAAAAAAATATATATATACATATATATATATATATATATATATATATATATATATATATATATATATATATATATATATATATATATACATACATATATATGTAGTCTTTCTTTCATACTATTCGCCATTTTCCGCAATAGCAAACCTACATTCACTGAGAACCAATCACTTTCCTCTCTTCCTACACATACACATGCCTTACATCCTCGATAAAAACTTTTCACTGCTTCTAACAACTTGCCTCCCACACCATATATTCTTAATACCTTCCACAGAGCATCTCTATCAACAATATCATATGCCTTCTCCAGATCCATAAATGCTACATACAAATCCATTTGCTTTTCTAAGTATTTCTCACATATATTCTTCAAAGCAAACACCTGATCCACACATCCTCTACCACTTCTGAAACCACACTGCTCTTCCCCAATCTGATGCTCTGTACATGCCTTCACCCTCTCAATCAATACTCTCCCATATAATTTACCAGGAATACTCAACAAACTTATACCTCTGTAATTTGAGCACTCACTCTTATCCCTTTGCCTTTGTACAATGTACAATGGCACTATGCACGCATTCCGCCAATCCTCAGGCACCTCACCATGAGTTGTTTAACTTGTTTATGGATGGGGTTGTTAGGGAGGTAAATGCAAGAGTTTTGGAAAGAGGGGCAAGTATGAAGTCTGTTGGGGATGAGAGAGCTTGGGAAGTGAGTCAGTTGTTGTTCGCTGATGATACAGCGCTGGTGGCTGATTCATGTGAGAAACTGCAGAAGCTGGTGACTGAGTTTGGTAAAGTGTGTGAAAGAAGAAAGTTAAGAGTAAATGTGAATAAGAGCAAGGTTATTAGGTACAGTATGGTTGAGGGTCAAGTCAATTGGGAGGTAAGTTTGAATGGAGAAAAACTGGAGGAAGTAAAGTGTTTTAGATATCTGGGAGTGGATCTGGCAGCGGATGGAACCATGGAAGCAGAAGTGGATCATAGGGTGGGGGAGGGGGCGAAAATCCTGGGAGCCTTGAAGAATGTGTTGAAGTCGAGAACATTATCTCGGAAAGCAAAAATGGGTATGTTTGAAGGAATAGTGGTTCCAACAATATTGTATGGTTGCGAGGCGTGGGCTATGGATAGAGTTGTGCGCAGGAGGGTGGATGTGCTGGAAATGAGATGTTTGAGGACAATGTGTGGTGTGAGGTGGTTTGATCGAGTAAGTAATGTAAGGGTAAGAGAGATGTGTGGAAATAAAAAGAGCGTGGTTGAGAGAGCAGAAGAGGGTGTTTTGAAATGGTTTGGGCACATGGAGAGAATGAGTGAGGAAAGATTGACCAAGAGGATATATGTGTCGGAGGTGGAGGGAACGAGGAGAAGTGGGAGACCAAATTGGAGGTGAAAAGATGGAGTGAAAAAGATTTTGAGTGATTGGGGCCTGAACATGCAGGAGGGTGAAAGGCGGGCAAGGAATAGAGTGAATTGGATCGATGTGGTATACCGGGGTTGATGTGCTGTCAGTGGATTGAATCAGGGCATGTGAAGCGTCTGGGGTAAACCATGGAAAGTTGTGTGGGGCCTGGATGTGGAAAGGGAGCTGTGGTTTCGGGCATTATTGCATGACAGCTAGAGACTGAGTGTGAACGAATGGGGCCTTTGTTGTCTTTTCCTAGTGCTACCTCGCACACATGAGGGGGAAGGGGGATGATATTCCATGTGTGGCGAGGTGGCGACGGGAATGAATAAAGGCAGACAATGTGAATTGTGTGCATGGGTATATATGTATGTGTCTGTGTGTGTATATATATGTGTACATTGAGATGTATAGGTAGGTATATTTGCGTGTGCGGACGTGTATGTATATACATGTGTATGGGGGTGGGTTGGGCCATTTCTTTCGTCTGTTTCCTTGTGCTATCTCGCAAACGCGGGAGACAGCGACAAATCAAAATAAATAAATAATTTTTTTTTTTTTTTTTTTTTTTGCTTTGTCGCTGTCTCCTGCGTTTGCGAGGTAGCGCAAGGAAACAAACGAAAGAAATGGCCCAACCCACCCCCATACACATGTATATACATACGTCCACACACGCAAATATACATACCTACACAGCTTTCCATGGTTTACCCCAGACGCTTCACATGCCCTGATTCAATCCACTGACTGCACGTCAACCCCGGTATACCACATCGCTCCAATTCACTCTATTCCTTGCCCTCCTTTCACCCTCCTGCATGTTCAGGCCCCGATCACACAAAATCTTTTTCACTCCATCTTTCCACCTCCAATTTGGTCTCCCTCTTCTCCTCGTTCCCTCCACCTCCGACACATATATCCTCTTGGTCAACCTTTCCTCACTCATTCTCTCCATGTGCCCAAACCATTTCAAAACACCCTCTTCTGCTCTCTCAACCACGCTCTTTTTATTTCCACACATCTCTCTTACCCTTACGTTACTTACTCGATCAAACCACCTCACACCACACATTGTCCTCAAACATCTCATTTCCAGCACATCCATCCTCCTGCGCACCACTCTATCCATAGCCCACGCCTCGCAACCATACAACATTGTTGGAACCACTATTCCTTCAAACATACCCATTTTTGCTTTCCGAGATAATGTTCTCGACTTCCACACATTCTTCAAGGCTCCCAGAATTTTCGCCCCCTCCCCCACCCTATGATCCACTTCCGCTTCCATGGTTCCATCCGCTGCCAGATCCACTCCCAGATATCTAAAACACTTTACTTCCTCCAGTTTTATATATATGCATGTAGTGGAGTGGTGGGAGTATGTGATAAAGTGTAAGAGAGTAGACTCTAGATTGATATGGGTAAAACTGAAAGTAGATGGAGAGAGATGGATAATTATTGGTGTATATGCACCTGGGCATGAGAAGGATGATCATGAGAGGCAAGTGTTTGGGAGCAGCTGAGTGAGTGTGTTAGTAGTTTTGATGCACTAGACCGGGTTATAGTGATGGGTGATTTGAATGCAAAGGTGAGTAATGTGGCAGTTGAGGGAATAATTGGTGTACATGGGGTCTTCAGTGTTGTAAATGGAAATGGTGAAGAGCTTGTAGATTTATGTGCTAAAAAAGGACTGGTGATTGGGAATACCGGGTTTAAAAAGAGAGATATACATAAGTATACGTATGTAAGTAGGAGAGATGGCCAGAGAGCATTATTGGATTACATGTTAATTGATGGGCATGCAAAAGAGAGACTTTTGGATGTAAATGTGCTGAGAGGTGCAACTGGAGGGATGTCTGATCATTATGTTGTGGAGACAAAGGTGAAGATTTGTAGAGGTTTTCAGAAAAGATGAGAGAATGTTGGGGTGAAGAGAGTGTTGAGAGTAAGAGTGAGCTTGGGAAGGAGACTTGTGTGAGGAAGTACCAGGAGAGACTGAGTACAGAATGGAAAAAGGTGAGAACAAAGGACGTGAGGGGAGTGGGGGAGGAATGGGATGTATTTAGGGAAGCAGTGATGGCTTGCGCAGAAAGATGCTTGTGGCATGAAAGGTGTCGGAGGTGGGCAGATTAGGAAGGGTAGTGAGTGGTGGGATGAAGAAGTAAGATTATTAGTGAAAGAGAAGAGAGAGGCATTTGGACGATTTTTGCAGAGAAATAATGCAAATGAGTGGGAGATGTATAAAAGAAAGAGGCAGGAGGTAAAGAGAAAGGTGCAAGAGGTGAAAAAGAGAGTATCATTAAATTTTAGGGAGAGTAAAAAGATGTTTTGGGAGGAGGTAAATAAAGTGCGTAAGACAAAGGAACATATGGGAACATCAGTGAAGGGGGCTAATGGGGAGATGATAAAAAGTAGTGGTGATGTGAGGAGATAGAGTGAGTATTTTGAAGGTTTGTTGAATGTGTTTGATGATAGAGTGGCAGATATAGGGTGTTTTGGTCAAAATGGTGTGCAAAGTGAAAGGGTTGGGAAGAATGATTTGGTAAATAGAGAAGAGGTAGTAAATGCTTTGCAGAAGATGAAAGCTGGCAAGGCAGCGGGTTTGGATGGTATGGCAGTGGAATTTATCAAAAAAGGGGTGACTGTAGTGTTGACTGGTTGGTAAGGTTATTTAATGTATGTATGACTCATGATGAGGTGCCTGAGGATTGGTGGAATGCCTGCATAGTGCCATTGTACAAAGGCAAAGGGGATAAGAGTGAGTGCTCAAATTACAGAGGTATAAGTTTGTTGAGTATTCCTGGGAAATTATATGGGAGGGTATTGATTGAGAAGGTAAAGGCATGTACAGAGCATCAGATTGAGGAAGAGCAGTGTGGTTTCAGAAGTGGTAGAGGATGTGTGGATCAGGTGTTTGCTTTGAAGAATGTATGTGAGAAATACTTAGAAAAGCAAATGGATTTGTATGTAGCATTTATGGATCAGGAGAAGGCATATGATAAGAGTTGATAGAGATGCTCTGTGGAAAGTTTTTATCGAGGATGTAAGACTTGTGTACTAGAAGGAAGAGAGGAAAGTGATTGGTTCTCAGAGAATGTTGGTTTGCGGCAGGGGTGCATGATGGCTCCATGGTTGTTTAATTTGTTTATGGATGGGGTTGTTAGGGAGGTGAAAGCAAGAGTTTTGGAAAGAGGGGCAAGTATGCATTCTGTTGTGGATGAGAGAGCTTGGGAAGTGATTTGGTTGTTGTTTGCTGATGATACAGTGCTGGTGGCTGATTTGAGTGAGAAACTGCAGAAGCTGGTGACTGATTTGAGTGAGAAACTGCAGAAGCTGGTGACTGATTTGAGTGAGAAACTGCAGAAGCTGGTGACTGAGTTTAGTAAAGTGTTTGAAAGAAGAGAGCCGATAGTAAATGTGAATAATAGCAAGGTTATTAGGTACAGTAGGGTTGAGGGACAAGTCAGTTGGGAGGTAAGTTTGAATGGAGAAAAATTGGAAGAAGTGAAGTGTTTTAGATATATGGGAGCGGATCTGGCAGCGGATGGAAGCATGGAAGCGGAAGTGAGTCATAGGGTGGGGAAGGGGGCGAAAGTTCTGGGAGCTTTGAAAAATGTATGGAAGTCGAGAACACTATCTTGGAAAGCAAAAATGGGTATGCTTGAAGGAATAGTGGTTCCAACAATGTTATATGGTTGTGAGGCGTGGGCTATAGATAGAGTTGTGTGGAGGAGGATGGATGTGCTGGAAATGAGATGTTTGAGGACAATATGTGGTGTGAGGTGGCTTGATCAAGTAAGTAAGGAAGGGGTAAGAGAGATGTGTGGTAATAAAAAGAGTGTGGTTGAGAGAGCAGAAGAGGGTGTTTTGAAATGGTTTGGTCACATGGAGAGAATGAGTGAGGAAAGATTGACAAAGAGGATATATGTGTCAGAGGTTGAGGGAACGAGGAGAAGTGGGAGACCAAATTGGAGGTGGAAAGATGGAGAGAAAAAGATTTTGAGTGATCGGGGCCTGAACATGCAGGAGGGTGAAAGGCGTGCAAGGAATAGAGTAAATTGGAGCGATGTGGTATACCAGGGTTGACGTGCTGTCAGTGGATTGAATCAAGGCATGTGAAGCGTCTGGGGTAAACCATGGAAAGCTGTGTAGGTATGTATATTTGCGTGTGTGGACGTATGTATATACATGTGTATGGGGGGTGGGTTGGGCCATTTCTTTCGTCTGTTTCCTTGCGCTACCTCGCAAACGTGGGAGACAGCGACAAAGCAAAAAAAAAACTGCAGAAGCTGGTGACTGAGTTTGGAAAAGTGTGTGGAAGAAGAAAGTTAAGAGTAAATGTGAATAAGAGCAAGGTTATTAGGTACAGTTGGGTTGAGGGTCAAGTCAATTGGGAGGTGAGTTTGAATGGAGAAAAACTGGAGGAAGTGAAGTGTTTTAGATATCTGGGAGTGGATCTGGCAGCGGATGGAACCATGGAAGCGGAAGTGGATCATAGGGTGGGGGAGGGGCGAAAATCCTGGGGGCCTTGAAGAATGTGTGGAAGTCGAGAACATTATCTCGGAAAGCAAAAATGGGTATGTTTGAAGGAATAGTGGTTCCAACAATGTTGTATGGTTGCGAGGCGTGGGCTATGGATAGAGTTGTGCGCAGGAGGATGGATGTGCTGGAGATGAGATGTTTGAGGACAATGTGTGGTGTGAGGTGGTTTGATTGAGTGAGTAACGTAAGGGTAAGAGAGATGTGTGGAAATAAAAAGAGCGTGGTTGAGAGAGCAGAAGAGGGTGTTTTGAAGTGGTTTGGGCACATGGAGAGGATGAGTGAGGAAAGATTGACCAAGAGGATATATGTGTCGGAGGTGGAGGGAACAAGGAGAAGAGGGAGACCAAATTGGAGGTGGAAAGATGGAGTGAAAAAGATTTTGTGTGATCGGGGCCTGAACATGCAGGAGGGTGAAAGGAGGGCAAGAAATAGAGTGAATTGGAGCGATGTGGTATACCGGGGTTGACGTGCTGTCAGTGGATTGAATCAAGGCATGTGAAGCGTCTTGGGTAAACCATGGAAAGCTGTGTAGGTATGTATATTTGCGTGTGTGGACGTATGTATATACATGTGTATGGGGGGGGGTTGGGCCATTTCTTTCGTCTGTTTCCTTGCGCTACCTCGCAAACGCGGGAGACAGCGACAAAGTATAATAAAAAAAAATAAATATATGTATATATTTTTTTTTTTTTTTTTTTTTTTTTTTTTTTTTTCATGCTATTCGCTATTTCCCGCGATAGCGAGGTAGCGTTAAGAACAGAGGACTGGGCCTTTGAGGGAATATCCTCACCTGGACCTCTTCTCTGTTCCTTCTTTTGGAAAAAAAAAAAAAAAAAAAAAAAAAAAAAAAAAAAAACGAGAGGGGAGGATTTCCAGCCCCCCGCTCCCTTCCCTTTTAGTCGCCTTGTACGACACGCAGGGAATACGTGGGAAGTATTCTTTCTCCCCTATATATATATATATATCTGCCACTCTATCATCAAACACATTCAACAAACCTTCAAAATACTCACTCCATCTCCTTCTCACATCACCACTACTTGTTATCACCTCCCCATTTGCGCCCTTCACTGAAGTTCCCATTTGCTCCCTTGTCTTACGCACTTTATTTACCTCCTTCCAGAACATCTTTTTATTCTCCCTAAAATTTAATGATACTCTCTCACCCCAACTCTCATTTGCCCTTTTTTTCACCTCTTGCACCTTTCTCTTGACCTCCTGTCTCTTTCTTTTATACATCTCCCACTCAATTGCATTTTTTCCCTGCAAAAATCGTCCAAATGCCTCTCTCTTCTCTTTCACTAATACTCTTACTTCTTCATCCCACCACTCACTACCCTTTCTAATCGACCCACCTCCCACTCTTCTCATGCCACAAGCATCTTTTGCGCAATCCATCACTGATTCCCTAAATACATCCCATTCCTCCCCCACTCCCCTTACTTCCATTGTTCTCACCTTTTTCCATTCTGTACTCAGTCTCTCCTGGTACTTCCTCACACAGGTCTCCTTCCCAAGCTCACTTACTCTCACCACCCTCTTCACCCCAACATTCACTCTTCTTTTCTGAAAACCCATACAAACCTTCACCTTAGCCTCCACAAGATAATGATCAGACATCCCTCCAGTTGCACCTCTCAGCACATTAACATCCAAAAGTCTCTCTTTCACACGCCTGTCAATTAACACGTAATCCAATAATGCTCTCTGGCCATCTCTCCTACTTACATAAGTATACATAAGTATACATAAGTATACATAAGTATACCATATCTCGTGTTAGCGAGGTAGCGTTAAGAACAGAGGACTGGGCCTTTGAGGGAATACCCTCACCTGGCCCCCTTCTCTGTTCCTTCTTTTATACATATTTGGGAGCGGGGGGCCAGAAATCCTCCCCTCCTGGTATTAACTTTCTAAAAATGGGAAACAGAAGAAGGAGTCACGCGGGGAGTGCTCATCCTCCTCGAAGGCTCAGAGTGGGGTGCCTAAATGTGTGTGGATGTAACCAAGATGTGAAAAAAGGAGAGATAGGTAGTATGTTTGAGGAAAGGAACCTGGATGTTTTGGCTCTGAGTGAAACGAAGCTCAAGGGTAAAGGGGAAGAGTGGTTTGGGAATGTCTAGGGAGTAAAGTCAGGGGTTAGTGAGAGGACAAGAGCAAGGGAAGGAGTAGCAATACTCCTGAAACAGGATTTGTGGGAGTATGTGATAGAGTGTAAGAAAGTAAATTCTCGATTAATATGGGTAAAACTGAAAGTTGATGGAGAGAGGTGGGTGATTATTGGTGCTTATGCACCTGGGCATGAGAAGAAAGATCAAGAGAGGCAAGTGTTTTGGGAGCAGCTGAATGAGTGTGTTAGTGGTTTTGATGCACGAGACCGGGTTATAGTGATGGGTGATTTGAATGCAAAGGTGAGTAATGTGGCAGTTGAGGGAATAATTGGTATACATGGGGTGTTCAGTGTTGTAAATGGAAATGGTGAAGAGCTTGTAGATTTATGTGCTGAAAAAGGACTGATGATTGGGAATACCTGGTTTAAAAAGCGAGATATGGTAGGAGAGATGGCCAGAGAGCGTAATTGGATTACATGTTAATTGACAGGCGTGCGAAAGAGAGACTTTTGGATGTTAATGTGCTGAGAGGTGCAACTGGAGGGATGTCTGATCATCATCTTGTGGAGGCTAAGGTGAAGATTTGTATGGGTTTTCAGAAAAGAAGAGTGAATGTTGGGGTGAAGAGGGTGGTGAGAGTAAGTGAGCTTGAGAAGGAGACCTGTGTGAGGAAGTACCAGGAGAGACTGAGTACAGAATGGAAAAAGGTGAGAACAATGGAAGTAAGGGGAGTGGGGGAGGAATGGGATGTATTTAGGGAATCAGTGATGGATTGCGCAAAAGATGCTTGTGGCATGAGAAGAGTGGGAGGTGGGTTGATTAGAAAGGGTAGTGAGTGGTAGGATGAAGAAGTAAGAGTATTAGTGAAAGAGAAGAGAGAGGCATTTGGACGATTTTTACAGGGAAAAAATGCAATTGAGTGGGAGATGTATAAAAGAAAGAGACAGGAGATCAAGAGAAAGGTGCAAGAGGTGAAAAAGAGGGCAAATGAGAGTTGGGGTGAGAGAGTATCATTAAATTTTAGGGAGAATAAAAAGATGTTCTGGAAGGAGGTAAATAAAGTGCGTAAGACAAGGGAGCAAATGGGAACTTCAGTGAAGGGCGCAAATGGGGAGGTGATAACAAGTAGTGGTGATGTGAGAAGGAGATGGAGTGAGTATTTCGAAGGTTTGTTGAATGTGTTTGATGATAGAGTGGCAGATATAGGGTGTTTTGGTCGAGGTGGTGTGCAAAGTGAGAGGGTTAGGGAAAATGATTTGGTAAACAGAGAAGAGGTAGTGAAAGCTTTGCGGACGATGAAAGCCGGCAAGGCAGCAGGTTTGGATGGTATTGCAGTGGAATTTATTAAAAAAGGGGGTGACTGTATTGTTGACTGGTTGGTAAGGTTATTTAATGTATGTATGACTCATGGTGAGGTGCCTGAGGATTGGCGGAATGCGTGCATAGTGCCATTGTACAAAGGCAAAGGGGATAAGAGTGAGTGCTCAAATTACAGAGGTATAAGTTTGTTGAGTATTCCTGGTAAATTATATGGGAGGGTATTGATTGAGAGGGTGAAGGCATGTACAGAGCATCAGATTGGGGAAAAGCAGTGTGGTTTCAGAAGTGGTAGAGGATGTGTGGATCAGGTGTTTGCTTTGAAGAATGTATGTGAGAAATACTTAGAAAAGCAAATGGATTTGTATGTAGCATTTATGGATCTGGAGAAGGCATATGATAGAGTTGATAGAGATGCTCTGTGGAAGGTATTAAGAGTATATGGTGTGGGAGGAAAGTTGTTAGAAGCAGTGAAAAGTTTTTATCGAGGATGTAATGCATGTGTACGTGTAGGAAGAGAGGAAAGTGATTGGTTCTCAGTGAATGTAGGTTTGCGGCAGGGGTGTGTGATGTCTCCATGGTTGTTTAATTTGTTTATGGATGGGGTTGTTAGGGAGGTAAATGCAAGAGTTTTGGAAAGAGGGGCAAGTATGAAGTCTGTTGGGGATGAGAGAGCTTGGGAAGTGAGTCAGTTGTTGTTCGCTGATGATACAGCGCTGGTGGCTGATTCATGTGTGAAACTGCAGAAGCTGGTGACTGAGTTTGGTAAAGTGTGTGGAAGAAGAAAGTTAAGAGTAAATGTGAATAAGAGCAAGGTTATTAGGTACAGTAGGGTTGAGGGTCAAGTCAATTGGGAGGTGAGTTTGAATGGAGAAAAACTGGAGGAAGTGAAGTGTTTCAGATATCTGGGAGTGGATCTGGTAGCGGATGGAACCATGGAAGCGGAAGTGGATCATAGGGTGGGGGAGGGGGCGAAAATTCTGGGAGCCTTGAAGAATGTGTGGAAGTCGAGAACATTATCTCGGAAAGCAAAAATGGGTATGTTTGAAGGAATAGTGGTTCCAACAATGTTGTATGGTTGCGAGGTGTGGGCTATGGATAGAGTGGTGCGCAGGAGGATGGATGTGCTGGAAATGAGATGTTTGAGGACAATGTGTGGTGTGAGGTGGTTTGATCGAGTGAGTAACGTAAGGGTAAGAGAGATGTGTGGAAATAAAAAGAGCGTGGTTGAGAGAGCAGAAGAGGGTGTTTTGAAGTGGTTTGGGCACATGGAGAGAATGAGTGAGGAAAGATTGACCAAGAGGATATATGTGTCGGAGGTGGAGGGAACGAGGAGAAGAGGGAGACCAAATTGGAGGTGGAAAGATGGAGTGAAAAAGATTTTGTGTGATCGGGGCCTGAACATGCAGGAGGGTGAAAGGAGGGGAAGGAATAGAGTGAATTGGAGCGATGTGGTATACCGGGGTTGACGTGCTGTCAGTGGATTGAAGCAGGGCATGTGAAGCGTCTGGGGTAAACCATGGAAAGCTGTGTAGGTATGTATATTTGCGTGTGTTGACGTATGTATATACATGTGTATGGGGGGGGTTGGGCCATTCTTTCGTCTGTTTCCTTGCGCTACCTCGCAAACGCGGGAGACAGCGACAAAGTATAATAATAAAAATATAATATATATATATATATATATATATATATATATATATATATATATATATATATATATATATATATATTTATATATATATAAATACGTTTTTGGATGTATATATGTATGTATGATTTTTTCTCTGCTATATTCACATTGAAATTTTGTAAACTGAATTTTTGAGCTTTATTTTATGAATAAATTTCTCCTGATTTTCTGTGTGTTCTCTTCTATGTGACTTCATCATCTCCTTGTCTCCATATTTACCTTTTTTTCAGCGCTTCTACATTGCCTCTGCTTATTGGCGTCCTTCTTTTTCATTCTTTTCTCTTTGACTGTTGCTTTTTATCTCTTGATTTCTTTCATTTTATGGTGCCTTTTTTTCATTTTATTAAATTTATGTTCTTTTGTCCTATCCTCTTGTAAATCAGTGTTGTTAATTTTTTCCTACTGTTGATAGAGATCTTATTTTGCTGTATGATGTTAACTTGACACCACTGTATTTTGTTAGAATAGTGTAACTGCTAAGTAGTAAGTTTTGTGTGTATCCTCTTTTGTGGCATTCTGTTTCTCTTTGTCTGTTTCTCCTCTATAGTATGTAGTTACATTCATGATTTTATAATCTGAGGAAGTAGTTTTGTTAACTTCAGGGCCTGTGATGGGTATGGTGTCATTTATATATTATAGGTCTTGCGTGTTACTGGTTTGTTGGTTTGTGTGTAACTTCATTTAGATTGAATGTGTCACATCTGTTCATTATCTTTGCTGTTGTTCATCTGCTGATCAAGTAGTTTGCATTTACACTCTGTTCATCTTTTTTCTCAATATTTATATATTTTATTCATTTATATTTAATGGCTGTTTCCTGTGCCAGTGAGGTAGTGCCAGGAAACAGACGAAGAATGGCTCATCCACTCATATACACACATATATACATAAACGCCCTTGCATGCATATATACGTGCATATACATATCAACATATACATACATACACATACACAGCACTGGTGGTTGATTCGTGTGAGAAACTGCAGAAGCTGGTGACTGAGTTTGGTAAAGTGAGTGAAAGAAGAAAGCTGAGAGTAAATGTGATAAGAGCAAGGTTATTCGGTACAGTAGGGTTGAGGGTCAAGTCAATTGGGAGGTAAGTTTGAATGGAGAAAAACTGGAGGAAGTGAAGTGTTTTAGATATCTGGGAGTGGATTTGGCAGCGGATGGGAGCATGGAAGCGGAAGTGAATCATAGGGTGGGGTAGGGGGCCAAAGTTCTGGGAGCATTGAAGAATGTGTGGAAGTCGAGAACATTATCTCGGAAAGCAAAAATGAGTATGTTTGAAGGAATAGTGGTTCCAACAATGTTATATGGTTGCGAGGTGTGGGCTATAGATAGAGTTCTGCGGAGGAGGGTGGATGTGCTGGAAATGATATGTTTGAGGACAATATGTGGTGTGAGGTGGTTTGATCTAGTAAGTAATAATAGGGTAAGAGAGATGTGTGGTAATAAAAAGAGTGTGGCTGAGAGAGCAGAAGAGGGTGTTTTGAAATGGTTTGGTCTCATGGAGAGAATGAGTGAGGAAAGATTGACCAAGAGGATATATGTGTCAGAGGTGGAGGGAATGAGGAGGAGTGGGAGACCAAATTGGAGGCGGAAAGATGGAGTGAAAAAGATTTTGAGTGATCGGGGCCTGAACATGCAGGAGGGTGAAAGGCGGGCAAGGAATAGAGTGAATTGGAACGACGTGGTATACCGGGGTGTAAGTGCTGTCATATGATTGAATCAGGGCATGTGAAGCATCTGGGGTAAACCATGGAAAGTTCTGTGTGGCCTGGATGTGGAAAGGGAGGTGTGGTTTCGGGTTATTATACTGTCACATGACAGGTAGAGACTGAGTGTGAACGAATGTGGCCTTTGTTGTCTTTTCCTAGTGCTACCTCGTGCACATGCAGGGGGAGGGGGTTTTTATTTCATGTGTGGCGGGGTGGCGATGGGAATGAGTAAAGGCAGACTATGAATTATGTACATGTGTATATATGTATATGTCTGTGTGTGTATACATATGTATATGTTGAGATGTATAGGTATGTATATTTGCGTGTGTGGACGTGTATGCATATATATTTGTATGTGGGTGGGTTGGGCCATTCTTTCATCTGTTTCCTTGCGCTACCTCGCTAACACGAGACACAGCAACAAAGTAAAATAGATAAAATAGATATACATACACAGACATTTTTTTTTTTTTTTTTTTTATACTTTGTCGCTGTCTCCCGCGTTTGCGAGGTAGCGCGAGGAAACAGACGAAAGAAATGGCCCAACCCCCATACACACGTACATACACACGTCCACACACGCAAATATACATACCTACACAGCTTTCCATGGTTTACCCCAGACGCTTCACATGCCTTGATTCAATCCACTGACAGCACGTCAACCCCTGTATACCACATCGCTCCAATTCACTCTATTCCTTGCCCTCCTTTCACCCTCCTGCATGTTCAGGCCCCGATCACACAAAATCTTTTTCACTCCATCTTTCCACCTCCAATTTGGTCTCCCTCTTCTCCTCGTTCCTTCCACCTCCGACACATATATCCTCTTGGTCAATCTTTCCTCACTCATTCTCTCCATGTGCCCAAACCATTTCAAAACACCCTCTTCTGCTCTCTCAACCACGCTCTTTTTATTTCCACACATCTCTCTTACCCTTACGTTACTTACTCGATCAAACCACCTCACACCACACATTGTCCTCAAACATCTCATTTCCATCACATCCATCCTCCTGCGCACAACTCTATCCATAGCCCACGCCTCGCAACCATACAACATTGTTGGAACCACTATTCCTTCAAACATACCCATTTTTGCTTTCCGAGATAATGTTCTCGACTTCCACACATTTTTCAAGGCTCCCAAAATTTTCGCCCCCTCCCCCACCCTATGATCCACTTCCGCTTCCATGGTTCCATCCGCTGACAGATCCACTCCCAGATATCTAAAACACTTCACTTCCTCCAGTTTTTCTCCATTCAAACTCACCTCCCAATTGACTTGACCCTCAACCCTACTGTACCTAATAACCTTGCTCTTATTCACATTTACTCTTAACTTTCTTCTTCCACACACTTTACCAAACTCAGTCACCAGCTTCTGCAGTTTCTCACATGAATCAGCCACCAGCGCTGTATCATCAGCGAACAACAACTGACTCACTTCCCAAGCTCTCTCATCACAGACATATATATATATATTATCCATTTCTGTCGCTACTCTGCCACACAGGAAATAGCATTGCTACCCCCTGCTTCAGTGAGATAGCGCCAGGATAACAAACAAAAAAGGCCACATTCATTCACACTTAGTCTCTATCTGTCATGTGTAATGCACTGAAACCCCAGCTCCTTATCCACATCCAGGCCCCACAGACCTTTCCATGGTTTACCCAAGATGCTTCACATACCCTGGTTCAGTCCAATGATGGCAAGTCGACCAAAATATAATTGGTTGAGATTTGTTTTTACATTTCAATAACTCCTTTATTTTTTAGTGTCTCATTAAATTCTGTCATCATAGTCTTAGGCAGTTTGTATGTAACTTTGTTAATTGTGTCTGTAGTGACAGTGTTTACTGCTAATGTTTCTCATTTTCCTTTGCTCAATTTCATTAACTCATTTGCCCCTAGTTTGCTGTTTACATATATTGCTACACAACCTTGTTTAATTTTACCCCCTCTACTCTGATGGTTTTGTAGTATGCCAGCTCTGCTTCCTTTTGAATTTCCCTTTCCAGCCATGCTTATGTCATGATATTTTCACGTGTGTGTTCACATGATTCTTAAGTCTGGAGTCCACAGTTATTGAGCTTTGAACATTCATTGATATTTTTCATGGTTTATGTATCAACTTTTTTCCTTTTCTCTATCTTTGTCTGTTTTTCAACAATCATTCTTTTTTCTTGTTTGTATTGCTATGCATGTTTAGTTTCATCAGATTCCTTGACCTTGTTGCTAGAAAATTATATAAATGCATAGTTTTATTACTGCTTCCATGTGGCTCTTGGTCTGCTCTTTCAGTTGGTTCATTTTCTGTATTTCTTATCAATTTGTTTTTCCTTATTCCAGTATTCTCTTTGATTTAATTTCTGACTGATATAAATTTCCTCTGCTTTCCATGTTCTCATGACATCTGTTTCATATTCTCCATGCCTCTTTGAGTAGTAACTCTCTCAGATGTGGATTCCATACCTTTCCCTATTGTTCCTGGGGAGTTAAGCAATCTGCCTGTATCATCCTTTCAACATTCATTGTATCTATCAAATTTTTTGCATTTCGGTGGGGGGTAGCTTCCAGAATAGAACATTTTGCTTAGTGATATCTCGTTATCCTCCTTATTAACTTTTTTTTTTAATCCATAACCTTCTAATACACCTTTCATGTTTCATTGATTTAATATCTTTACTTACAGTTCCTCATGACTTAGTAGGATCCTGATTCTCCTGTAATTTTTCATAGCCACTACTGTCACTAGTAGTTATTCACCCTCACTATCCTCACCACTATTTCATCAGTTGTATTTTTAATGCTTCCTTTGTGATTAGCCTTTGTTTACATATTTCATAGAGGAAGACTACCACTGATTTTATTTCATACTTGTCAGATCTGAAGCAGTCATGCATAACTATATCACATTTAAAGCATTTGTGTTGTGAGTTGTGATCTTCTCTGTACCACTTGTTCCAGTATTTACATTTCACAAGACGGTTTTCAATCTTTTCTATGAAAGTATCATATATGTTTACCTTACTTTTTAGTAGCCTTTTAACAATGCTTGCTCTTCTGTCAGTATGAATGATGTCTTTCTTTTTCCATACAGTTCTTTACATTTACTTATATGTTAACATCCTACTTTTTGTTTTAAGTTGACTCATTCATTTCAGGATTATAACATCTTATTAGTCTCGCCACCTATTTGTAACTTATTGCCCTTGCTGTTAAGATGATTTGTGACTTAGTCATTTTCCCTGAGGTGATTCTTCAAAATTTTACCCCAGGTACTCATCCAACAAGTTTTATTTGTATTTATGATTATCTTGGTTGTTGTGTTATTCATGCTGGTTTGTTCATGTTTGCATAGTCGACTAGATGGTGTGGGGGTGGTGCTGCAAGTATTCATATTAGCAGTCACAGGGTCGAAGTGCCAAATTTTGAGGTGTCAGGGCTGCAAGAAAATGTATTGGCTATATCATTTCAGTATCTACTGTTATCTTGCTTTTGTATGAACTGCAGTTACCATTTGAGTGCAAAATAAGTGATAATGTAGGAAGTAGTTGGTTGTCAGCCAACTACCTGGGAGGTATATTACCATTAATACCTTCCTGGGTATAGAGGGGATTAGTGATGCCTGCATAGTTAACCAGCACTTTATTTGTTGTCAAGTTGCACTCCTCTGACCAGGTAGCTGTCTTTTCTTCCTGTCTCAACCACGTGTTGACTACTGGCATTCTGTCCACAAACATACAATCTCTCCATGTCATACACAACACTTGACATTACTTAACTCATACAGCTCATTCTTTATAACACTAGATTTTCTTGCAGTGAACACTGTTTGCTAGCCCTGCCTTTTGGCAAAATGTTAGGAGCAATAGATAGAAGTGGTAGGTAGAAACTTTTAGGCAGGAGCATTAGGTAGAAACATTAGGTAGAAGCAGTAGGTAGGAACATTAAGGAGCAGCTTTTGGTAGAATTAGTCTGGAGAAACATTATGAATGAGCCCCTACAAATGCTCCATTAGAGTTGCCCTCTTCTAGTGGCCTTGTGAGGATTAGGCACTGAAAGCTAAGAATTCACTGATTATAGAGATTTTATTGCTGCAGCCATTCCCTTGAGGAAGTCCCAATTGAGAAGAGGCATCAAAGATATAGATAGATAGATCGATAAAAATGAATGATAAGTGAAATTTGCACATTATACCACAATAAGCAAAAGTTCAGGAATGACAGCCTTTTATACACAAAACTATTCACAGTTACTGGCCATATTTGAAATTTCTAACTTTTGATTACAGATTTCAGTAACACAGTGGTTCTACATGAAAAATATTAATGGTGGTAGGCATTTTATTTTGAGCTATGTGATGTTTCAAGTCAGTATTCCTTAGTTAGAATTTCAATATCCAGGTTTGATATTTAATTAAAGCCAGAATTTTAATGTCCAGGTTTGAATATTTAATTAAAGCCTAGTAGAAAATGAATTACAGAAAACCTTACTCACCAAAATGACTAACCATAATATATTCCAAAATGAATCCAATTGAACATTCCTGTCACTGGAAGAGGCTGATCTTGTCCGTAAGTCTCTGGCTGTTTGGTGACATTCATTCAGGTTCTGATGTATGGCATTGAATTACAGTGATTTGTGGGGGTCTGTGTCTGGGTTGATAACTTTATAATTAGAATTCTGGAGCATGTTGATGTTACATTTAAGTACAAATGACTGAATCCTCCTTCACATTCTGCAGTGATGTTTTGAATCACTTATGTACAGTTGAGTAATGGCTGTAAGTCCTAGGGTGTGTGTTTTCCAGTTTCCTCCATGTAATGCATGAACGCATTAATTACAAAAGTAGATGAAAATTTAGCCATTTACAGAGAGAAGATTTTGCTGATTACACATAATCTGGTGGCATTTGAGTTGGCCCATAGTCTTGGTCAAGAATGCACAGTTGGTCAAGTAGGGATGCATAACTGGACTTGGCTTCAGAAGCTGAATGAGAGTTTTTCATTGACTTTATTTATAAACGTTTGATATCCAGAATTATCATCAAGACTGTAAAGAAACTGCTGATGATGAATGTTGATAATGTTATTGTTTCTCCCTTATGAAACCATGTCATCTGTTCCCTGTGTTACTACAACTTTGGCCCCAGGGGCTTTTATGTCAGGTTGCTCTTTTAGTTTATGAAAAAAGTGTTTACTGCAAAGGATCTGCTTGGATTCATATGTGATCATTGTAGTGTGTTTCTGTGGACACACCAAGGACAAGCTGTCCCTCATAGGATTTTCTGTCAGGTGCAGGTTTTGTTTCATCTTTCATTGTGTGTTCAAAATCAGCACATAACTCTGTATAGTTAAGCCACACATATGACATTGGTTAAAATGAACTTGCAGCCTATTTAGGAAACTTGGTGTAAGTTGAAGGATTATTTTCTAATCTTTCATATCTTTCCCAATAACTATGACAGGCACATTTTAAAAGACAGGTATTTTTGCTTCCTTCAAAACTCACGAATACTTTCCCTTGTATCTTTTTTTTTTTATCTTTCATTAACCTGTCAGCATTTCAATTAAAGTCCAGCTTTGATGTGGACTTTTGTCCATGATTGATCCACTAACTTAGAAAAATGAAATCACCTATTTGTTTTGTATAAGAAGGAAGTGTTACACTCATGGGGCCCCATCTCTTGAACGTTCTCTACTCTCATACAGCATCTTAAATTTGCATATGCTGTCTGCATTAACCATGTCCTCGTTATTCTTTTCCATTGATTCACCACTCTTTTACTATTAAAGTATTTATATCCTTTTTGATACATTTATTATGTAATTTCTTGTTAATCCTAGTGATTGTTCTATCCCTCCATCTCCCAAAGAATGATTCACTGTCCACATCATTGATATATATTTATGATTCAAAAGTTGTGATCAGGTTAATCATCACTCTTCTCTCTTTCTTGTTGGGTAAATTTAAAGCCTCCAGCCTTTCCCTGTAGCTTAGGTCCCTGAATTCTGGTACCATCTTTGTTGCCCTTCCCTGTACCGTCTCTAGGAGCTCTTTGTGCTTCTGTAGGCATGGTGCCCAAACCTGAGAAGCTTGTTCTAGTTTTTGCCTTATGTAGGATATGAATAGCTTGCTAAATATTCCCTTATCCGTATATGTGAAAGCTATTATGATATTTGCTAGCATATAGTTTGTCTCATGAACAGTTCTCCTGATATGGGACTCTGGTGACCGGTTAGGGATAATGCTGACACCCACTTTCTTCTCACACACAGAATTCTGAAACTTACTTCCTGCTAGATAACAATCTTATTGTAAGCTGATGTAATTCTCCTTGCTTTCCACTACCTTTACCACCTTTGCATCATCTGCAGACATATTCAAGTAGGATTCCATACCTTCAGGCAAGTTGTTTACATAGATCGAGAGAAGTAATAGTCCTAGAACCAAACCTCATGGCACTCCATTGGTCATCTCAACCCATTTAGGAAAGGCTCCTCTGACATCCATCGTCTGATCTCTCCCATTTAGATAATTGTCTATCCATTGTAGGAGTTTCCCTTTATTTCTTCTTGGTGTTCCATATTCTTAAGGATCATCTTCCATATTCTTAATCATCATCTTATGTGGTTTAGTATCAAATGCTTTATGAAAGGCCAGATACACAGTCCACCCAGTTTTCCCTTTTGTTCAGGACTGAGTTCACTCTCTTGTAGAACTCTAAGAGTTTGGTTATATGTGACAAACTCACTCTCTTGTAGAACTCAAAGAGGTTAGTTACATGTGACCTCCTTTCCCTAAGACCATGCCATCTCACACTTAGGAAATTTCTGTTCTGCAGAAAGTCATCCACTTGTTAGTGAGACTAGTCTATAGTTCATTGCTTGTTCCAGGTCTTCTTTCTTACGTATAGGTATGATATTTGCCATTTTCCATACTCTTGGCAGTTTGCCTCTCTCCAGTGACATATTGAACAGTAATTCAAGTGATTTATGTAACATATCTGCATATCTCTTTAGCACATATTGTGAAATTTCATCTGGACCATGAGCTTTGTACAGGTCAAATCCATTTAGTTTTTTGTTGATAATTTTTCTAGATCCCTCAGTTAGATTAAAAATCTTCTCCCCATTTCATCTCACTGGTGTTGAGACTACAGTGTCTTCCACTGTAAGAATGCTTTTTAACTTGTTGCTCAGTTCCTCTTCCATCCTATCATCATCCTTTTCAATTTTACCCTCTGAATCCCTCAGCATGATTTACTGCTCCTTAATTGACAACTGACTCATAAATTTTTGGAAAATTTTGGGATATTCACTTGCCTTTTCCACAATATTCTTTTCAAAGTTTCCTTTTTCCTTCTCTTATCTGGTTAAACTTATTCCATTCTCTTGTACCTTGCAAATGTTGACTGTTGGACTGCCATTTATATCTTCTGCACTGCATATCTTGAAGCTCTTTTGCTTTATGAGATCTTTTATCAAAGCTTTCCTTCCTCTTTTTTACCATTCTTTCTGTATTTGGGGTTTGAGGTACTCATGCCCCTACTCCTTCATTGCATATTTCATAGAACCTTGTACCACAAAGGCCTGGTTCCTGGATACTGAACTCCATTTCCCAACTTACATTACCATAGAAATTAATGAGGTTTGTGTACTTTCTGTGATTATATCTCCTCTTTATATCCTGTCTCGCCTCTTCTCTTTTAATGTCTTCATTTACCACATAGTAGAATTTGAGCATTACATAATCACTTTTTCTAAGTGATGTATCATGTATATTGATCTCAATATCTCATATTTTCTGATAAATGTAGCAGTGATGGCATATCAGTCTTTCTCATCCTTATGTGCTCCTGTTGATAACAGAGGAAATTTTCCTGTATACTCTAAAAACTTGTGTCTCTATGACTCACTATCATCATAAGAATCCAAATTTCCCCAGTCTGTTACCCCTTATTATTAGTATTGCACCATCTCCATGTGAGTGTTTCACTACTTCATGTACCATCCTGATTGTTATCATTGTATATTTGTTCCAGGTCATTGTAGTTCTTTGAAGTATTATATGATTAACACAACACTATGGTCTTTTTCCCTCCAGTTACTTGTTCCCTTACATATTGTCTGAATTAGCCATTTTCTACTGTTTCTTGAAACTTCATGCTAACTTTTATTAAGAGGGCTGATCCTTCCCTTCCTTTGCATTCTCTTTACATCCCAGGTATCATGTACCCCTTTGATCTGAATAAGTGAGACTTATCTC
Organism: Panulirus ornatus; assembly: GCF_036320965.1. Lineage (NCBI taxonomy): Eukaryota > Metazoa > Arthropoda > Malacostraca > Decapoda > Palinuridae > Panulirus > Panulirus ornatus. Next base: position 2,448,397 of record NC_092286.1, read on the forward strand.
TTTGGTAAGCCTTGTTTTCATGACTCCAGCTATATCAGGTCCACTTACCCTTGTACAGTCCTTGAATTTGAACTCTTTACCACTTCCTGTTAATCCATCAACATTTGAATACATTGCTTTCAGTCTGACATACCATCTCCAAGCTCTTTTGTCCTCTCTGCAATGCCCTTAAGTCTGCCTCATCCTCTTGCCATATGAAGCATCTCCAGTTTTTTGTCTTTTAACTGTACGTTTTACTTTTCTTCCTCTCCTCATTTTATTTGTTACATTTAATGGATGTCCCACTGAATTCCACCATGCCTTTAAGATTCTTACTCCCTGGCTTGATGACTTCAAGTCATATATAACCATTTATAGTTGCCCCCTTACTTCTTTTTTTTTTTGCTTTGTCGCTGTCTCCCGCGTTTGCGAGGTAGCGCATAACTTCTTTGTTATAACCACCAATTCATCTTTCCTTTACCAAGGAAATTGCATAATGCATTTCCATAGCCTCCAGCAATTTTTTGATAGTCATTCCCTCCTTTTTCCCTTTCTTCCTTATCTGGTTTATGATTTTTCCAGCCAAAAATATTGAGTGATTTGCATCTATCATTCAGCAATGTATGTTGCTAGTTGCTTCTGTTTGAGAACTTACTTGTTGTACACAGAGTACAGAATGTCCATAAAAGGATGGGAATGGTTCATTTCACTTGACTTTTATCTCCAAATCACCAACTGCAGGTTCATATATACTGGTTTAGGCAGTAGTAATTAACGATATCCGGATATTGCGTTATAAAGTTCGTCAGCTGCTCCTGATCTGATACATCTGATGCCTAGATTAATGCTTTTTCCATTGCTTACAGACACTACAAGCTGCTGTTTCAGGTAGTTGTCATCAAACCATGTGTCTTGACACTTTTAGAAAGTATTTGGCTGTTGTATTTCTCATTGATCTGGAAATTCAGCCAGATCTAAAAACATGAGATATGGGTCATCCTTTGTATCGTTTTCAGATTTCAGATAGACTAATAGCACAGCATTAGAACTTAGCCTTGTAGCATCATCAGTAAGAATTGAAATTTTACCCTTCATTAATTGGATATGTTTGTAAGTTTTCTTCCTTATCTCAGCAGCTGTGTGCTCAGTAATTTCTGTAGCACTGGTGCAAGAATGCAGCTCAATTCCAATGTCAATATTAGTTTTGTTTTGAAGTTTTGTCATGCCAAAGTGGTCAGACTTTGTGTTCTACTTTTTTTCTGAGAGATTTTAAATGTGCACTCTAGTTGGATCTATTGTACAACACCTGATAAAAACACGTCATTCAAAATTCCCAATCTCTTGGATATGGAAAGTGATAAGATACTAGTAATTGTACACATTTTACACCAAAATTTTTCTTCCTTGTAGTCTATCCTAGGATATGTCTTATTTTTTCTCTTTCACTTTTCTTCTGGCCATTCATTTGCACAAGGACACAGACCTACCACTTTTTCAAGCTCAGTGCCAGTGTTACATTTTGTGGTGAATTTTGAATCTGAGGCGGTTGCAGTACTGTAGCTTTCCTCTCCACTATCAATCAGTTTAGCAGCATTTAAGTGATCTTTACTTTCCTCACTTCATACAAAAGAGGTAGGTAATGTTTTTGTTTTGCAATCAATGTGTTGCTGTCAGGCCAAGCTAAGCCATAAAGTAATGAAGGGTCACTGGCCTTGGAATGCTACATGATCGGGATGGGTTCTGTCTGTCCACCTATCTATATATCTGATGCTTGTTCCAGCTGGAACTTCCTCAAGAGGGTGGCCACAGCAATAGAGTCTCTATAACAAGTGAACACCATTGCCGCTTCTTAGCCTTTAATGCCTCATCCTTTATAGGCCACTGGCAAAGGGCTACTCAAGTGCAGTATCTGCAGAGTCCTACCCGACTACTTCTATTTAATACTTCTTAATACTTCTACTTTATGTTTCCATCTAATGCTCCTACCTAAATGTTCCTACCTATTACTTATGTCTGCTGCTCCTACCATTTTGCCAATGGCAGGGCTAGTGCATAGTTCTCATTGCAGGAAATTTAGAGTTATGAAGAATGAAGAGTGTGAATTAAGTGTTGTTAGGTGTTATGTATTACAAGGAGAGATATATTTGTGGACAGAATGCCAGTAGTCCACGTGTGAGTGAAGCATAAAGAAAAGACTGCTACCTGGGTCAGAGAAGTGCAATTTGGCAACCTCTGAAGTACTACCTATCAACTACTACCTTCTGATGAGTCATAAAGCAACTCTGATGAGCTGGTATGATTTCTGCTTCCTAGTTTTGGTTGTCAACTCACTGAATTTTAGAAAAGCTAAGTAATGTTAAAAAAATCAATTTGTGCCTAATTCTAAGTAGATGTACAATATCACCATACTCTTTCCACACTTGATATCAAAATCCTGCAGATAGGAGTAGAAAGTCACTAAACGAAACTATACTTCTTTTCATATTTAATATCTCATTTATATATTGTCATCCTTCACTCCTACTGAATGTATCTCGTATTGCCCACAAGGTCAAACCAGTATAATTTTTAATAGAAAAATATGCATAATAGCATCCAAAAATAAGTTCACTATATAGCTGTGACATATGAGGTTGAAGATGGGTAATATGTTTTCGTCAAGGTCTTTCTATTTGAAATGGAATGAAGAGAAACCTCCTTTGGAATGAATGGATATGCTGGAACTGTGCTCCATGCTTTCCAGCAGCCCTTTGCCCATGTCAGTTATGCTAATTATTTTCTTTTCATTTCACAGCATTTGTTTGTTTTATTTTCCTTGAATTTCCTTGGCAATGACCTCTATTCTTCTGATATTTTGATGCTTTACAACTATAGAAATGTTTTTTCTGTTTCATGAGGGAAATGTTTTTGGGCATACTTGGTGAATTATTCACTGTGGATTACTTCTCAAAGTTTTCTTAATCTTTTATCAGTATTCCTATTATCTGAAGTAATTCATCATGCCACTTTTTGTTATAATATGGAGTCTTCGTATGTGTATCTTTTACTTGGTTCATTTTTAACGGAAAAATGCCTGTTGATAAATTTGTTGATATGAGTGTAATGGATGTTCACACTTTTATTTATTACCCCTCTGAATTGTTTATTTAGCTTTTTTGTAAAGTTTCATGACTGTCTTTTCATAAGATTTTTCTTCCTCTTATTCTGTTTCAACAGCTGAGCTGTTTAGATGCTTCATTAACTAGCATAGTTGCATACTGAGTCCTTTGATTTAATCTTGCAGTTCAGGCCTCATTTCCAGGATGATGAAAAATTTCTTTTTTTTATGAGATTATTTATTGGAAATGAGTGCTTGATGATTGATTTGTCTCTGTATGATCATATGCATGGTGAGCCTTTTCTGCTTTTAGGCAAGGCAGTATATATGACTGGGTGGGAAACAATGACCTGTAGTGCATTACTCTTAATCATGCTCAAGCATGTATTTTAAGGAAAATAAGACCTGTTTTGCAGAAGAGTATGTGAACAAACACAGTGCAATTAGCTTGTTGAAACAGAAGTTTTTAAGAGAGGTGTAGCCACCAACCTCAAACTTCGCCAGATGATTCCAGAACCAGAAACAAAATGATACAGTTTCAGTACAGTATTAGAGTATCATATCATAATGATAGAGATATTTCTAAGCATTTCTGCATCTCCATCTGTTAGTGTTATTTGGCCTTCATCATTACTTTTGTTTTTGAGATTGTAATTCACTTATATAATTAAGTTATCATTTTCAACTCAACTATCAACTTAAATGGGAGTGAATAGAGATTATCCTGGTGCTGATATGTTTGTGTGATCCATCATATAGACAGCAGCAAAAGTATAAAGTTTGTTGAGACTGGCTTGTTATTTTTCTCAAAATCAGATCATGATTCATTGATATTTGTATTTCTTATTATTTCACTGTTATAAGAGAACAAGATAATGTATTTCATATTAAGGAATCTGGTTGTGGGAGTTATTATCATTGGTTGTTAACATATGAATCCACTGATGAACACATGCTTGATGCATCTTTACTGTACCCTCATTTGTTGATCTATGTATTCTCATTATACTTTTTTGCCTTTTTTTAATACTGATATTCCTCAAGAGTAATCACTAAATACTGAAAAACTCTTTGTTCAGATATGCTTTTATATTTGTTCACATATGCATTTCCTTGATTTTCATATGGTTTTAGTGTCTTGCTTAAGTAGGCATATTCTTTGTTTATTTGTCTTTTTACTGATCTCTTCTTACTTCTTTAGATCATTGATTTTTCTGACTCATACTTTCCATTATTTTATACATATATTTCTCAGTATTTTGCATCATTAGAATGACTTTGCTCATCTACTTCTTGACTCTCATGTCTCCCTCATCAATCTGAATATCTTGACCTCATTCACTACTCTCTGGTGCATCTGACTGTTCCCTAGACGTGCACAGTGGAACACCAGCACAATGAGGAATGCAAAGACTTGGTGGTCATGGAGAAGCGTATTCAGGTATCTCCTTCCATTATGTCTGTCTTGTCCTTAGTTGTTGTGCTTGCATTGCTTGTGCATGCATTTTTAACTGCATTGAAACCTCTTATATCCTTTACTTTTCATTATTGGTCACCATGGTCGAGCACAGTATTGATATTACATGGAGGTTGTATTGAAATATTAATTGGGGTTAATGTTTCTTTTATTTCTCATGAGATGACCCATGAATAACACAAGCATTCTTGTATATGATGGGCTACATCATGAGATTTTGCTTTTTATCCAAAATTTTCACCAATATCATCTTGGTTAATTGTTCAGTGTGTATTGCAAAAGTTTCTGATATTATAGATACTCGTTTTATTTTTATCATGTTCATAGCTTTGTTTGTGATTGTAATTATTCTCATTTGTATTGTAAAAAAGTGTTAGTTATATTAAAAAGTAGGCATAAGTAATAACTGAAATTATTAAGTTGACTTTTTATTCTTTACATTGCAAATCATGTATATATAGTAAAAAGATGCTTATATGCCATCTGTCCTTATGGAACCATATGGTTTTACAGTGATTAACTCGGGCTTTTTCTGCTGCCTGTGATGCAGATTCATTAAAGAACATTATACCTTTGACAGATGGGTCAAAGCATTATGTTTTTCATTTCCTCAGAGAGTTAGATAATAGACTTTAGTCTGATTATTGTATGAATGTTAATCACCATTGGGCTAAAAAAACATGTCAATTATTGGTAGAATTATTCAAGATTATTTTACAAGAGATGTTAAACTATATTGTTGATTGATGCCATGAAAGGGATACTCCAAAGTCATGAAATGCTTTTGATTATCTCTTTTTGGTTTCGTCACTCTTGCAGTGTGTGTAGGAGGAAGCTTTATGAAATTGGACTACTGTAAATAGGATATGAAAGTTTGCTTAAGTTTTGGTACACATCACAGGGATGTAATTATATCAGTATTTGTCTCCAAGGATGTAACTGTTGATATTCTCTTCATGGATGTAACTATATCAGTATTCTCTCCAAATGTTGTTTGATAAATTATATCATTTGTTTTTGTGTAGAATTTGATTGTTTATGGTGGATTATAAAACTTTCTAAATTCCTGAGGGAATAATTTATGTGATATGTTATCATCATGATTATTGTTTTATGTGCAGAGAATTTATGTACAATGTTTAAGACTAATTTTCTAAAGTATTGGAAATAGCTAGTGTACTTCTTAGACATGATTAGTAGATGAGATACAACAGTATTTGTGGTATTAATGAAAATGGATAACTCTTCTATACAAAAAAGCTTAGATGGACTAATATAAGTGCTCATTCATGTGTCATTAACCATTGTAACCATTTGAGATTTTATACACTCATGGATGAAAAGATTTATTACAAAACTCACCAGTACTTACAAATGCAAGTATCCAGATCACATAGCATAATTACATTTATTTATTTTATTTATTTATTTTGCTTTGTCGCTGTCTCCCGCATTAGCAAGGTAGCGCAAGGTAGCACACGAAAGAATGGCCCAACCCACCTGCATACACACGTATATACATACACGTCCACGCACGCAAAATATACATACCTATACATCTCAACGTATACATATATATACACACACAGACATATACATATATACACATGTACATAATTCATACTGTCTGCCTTTATTCATTCCCATCGCCACCTCGCCACACATGAAATAACAACCCCCTCCCCCCTCATGTGTACGAGGTAGCGCTAGGGAAAGACAACAAAGGCCACATTTGTTCACACTCAGTCTCTAGCTGTCATGCAATAATGCACCGAAACCACAGCTCCCTTTCCACATCCAGGCCCCACACAACTTTCCATGGTTTACCCCAGACGCTTCACATGCCCTGGTTCAATCCATTGACAGCACGTTGACCCCGGTATACCACATTGTTCCAATTCACTCTATTCCTTGCATGCCTTTCACCCTCCTGCATGTTCAAGCCCCGATCACTCAAAATCTTTTTCACTCCATCTTTCCACCTCCAATTTGGTCTCCCACTTCTCCTCGTTCTCTCCACCTCTGACACATATATCCTCTTTGTCAATCTTTCCTCACTCATTCTCTCCATATGACCAAACCATTTTAAAACACCCTCTTCTGCTCTCTCAACCACGCTCATTTTATTTCCACACATCTCTCTTACCCTATTATTACTTACTCGATCAAACCACCTCACACCACATATTGTCCTCAAACATCTCATTTCCAGCACATCCACCCTCCTGCGCACAACTCTATCCATAGCCCACGCCTCGCAACCATACAACATTGTTGGAACCACTATTCCTTCAAACATACCCATTTTTGCTTTCCAAGATAATGTTCTCGACTTCCACACATTCTTCAAGGCTCCGAGAATTTTCGCCCCCTCCCCCACCCTATGACTCAATTCCGCTTCCATGGTTCCATCCGCTGCCAAAATCCACTCCCAGATATCTAAAACACTTTACTTCCTCCAGTTTTTCTCCATTCAAACTTACCTCCCAATTGACTTGACCCTCAACCCTACTGTATCTAATAACCTTGCTCTTATTCACATTTACTCTCAACTTTCTTCTTTCACACACTTTACCAAACTCAGTCACCAGCTTCTGCCACGAGCGCTGTATCACCAGCGAACAACAACTGACTCACTTCCCAAGCTCTCTCATCCACAACAGACTGCATACTTGCCCCTCTTTTCAAAACTCTTGCATTCACTTCCCTAACAACCCCATCCATATACAAATTAAACAACCTTGGAGACATCACACACCCTTGCAGCAAACCTACATTCACTGAGAACCAATCACTTTCCTCTCTTCCTACACATACACATGCCTTACATCCTCGATAAAAACTTTTCACTGCTTCTAACAACTTGCCTCCCACACCATATATTCTTAATACTTTCCACAGAGCATCTCTATCAACTCTATCATATGCCTTCTTCAGATCCATAAATGCTACATACAAATCCATTTGCTTTTCTAAGTATTTCTCACATACATTCTTCAAAGCGAACACCTGATCCACACATCCTCTACCACTTCTGAAACCACACTGCTCTTCCCCAATCTGATGCTCTGTACATGCCTTCACCCTCAATCAATACCCTCCCATATAATTTTCCAGGACTACTCAACAGACTTATACCTCTGTAATATGAGCTCTCACCTTTGTCCTCTTTGCCTTTGTACAATGGCACTATGCGCGCATTCTGCCAATCCTCAGGCACCTCACCATGAATCATACCTACATTGAATAACCTTACCAACCAGTCAACAATACAGTCACCCCCTTTTTTAATAAATTCCACTGCAATACCATCCAAACCTGCTGCCTTGCTGGCTTTCATCTTCGCAAAGCTTTTACTACCTCTTCTCTGTTTACCAAATCATTTTCCCTAACCCTCTCACTTTGCACACCACCTCGACCAAAAACACCCTATATCTGCCACTCTATCATCAAACACATTCAGCAAACCTTCAAAATTCTCACTCCATCTCCTTCTCACATCACCACTACTTGTTATCACCTCCCCATTAGCCCCCTTCACTGAAGTTCCCATTTGTTCCCTTGTCTTACGCACTTTATTTACCTCCTTCCAAAACATCTTTTATTCTCCCTAAAATTTAATGATACTCTCTCACCTCAACTCTCATTTGCCCTCTTTTGACCTCATGCACCTTTCTCTTGACCTCCTGCCTCTTTCTTTTATACATCTCCCACTCATTTGCATTATTTCCCTGCAAAAATTGTCCGAATGCCTCTCTTTTCTTTTTCACCAATGATTTTACTTCATCCCACCACTCACTACCCTTTCTAATTTGCCCACCTCCCACGCTTCTCATGCCACAAGCATCCTTTGCGCAAGCCATCACTGCTTCCCTAAATACATCCCATTCCTCCCCCACTCCCCTTACCTCCTTTGTTCTCACCTTTTTCCATTCTGTACTCAGTCTCTCCTGGTACTTCCTCACACAAGTCTCCTTCCCAAGCTCACTTACTCTCACCACTCTCTTCACCCCAACATTCTCTCTTCTTTTCTGAAAACCTCTACAAATCTTCACCTTCGCCTCCACAAGATAATGATCAGACATCCCTCCAGTTGCACCTCTCAGCACATTAACATCCCAAAGTCTCTCTTTCGCGCACCTATCAATTAACACGTAATCCAGTAACGCTCTCTGGCCATCTCTCCTACTTACATACGTATACTTATGTATTTTCTTTTTTTTTTTCTTTGTCACTGTCTCCCGCGTTTGCGAGGTAGCGCAAGGAAACAGACGAAAGAAATGGCCCAACCCACCCCCATACACATGTATATACATACGTCCACACACGCAAATATACACACCTACACAGCTTTCCATGGTTTACCCCAGACGCTTCACATGCCCTGATTCAATCCACTGACAGCACGTCAACCCCGGTATACCACATCGCTCCAATTCACTCTATTCCTTGCCCTCCTTTCACCCTCCTGCATGTTCAGGCCCCGATCACACAAAATCTTTTTCACTCCATCTTTCCACCTCCAATTTGGTCTCCCTCTTCTCCTCGTTCCCTCCACCTCCGACACATATATCCTCTTGGTCAATCTTTCCTCACTCATTCTCTCCATGTGCCCAAACCATTTCAAAACACCCTCTTCTGCTCTCTCAACCACGCTCTTTTTATTTCCACACATCTCTCTTACCCTTACGTTACTTACTCGATCAAACCACCTCACACCACACATTGTCCTCAAACATCTCATTTCCAGCACATCCATCCTCCTGCGCACAACTCTATCCATAGCCCACGCCTCACAACCATACAACGTTGTTGGAACCACTATTCCTTCAAACATACCCATTTTTGCTTTCCGAGATAATGTTCTCGACTTCCACACATTCTTCAAGGCTCCCAGAATTTTCGCCCCCTCCCCCACCCTATGATCCACTTCCGTTTCCATGGTTCCATCCGCTGCCAGATCCACTCCCAGATATCTAAAACACTTCACTTCCTCCAGTTTTTCTCCATTCAAACTCACCTCCCAATTGACTTGACCCTCAACCCTACTGTACCTAATAACCTTGCTCTTATTCACATTTACTCTTAACTTTCTTCTTTCACACACTTTACCAAACTCAGTCACCAGCTTCTGCAGTTTCTCACATGAATCAGCCACCAGCGCAGTATCATCAGCGAACAACAACTGACTCACTTCTCAAGCTCTTTCATCCCCAACAGACTTCATACTTGCCCCTCTTTCCAAAACTCTTGCATTCACCTCCCTAACAACCCCATCCATAAACAAATTAAACAACCATGGAGACATCACACACCCCTGCCGCAAACCTACATTCACTGAGAACCAATCACTTTCCTCTCTTCCTACATGTACACATGCCTTACATCCTCGATAAAAACTTTTCACTGCTTCTAACAACTTGCCTCCCACACCATATATTCTTAATACCTTCCACAGAGCATCCCTATCAGCTCTATCATATGCCTTCTCCAGATCCATAAATGCTACATACAAATCCATTTGCTTTTCTAAGTATTTCTCACATACATTCTTCAAAGCAAACACCTGATCCAATCATCCTCTACCACTTCTGAAACCACACTGCTCTTCCCCAATCTGATGCTCTGTACATGCCTTCACCCTCTCAATCAATACCCTCCCATATAATTTACCAGGAATACTCAACAAACTTATACCTCTGTAATTTGAGCACTCACTCTTATCCCCTTTGCCTTTGTACAATGGCACTATGCACGCATTCCGCCAATCCTCAGGCACCTCACCATGAGTCATACATACATTAAATAACCTTACCAACCAGTCAACAATACAGTCACCTCCTTTTTTAATAAATTCCACTGCAATACCATCCAAACCTGCTGCCTTGCCGGCTTTCATCTTCCGCAAAGCTTTTACTACCTCTTCTCTGTTTACCAAATCATTTTCCCTAACCCTCTCACTTTGCACACCACCTCGACCAAAACACCCTATATCTGCCACTCTATCATCAAACACATTCAACAAACCTTCAAAATACTCACTCCATCTCCTTCTCACATCACCACTACTTGTTATCACCTCCCCATTTGCGCCCTTCACTGAAGTTCCCATTTGCTCCCTTGTCTTACACACTTTATTTACCTCCTTCCAGAACATCTTTTTATTCTCCCTAAAATTTAATGATACTCTCTCACCCCAACTCTCATTTGCCCTTTTTTTCACCTCTTGCACCTTTCTCTTGACCTCCTGTCTCTTTCTTTTATACATCTCCCACTCATTTTCATTTTTTCCCTGCAAAAATCGTCCAAATGCCTCTCTCTTCTCTTTCACTAATACTCTTACTTCTTCATCTCACCACTCACTTCCCTTTCTAATCAACCCACCTCCCACTCTTCTCATGCCACAAGCATCTTTTGCGCAATCCATCACTGATTCCGTAAATACATCCCATTCCTCCCCCACTCCCCTTACTTCCATTGTTCTCACCTTTTTCCATTCTGTACTCAGTCTCTCCTGGTACTTCCTCACACAAGTCTCCTTCCCAAGCTCACTTACTCTCACCACCCTCTTCACCCCAACATTCACTCTTCTTTTCTGAAAACCCATACAAATCTTCACCTTAGCCTCCACAAGATAATGATCAGACATCCCTCCAGTTGCACCTCTCAGCACATTAACATTCAAAAGTCTCTCTTTCGCGCGCCTGTCAATTAACACGTAATCCAACAACGCTCTCTGGCCATCTCTCCTACTTACATAAGTATACTTATGTATATCTCGCTTTTTAAACCAGGTATTCCCAATCACCAGTCCTTTTTCAGCACATAATTCTACAAGCTCTTCACCATTTCCATTTACAACACTGAACACCCCATGTATACCAATTATTCCCTCAACTGCCACATTACTCACCTTTGCATTCAAATCACCCATCACTATAACCCGGTCTCGTGCATCACAACCACTAACACATTCATTCAGCTGTTCTCAAAACACTTGCCTCTCATGATCTTTCTTCTCATGCCCAGGTGCATATGCACCAATAATCACCCATCTCTCTCCATGAACCTTCAGTTTTACCCATATCAATCTAGAGTTTACTTTCTTACACTATCACATACTCCCACCACTCCTGTTTCAGGAGTAGTGCTACTCCTTCCCTTGCTCTTGTCCTCTCACTAACCCTTGACTTTACTCCCAGGACATTCCCAAACCACTCTTCCCCTTTACCCTTGAGCTTCGTTTCAGTCAGAGCCAAAACATCCAGGTTCCTTTCCTCAAACATACTACCTATCTCTCCTTTTTTCTCATCTTGGGTACATCCACACACATTTAGGCACCCCAATCTGAGCCTTCGAGGAGGATGAGCACTCACCATGTGACTCCTTCTTCTGTTTCCCCTTTTAGAATGTTGAAATACATTTATTACTTATGAATAACCATTAATGAATGTTTGAAGATATTCATTGAATGTCAGTTAAAGGGGGAAAGTTAAGGGATCTACTGCATTGTGCATACTTATGTGTAGTATATAGATGGGAGTACTGTGTAGGAGAAACGTTTTTTCTCTATTATTATTTTCCTTGATTACATCTACACAGAAGAATGTGTTGTGTACTATACATTCTTAAACTTACCACTTTTTGTTAGCTGTTGCTGTTTTGTTAATTTCACTCTCCATATATCCTTTAGGTCTTTTGTTGTACAGTAGGTTGGTTTGAGTAGAATATCTTCCATTACTATATTTCTCCAGGGTTCTTGACTGTTTAATGATATGCTTTATACACTCCCTTATTCTATATACTGGCTATATTATCTTCCTCCTTAGCTGTGTGTGGTCATTTTGCTCTGAGAGATCTTTCAGTTAGTCTTTTGACATGTTCATGTCATTTTTGCACTAGTTTTATGTCTCCATCTACTTCATTCTTAGTACTAAGTATGTCAGCATATCTTTATGATCTTCTTTGACTCTGGAAATTGAAGCTCTACTTATATATTTTTCATCACTTTCATCTGTTGCGAGTGAAGTTAGATGCTAATGGAATATCAGTATCCATTTTTTCTGAATCTGAATTTTGGCTAGGCTGGTTTCATAAAACAATATTGCAATAGTTACTTCAATCAGAAAGATGTAGGCCCTAACATAGTTAGAATTGGCAGCTCCATATCCCTTGGTAATATTCTGAAGCATTAGTATATAGATGATAAGACTCTTTCATTTAATTTTCATTGTCCAAACTTTCTGACTTCCATCCTCATCTTAGAAAATCCATTTCATCTACTTATACACCTTAAGACATTCTTGCGTTACATATTCATGTTATGTTGGCCTACAATAATTTGCTTTGTACAATAACCTTTAGATTTGAAACCTTGCCTCTCTGAATAAATGACACATTTCCTTTAAAATACATCATTAACTAGTTTTATTGATTTTGTAAAATTTTCTTTACCTTGATTTTATGTAATGTGATAAAATTGCAGTATTTTTTCCTGCAGAAAGAAATATTACCTCATCTTATTTGGAGTTGGCAGTTTTGAATCTCCTCTTGATAATCTGAAATAGAAGCACACAGACTCTCCACTTTTTGAGCTCAGCATTCATTTTTCAGAGAATTAATATCATCTGCTTATCCTGTATAGGCCTTTTTTGAGTTTCACATTCATGCTTTGCAGGCATGGGTAATACCACAGCTTCTTAAGAAATCTAGCTACATTTTTATTAAATTAGCTGAGGTGGCGCAGGCAACTTGGTGCCTTCTCAAAGCCATCCTATTTGTGCCATATGGACCTTACCATACCTCCTGCCCCAGGAGTCCTGTCTATCTTTATGAGGTTCCTGCAGCATTCAGGAAGCTGGCCATGTCCACAGGATGGGGACATATGTAGGTCATAAAGTCTTGTGATGGTTGTGCATTTATGTGCAGAGAGCAGGAAAATTGAGCAGTAAGTGCTTGGTGTCTTTGTTATGGTAGTTGCATTGCGGGCATTAAGGTTCTTGGGGTATGCTGGTGTGTGTTGTTTTGTAGGGACAGATGATGTTTAGTGCTTTTTTTTTTTAGTTGGTATGTGTTTTGTCAGTGTTCTGTTTTTGGAGTTAGGGAGGATCTGAGTAGAGGTTACTAAAGTGTGAGGCAAGGGTAAGCTTTGTTTTACTAATTGGGAGTTGATGATTAGTTGTAGAGTGGTTTAGATGGGAGGGGTCTAGTGCTGCTGTGTATAATTGAGTGCTGAACATGTTGAGATGGGACTGTATTGGGAGGATCTGTGTTTCATTGTATATGTATTAAGTGTTTGTGATAGCTAGGCATTATTTTGTGTGAGTTGCAGCTTTGTTTTAGTAATGTTTTGAGGGTGATAGTTTGTTCAGGTGAGAGTTTACAGTGGAGCAGATCTCATGTTTGTAGAGGATTCTGAGGGATTCCTTCTTTTGTCCTCATCTGATGCCAGTTAGTATTCTTAGAACATTAGATTTTGGTGTTGGTTTTGTGTTGATGTTATTGGAGTGGGGAATGAATGTCATATGTATTGTATGTGATGCCTAGAATGGTTGGGGTTTTGTTCAGTGAGAGTGATTGTCCATTCAAGGTAACTTGAGGGTGTGAACTAGATGTGTGTCTGTTTGGAGTTGAAAAGAATGATTGAAGACTTCTGTTGGGATGCAAACATTCTTTTTTGGTGACCTAATGTTCCAGATATGTAATGTGCTGCATATTTGATATTGCTAACCTAAGCCAAAGCCAGCCACTAAATTTATCAACCAGCCCTTAGGATGGATGGGCAGCTGGAGTGACTTTGGATTGATTACTATGACCATGATCTGGACCTATGTGGGCTTGACTCTGGATGGTCCATGGGTGTTTCACGATCAGCAGGTCCGTAAACCTGGTGGCTGACTTCCTTTCTTTCAGTTTTATCTTTTAAACCTTCTGCCTTTAATTTTTTTTCATCTCTACCTTTATTCCTTTATTCTTACTTAAAGGATGAATGAAGTTTGTAAAGTCACTTCATCCAAACAGATAAGTATGACAACACTGGTCAGTGATAAAACAAAAATATTCAGTACAGAGGTGTTGGAGATTGAAATCTTAGCAGAGCACTGGGAATAGTTTAAGGCGATAGTAAAAAGAAATACCAACTAGAAACAGTGAAAGAAAGGAAAACAATTAGGACATGAAATGGTGTCTTGTATGTTCTTGCTGGAATATGTGAGATACCATGAGAAACTAAGAATTCTGACTTACAAAGTTCAGCTATGCTAGGTAGGCTAATTCTTCTTGTTTATTTCCATTACAAGGTATGCAGTCTGATATGTTTTGCCACTATCAATCCCTGATTTGATTAATCATAGATTTTGGTTTGAATTTCCTCACCCATTAAAGTGACAACAGTCCTCTTTTGTCCAAAATTTTCATACTTATAGAAATCCAGATTTGTCTTAAATGGCATCCTTCCTCAGAACTTTTTTTTTTTTTTTTTTGCTTTGTCGCTGTCTCCCGCGTTTGCGAGGTAGCGCAAGGGAACAGACGAAAGAAATGGCCCAACCCACCCCCCATACACATGTATATACATACGTCAACACACGCAAATATACATACCTACACAGCTTTCCATGGTTTACCCCAGACGCTTCACATGCCTTGATTCAATCCACTGACAGCACGTCAACCCCGGTATACCACATCGCTCCAATTCACTCTATTCCTTGCCCTCCTTTCACCCTCCTGCATGTTCAGGCCCCAATCACACAAAATCTTTTTCACTCCATCTTTCCACCTCCAATTTGGTCTCCCTCTTCTCCTCGTTCCCTCCACCTCCGACACATATATCCTCTTGGTCAATCTTTCCTCACTCATTCTCTCCATGTGCCCAAACCATTTCAAAACACCCTCTTCTGCTCTCTCAACCACGCTCTTTTTATTTCCACACATCTCTCTTACCCTTACGTTACTTACTCGATCAAACCACCTCACACCACACATTGTCCTCAAACATCTCATTTCCAGCACATCCATCCTCCTGCGCACAACTCTATCCATAGCCCACGCCTCGCAACCATACAACATTGTTGGAACCACTATTCCTCAAACATACCCATTTTTGCTTTCCGAGATAGTGTTCTCGACTTCCACACATTCTTCAAGGCTCCCAGAATTTTCGCCCCCTCCCCCACCCTATGATCCACTTCCGCTTCCATGGTTCCATCCGCTGCCAGATCCACTCCCAGATATCTAAAACACTTCACCTCCTCCAGTTTTTCTCCATTCAAACTCACCTCCCAATTGACTTGACCCTCACCCCTACTGTACCTAATAACCTTGCTCTTATTCACATTTACTCTTAACTTTCTTCTTTCACACACTTTACCAAACTCAGTCACCAGCTTCTGCAGTTTCTCACATGAATCAGCCACCAGCGCTGTATCATCAGCGAACAACAACTGACTCACTTCCCAAGCTCTCTCATCCCCAACAGACTTCATACTTGCCCCTCTTTCCAAGACTCTTGCATTCACCTCCCTAACAACCCCATCCATAAACAAATTAAACAACCATGGAGACATCACACACCCCTGCCGCAAACCTACATTCACTGAGAACCAATCACTTTCCTCTCTTCCTACACGTACACATGCCTTACATCCTCGATAAAAACTTTTCACTGCTTCTAACAACTTGCCTCCCACACCATATATTCTTAATACCTTCCACAGAGCATCCCTATCAGCTCTATCATATGCCTTCTCCAGATCCATAAATGCTACATACAAATCCATTTGCTTTTCTAAGTATTTCTCACATACATTCTTCAAAGCAAACACCTGATCCACACATCCTCTACCACTTCTGAAACCACACTGCTCTTCCCCAATCTGATGCTCTGTACATGCCTTCACCCTCTCAATCAATACCCTCCCATATAATTTACCAGGAATACTCAACAAACTTATACCTCTGTAATTTGAGCACTCACTCTTATCCCCTTTGCCTTTGTACAATGGCACTATGCACGCATTCCGCCAATCCTCAGGCACCTCACCATGAGTCATACATACATTAAATAACCTTACCAACCAGTCAACAATACAGTCACCCCCTTTTTTAATAAATTCCACTGCAATACCATCCAAACCTGCTGCCTTGCCAGCTTTCATCTTCCGCAAAGCTTTTACTACCTCTTCTCTGTTTACCAAATCATTTTCCCTAACCCTCTCACTTTGCACACCACCTCGACCAAAACACCCTATATCTGCCACTCTATCATCAGACACATTCAACAAACCTTCAAAATACTCACTCCATCTCCTTCTCACATCACCACTACTTGTTATCACCTCCCCATTTGCGCCCTTCACTGAAGTTCCCATTTGCTCCCTTGTCTTACGCACCTTATTTACCTCCTTCCAGAACATCTTTTTATTCTCCCTAAAATTTAATGATACTCTCTCACCCCAACTCTCATTTGCCCTTTTTTTCACCTCTTGCACCTTTCTCTTGACCTCCTGTCTCTTTCTTTTATACATCTCCCACTCAATTTCATTTTTTCCCTGCAAAAATCGTCCAAATGCCTCTCTCTTCTCTTTCACTAATACTCTTACTTCTTCATCCCACCACTCACTACCCTTTCTAATCAGCCCACCTCCCACTCTTCTCATGCCACAAGCATCTTTTGCGCAATCCATCACTGATTCCCTAAATACATCCCATTCCTCCCCCACTCCCCTTACTTCCATTGTTCTCACCTTTTTCCATTCTGTACTCAGTCTCTCCTGGTACTTCCTCACACAGGTCTCCTTCCCAAGCTCACTTACTCTCACCACCCTCTTCACCCCAACATTCACTCTTCTTTCTGAAAACCCATACAAATCTTCACCTTAGCCTCCACAAGATAATGATCAGACATCCCTCCAGTTGCACCTCTCAGCACATTAACATTCAAAAGTCTCTCTTTCGCGCGCCTGTCAATTAACACGTAATCCAATAACGCTCTCTGGCCATCTCTCCTACTTACATAAGTATACTTATGTATATCTCGCTTTTTAAACCAGGTATTCCCAATCATCAGTCCTTTTTCAGCACATAAATCTACAAGCTCTTCACCATTTCCATTTACAACACTGAACACCCCATGCATACCAATTATTCCCTCAACTGCCACATTACTCACCTTTGCATTCAAATCACCCATCACTATAACCCGGTCTCGTGCATCAAAACCGCTAACACACTCATTTAGCTGCTCCCAAAACACTTGCCTCTCATGATCTTTCTTCTCATGCCCAGGTGCATATGCACCAATAATCACCCACCTCTCTCCATCAACTTTCAATTTTACCCATATTAATCGAGAATTTACTTTCTTACATTCTATCACATACTCCCACAACTCCTGTTTCAGGAGTATTGCTACTCCTTCCCTTGCTCTTGTCCTCTCACTAACCCCTGACTTCACTCCCCAGACATTCCCAAACCACTCTTCCCCTTTACCCTTGAGCTTCGTTTCACTCAGAGCCAAAACATCCAGGTTCCTTTCCTCAAACATACTACCTATCTCTCCTTTTTTCACATCTTGGTTACATCCACACACATTTAGGCACCCCAATCTGAGCCTTCGAGGAGGATGAGCACTCACCATGTGACTCCTTCTTCTGTTTCCCCTTTTAGAATGTTGAAATACATTTATTACTTATGAATAACCATTAATGAATGTTTGAAGATATTCATTGAATGTCAGTTAAAGGGGGAAAGTTAAGGGATCTACTGCATTGTGCATACTTATGTGTAGTATATAGATGGGAGTACTGTGTAGGAGAAACGTTTTTTCTCTATTATTATTTTCCTTGATTACATCTACACAGAAGAATGTGTTGTGTACTATACATTCTTAAACTTACCACTTTTTGTTAGCTGTTGCTGTTTTGTTAATTTCACTCTCCATATATCCTTTAGGTCTTTTGTTGTACAGTAGGTTGGTTTGAGTAGAATATCTTCCATTACTATATTTCTCCAGGGTTCTTGACTGTTTAATGATATGCTTTATACACTCCCTTATTCTATATACTGGCTATATTATCTTCCTCCTTAGCTGTGTGTGGTCATTTTGCTCTGAGAGATCTTTCAGTTAGTCTTTTGACATGTTCATGTCATTTTTGCACTAGTTTTATGTCTCCATCTACTTCATTCTTAGTACTAAGTATGTCAGCATATCTTTATGATCTTCTTTGACTCTGGAAATTGAAGCTCTACTTATATATTTTTCATCACTTTCATCTGTTGCGAGTGAAGTTAGATGCTAATGGAATATCAGTATCCATTTTTTCTGAATCTGAATTTTGGCTAGGCTGGTTTCATAAAACAATATTGCAATAGTTACTTCAATCAGAAAGATGTAGGCCCTAACATAGTTAGAATTGGCAGCTCCATATCCCTTGGTAATATTCTGAAGCATTAGTATATAGATGATAAGACTCTTTCATTTAATTTTCATTGTCCAAACTTTCTGACTTCCATCCTCATCTTAGAAAATCCATTTCATCTACTTATACACCTTAAGACATTCTTGCGTTACATATTCATGTTATGTTGGCCTACAATAATTTGCTTTGTACAATAACCTTTAGATTTGAAACCTTGCCTCTCTGAATAAATGACACATTTCCTTTAAAATACATCATTAACTAGTTTTATTGATTTTGTAAAATTTTCTTTACCTTGATTTTATGTAATGTGATAAAATTGCAGTATTTTTTCCTGCAGAAAGAAATATTACCTCATCTTATTTGGAGTTGGCAGTTTTGAATCTCCTCTTGATAATCTGAAATAGAAGCACACAGACTCTCCACTTTTTGAGCTCAGCATTCATTTTTCAGAGAATTAATATCATCTGCTTATCCTGTATAGGCCTTTTTTGAGTTTCACATTCATGCTTTGCAGGCATGGGTAATACCACAGCTTCTTAAGAAATCTAGCTACATTTTTATTAAATTAGCTGAGGTGGCGCAGGCAACTTGGTGCCTTCTCAAAGCCATCCTATTTGTGCCATATGGACCTTACCATACCTCCTGCCCCAGGAGTCCTGTCTATCTTTATGAGGTTCCTGCAGCATTCAGGAAGCTGGCCATGTCCACAGGATGGGGACATATGTAGGTCATAAAGTCTTGTGATGGTTGTGCATTTATGTGCAGAGAGCAGGAAAATTGAGCAGTAAGTGCTTGGTGTCTTTGTTATGGTAGTTGCATTGCGGGCATTAAGGTTCTTGGGGTATGCTGGTGTGTGTTGTTTTGTAGGGACAGATGATGTTTAGTGCTTTTTTTTTTTAGTTGGTATGTGTTTTGTCAGTGTTCTGTTTTTGGAGTTAGGGAGGATCTGAGTAGAGGTTACTAAAGTGTGAGGCAAGGGTAAGCTTTGTTTTACTAATTGGGAGTTGATGATTAGTTGTAGAGTGGTTTAGATGGGAGGGGTCTAGTGCTGCTGTGTATAATTGAGTGCTGAACATGTTGAGATGGGACTGTATTGGGAGGATCTGTGTTTCATTGTATATGTATTAAGTGTTTGTGATAGCTAGGCATTATTTTGTGTGAGTTGCAGCTTTGTTTTAGTAATGTTTTGAGGGTGATAGTTTGTTCAGGTGAGAGTTTACAGTGGAGCAGATCTCATGTTTGTAGAGGATTCTGAGGGATTCCTTCTTTTGTCCTCATCTGATGCCAGTTAGTATTCTTAGAACATTAGATTTTGGTGTTGGTTTTGTGTTGATGTTATTGGAGTGGGGAATGAATGTCATATGTATTGTATGTGATGCCTAGAATGGTTGGGGTTTTGTTCAGTGAGAGTGATTGTCCATTCAAGGTAACTTGAGGGTGTGAACTAGATGTGTGTCTGTTTGGAGTTGAAAAGAATGATTGAAGACTTCTGTTGGGATGCAAACATTCTTTTTTGGTGACCTAATGTTCCAGATATGTAATGTGCTGCATATTTGATATTGCTAACCTAAGCCAAAGCCAGCCACTAAATTTATCAACCAGCCCTTAGGATGGATGGGCAGCTGGAGTGACTTTGGATTGATTACTATGACCATGATCTGGACCTATGTGGGCTTGACTCTGGATGGTCCATGGGTGTTTCACGATCAGCAGGTCCGTAAACCTGGTGGCTGACTTCCTTTCTTTCAGTTTTATCTTTTAAACCTTCTGCCTTTAATTTTTTTTCATCTCTACCTTTATTCCTTTATTCTTACTTAAAGGATGAATGAAGTTTGTAAAGTCACTTCATCCAAACAGATAAGTATGACAACACTGGTCAGTGATAAAACAAAAATATTCAGTACAGAGGTGTTGGAGATTGAAATCTTAGCAGAGCACTGGGAATAGTTTAAGGCGATAGTAAAAAGAAATACCAACTAGAAACAGTGAAAGAAAGGAAAACAATTAGGACATGAAATGGTGTCTTGTATGTTCTTGCTGGAATATGTGAGATACCATGAGAAACTAAGAATTCTGACTTACAAAGTTCAGCTATGCTAGGTAGGCTAATTCTTCTTGTTTATTTCCATTACAAGGTATGCAGTCTGATATGTTTTGCCACTATCAATCCCTGATTTGATTAATCATAGATTTTGGTTTGAATTTCCTCACCCATTAAAGTGACAACAGTCCTCTTTTGTCCAAAATTTTCATACTTATAGAAATCCAGATTTGTCTTAAATGGCATCCTTCCTCAGAACTTTTTTTTTTTTTTTTTTGCTTTGTCGCTGTCTCCCGCGTTTGCGAGGTAGCGCAAGGGAACAGACGAAAGAAATGGCCCAACCCACCCCCATACACATGTATATACATACGTCAACACACGCAAATATACATACCTACACAGCTTTCCATGGTTTACCCCAGACGCTTCACATGCCTTGATTCAATCCACTGACAGCACGTCAACCCCGGTATACCACATCGCTCCAATTCACTCCATTCCTTGCCCTCCTTTCACCCTCCTGCATGTTCAGGCCCCAATCACACAAAATCTTTTTCACTCCATCTTTCCACCTCCAATTTGGTCTCCCTCTTCTCCTCGTTCCCTCCACCTCCGACACATATATCCTTTTGGTCAATCTTTCCTCACTCATTCTCTCCATGTGCCCAAACCATTTCAAAACACCCTCTTCTGCTCTCTCAACCACGCTCTTTTTATTTCCACACATCTCTCTTACCCTTACGTTACTTACTCGATCAAACCACCTCACACCACACATTGTCCTCAAACATCTCATTTCCAGCACATCCATCCTCCTGCGCACAACTCTATCCATAGCCCACGCCTCGCAACCATACAACATTGTTGGAACCACTATTCCTTCAAACATACCCATTTTTGCTTTCCGAGATAATGTTCTCGACTTCCACACATTCTTCAAGGCTCCCAGAATTTTCGCCCCCTCCCCCACCCTATGATCCACTTCCGCTTCCATGGTTCCATCCGCTGCCAGATCCACTCCCAGATATCTAAAACACTTCACCTCCTCCAGTTTTTCTCCATTCAAACTCACCTCCCAATTGACTTGACCCTCAACCCTACTGTACCTAATAACCTTGCTCTTATTCACATTTACTCTTAACTTTCTTCTTTCACACACTTTACCAAACTCAGTCACCAGCTTCTGCAGTTTCTCACATGAATCAGCCACCAGCGCTGTATCATCAGCGAACAACAACTGACTCACTTCCCAAGCTCTCTCATCCCCAACAGACTTCATACTTGCCCCTCTTTCCAAAACTCTTGCATTCACCTCCCTAACAACCCCTTCCATAAACAAATTAAACAACCATGGAGACATCACACACCCCTGCCGCAAACCTACATTCACTGAGAACCAATCACTTTCCTCTCTTCCTACACGTACACATGCCTTACATCCTCGATAAAAACTTTTCACTGCTTCTAACAACTTGCCTCCCACACCATATATTCTTAATACCTTCCACAGAGCATCCCTATCAGCTCTATCATATGCCTTCTCCAGATCCATAAATGCTACATACAAATCCATTTGCTTTTCTAAGTATTTCTCACATACATTCTTCAAAGCAAACACCTGATCCACACATCCTCTACCACTTCTGAAACCACACTGCTCTTCCCCAATCTGATGCTCTGTACATGCCTTCACCCTCTCAATCAATACCCTCCCATATAATTTACCAGGAATACTCAACAAACTTATACCTCTGTAATTTGAGCACTCACTCTTATCCCCTTTGCCTTTGTACAATGGCACTATGCACGCATTCCGCCAATCCTCAGGCACCTCACCATGAGTCATACATACATTAAATAACCTTACCAACCAGTCAACAATACAGTCACCCCCTTTTTTAATAAATTCCACTGCAATACCATCCAAACCTGCTGCCTTGCCAGCTTTCATCTTCCGCAAAGCTTTTACTACCTCTTCTCTGTTTACCAAATCATTTCCCTAACCCTCTCACTTTGCACACCACCTCGACCAAAACACCCTATATCTGCCACTTTATCATCAAACACATTCAACAAACCTTCAAAATACTCACTCCATCTCCTTCTCACATCACCACTACTTGTTATCACCTCCCCATTTGCGCCCTTCACTGAAGTTCCCATTTGCTCCCTTGTCTTACGCACTTTATTTACCTCCTTCCAGAACATCTTTTTATTCTCCCTAAAATTTAATGATACTCTCTCACCCCAACTCTCATTTGCCCTTTTTTTCACCTCTTGCACCTTTCTCTTGACCTCCTGTCTCTTTCTTTTATACATCTCCCACTCAATTTCATTTTTTCCCTGCAAAAATCGTCCAAATGCCTCTCTCTTCTCTTTCACTAATACTCTTACTTCTTCATCCCACCACTCACTACCCTTTCTAATCAACCCACCTCCCACTCTTCTCATGCCACAAGCATCTTTTGCGCAATCCATCACTGATTCCCTAAATACATCCCATTCCTCCCCCACTCCCCTTACTTCCATTGTTCTCACCTTTTTCCATTCTGTACTCAGTCTCTCCTGGTACTTCCTCACACAAGTCTCCTTCCCAAGCTCACTTACTCTCACCACCCTCTTCACCCCAACATTCACTCTTCCTTTCTGAAAACCCATACAAATCTTCACCTTAGCCTCCACAAGATAATGATCAGACATCCCTCCAGTTGCACCTCTCATCACATTAACATCCAAAAGTCTCTCTTTCGCGCGCCTGTCAATTAACACGTAATCCAATAACGCTCTCTGGCCATCTCTCCTACTTACATAAGTATACTTATGTATATCTCGCTTTTTAAACCAGGTATTCCCAATCATCAGTCCTTTTTCAGCACATAAATCTACAAGCTCTTCACCATTTCCATTTACAACACTGAACACCCCATGTATACCAATTATTCCCTCAACTGCCACATTACTCACCTTTGCATTCAAATCACCCATCACTATAACCCGGTCTCGTGCATCAAAACCACAAACACACTCATTCAGCTGCTCCCAAAACACTTGCCTCTCATGATCTTTCTTCTCATGCCCAGGTGCATATGCACCAATAATCACCCATCTCTCTCCATCAACTTTCAGTTTTACCCATATTAATCGAGAATTTACTTTCTTACATTCTATCACATACTCCCACAACTCCTGTTTCAGGAGTATTGCTACTCCTTCCCTTGCTCTTGTCCTCTCACTAACCCCTGACTTTACTCCCAAGACATTCCCAAACCACTCTTCCCCTTTACCCTTGAGCTTCGTTTCACTCAGAGCCAAAACATCCAGGTTCCTTTCCTCAAACCTACTACCTATCTCTCCTTTTTTCACATCTTGGTTACATCCACACACATTTAGGCATCCCAATCTGAGCCTTCGAGGAGGATGAGCACTCCCCGCGTGACTCCTTCTTCTGTTTCCCATTTTAGAAAGTTAAAAAATACAAGGAGGGGAGGATTTCTGGCCCTCCGCTCCCGTCCCCTCTAGTCGCTTTCTACGACACGCGAGGAATACGTGGGAAGTATTCTTTCACCCCTATCCCCAGGGATAACATATATATATATATATATATATATATATATATATATATATATATATATATATATATATATATATATATATATGTATATATATATATATATATATATATATATATATATATATATATATATACACACACACACATACATATATATACATATGAAAAATGTAAGAAACAATTTAGAAAACTGAAACTTCTAGCTTGAAATGAAATGAAAAAAAATGAATGTCACATAATGGTTCAACCTCTGGCTATGGAAACAGGAAATGTATAATTTATTTACACAAACGTCAATAGTAGTTCTCATCAATTTAACCACTGTATCAAGAAGCTTCAATGTCTAAGCTACATTTTTTCCAATTTCACTATTTTCTTGTCAGAGCACCATGTATGAAAACTATCACTCCAGTAACACAACTATAAACATTTACTTCCCCTTTAAAAGAGTTCTGGGGAAGTCTGACTCGATACACTGCGGGACACTCTACCACCTGGCGAGGTTTGTGTTGCAATGGTTCTTGCATTAAACATATAAAGGTTCCCATTGTTAGGAATTCTTCAGTGTGTTTTCTTAGTATCATTGCAATTGATTGCATCATGCTTGTTAATGACCAGCCTAAATATTAGGTCTTCAGTTTAGGGGCAGCCTTATGTCACTCTCCCTAAAGAAGGATGTTATATTACTTCTTCTTCACTCATACAATACCCTATTAAGGTTCACTCTTTGAAAGCATCTCAAACACCTTCTTTTTGGTTTATGCACATTTTTTGAGTACATGTATTGAGATACCATCTGTTTCTTTTGTTAGTTCCCAAATATGTCTTTTTATGCTTTGTGTAGGCTTTGTCCCTTTTATAAGCCCCATGTTGAGTCTTTTGAAGTCACTGCTTTCTAGTGTCTTTTTGCCATCCCCATTAGATAGTACTGATGTATTGAATCCTTGAAGATATTGCTTTGATACAGCATTTGATTTTATATCCCTTCATCCATATCTGTAGATTTACTTGCTAAATTCTTCAGTTTTATCATATGAACTTTGGCTGATAGCTTGCTTTTGATAAATCAGTTAAACAGTTTCAGGTGATATTTTTGACTTGTTTGGAGTATTCCTTTTGTTTTTTTTTCCTGTTTTGATGTTTAAGTTTCTTTTCTTTCAGAATCTTTCATTTTGTGCAGAGGTGTTGTGCTTCATATATCTCTTACAAATTGCCTTCTCCTGTTAAACCATTCTCTCATTTTCATTATTGCTGTTAAGCACCAATCTGCTGTATAATAGTTTGGCAAAATATAACACTGCTTCTCTTATATTTTTTCTTTCAGCCTTTCAGTTGGTATTTCTAAAGTTGTTCATACCATCATTTTTGCCAACCTTGTATCTTTTGGCATTGGAGTTTTGTCTTTCTTCTTTTGGCACATCTTCACCTATGACTTACTTCTGTAAAGCTGTATATAGTCAGTTTCCCTAATTAGACCTCCTTATGTCCCTTACCATGATTTGTTTGTTGATGCACTGGTACACACCAAGTTTTCTTGTACATACTATAGAAAAGTATCTCTCGATCTACACTTAGTGGGTCCCTGCTTACTTATTGAAGACTTTGTTGTTAATGTCTCCTGGAATTAAAATATTTTGGGCACTGCATGACTAATCTTTTTTTTCACCTTTATAACTGTTTCCTCATAGTTCTCTGTAAAGAGCCATTCAAGTTACTCATATCTTCTTGGATGATTACATACTAACAGAGAAGTTAAGGAGACTTTTTCTTTCATGAATTCTTCTAACAGAAATTGTCTTCGTGGTCGAAAGTCTTCCTTTACCTCTTGTGATTTGAGTCTTTCACCATAATGTCTGAATTATCTCCATTTCTTATCTTGTTTTTCCTTCGTTGCAATTAATTCCTTATTTTACGGAGATGGAAGGAGATTTACACTTGTGCGGCCCCATCTCTTGAACATTCTCTCTCATGTAACTTTTGAATTTCTGTATGCTGTCTGGTTTAACTATGATTTTGGTCATTTTATTCAATTCATCTACTGCTGTTATACTATGAATGTACTTCCTCACACCTTACAAAACAAGTTTCTTGCTTGATTTCATGTTATACCCTGTGGTTGTGTTGTCCTTACTTCCCTTGAAGGACTAGTCACTGTTTTCATCATCAGTCTGTTTTAAGAATTTAAAGGTTGCGTTCTGGTCATCCCCTCACTCTTCTTTCTTCCACGGTGGGCAAATTTCAAGCCTCTATCCTTTTCTGTTACAGAGCTTTCTTAATTGTAGTACCATTTTGTTGCTGTCCTTCGGATCTTCTCAATTATTTCTTTGTGCTTCTTTAGGTGAGATGACCAAACATAATTCATCCATGAAGAAAAAAACGGTGTATAAATTCAGTGTGTAGTAAGTATGGTTATGACTATAGCTATAATGTCCAGTCAAATTTAATTCATATGATCTTTGATTTCTTGTTCCCTGTCATTTTCCAGTGATCCAATTGCATTTTCATGTCTTTTTTAGTATATTTTTTTCCATTGTAGGGGTCTCCTTGTCCTGTGACTCTCACATTTTTGGAGTTTGTTTCTTGTTGGATGATCTTTATAATTCTTCCCACATCCTTCCTAGATTGCTATTTTTTATGAAAACCCTTTTGAACTCTTCATGAGTTGCCTTTACATGGGTGTGTCTAATATTCACTTGCTGTTCTTTCTCCAGTTTGAAAGCTACCTTTATGGGTATACCTTCACCTCTTTGTTATATCCCCAGTTTTCCTTAATTCAGCCCAAATTTGGGCAGTTATCCTTTATTTCTAATGCCTTTTGAATTTTTCGTAACATTTTCTGTCAAGATTTTTGTCTCTTGCCTTGTTTTGTACATCCTCAAAATTGTAATCCATGACCAATATAGTGTTGATTGATGTTTTTTTTTATCCAGTAATGATAGATTGAATGCTACTTCCTCTCTATCTCCTTCAGTATGATATTATCCATCTTTGACTATTCCATTGTTTCTCCCTCACTTTTAAATATTCATCCTTAATGTTCTGTATCTCCCATAAATTGTCTGATAACTTTTGCTTTAATTTCTTTCACAGTTCATCATCTTTTTTACTTTTCTGTTAATATGTAGATTGGTCTGGTTGCTGCCTTTCTTTTCTCATTTTCTCTGTCTGTATCCTTCAGATGAACACCTACCACCAAGTGGCAGTACATTCTGTGTAATTGTCTATTGATGATTACCTATTTATATCTTATTTATTATACTTTGTCTCTGTCGCCCATGTTAGTGAGTTAGCGCAAGGAAACAGACGAAAGAATGACCCAAACCCCCCACATACACATGTATATACATACACGTCCAAACACGCACATATACATACCTTTACATTTCAACATATACATATATATATTTCTTTTCAAAAAACTATTCGCCATTACCCACGTTAGCAAGGTAGCGTTAAGAACAGAGGACTGGGCCTCTGAGGGAATATCCTCACCTGGCCCCCTTCTCTGTTCTGTCTTTTGGAATGTAGTGAATGTAGGTTTGCGGCAGGGGTGTGTGATGTCTCCATGGTTGTTTAATTTGTTTATGGATGGGGTTGTTAGGGAGGTGAATGCAAGAGTTTTGGAAAGAGGGGCAAGGATGAAGTCTGTTGGGGATGAGAGAGCTTGGGAAGTGAGTCAGTTGTTGTTCGCTGATGATACAGCGCTGGTGGCTGATTCATGTGAGAAACTGCAGAAGCTGGTGACTGAGTTTGGTAAAGTGTGTGAAAGAAGAAAGTTAAGAGTAAATGTGAATAAGAGCAAGGTTATTAGGTACAGTAGGGTTGAGGGTCAAGTCAATTGGGAGGTGAGTTTGAATGGAGAAAAACTGGAGGAAGTGAAGTGTTTTAGATATCTGGGAGTGGATCTGGCAGCGGATGGAAACATGGAAGCGGAAGTGGATCATAGGGTGGGGGAGGGGGCGAAAATTCTGGGAGCCTTGAAGAATGTGTGGAAGTCGAGAACATTATCTCGGAAAGCAAAAATGGGTATGTTTGAAGGAATAGTGGTTCCAACAATGTTGTATGGTTGCGAGGCGTGGACTATGGATAGAGTTGTGCGCAGGAGGATGGATGTGCTGGAAATGAGATGTTTGAGGACAATGTGTGGTGTGAGGTGGTTTGATCGAGTAAGTGACATAAGGGTAAGAGAGATGTGTGGAAATAAAAAGAGCGTGGTTGAGAGAGCAGAAGAGGATGTTTTGAGGTGGTTTTGTCACATGGAGAGAATGAGTGAGGAGAGATTGACCAAGAGGATATATGTGTCGGAGGTGGAGGGAACGAGGAGAAGAGGGAGACCAAATTGGAGGTGGAAAGATGGAGTGAAAGAGATTTTGTGTGATCGGGGCCTGAACATGCAGGAGGGTGAAAGGAGGGCAAGGAATAGAGTGAATTGGATCGATGTGGTATACCGGGGTTGACGTGCTGTCAGTGGATTGAATCAAGGCATGTGAAGCGTCTGGGGTAAACCATGGAAAGCTGTGTAGGTATGTATATTTGCGTGTGTGGACGTATGTATATACATATGTATGGGGGTGGGTTGGGCCATTTTTTTCGTCTGTTTCCTTGCGCTACCTCGCAAACGCGGGAGACAGCGACAAAGCAAAAAAAGAAAAAAAAATATATATATCCCTGGGGATAGGGGATTAAGAATACTTCCCACGTATTCCCTGCGTGTTGTAGAAGGCGACTAAAAGGGGAGGGAGCGGGGGGCTGGAAATCCTCCCCTCGTTTTTTTTTTTTAAATTTTCCAAAAGAAGGAACAGAGGGGGCCAGGTGAGGATATTCCAAAAAAGGCCCAGTCCTCTGTTCTTAGCGCTACCTCGCTAACGCGGGAAATAGCGAATAGTTTAAAAAAAAAAATATATATATATATATATATATATTTTTTTTTTGCTTTGTCGCTGTCTCCCGCGTTTGCAAGGTAGCGCAAGGAAACAGACGAAAGAAATGGCCCAACCCACCCCCATACACATGTATATACATACGTCCACACACGCAAATATACATACCTACACAGCTTTCCATGGTTTACCCCAGACGCTTCACATGCCTTGATTCAATCCACTGACAGCACGTCAACCCCGGTATACCACATCGATCCAATTCACTCTATTCCTTGCCCTCCTTTCACCCTCCTGCATGTTCAGGCCCCGATCACACAAAATCTTCTTCACTCCATCTTTCCACCTCCAATTTGGTCTCCCTCTTCTCCTCGTTCCCTCCACCTCCGACACATATATCCTCTTGGTCAATCTTTCCTCACTCATTCTCTCCATGTGACCAAACCATTTCAAAACACCCTCTTCTGCTCTCTCAACCACTCTCTTTTTATTTCCACACATCTCTCTTACCCTTACGTCACTTACTCGATCAAACCACCTCACACCACACATTGTCCTCAAACATCTCATTTCCGGCACATCCATCCTCCTGCGCACAACTCTATCCATAGTCCACGCCTCGCAACCATACAACATTGTTGGAACCACTATTCCTTCAAACATACCCATTTTTGCTTTCCGAGATGATATTCTCGACTTCCACACATTCTTCAAGGCTCCCAGAATTTTCGCCCCCTCCCCCACCCTATGATCCATTTCCGCTTCCATGTTTCCATCCGCTGCCAGATCCACTCCCAGATATCTAAAACACTTCACTTCCTCCAGTTTTTCTCCATTCAAAACTCACCTCCCAATTGATTTGACCCTCAACCCTACTGTACCTAATAACCTTGCTCTTATTCACATTTACTCTTATATATATATATATATATATATATATATATATATATATATATATATATATATATATATATATATGTAGGAAGAGAGGAAAGTGATTGGTTCTCAGTGAATGTAGGTTTGCGGCAGGGGTGTGTGATGTCTCCATGGTTGTTTAATTTGTTTATGGATGGGGTTGTTAGGGAGGTGAATGCAAGAGTTTTGGAAAGAGGGGCAAGTATGAAGTCTGTTGGGGATGAGAGAGCTTGGGAAGTGAGTCAGTTGTTGTTCGCTGATGATACAGCGCTGGTGGCTGATTCATGTGAGAAACTGCAGAAGCTGGTGACTGAGTTTGGTAAAGTGTGTGAAAGAAGAAAGTTAAGAGTAAATGTGAATAAGAGCAAGGTTATTAGGTACAGTAGGGTTGAGGGTCAAGTCAATTGGGAGGTGAGTTTGAATGGAGAAAAACTGGAGGAAGTAAGGTTTTTTAGATATCTGGGAGTGGATCTGGCAGCGGATGGAAACATGGAAACGGAAGTGGATCATAGGATGGGGGAGGGTGCGAAAATTCTGGGAGCCTTGAAGAATGTGTGGAAGTCGAGAACATTATCTCGGAAAGCAAAAATGGGTATGTTTGAAGGAATAGTGGTTCCAACAATGTTGTATGGTTGCGAGGCGTGGGCTATGGATAGAGTGGTGCGCAGGAGGATGGATGTGCTGGAAATGAGATGTTTGAGGACAATGTATGGTGTGAGGTGGTTTGATCGAGTAAGTGATGTAAGGGTAAGAGAGATGTGTGGAAATAAAAAGAGCGTGGTTGAGAGAGCAGAAGAGGGTGTTTTGAAATGGTTTGGGCACATGGAGAGAATGAGTGAGGAAAGATTGACCAAGAGGATATATGTGTCGGAGGTGGAGGGAACGAGAAGAAGAGGGAGACCAAATTGGAGGTGGAAAGATGGAGTGAGAGAGATTTTGTGTGATCGGGGCCTGAATATGCAGGAGGGTGAAAGGAGGGCAAGGAATAGAGTGAATTGGATCGATGTAGTATACCAGGGTTGACGTGCTGTCAATGGATTGAATTAGGGCATGTGGAGCATCTGGGGTAAACCATGGAACGTTATGTGGGGCCTGGATGTGGAAAGGGAGCTGTGGTTTCGGGCATTATTGCATGACAGCTAGAGACTGAGTGTGAACGAATGGGGCCTTTGTTGTCTTTTCCTAGTGCTACCTCACACACATGAGGGGGGAGGGGGAAGGTATTCCATGTGTGGCGAGGTGGCGATGGGAATGAATAAAGGCAGACAGTGTGAATTGTGTGCATGGGTATATATGTATGTGTCTGTGTGTGTATATATATGTGTACATTGAGATGTATAGGTATGTATATTTGCGTGTGTGGATGTGTATGTATATACATTGTGTATGGGGGTGGGTTGGGTCATTTCTTTTGTCTGTTTCCTTGCGCTACCTTGCAAACACGGGAGACAGTGACAAAGCAAAATAAATAGATATAAATAAGATAAATATATATATTATCTCGGAAATCAAAAATGGGTATGTTTGAAGGAATAGTGGTTCCAACAATGTTGTATGGTTGCGAGGCATGGGCTATGGATAGAGTTGTGCGCAGGAGGGTGGATGTGCTGGAAATGAGATGTTTGAGGACAATGTGTGGTGTGAGGTGGTTTGATCGAGTAAGTAATGTAAGGGTAAGAGAGATGTGTGGAAATAAAAAGAGCGTGGTTGAGAGAGCAGAAGAGGGTGTTTTGAAATGGTTTGGGCACATGGAGAGAATGAGTGAGGAAAGATTGACCAAGAGGATATATGTGTCGGAGGTGGAGGGAACGAGGAGAAGAGGGAGACCAAATTGGAGGTGGAAAGATGGAGTGAAAAAGAATTTGAGTGATCGGGGCCTGAACATGCAGGAGGGTGAAAGGCGGGCAAGGAATAGAGTGAATTGGATCGATGTGGTATACCGGGGTTGACGTGCTGTCAGTGGATTGAATCAGGGCATGTGAAGCGTCTGGGGTAAACCGTGGAAAGTAGTGTGGGGCCTGGATGTGGAAAGGGAGCTGTGGTTTCGGGCATTATTGCATGACAGCTAGAGACTGAGTGTGAACAAATGGGGCCTTTGTTGTCTTTTCGTAGCGCTACCTCGCACACATGAGGGGGGAGGGGGATGGTATTCCATGTGTGGCGAGGTGGGGATGGAAATGAATGAAGGCAGACAGTGTGAATTGGGTGCATGGGTATATATGTATGTGTCTGTGTGTGCATATATATATATGTGTACATTGAGATGTATAGGTATGTATATTTGTGTGTGGACGTGTATGTATATACATGTGTATGGGGGTGGGTTGGGCCATCTCTTTCGTCTGTTTCCTTGCGCTACCTCGCAAACGCAGGAGACAACGACAAAGCAAAATAAATAAGATAAAATAAATATATATATATATATATATATATATATATATATATATATATATATATATATATATATATATATATATATTATCCCTGGGGATGGGGAGAAAGAATACTTCCCACGTATTCCCTGCGTTTTGTAGAAGGCGACTAAAAGGGAAGGGAGTGGGGGGCTGGAAATCCTCCCCTCGTTTTTTTTTTTTGTTTTTTTTTCCCAAAGAAGGAACAGAGAAGGGGGCCAGGTGAGGATATTCCCTCAAAGGCCCAGTCCTTTGTTCTTAACGCTACCTCGCTAATGCCGGAAATGGCAAATAGTATGAAAGAAAAAAAGATATATATATATATATATATATATATATATATATATATATATATATATATATATATATATATATATATATATATAAGTATGAAGTCTGTTGGGGATGAGAGAGCTTGGGAAGTGAGTCAGTTGTTGTTCGCTGATGATACAGCGCTGGTGGCTGATTCATGTGAGAAACTGCAGAAGCTGGTGACTGAGTTTGGTAAAGTGTGTGGAAGAAGAAAGTTAAGAGTAAATGTGAATAAGAGCAAGGTTATTAGGTACAGTAGGGTTGAGGGTCAAGTCAATTGGGATGTGAGTGTGAATGGAGAAAAACTGGAGGAAGTGAAGTGTTTTAGATATCTGGGAGTGGATCTGGCAGCGGATGGAACCATGGAAGCAGAAGTGGATCATAGGGTGGGGGAGGGGGCGAAAATTCTGGGGGCCTTGAAGAATGTGTGGAAGTCGAGAACATTATCTCGGAAAGCAAAAATGGGTATGTTTGAAGGAATAGTGGTTCCAACAATGTTGTGTGGTTGCGAGGCGTGGGCTATGGATAGAGTTGTGCGCAGGAGGATGGATGTGCTGGAAATGAGATGTTTGAGGACAATGTGTGGTGTGAGGTGGTTTGATCGAGTGAGTAATGTAAGGGTAAGAGAGATGTGTGGAAATAAAAAGAGAGTGGTTGAGAGAGCAGAAGAGGGTGTTTTGAAGTGGTTTGGGCACATGGAGAGGATGAGTGAGGAAAGATTGACCAAGAGGATATATGTGTCGGAGGTGGAGGGAACGAGGAGAAGAGGGAGACCAAATTGGAGGTGGAAAGATGGAGTGAAAAAGATTTTGTGTGATCGGGGCCTGAACATGCAGGAGGGTGAAAGGAGGGCAAGGAATAGAGTGAATTGGAGCGATGTGGTATACCGGGGTTGACGTGCTGTCAGTGGATTGAATCAAGGCATGTGAAGCGTCTGGGGTAAACCATGGAAAGCTGTGTAGGTATGTATATTTGCGTGTGTGGACGTATGTATATACATGTGTATGGGGGGGGTTGGGCCATTTCTTTCATCTGTTTCCTTGCGCTACCTCGCAAACGCGGGAGACAGCGACAAAGTATAAGAAAAAAAAAAAAAAATATATATATATATATATATATATATATATATATATATATATATATATATATATATATATACACACAGACATATACATATGTACACATGTACATAAATCATACTTGCCTTTATTCATTGCTGTTGCCACCCTGCCACACATGAAATGACAACCCCTTCCCCCCGCATGCGCGCGAGGTAGCGCTAGGAAAAGACAATAAAGGCCACATTCATTTGCACTCAGTCTCTAGCTGTCATGTATAATGCACTGAAACAACAGCTCCCTTTCCACATCCAGTCCCCATAAAACTTTCCATGGTTTACTCCAGATGCTTCACATGCCCTGGTTCAGTCCATTGACAGCACGTCGACCCTGGTATACCACATCATTCCAATTCACTCTATTCCTTGCAAGCCTTTCTCCCTCCTGCATGTTCAGGCCCCTATCGCTCAAAATCTTTTTCACTCCATCTTTCCACCTCCAATTTGGTCTCCCACTTCTCGTTCCCTCCACCTTTGACACATATATCCTTTGTCAATCTTTCCTCACTCATTCTCTCCATATGACCAAACAGTTTCAATACACTCTCTTCTGCTCTCTCAACCACACTCTTTTCATTACCACACATCTCTCTTACCCTTTTATTACTTACTAGATCAAACCGCCTTACACCACATATTGTCCTCAAACATCTCATTTCCAACACATCCACCCTCCTCCGCACAACCCTATCAATAGCTATGCCTCGCAACCATATAGCATTATTGGAACCACTATTCCTTCAACCATACCCATGATGAATACCTATTTATAGTATATGGAGAGGGAATTTCACACCCCTAGGGCCCTGTCTTGTGAACATTTCTGCTATCATACAACTTTTAAGATTTCTATAGGTTGTCTGCTTTGACTATGTCTTTATTCACTTTTTTCCATTCATCCAACACTCTTATACTTTAAAACTACTTCTCATAATTTTAACAAGTTTCCTGCTTTATTTCATGTTATTTTTTTGGTTGGTTTATCCCTACAGCTCTTAAAGAATTTTTCTGTGTGTAATTGACCATTTGTAATTACTTTTTATAATGTACTGGGAAAGAGTTTTATTTACTCAAGGGACCCCATATCTTGAAGATTCTCTGCTGTCATACAGCTTTTTATATATATTTGTTTTGCTTCCTTTATTAATCATCTCCTCTATAATCTTATTTCATTCATTCACACTCATACTATAAAATTAGTTCTGTATGAAATTTTTTTTAATTGCTTTATCCCTTCATCTCATTCATGGTCTAAATCATTGATCTGTTTTAGAAACTGAAAGGTTGTGACCACATCAACCCTCATTTCTCTCCCAAGGCAGGCTAATTTAAAGCCTCTAGTCTTTCTCTGTAACTCTTCTCTCGTAATTCTAGCACCATCTTTGTGGCCTTCCTTTGGACTTTCTCTGTTAGTTCTGTGCGTCTTTAAATGCAATAACTAAACTCGAGAGGTACTCTAGTTTTGGCCTTATTTCCAAAATGAACAACTTACTAAACATTTCGTTATCCACATACTTAAAAGCTATTGTGATAGTTACTCTATGACAGTTTGTTTCTGTAACTGCTCTCTTAGTGTAAGACTTTAGTGGCCGGTTTGGGACAGTGGCAACCCCCGAGACTTTCTTACATTCAGAGTAACTTTGCAGTCTGTTAAGTCCCTTTGTAAGTTGATGAAGTCCTCCTAGGTTCTTACTTCCCTCATGACCTTTCCATGATCTACAAATATTAAGGTAGGAGTCCATGTGTTCAGGCACATCATTTACATAGATCAAGAAGAGTAATGGTCCCAGAGGAGAACCTTGTGCCATTCCATTGGTTGCCATGGTCCACTTAGAGAAGGATCTTTTGACATGAATCCTGTGTTTCCTTCCACTGATATAAACATCTATCCATTAAAGGAGTTTTTCTTTTATTTCTGTTTGGTTATCCAGCCTCTTAATTGACCTCCCATGTGATGTAGTGTCAAATGCTTACTTGCAGTCCACATTAAAAAAGAAAAAAAAAAAATCCACCCAACCTTCCCTCTTGTCAAAGACGTAACCAATTCTCTCATAGAAATCTAATAGATTTGTGATGCATGACCTTTTTGCTTAATCCATGCTGGCTCTCACTTACATAATTTTTCTTCTGTAAAAATTAATTTATTTGCTTTGTAATGATCTTTTCTGGAACCTTACAGACCACACTTATCAATGAGACAGGTCTGTAGTTTAGTGCCTTAGTCTGCTCTCTTGTAGATAGGTACAATGTTTGCCATTTTCCATTCTCATAGCACTCTGCCTGTTTGTAGTGACATTAAACTGTGTTTCAAGAGATTTATATAGTATATCTTCATTCATCTTCATCACTTATGGAGATTCTGTTAATGTCTCTTCTAGATATCTCAATGTTTTTTAAAAACTCTTTCCCATCCCATCTCACTGGTGTTGGAGTTGTGGTGTCTAATACTATGAAAACACTTTCAGTTTTTGCATATCCTTACATCATCTTCAGTTCTTCCCTCATATTCTGTTAACCTGCTCTATATCTCACAACTGACTCTTATTGAAGATATGGAAAATTTTTTTTATTTTTACTCTCTTTTCTGCAGTATTCTTTCAAAGTGTCTTTGTTCATCCATCCTTATCCAGATATTCTTGTTCCATGCTCTCTAATACTTTGTATATGCTGGCTTGCCAGGGTGCCATCTGTATCTTCATCACTGCACATCTGGAAGCTACTTTGCTTTTTGAGATCTCTTTTCAAACCATTCTTTCCTCTTTCTCACCATTCCCTCTGTATTTAAGGATACAGATACCCATGTTCCTACTCTTTTCTTGTAATTTTTACACGGCATGTGTCTGCATGCAATGTTTCCTTGTATATGTATATGTTTATGCATGTATGTTGTATGTATGTCTGATGTATAGGGCAGTAATGATATATTACTGCATGGTATATTTACTTGACTTGGATTTATTATTGCAGCATATAGCATATCATAGCATTGATAAAGTAAGAATAATGAAAGTTAACATTCAATGAAATTCAAAGTATTTTATGGTTTGTAATTGTGAGTTGATATTTGTGTTATGAAAACATCTTTTGAGTATACTAGTATTTGTTGTTAATTTTTTAGAATTTATCCATTAATACAGCACTTTGTGATTTGTGGTGGCGATTGAAATCCTCGCTCTCATACAATATTGTATATCTGTGGAAGTGCATGTTACATTGCACTCTATTCAGTGTTTAGATATCTCTGTGGTTGACTGTATGGTTTTGATGAAATGTTAGCTTCTGGTCAATATGTCCTTGATGAGAAATGATCAACAGGATCCCAGTTTTTTCCCATATAAGACAAAGGGTTTTTGATTATTTGCAGTTGAATGATTTCCTCTAACATTGGTGCTATTGCCTTGTAGTTAACTTATTTCCAGATTCCACATTAGTGCTGGAAGTTTGAAACCTTGCTTTTGGAGAATATTTTATGTGTATGGAAAAGCACATTTCATTGCCCCATATTCATTATTCCTATATCTCCACATAACTTATGAAGAGCAGATACTGGAAATATAAAAGATGGTAGCATGTAGATTTTAAAATTATCTACAAGTATGGTAAATACTGAAACAGCAATCATTTGCTGTGGGTGAAATAGCATTATTGTGCAGAGAAGTTGCATATGCCTATAGATGTAAAGAAACTATAACATTGATGTCATAAAGTAAATGCATACACATTTCATCATGTGTTGAAGGATGCATTGTGTGGCTGGCAGAGTCAGCCATGAAAATGGACTTGATTCATCTGAAAAAATATTCATCTTTGAGTCTCATCACACATGTAAGTGCAGTTTTGCCATATTTTCTCATGTGCTTTAAAAGAATAGATCTTAAAGGCCCAGTCCTCTGTTCTTAACGCTACCTCACTAACACAGGAAATGGCGAATAGTTTGAAAAAAAAAGATCTCATATGGAATGGAAAAAATGAAGCAAAGAGTTCTTAGTTTTTAAAAGTCATGCAGTAAGGGTATATATGATATATGGGCTACCACAGTCAGTGGATTAAAGGAAGGAGAGGAGGAAAAGTGAGTTGAGATATGTAAAGTGGAATCATCAACATAAGACTGAATAGGGTGAAAAGTATAAGAGAAGTTCATTTACTGAGAGGAAATAGAGAGTAGGCAATATGACAAAACCTTGTGGAATACCACTATGGAGAGGATAGGATGGTGAAGTTGCTACAGTGACAAGTACTGCAATGGAATGTCCAGAGAGGAAACTGTGCATCAGAGAACAGAGAGTAGTGAAACTAAGGAAGGGAGTTTAGAAAACAAGGACTTATGCTTCACCTTGTCTTATGATTTGGAGATGTTAAGGGCTATGACAAAAGTTTCACCAAAATCCCTGAGAGAGGAAGATTCATATAGGAGAAATCTAAAGTTGACCTAGCACTACCAAGTCCATCACCAAAATCCCTGAGAGGGTAGGATTCACATAGGAGAGATCAAAAGTTGACCCAGTACTGCAAAATCCTTACTTGTCGTATGACAGAAAGGATTAGGATTCTAATTGCCTGAGAAAGTGAAAGTTTTGGAGAGTTTCAAAGGCTTTAGAGATAGCAGAAGTAAGGGCAGTGGGGTGATAGTTGGAGGAATTAAAACTGCCTCCAAATTTAGGTAAGGGCTACACCAAGACATCCTTCCAATTGGAAGTAAAATTCTTGGTTTTTAGGCAGAGATAAAGTACTTGAGTAAGGACTGGTGCAAGCTCAGAGGCACGCTCCTGGAAAACTTTAGGAGTTATGCTATCTGAGCCATATGCCTTTTTCACCTGGAGCTGGGAGAGTACTTGAAAGACCCTGCTTGAGTAGAGTGTAGGAGATGGCATAGGGTCAGTGGGAAGATATGGAAGTGGAGGATTAGATTTATTTACTTAATGGATTTATTCATTAATTTATCATTACCCTGGAACCTCTTTCTGAGGAAAAGTCTTTCTGTTACCCAAGACCTCTTTCTAAAGGTTCCCTGCAGTTCAAGGCTGCATTACTTTCATTAGCAGGGAAATGTAGAATCCTTTGGAGTGAAAAGTTCTTTGGTGAGGCTGTATTCCCAGTGATGGTGCTTTGCCAAAGGTGACTTTACACTCATGGTGTGACCTCATGCAGGCAGAATCTAGTAACACCTCCATATCTGCATGGAGTGGATGATATTGTGGTTGAATTACTTAAAATGTTGGTGACTGTATTGTTAATTGATAAGTTAGGATTTTCAAGTCACGTATGGATCCTGATAAGGTGCCTGAGGATTGGTGGAATGAACATACAGTGCCGGTGTAGAGGCATGGGGGACAAAGGTAAGTGTTTGAACTATAGAAGTATAAGTTTGTTGAGTGTACCTGGTAAGTTGAATGAGAGGTGAGTGATTGAGAGGGAGAAGGCATGTACAAAATATCAGACTAAGGAGGAACAACAAAGTTTCAGGAGCCGCAGACAGTATGCATATCAGGTGTTTGCTTTGAAGAATGTGTGCGAGAAATGGAAGAATGGAAGGCATTTGTAGATCTGGAGAAAGTATATAATAGGGTTGATAGAGGTGCCTTGTGGAAGGTCTTATGAATATATGGTATGGGAAGAAAGCTACTAGAAGCAGTGAGAAATGTTTATAAATAGTTCAGGCATGTGTTGGAATGGGAAGAGAAAGGAGTGAGCTGTTCCAGGTGAAGGTTGGTCTGCAGCAGCAGTGTGAGATGCCATCACAGATGTTAATTTTGTTTATGGATGGGGTGATGAGTGAGGTAAATGGAAGAGTCCTGGTTAGAGGTGGGAGAAGTGTGCAATCTGTAAGGGGTGAGGGGGACTTGGAAGTGAATCATTTGTGGTTTGCTGATGACAGTATTGGTGGTAGATTTGAGTGAGAAACTGCAGACTTTGGTGACTGGGTTTGAGAGTGTGTGTGAAAGGAGGAAGTTGAGAGTCAAAGTGAATGAAAACAAGGTTATTAGATTTAACAGGATATAGGGATAGGTTAGGTTTGGTGTGAGGTTGAATGGAGAAAATTTGGAAGAATAGAAATAATTTAGATAACTGGGAGTTGACGTGGCAGTGAATGGAACATGGAAGGGGAAGTTAGTCATAGGATAGATGAGGGGGCAAAAGTTATGGAAGCATTGAGGAATATGTGGAGAGGTCTTTATTTGGGAGGGAAGAAATGGTTATGCTTGAAGATATAGTGGTCCCATCGATGTTGTATGGATATGAGAATGGTCTGTAAATGAGGAGGTATGTAGGAGACTGGACGTTTTGGAAAGGAAATGTTTTGAGGATAGTTTATGGTGTGAGAGGGTTTGATTATGTAAGTAATTGAAAGGCAAGAGAGAGATGTGGTAATAAGAGGAGTGTGGTTGAGAGAGCTGAAGAGGGTGTGCTGAAATGGTTTGGATGTATAGAAAGGATGAGTGAGGTGAACTTTACAGGAAGGTTGTGTGCGTCAGAATTGAAGAGAAATAGGAGAAGAGGGAGACCAAACTGGAGATCAGAGGATGGAGTGAAAAATATTTTTAGTGGTTATGGCCTGAACATGCAAGAGGGTGAGAAGCATGTAAGAGGTAGAGTGAATTGGAATGATGACTTGTGCAGGGGACAATGTGCTGTCAGTGCAGGGGATGACATGCTGTCAGTTGACTTAGCTAGGGCATGTGAAGTGCCCATGGGAAACCATTGAAAGATCTGTTGGGCCTGGTTGTGGATAGGGAGCTGTAGTTTTGGTGCATTGCACATGATGGCTAGATAATGGATGTGAGCTAATGTGGCCTTTCTTTGTCTGTTCCTAGGGCTACCTTTCAAAGAAGAGAAAATGGCAATTAAG
The DNA here is from genome assembly GCF_036320965.1 of Panulirus ornatus. Taxonomy (NCBI): domain Eukaryota; kingdom Metazoa; phylum Arthropoda; class Malacostraca; order Decapoda; family Palinuridae; genus Panulirus; species Panulirus ornatus. Next base: position 2,489,464 of record NC_092286.1, read on the forward strand.
AATAAGAATATGTATATATATTTTTTTTTATCACTATTTCCAGCGTTAGTGAGTTAGCGCTAGGAAACAGACAAAGAAAGACACATCCACTCTCATAGACACATTTATTTTTATTTTTATTATACTTAGTCGCTGTCTCCTGCATTAGCGAGGTAGTGCAAGAACAGACAAAAGAATGGCCCAACCCACCTACATACACATGTACATACATAAACACCCACACACGCACATATACATACCTTTACGTTTCAACGTATACATACATATACATACACAGACATTTTTTTTTTTTTTTTTTCATACTATTCGCTATTTCCCGCGATAGCGAGGTAGCGTTAAGAACAGAGGACTGGGCCTTTGAGGGAATATCCTCACCTGGCCCTCTTCTCTGTTCCTTCTTTTGGAAAAAAAAAAAAAAGGAAACAGACGAAAGAAATGGCCCAACCCACCCCCATACACAATGTATATACATACACGTCCACACATGCAAATATACATACCTATACATCTCATTGTACACATATATATACACACACAGACACATACATATATACCCATGCACACAATTCACACTGTCTGCCTTTATTCATTCCCATCGCCACCTCGCCACACATGGAATACCATCCCCCTCCCCCCTCATGTGTGCGAGGTAGCACTAGGAAAAGACAACAAAGGCCCCATTCGTTCACACTCAGTCTCTAGCTGTCATGCAATAATGCCCGAAACCACAGCTCCCTTTCCACATCCAGGCCCCACACAACTTTCCATGGTTTACCCCAGACGCTTCACATGCCCTGATTCAATCCACTGACAGCACGTCAACCCCGGTATACCACATCGATCCAATTCACTCTATTCCTTGCCCTCCTTTCACCCTCCTGCATGTTCAGGCCCCGATCACACAAAATCTTTTTCACTCCATCTTTCTACCTCCAATTTGGTCTCCCACTTCTCCTCGTTCCCTCCACCTCCGACACATATATCCTCTTGGTCAATCTTTCCTCACTCATTCTCTCCATGTGCCCAAACCATTTCAAAACACCCTCTTCTGCTCTCTCAACCATGCTCTTTTTATTTCCACACATCTCTCTTACCCTTACATTACTTACTCGATCAAACCACCTCACACCACACATTGTCCTCAAACATCTCATTTCCAGCACATCCACCCTCCTGCGCACAACTCTATCCATAGCCCACGCCTCGCAACCATACAACATTGTTGGAACCACTATTCCTTCAAACATACCCATTTTTGCTTTCCGAGATAATGTTCGTGACTTCCGCATATTCTTCAAGGCTCCCAGGATTTTCACCCCCTCCCCCACCCTATGATTCACTTCCGCTTCCATGGTTCCATCCACTGCCAGATCCACTCCCAGATATCTAAAACACTTTACTTCCTCCAGTTTTTCTCCATTCAAACTTACCTCCCAATTGACTTGACCGTCAACCCTACTGTACCTAATAATCTTGCTCTTATTCACATTTACTCTTAACTTTATATATACCTATATAATATTTATTATTTATTTATTATACTTTGTCACTGTCTCCCACGTTAGCAAGGTAGCGCAAGGAAACACGAAAGAATGGCCCAACCCTCCCTCATACACATGTATATACATACACGTCCACACACGCCCATATACATACCTATACATCTCAACGTATACATATATATACACACACAGACATATACATATATACATAGGTATATAATTCATACTGCCTGCCCTTATTCATTCCCATTGCCACCCCGTCACACATGAAATGACAACCCCCTCTCCCCACATGTGCACGAGGTATCACTAGGAAAAGACAACAAAGGCCACATGCGTTCACACTCAGTCTCTAGCTGTCATGTATAATGCACCGAAACCACAGCTCCCTTTCCACATCCAGGCCCCACAAAACTTTCCATGGTTTACCCCAGACGCTTCACATGCCCTGGTTCAATCCATTGACAGCATGCAACCCTGGTATACCACATCGTTCCAGTTCACTCTGTTCTTTGCGCGCCTTTCACCCTCCTGCATATTCAGGCCCTGATCACTCAAAATCTTTTTCACTCCATCTTTCCACTTCCAATATGGTCTCCCTTTTTCCTCGTTCCCTCCACCTATGACACATATATCCTCTTTGTCAATCTTTCCTCACTCATTCTCTCCATGTGACCAAACCAAATCAATAACCCTCTTCTGCTTTCTCAACCACACTCTTTTTATTACCACACACCTCTCTTACCCTATTATTACTTACTCGATCAAACCACCTCACGCCGCATATTGTCCTCAAACATCTCATTTCCAGCACATCCACCCTCCTCCACACAACTCTATCTATAGCCCATGCCTCGCAACCGTATAACATTGTCGGAACCACTATTCCTTAAAACATACCCATTTTTGCTTCCGAGATAAAGCTCTCACCTTTCACACATTTTTCAATGCTCCCAGAACTTTCGCCCCCTCCCCAACCCTATGACTCACTTCCACTTCCATGGTTCCATCTGCTGCCAAATCCACTTCCAGATATCTAAAACACTTCACTTCTTCCAGTTTTTCTCCATTCAAACTTACCTCCCAATTGATTTGACCCTCAACCCTACTGTACCAAATAACCTTGCTCTTATTCACATTTACTCTCAGCTTTCTTCTTTCACTCACTTTACCAAACTCAGTCACCAGCTTCTGCAGTTTCTCACCCAAATAAGCCACCAGGCTGTATCATCAGCGAACAACAACTGACTCACCTCCCAAGCTCTCTCATCTATAACAGCCTGCATACTTGCCCATCTCTCCAAAACTCTTGCATTCACTTCCCTGACAACCCCATCTATAAGCAAATTAAACAGCCATGGAGATATCACGCACCCCTGCCGCAAACCAACATTTACTGAGAACCAATCACTTTCCTCTCTTCCTACTCATACATATGCCTTACATCCTCAATAAAAACTTTTCTCTGCTTCTAACAACTTGCCTCCCACACCATATATTCTTAATACCTTCCACAGAGCATCTCTATCAACTCTATCATATGCCTTCTCCAGATCCATAAATGCTACATACAAATCCATTTGCTTTTCTAAGTATTTCTCACATACATTCTTCAAAGCAAACATCTGATCCACACATCCTCTACCATTTCTGAAACCACACTGCTCTTCCCCAGTCTGATGCTCTGTACATGCCTTCACTCTCTCAATCAATACCCTCCCATATAATTTCCCCAGAATACTCAACAAACTTATACCTTTGTAATATGAGCACTCGCCTTTTTCGCCTTTGCCTTTGTATAATGGCACTATGCAAGCATTCCGCCAATCCTTAGACACCTTACCATGAGTCATACATACATTAAATAACCTTACCAACTAGTCAACAATACAGTCACCCCCTTTTTTTAAGAAATTCCACTGCAATACCATCCAAACCTGCTGCCTTACCGGCTTTCATCTTCTGCAAAGCTTTTACTACCTCTTCTCTGTTTACCAAATCATTCTCCCTAACCCTCTCACTTTGCACACCACCTCGACCAAAACACCTTATATCTGCCACTCTGTCATCAAACACATTCAACAAACCTTCAAAATACTCACTCCGTCTCCTTCTCACATCACCACTACTTGTTATCACCTCCCCATTATCCCCTTTCACTAAAGTTCCCATTTGTTTCCTTGTCTTACGCACTTTATTTACCTCCTTCCAAAACATCTTTTTATTCTCCCTAGAGTTTAATGATACTCTCTCACCCCAACTCTCATTTGCTCTCTTTTTCACCTCTTGCACCTTTCTCTTGACCTCCTGCCTCTTTCTTTTATACATCTCCCAGTCATTTGCAGTATTTCATTGCAAGAATCATCCAAATGCCTCTCTCTTCTCTTTCACTAAAAATCTTACTTCTTCATCCCACCACTCACTACCCTTTTTAATCTGCCCACCTCCCATGCTTCTCATACCACAAGCATCTTTTGCGCAAGCCATCACTGCTTCCCTAAATACATCACATTCCTCCCCCACTCCTCTTACGTCCTTTGTTCTCACCTTTTTCCATTCTGTACTCAGTCTCTCCTGGTACTTCCTCACACATGTCTCCTTCCCAAGCTCACTTACTCTCACCACTCTCTTCACCCGGAACATTCTCTCTTCTTTTCTAAAAACCTCTACAAATCTTCACCTTCGCCTCTGCAAGATAATGATCAGACATCCCTCCAGTTGCACCTCTCAGCACATTAAGATCCAAAAGTCTCTCTTTTGCACGCCTATCAATCAACACGTAATCCAATAACGCTCTCTGGCCATCTCTCCTACTTACATATGTATACTTATGTATATCTCTCTTTTTAGACCAGGTATTCCCAATCACCAGTCCTTTTTCAGCACATAAATCTACAAGGTCTTCACCATTTCCATTTGCAACACTGAACACCCCAGGTACACCAATTATTCCCTCAACTGCCACATTACTCACCTTTGCATTCAAATCACCCATCACTATAACCTGGTCTCGTGCATCAAAACTACTAACACACTCACTCAGCTGCTCCCAAAACACTTGCCTCTCATGATCATCCTTCTCATGCCTAGGTGCATATGTACCAATAATCAACCATCTCTCTCCATCCGCTTTCATTTTTACCCATAGCACTCTAGAATTTACTTTCTTACACTCTATTACATACTCCCACCACTCATGTTTCAGGTGTATTGCTACTCCTTCCCTTGCTCTTGTCCTCCCACTAACCCCTGACTTTACTCCCAAAACATTCCCAAACCACTCTTCCCCTTTACCCTTGAGCTTCGTTTCACTCAGAGCCAAAACATCCAGGTTCCTTTCCTCAAACATACTACCCATCTCTCCTATTTTCTCATCTTGGTTACATTCACACACATTTAGACACCCCAGTCTGAGCCTTCGAGGAGGATGAGCACTCCCCGCGTGACTCCTTCTTCTGTTTCCCCTTTTAGAAAGTTAAAATACAGGGAGGGGAGGGTTTCCAGCCCCCCTCTCCTGTCCCCTTTAGTCGCCTTCTATGACACATGAGGAATGCGTGGGAAGTATTCTTTCTCCCCATCCCCCTAAAATTTAGTGATACTCTCTCACCCCAACCCTCATTTGCCCTCTTTTTCACCTCTTACGCCTTTCTCTTGACCTCCTGCCTCTTTCTTTTATACATCTCCCAGTCATTAGCTTTATTTCCCTGCAAAAACATCCAAGTGCCTCTCTCTTCTCTTTCACTAATAATCTTACTTCTTCATCCCACCACTCACTACCCTTTCTAATCTGCCCACCTCCCACGCTTCTCATGCCACAAGCATCTTTTACGCAAGCCATCACTGCTTCCCTAAATACATCCCATTCCTCTCCAACTCCCCTTTATGTCCTTTGCTCTCACCTTTTTCCGTTTTGTACTCAGTCTCTCCTGGTACTTCCTCACACATGTCTCCTTCCCAAGCTCACTTACTCTGACCACTCTCTTCACCCCAACATTCTCTCTTCTTTTCTGAAAACCCCTACAAATCTTCACCTTCGCCTCTGCAAGATAATGATCAGACGTCCCTCCAGTTGCACCTCTCAGCACATTAATATCCAAAAGTCTCTTTTGCGGGCCTATCAATTACCACATAATCCAATAATGCTCTCTGGCCATCTCTCCTACTTACATACATACTTATGTATATGTCTCTTTTTAAATCAGGTTTTCCCAATCACCAGTCCTTTTTCAGTGCACGAATCTACAAGCTCTTCACCATTTCCATTTACAACACTGAACACCCCATATACACCAGTTATTCCCTCAACTGCCACATTACTCACCTTTGCATTCAAATCACCCATCACTATAACCCGGTCTCGTGTATCAAAACTACTGACACACTCACTCAGCTGCTCCCAAAACTCTTGCCTTTCATGATCTTTCTTCTCATGCCAAGGTGCATATGCACCAATAATCACCCATCTCTCTCGATCCACTTTCATTTTTACCAATATCAATCTAGAGCTTACTTTCTTACACTCTATCACATACTCCCACCACTCCTGTTTCAGGAGTAGTGCTACTCCTTCCCTTGCTCTTGTCCTCTCCAGCCCCTGACTTTACTCCCAAGACATTCCCAAACCACTCTTCCCCTTTACCCTTGAGCTTCATTTCACTCAGAGCCAGAACATCCAGGTTCCTTTACTCAAACATACTACCTATCTCTCCTTTTTTCTCATCTTGGTTTCATCCACACACATTTAGACACCCCAATCTGAGCCTTTGAGGAGGATGAGCACTCCCCGCATGACTCCTTCTTCTGTTTCCCCTTTTAGAAAGTTGAAATACAAGGAGGGGAGGGTTTCTAGCCCCCTGCTCCTGTTCCCTTTAGTCGCCTTGTACGACGTGAGGAATGTGTGGGAAGTATTCTTTCTTCCCTATCCCCAGGGATACATATTCGTACTAGCTGCCTTCATCCATGGCCATATATATACATATATGCACATGCACATATACTTTTGTATACATACATACATATACATACATGTACACATACATATAAACACATGTATGTACATATTCATACTTACTCTCCTTCAGCCATTCCAAGCATCACCACACCCCACAGGAAACAGCACACATGCATGAAAGAAAAGAAAAAAAGTAACATATATTCTCCTCTTTCCCCCCTCCCCACAATTGATCACCTCCTGCATCAGTTAGGTAGTGCGGGGAAACAGACAAAGAAAGGCCACATCTGCTCACATCCATTTATGAACTGTCATGGGTAATTCACCGAAAACTCAGCTCTCTATCCACATCCAGGCCCCACAGACCTTTCCATGGTTTACCCAGGACATTTCGCATCCCCTGGTTCAGCTCATTGATGGCACATTGTCCCTAGTTTATCATATCATTCCAATTCACTCTATTTTGTGAATGCCTTTCACCTTCCTGCATGTTTAGGCTCTGATTGCTCACAGTCTTTTTCACTCCATCCTTCCATCTCCAACTTTGTCTTGCAGTTACCTCCCCAGCCACACCATCCATAAACAAATTAAACAACCATGGGTTGTCACACACCCCTGCCACAGATTGGCATTCACTAGGAACTAATCACTCTCCTCTCTTCTTACTCATACATATACCTTACATCCTTAGTAAAAACTTATCACTGCTTCTAGCGACTTACCTCCCACACCATATACTCCTAAGACCTTCCACAAAGCATCTCTAACCGCTCTATCTTATGCCTTCTTCAGATCCACAAATGCTATATATAAATCCATCTGTTTTTCTTAGTATTTCTCACATATATTCTTCAAAGCAAACACCTGATCCACACATCCTCTACCACTTCTGAAACCACACTGCTCTTCCCCGATCTGATGCTCTGTACATCCCTTGACGTTCTCAGTGAATACCCTCCCATATAATTTTTAAGGGATACTCAACCAACTTATGCCTCTGTAGTTTGAATACTTACCTTTATCCCCTTTGCCTTTGGACAATATATTTTTTTTTTTTTTTTTTTTTTTTTTTTTTTTTATACTTTGTCGCTGTCTCCCGCGTTTGCGAGGTAGCGCAAGGAAACAGACGAAAGAAATGGCCCAACCCCCCCCCATACACATGTACATACACACGTCCACACACGCAAATATACATACCTACACAGCTTTCCATGGTTTACCCCAGACGCTTCACATGCCTTGATTCAATCCACTGACAGCACGTCAACCCCTGTATACCACATGACTCCAATTCACTCTATTCCTTGCCCTCCTTTCACCCTCCTGCATGTTCAGGCCCCGATCACACAAAATCTTTTTCACTCCATCTTTCTACCTCCAATTTGGTCTCCCTCTTCTCCTCGTTCCCTCCACCTCCGACACATATATCCTCTTGGTCAATCTCTCCTCACTCATTCTCTCCATGTGCCCAAACCATTTCAAAACACCCTCTTCTGCTCTCTCAACCACGCTCTTTTTATTTCCACACATCTCTCTTACCCTTACGTTACTTACTCGATCAAACCACCTCACACCACACATTGTCCTCAAACATCTCATTTCCAGCACATCCATCCTCCTGCGCACATCTCTATCCATAGCCCACGCCTCGCAACCATACAACATTGTTGGAACCACTATTCCCTCAAACATACCCATTTTCGCTTTCCGAGATAATGTTCTCGACTTCCACACATTTTTCAAGGCTCCCAAAATTTTCGCCCCCTCCCCCACCCTATGATCCACTTCCACTTCCATGGTTCCATCCGCTGACAGATCCACTCCCAGATATCTAAAACACTTCACTTCCTCCAGTTTTTCTCCATTCAAACTCACCTCCCAATTGACTTGACCCTCACCCCTACTGTACCTAATAACCTTGCTCTTATTCACATTTACTCTCAACTTTCTTCTTCCACACACTTTACCAAACTCAGTCACCAGCTTCTGCAGTTTCTCACATGAATCAGCCACCAGCGCTGTATCATCAGCGAACAACAACTGACTCACTTCCCAAGCTCTCTCATCCCCAACAGACTTCATACTTGCCCCTCTTTCCAGGACTCTTGCATTTACCTCCCTTACAACCCCATCCATAAACAAATTAAACAACCATGGAGACATCACACACCCCTGCCGCAAACCTACATTCACTGAGAACCAATCACTTTCCTCTCTTCCTACACGTACACATGCCTTACATCCTCGATAAAAACTTTTCACTGCTTCTAACAACTTGCCTCCCACACCATATATTCTTAATACCTTCCACAGAGCATCTCTATCAACTCTATCATATGCCTTCTCCAGATCCATAAATGCTACATACAAATCCATTTGCTTTTCTAAGTATTTCTCACATACATTCATATATATGTATATGATTTTATTTTTGTTTTCATTATACAATGTCGCTGTCTCCTGCGTTAGTGAGATAGCGTAAGGAAACAGACGAAAGAATGGCCCAACCCACCCACATATACATGTATATACATAAACGCCCACACATGCACATATACATATCAATACAGCATCAATTTTTTCTCATCTTGGTTACAGACATACACATTTAGATACCCCAATCTGAGCCTTTGAGGAGGATAGGCACTCCCCGCATGACTCCTTCTGTTTCCCCTTTTAGAAAGTTAAAATACAAGAAGGGGAGGGATTCTAGCCCCCACTCCCGTCCCCTTTAGTCGCCTTCTACGACACGGGGGGAATGCGTGAAAGTATTCTTTCTCCCCTATCCCCAGAGATAATATATATATTTATATCTATTTATTTTGCTTTGTCGCTGTCTCCTGCGTTAGTGAGGTAGCGCAAGGAAACAGACGAAAGAATGGCCCAACCCACCCACATACATGTCCACACACGCACATATACATACCTATACATCTCACTGTATACATATATATACACACACAGACATATACATACCTATACATCTCACCGTATACATATATATACACACACAGACATATACATATATACACATTTACATAATTCATACTATCTACCTTTATTCATTCCCATCGCCACCCCGCCACACATGAAAAAACAAACCCCTCCCCTCGCATGTGCACGAGGTAGCTCTAGGAAAAGACATCAAAGGACACATTTGTTCACACTTAGTCTCTAGCTGTCATGTATAATGCACCGAAACCATAGCTCCTTTTCCACATCCAGGCCCAACAGAACTTTCCATAGTTTACCCCAGACGCTTCACATGCCCTGTTTCAATGCACTGACAGCATGGCGACCCCGGTATACCACATCGTTCCAATTCACTCTATTCCTTGCACGTCTTTCTCCCTCCTGCATGTTCAGGCTCCGATCACTCAAAATCTTTTTCACTCCATCTTTCCACCTCCAATTTGGTCTCCCACTTCTCGTTCCCTCCACCTCTGACACATACACCCTCTTTGTCAATCTTTCCTCACTCATTCTTTCCATGTGACCAAACCTTTTCAAAACACCCTTTTCTGCTCTCTCAACCACACTCTATTCATTACCACACATCTCTCTTACCCTTTCATTGCTTACTCGATCAAACCACCTCACACCACATATTGTCCTCAAACATCTCATTTTCAGCACATCCACCCTCCTCCACACAACCCTATATATAGCTCATGCCTCACAACCATATAACATTGTTGGAACCACTATTCCTTCAAACATACCCATTTTTGCTTTCCGAGATAACGCCCTCGCCTTCCATATGTTCCTCAACACTCCTAGAACCCTCGCCCCCTCCCTATGACTCACTTCTGCTTCCATGGTTCCATCTGCTGCCAAATCCACTCCCAGATATCTAAAACACTTCACTTCCTCCAGTTTTTCTCCATTCAAACTTACCTCCCAATTGACTTGTCCCTCAACCCTACTGAGCCTAATAACCAAGCTCTTATTCACATGTACTCTCAGCTTTCTTGTTTCACACACTTTACCAAACTCAGTCACCAACTTATGCACTTTCTCACCCAAATATGCCACCAGTGCTGTATCATCAGAGAACAACTGACTCACTTCCCAAGCCCTCTCATCCACAACAGACTGCATACTTGCCCCTCTCTTCAAAACTCATGCATTCACCTCCCTAACAACCCCATTCATAAACAAATTAACCATGGAAACATCATGCACCCGTGCTGCAAACAGACATTCACTGGGAACCAATCACTTTCTTCTCTTCCTACATGTACACATGCCTTACATCCTTGATAAAAGCTTTTCACTGCTTCTAGCAACTTACCTTCCACACCATATACACTTAATACCTTCCACAGAGCATCTCTATCAACTCTATCATATGCCTTCTCCAGATCCATAAATGCTACATACAAATCCATTTGTTTTTCTAACTATTTCTAACAGACATTCTTCAAAGCAGACACCTGATCCACACATCCTCTACCACTTCTGACACCACATTGATCTTCCCCAATCTGATGCTCTGTACATTCCTTGACCTTCTCAATCAATACGCTCCCATATAACTTCACAGGAATACTCAGCAAACTTATACCTCTGTAATTTGAACACTCACCTTTATCCCCTTTGCCTTTGTACAGTGGTACTATGCTTGCATTCAGCCAATCCTCAGGCACTTCACCATTAACCATGCATGCATTGAATATCCTCACCAACCAGTCAACAACATAGTCACCCCCTTTTTTTTTTAGTAAATTCCACTGCAATACCATCCAAACTTGCCACCTTGCCAGCTTTCATCTTCCTTAAAGCTTTCACTACCTCTTCTCTGTTTACCAAATCATTCTCCCAGACCCTATCACTTCGCACACCACCTTGAACAAAATACTCTATATCTGCCCACTTTATCATCAAAACCTTCAAAATGTCAACAAACCTTCAAAATACTCACTCCATCTCCCTCCCACTTCAAAGCATCTTTTTATTCTTCCTAAAACTCTCATTTGCCCTCTTTTTCATCAAACACATTCAAGAAACCTTCAAAATTCTCACTCCATCTCCCTCTTACTTCACCGCTACCTGTTATTACCTCCCAATTTGCCCGCTTCACCAATGTTCCCATTTGTTCTCTTGTTTTACACACTTTATTTACCTCCTTTCAAAACATTTTTTATTCTTCCTAAAACTCTCATTTGCCCTCTTTTTCACCTCTTGCACCTTTCTCTTGACCTCTTGCCAAACTACATCCTATTTCTCCCCCCACTCCCCTTATGTCATTTGCTCTCACTTTTTTCCATTCAGCACTCAATCTCTCTTGGCACTTTCTCACACAAGTCTCCTTTCCAAGCTCACTTACTCTCACCACTATCTTCACCCCAATATTCTCTCTTCTTTTCTGAAAACCTCCAAATATCTTCACCTTCGCCTCCACAAGATAATGATCAGGCATCCTCCATTTGCTCCTCTCAGTACATTAACATCCAAAAGGGGATTAGGGGAGGAATGGGATGTACTTAGGGAAGCAATGATGGCTTGCGCAAAAGATGCCTGTGGCATGAGAAAGGTGGGAGGTGGGTGGATTAGAAACGGTAGTGAGTGGTGGGATGAAGAAGTAAGATTGTTACTGAAAGAGAAGAGAGAGGCATTTAGATGATTTTTACAGGGAAATAGTGCAAATGACTTGGAGATGTATAAAAGAAAGAGGCAAGAGGTCAAGAGAAAGGTGCAAGAAGTGAAAAAGAGGGCAAATGAGAGTTGGGGTGAGAGAGTATCATCAAATATGTTTTGGAAGGAGGTAAATAAAGTGCGTAAGACAAGAGAACAAATGGGAACATTGGTGAAGGGGGCAAATGGGGAGGTGATAACAAGTAGTAGTGAAGTGAGAGGGAGTTGGAGTAAGTATTTTGAAGGTTTGTTGAATGTGTTTGATGATAGAGTGGGAGATATAGGGTATTTTGGTCGAGGTGGTGTGCGAAGTGAGAGGGTCAGGGAGAATGATTTGGTAAACAGAGAAGAGGTAGTGAAAGCTTTGCGAAATGATGAGAGCCAGCAAGGTGGCAGGTTTTGGTTGGTATTGCAGTGGAATATATTAAAGGAGGTGGTGACTATGTTGTTGACTGGTTGGTGAGGGTATTCAGTATATGTATGATTCATGGTGAAGTGCCTGAGGATTGGCAGAATGCATGTATAGTGCCATTGTACAAAGGCAAAGTCGATAAAGGTGAGTGTTCAGATTACAGAGGTATAAGTTTGTTGAGTATTCCTCGTAAATTATATGGGAAGGTATTGATTGAGAGGGTGAAGGCATCCACATCCAAGCTCCACAGACCTTTCCATGGTTTACCCCAGAAGCTTCACATGCCCTGATTCAATCCATTTAAAGCACGTTGACCCCAATATACCACATTGTTCCATTTCATTCTATTTCTTGCATGCCTTTCACCCTCCTGTATGTTCAGGCCTCGATAGCTCAAAATCTTTTTCACTTCATCCTTCCACCTAAAGTTTGGTTTCTCGCTTCTCCTTCCCTCCACCTCTGACAAATATATCCTCTTTGTCAATCTTTCCTCACTCCTTCTCTCCATGTGTCCAAATCACTTCAATGCACCCTCTTCTGCTCTCTCAACAACACTCCTAATTACCACACATCTTTCTTACCCTTACATTACTTACTCGATCAAACCACCTCACACCACATATTGTTTGCAAACATTTCATTTCCAACACATTCACCCTCCTGTGCACAACCCTATCTATAGCCCATGCCTTGCAACCATATAACGTTGTTAGAACCATTATTCCTTGAAACATACCCATTTTTGCTCTCCAAGATAACATTCTTGACTTCCACACATTCTTCAACGCTCCCTGAACCTTTGTCCCCTCTCTCACCTTGTGACTCACTTCTGCTTCCATGGTTCCATCTACTGCTAAGTCCACTCCCAGATGTCTAAATCACTAATGATGATAATAATAATGATAATGATAATAATAATGATAATAATAATAATAATAATAATAATAATAATAATAATAATAATAATAATAATGATAATAATAATGATAATAATAATGGGAGGTGGGTTGATTAGAGAGGGTAGTGAGTGGTAGGATGAAGAAGTAAGATTATTAGTGAAAGAGAAGAGAGAGGCATTTGGACGATTTTTGCAGGGAAAAAATGCAATTGAGTGGGAGATGTATAAAAGATAGAGACAGGAGGTCAAGAGAAAGGTGCAAGAGGTGAAAAAGAGGGCAAATGAGAGTTGGGGTGAGAGAGTATCATTAAATTTTAGGGAGAATAAAAAGATGTTCTGGAAGGAGGTAAATAAAGTGCGTAAGACAGTGCGGCAGGGATGTGTGATGTCTCCATGGTTGTTTAATTTGTTTATGGATGGGGTTGTTAGGGAGGTAAATGCAAGAGTTTTGGAAAGAGGGGCAAGTATGAAGTCTGTTGGGGATGAGAGAGCTTGGGAAGTGAGTCAGTTGTTGTTCGCTGATGATACAGCGCTGGTGGCTGATTCATGTGAGAAACTGCAGAAGCTGGTGACTGAGTTTGGTAAAGTGTGTGGAAGAAGAAAGTTAAGAGTAAATGTGAATAAGAGCAAGGTTATTAGGTACAGTAGGGTTGAGGGTCAAGTCAATTGGGAGGTGAGTTTGAATGGAGAAAAACTGGAGGAAGTGAAGTGTTTTAGATATCTGGGAGTGGATCTGGCAGCGGATGGAACCATGGAAGCGGAAGTGGATCATAGGGTGGGGGAGGGGGCGAAAATTCTGGGGGCCTTGAAGAATGTGTGGAAGTCGAGAACATTATCTCGGAAAGCAAAAATGGGTATGTTTGAAGGAATAGTGGTTCCAACAATGTTGTATGGTTGCGAGGCGTGGGCTATGGATAGAGTTGTGCGCAGGAGGATGGATGTGCTGGAAATGAGATGTTTGAGGACAATGTGTGGTGTGAGGTGGTTTGATCGAGTGAGTAACGTAAGGGTAAGAGAGATGTGTGGAAATAAAAAGAGCGTGGTTGAGAGAGCAGAAGAGGGTGTTTTGAAGTGGTTTGGGCACATGGAGAGAATGAGTGAGGAAAGATTGACCAAGAGGATATATGTGTCGGAGGTGGAGGGAACGAGGAGAAGAGGGAGACCAAATTGGAGGTGGAAAGATGGAGTGAAAAAGATTTTGTGTGATCGGGGCCTGAACATGCAGGAGGGTGAAAGGAGGGCAAGGAATAGAGTGAATTGGAGCGATGTGGTATACCGGGGTTGACGTGCTGTCAGTGGATTGAATCAAGGCATGTGAAGCGTCTGGGGTAAACCATGGAAAGCTGTGTAGGTATGTATATTTGCGTGTGTGGACGTATGTATATACATGTGTATGGGGGGGGGTTGGGCCATTTCTTTCGTCTGTTTCCTTGCGCTACCTCGCAAACGCGGGAGACAGCGACAAAGTATAAAAAAAAAAAAAAAAGACAAGGGAGCAAATGGGAACTTCAGTGAAGGGGGCTAATGGGGAGGTGATAACAAGTAGTGGTGATGTGAGAAGGAGATGGAGTGAGTATTTTGAAGGTTTGTTGAATGTGTTTGATGATAGAGTGGCAGATATAGGGTGTTTTGGTCGAGGTGGTGTGCAAAGTGAGAGGGTTAGGGAAAATGATTTGGTAAACAGAGAAGAGGTAGTAAAAGCTTTGTGGAAGATGAAAGCCGGCAAGGCAGCAGGTTTGGATGGTATTGCAGTGGAATCTGTTAAAAAATGGGGTGACTGTATTGTTGACTGGTTGGTAAGGTTATTTAATGTATGTATGATTCATGGAATCAAGGCATGTGAAGCGTCTGGGGTAAACCATGGAAAGCTGTGTAGGTATGTATATTTGCGTGTGTGGACGTATGTATATACATGTGTATGGGGGGGGTTGGGCCATTTCTTTCGTCTGTTTCCTTGCGCTACCTCGCAAACGCGGGAGACAGCGACAAAGTATAATAGATAAAAAAAAATATATAATGATTCATGGTGAGGTGCCTGAGGATTGGCGGAATGCGTGCATAGTGCCATTGTACAAAGGCAAAGGGGATAAGAGTGAGTGCTCAAATTACAGAGGTATAAGTTTGTTGAGTATTCCTGGTAAATTATATGGGAGGGTATTGATTGAGAGGGTGAAGGCATGTACAGAGCATCAGATTGGGGAAGAGCAGTGTGGTTTCACAAGTGGTAGAGGATGTGTAGATCAGGTGTTTGCTTTGAAGAATGTATGTGAGAAATACTTAGAAAAGCAAAAGGATTTGTATGTAGCATTTATGGATCTGGAGAAGGCATATGATAGAGTTGATGGAGATGCTCTGTGGAAGGTATTAAGAATATATGGTGTGGGAGGCAAGTTGTTAGAAGCAGTGAAAAGTTTTTATCGAGGATGTAAGGCATGTGTACGTGTAGGAAGAGAGGAAAGTGATTGGTTCTCAGTGAATGTAGGTTTGCGGCAGGGGTGTGTGATGGGGTTGTTAGGGAGGTGAATGCAAGAGTTTTGGAAAGAGGGGCAAGTATGAAGTCTGTTGTGGATGAGAGAGCTTGGGAAGTGAGTCAGTTGTTGTTCGCTGATGATACAGCGCTGGTGGCTGATTCATGTGAGAAACTGCAGAAGCTGGTGAGTGAGTTTGGTAAAGTGTGTGAAAGAAGAAAGTTAAGAGTAAATGTGAATAAGAGCAAGGTTATTAGGTACAGTAGGGTTGAGGGTCAAGTCAATTGGGAGGTAAGTTTGAATGGAGAAAAACTGGAGGAAGTAAAGTGTTTTAGATATCTGGGAGTGGATCTGGCAGCGGATGGAACCATGGAAGCGGAAGTGAATCATAGGGTGGGGGAGGGGGCGAAAATTCTGGGAGCCTTGAAGAATGTGTGGAAGTCGAGAACATTATCTCGGAAAGCAAAAATGGGTATGTTTGAAGGAATAGTGGTTCCAACAATGTTGTATGGTTGCGAGGTGTGAGCTATGGATAGAGTTGTGCGCAGGAGGGTGGATGTGCTGGAAATGAGATGTTTGAGGACAATGTGTGGTGTGAGGTGGTTTGGTCGAGTAAGTAATGTAAGGGTAAGAGAGATGTGTGGAAATAAAAAGAGCGTGGTTGAGAGAGCAGAAGAAGGTGTTTTGAAATGGTTTGGGCACATGGAGAGAATGAGTGAGGAAAGATTGACCAAGAGGATATATGTGTCGGAGGTGGAGGGAACGAGGAGAAGTGGGAGACCAAATTGGAGGTGGAAAGATGGAGTGAAAAAGATTTTGAGTGATCGGGGCCTGAACATACAGGAGGGTGAAAGGCAGGCAAGGAATAGAGTGAATTGGATCGATGTGGTATACCGGGGTTGACGTGCTGTCAGTGGATTGAATCAGGGCATGTGAAGCGTCTGGGGTAAACCATGGAAAGTTGTGTGGGGCCTGGATGTGGAAAGGGAGCTTTGGTTTCGGGCATTATTACATGACAGCTAGAGACTGAGTGTGAACGAATGGGGCCTTTGGTGTCTTTCCTAGCGCTACCTCGCACACATGAGGGGGGAGAGGGTTGTTATTCCATGTGTGGCGAGGTGGTGATGGGAACAAATAAAGGCAGACAGTATGTATTATGTACCTGTGTATATATGTATATGTCTGTGTGTGTATATATATGTGTACATTGAGATGTATGGGTATGTATGTTTGCGTGTGTGGACGTGTATGTATATACATGTGTATGTGGGTGGATTGGGCCATTTCTTTCGTCTGTTTCCTTGCGCTACCTCGCAAACGCGGGAGACAGCGACAAAGCAAAATGAAATAAAATAAATAAATAAAATAATAATGATAATAATGATAATGATATTGATAATAATAATAGTAATTTTGACGATAATAGTAATAATGATAATAGTAACTTGGAAGAAATCTGTAAAAATAAAGAATGCGAATAAGAACATTGGTGAAGGTGGGAAAAGAGGAAGTGGTAACTGGTAATGATGAAGTGATTAGGAGATGGAGTGAGTATTTTGATGGACTGCTGATTGTGTTTCTGATAGGATGGCATGTATAGGTTCTTTGGGTTAGTGTGGTATGTGAAAATTGAGAGTCATGGAGTGTGGTTCATTGAAGAGAAAAGAGGTGGTGAAAGCCTTATGTAAGATGAAATGCCACAAGTTGATTGGAGTGGATGATATTGTGGAGTGGATGATATTGCATTTGAATTTATCAAGAAAAGGGATGACTGTGATGTTGATTGGTTAGTAAGGATTTTCAGGGTATGTTTGGATCATGGTGAGGTACCTGAGGATTGGCACTGTATAAAGACAAGGGGAATAAGAATGAGTGTTCATACTACAGATATATTAGTTTGCTGAGTTTTCCTGTTATGTTGTATGGATGTGTAGTGATTGAGAGGGTGAAGGCATGTATAGAGCATCAGATTGGGGAGAAGCAGTGTGGTTTTCAAAAATGGTAGAGGATGTGTGGATTAGATGTATGCTTTAAAGACTGTGTGTGAGAAATACTTAGGGAAATAGATGGATTTGTATGTGGCATTTATGGATCTGGAGAAAACATATGTCAAGGTTGATAGAAATGCCTTGTGGAAGGTCTTAAGAGTATACAGTGTGGGAAGAACCCTTCTGTTAGCAATGAGAAGTTTTTATCAAGGTTATAAAACAGGTGTGCAAGTTGGAAGAGAGGAGAGTGAATTATTTGAAGTGAAGGTTGGTCTTTGGCAAGGATGCTTGATGTGTTTGTAGATGGGGTGGTGGTGGAGGGGAGGTAAGTGCAAGAGTCTTAGAGAGGGGGGGTACATATACAGTCTGGAGGTGATGAGAGGGCCTGGGAAGTGAGTCAGTTGTTATTTGTTGATGATTCAGCACTGGTGGAAGATTCATGTGAGAAACTGCAGAAAATGGTGACTGAGATTGGAAGTATGCGAAAGGAGGATGCTTAGAGTAAATGTGATTTAAAACAAGGTCATTAGGTATATGAGGGTTGAGGGATAGGTTAGTTATGGGTGTGATTTTGACTGGAGAAAAAGTGGAGGAAGTGAATTGTCTTAGATATCTAGGAGTGGATGTGGCAGTGAATGGAATTGTGGAAGTGGAAATGAGTTATAGGGTGGGTGAGGGGGTGAAGGTTCTGGAAGCACTGAAGAATGTGTGGAAAGTGAGAATGTTATTTAGGAGGGCAAAAATGGGTATTTGAAGGTACAGTAGTCCCAACAATGTTACATGAATGCAAGGCATGGGCTATAGATAAGGCTGTATGTAGGAGGGTGGGTGTGTTAGAAATGAAATGTTTTAGGACAGTATGTGGTGTGAAGTGATTTGATTAAGTAAGTAATGAAAGGTCAAGAGAGAGGTAAGGTAATAAAGAGTGTGGATGAGAGAGAAGAAGGTGTGTTGAAATAGTTTGGACATATTTTGAGAGAATGAGTGAGGAAAGGTTGACAAAGAGGACATATGTGTCAGAGATGGATGGAACAAGAACAGGGAGACCAAATTCGAGATGAAAGGATGGAGTATAAAAGACTTTACGGTATGGTTTCAGGAGATAAGTAGCTTGACTTTAGAGGATGCTTCATAATTTATGTGCTCACTGCCAGACAGGATGAATGCATTATGGGGATACATCATGCTAATATGGTAATGTGTAAAACAAGATTTCTCTTGTTCATCAATTAAATTTTTACTGCTTTTTAGATCACCAAACTTATACACCATGAGATATATCAAGGTTGATTGTGATGGGTTTATTGGGGCCTCTTTGACTTTATTTTGTGTAAAGCAAGTGCTTGCAGAACAGCATACAAATGCTAGAAATCTTTTGTAAACTACTCCTGTGACACCAAGAAGATATATGAAACAAGCACTGTTGTACCCTGAAAATTATGTGCTTGGCACACTTGCATGTGCACATATTTTAGTCAGTTCAGTCAACCCCTGGATCTATGATTAGATACATGTTGAATTAGCTGTGCATTAAAGCTTTGCCAGTAAGAAGGGGATTAATTTATGATAACGATGATTGATAAATTTTTCAGGTGTTACCTGGCTCTTCTTGCATGAGCTTACAAAGCACTTGAAGTCACCTTTGATGAGTTTGTATCATTGTTAGAGGATGAAAGGAGCACAATGATGTCAAAGAACTTCTCATTCCAACGTTGTTCTTCATTTCCCTGCTACTGATCGGGTATATTTATATTTTAACATACAGAAAGTCTTTTCATCACTTTAGCTCCAAGACCTCAATATATTTGGAATATACCCCTATGTATTCAGGAACTTTAGTCTTTAGATAGAGTCTGAGTGTGGGAAAACTTTGATTACAGTTACTTGCACCTTTTTATTGTTATTTGCTCAATATGTTTAAGTGTATTTCTTAGTTGATTTTCTGCTTAGTACTTTAGTGTAGGATAAATTAAACTATTAGTAGCTCATGATATATTCTTGGTATTAGGTCAGATGTTGAAGTTATGTATGTAGTCATTTAGCAGCATTCTCTGATGAAAAATGGTGATTAACTTTTACATACACATTATTACAAGAAACAGAGTACTCTCCTTTTGTCTTGCTTTATTCCTCCAAGTGCTTTGACAGTTGCTTAGACAAGAATAATTTAATTGTCAGAGACTTATAGATGACATCATGGAAATCAGATTCTTAGCTTATATGTGACATCATGGAAATCAGACTCTTAGTCTTTAAAACTAGTTATGTATGGCATTATATGCTGATTGAAGTTGATTAACTTAAAGCACTTACCTTACTGGAAAAGAGTTCGTCTAGGAAAATGCAGAGTTGTTAATTGTAGGCAAATATTATCAGAAGAAGGTATTGTTCTGAAAAGAAGAACAATTTTGCCAGCTGATGATGAAAATTTTGTAGCATTATCTAAATATATATATTTACCAAATGTGTCCAGATTTACTAATAGTAGTGATAGATGTGCTATTAGGTTTTGACAGAACTTTTCAGGCAGTCATGTATTACATACATTACAATGCATAGTAAAATTATTTGTTATATTTACAGTATGTTTTGAATGAACTCAGATATTACTTGCAGTATCTTGCTCTTGAGTTCTACACATTTTTTGCTGGTCATATTTGGTCAGCTTGCTTTTTGTTATGGATGTATGGGTGAGTTTAACATATCTTTCAATAACTTCAAGGCATTTTGTTATTCATCATTATCAGTGTTCCGTTAGTAATTCAGATATAGGTATTGCCATGTGAAAGTTTGATAATGTATTATTAAAGAATGTTAGAGAAAAAGGGCAACATAAGGAAATTGACTACTAAAACTGCAGAAATTATGGATTAATTTTCCTTGGGTATCAACTTACAGCAAGAGACCATGGCTCTTTCATTTATTTAATTATTCATTTTGTTTCTGTGAATGCTTTGGGCCATCCTTGTCACTTTGCAGCTATTTTTATACTTTTTGAAAGAAGGCAACTATACAAGATGTTCATAAGGAAAAAAAGGAGTAAGTAAAATTCTTATGAATTACTAATGTCTTATGTTTTGCCAACTTGCAATTCTAAGTTATAGTTATGCAGTCAGCTTAATTTTCTGTTATTGTTGTGCCCTTTTCAATAGAGGCATATCATAAGGATCTATTTGCTGGTATTATTGACATTGTAATCATCAGCATCCTCACTTTTATACTTGTTTTAGTTTTTACTATACAGTGGAGTGACACCGAGTTTTTCAAAACACTTGTAATATCTTGGTAAATGTTCACACAGGTCAGCATTACATGACGTGAAGCTCTTAGAATGAATTTTTGGTCTTTACACTTGTCAGCAAAGCAGCCTGGCTACTTTTGTTGTTATTAAGATGTTGTACAGTATATATATAGGCATGGCTCTTGCTTTGAATGCATTGATTAATGTTTATAAGATAATATATTTTCGTTTTTTATGGAAGCAGAAAATTATCTTGTGTAGTGCACAATCTAATATACATTTGATGTATACCTGTGTACTGCATCTGCTTTTCTTATGGCTTGCATATTAAAGATTCAATAATTTATTACATGTTTAGTGAATTTCATTAATCATCTAACTGCTGTTGAACTGAGAAATTTTGGGTTTATACATCATTTAAACTTACTAACCAGCAGAAAAAAGAACATATCCTTTACTAAGATCAGTTTGAAAATATTATTATTGTATTGAGCAATCGTATTATATTAACCTCTCTATATATCTTGTGCTGTATATCCATGCCATAAACCCCAGGCGGTGATGGGCAACAAAGTCATGCATTGAGCTACCTAATCTGTGTTGCAAAGAATTTACATTTCCTAGTTGTGCTGAAAATCTTTTTATGTGTATGAAATTTGGATATACCAATAAATTTGTGTGATAGTTTCTAGTGGACCAATATTTTTGTGGACCGGATGATGAGTTAGTCATGCCCATCACTAACCTACTGCATTAAGTAGTGAAATGAAGTTCTGCATTTTCTTTATTTTTTATTGGATTTATGGATGCTGATATGTTTACATATAAATGTACATATAAATCACTTAGCATAAAGCTTAATGGAGAATATTAATATTTGACCTGTCTATATTCATTGGTTTATACGATCTTTATGTTCCTTCAACAGTTTCCCATCGAGATGTCCATGCCTTGGATTCTTACTGACCATATCCTCCGCACCAAAGATGCTTCAATGATGGAGTAAGATATATTTCTATTTTATGAAGACTTTATATTTTTATCTTGAAGGATAATGATACTATTATTATTATTTGATCTAAGGGAACAGTATGTTCCCCACTATAACTATCATTCTACCGTCAGTGGCTATATCTCACAATGCAGTAGAAATGACAGTGCAGAATCCACACCTAGTGCTTCTTTTATGGCATGATTTAGTGTTTCTTAGAACCAGTTCCTTTTTTCCACGCATAAAATCTCACTGTCCTGCTACCTCACCATTAATTTGTCTTTAGGTTTATGTGACATTTCACTTAGGTGTCCAGGTTTTTCAGTCTTGTTGCATTCTTTCTTTTTGTATCGTCCATATTGCCTCAATTCACAGTAAGACTTTATAGCCAAGAAATTAGCCTTTTCTACTATCTTAGTCTCTGTAGTCAGGATATCATCTCCCATTTACTAGTATATTGATTTATGCCATCTCCACCTGACATCCCAGTTTCATACATTGTTCCATGATGACACCTCTTTCTTCCAAAAATCTTACCTCATTCATGTGCATTCTTTTAGTTTTCTGTCTTGTTTATACCCTTTATATACGTGTAGTCTGCTTCAGCATTATAAGATTTATGCTATTCACCCACTTCTTTTTATGTGATATTTTTTTCCAAATTTCTGTGGTACACCTTTTTTATTTTGCTTTATTATGTTCAAGCTCTTTATACCTTTCAAGTGTTACCAGCTCTTTGCTTATACATTCTTTATCTTCTCCATAGCACATATTTAAATCTGTCTTTTTCACTTTTTGACATTATTTGTTGAATCACCTCTCTTTACGTTTCTTGCCTCTGATATCCAGGCACTAATTCTGCCATTATGTTTCTTAGAACCTCCTTTAATATTGCTCTATATGCAGGTTTTGAAATTCCAGCTCCCATTGTATATTGCTAAAGGACCTGTTTTGCCATGTACATGGGTATATTTTGAAATACTTTTGGGTTGTGTTCTTGAAAACCTGAAAGTAGAGTAAATGATTTTTTATCAAAATGCATTTTCCCATAAGATCTAATTTTATGACCTTTGATGTATTCTTATGAAATGATTTTCTGTCTCAAAACTGCTTACGTAGATGACATTTTTCAACACGACAGAAATTTTCATGTATGAATATTTAGAATAATTAGACAGTTAATAAAAAACAAGTAATTCACTAAACAGCAACTGTGATGCACCTTGTTTTGGGTTATCCTGTGGTGAGATGTTGTGGAATGGTGGAAGGATTGCTTGGAGGGTGATGGAAGGGCAGTAGGAGCTTCTTCCTCCCTCCCATGAATCATTAGTACCATCATCGTGAGGTGATGTTACCACTGGGTAGACAGTGGTTGGAAATGTGTCTGATGTTGATCACTTTATTTCCTAATATCAATATAGAGTTCCTTGTAGCATGTGAACACATCATTCATCATTTTCAAAACTTTCACTTTGTGTTCATGAATGAGGTCATGTTTGCAATGTTTTCAGTAACATTCTCACCACAATTTAAGAAGTCAGACAATTGGTTTTGTCAACTGTTTTGGGGCAGATGGAGCTTTTACATAGTCCCTCTCCTCCTACCCTGCAGACACTTTTGCAACAGCATTATTAATTCATTGTTAGTTGGGCCTTTACCTTGGGAGTTTAGCAACTCAACAGTGTCACCTTCTTTGACTTCCTCAAAGCCAACATCATGAGCCATGCTAACAATGTCTTCCAGATGGTTTGCTGACTGTCACTTGCAGAACTCTCTGATGTCATGCATATATTTTGGTCAAATCACCTTCCATGTACCATTCATAGTCATCTCTTTTATTTTTTTTTTTCTAGGAATTTGGAAAGTTTTAGGCAGCTTTCATGATATTCACCATTATAAATACACAGAATTCCAGTATTGTTGGCTTACCCTTGCCACTGAAGTCCACCCTCACATATAAGCACAGATTGGCTTCAGCAAAGCCTTATATAATTCTAGGATTCTGGGATTTTGTTTAAAGGGCTTAGACTTGAAATATCTTGCAACATTGCCACCATGATGAAGCATCAAATTTGAAGCCTGGTACAGACTTTTCTTCCTTGAAAATTAAAATCCTTGTGGTGGACATACATATCATGAACAAATCAATGTCATCCTTATTAGATGCCTGCACCAGGGATTTATATTCCTGGTACCATACAGCAGGGTATTGGGAGGGTTATTGACAGCTGTGTAGTGAGCTAGTGCTTCTGTAGTTGTCAAGGTACACTCCTTTGACCCAGGTAGCTGTTTTTTCTTTCTGCCTCATGTACATATGGACTGTTGGCATTCTTTCCACAAACATACAGTCTCTCCTTGTCACACATAACACTTGACAGCACCTAACTCACACAACTCATTCTCTGTAATTCTAGATCTTCCTGCAGTGAGTGCTGTGTGCTAACCCAGCCTTTTGGCAAAATGGTAGGAGCAATAGATAGAATTAGTTGATAGGAACATTAGGTAGAAACATTATGTAGAAGCATTTGATAGGTGCAATAGGTAGAAGTAGTAGGTTGGAATATTTGTTAGGAACATTAGCTAGACACATTAGGTAGAAGTAGTTGGTAAGAACATCAGGTAGGGTTCTTTGAAAACACTGCACTAGAGTTGCCCCTCTGCCAGTGGCCTAAGGGTAAGGCAGTAAAGGCTAAGAAGCAGCACTGGAGTTCAGCAGTTATGGGAACTCTCTTGCCATAGCCACCCACTGGAGGGAGTTCCCAAAGGGAACAGATGTTGGAGATATAGATAGATAGGTGGCTTGATTAAGTAATGAAAGGATAAGAGAAAGATTTGGTAATAAAAGGAGTGTGGTTGAGAGAGCTCATGAAGGTGTGAGGAAATGTTACAAAGAGAATGTATGTTACTAAACTGGAGCGAACAAGAAGAATAGGGAGATCAAATTGGAGATGGAATGATGGAGGAAGAAAGATTTTGAACAATCTGGGCCTGAATGATGGAGTAAGAAAGATTTTGAACAATCTGGGCTTGAATGATGGAGTAAGAAAGATTTTGAGCGATATGGGCGTGAATGATGGAGTAAGAAAGATTTTGAGAGATCTGGGCCTAAACATGCAAGAGGGTAAAGGGTGCGCATTGTATAGAGTGAATTGGAATGATGTGGCATACTGTGGTCAATGCTGTCACTGGCCTAAGCCAGGGCTTGTTAAGTGTCTCTTGTAAACCATGGATATGTCTGTGGAGCCTGCTTGTGGATATGGAGCTGTCGTTATGGTGCATTACACATGACAGCTAGAGAACAGATGTGAGCAAATGTGGCCTTTTTTTGTTCCTGGTGGTACCTCGCTAACATGCGAAATGGTGATCAAGTGGTTTTGGTGCTTTATGATAGAGTGAATTAGAATGATGTGGTATACGGGGGCCGACATGCTGTAAATGTGAATATGAGCAAGACTGTAAGGTTCACTTGGGTTGAGGGACAAGTTAATTGGGATGTAAGTTTGAGTGGAGAAAAATTGGAGGAAGTGAAGTGTTTTAGATATCTAGGAGTGGACGTAGCAGCGGATGGAACCATGGAAGCGGAAGTGAGTCACAGGGTGGGGGAGGGGGCAAAGGTTCTGGGAGGAATGAAGAATGTGTGGAAGGAGAGAACATTATCTTGGAGGGCAAAAATAGGTATGTTTGAAGGAATAGTGGTTCCAACAATGTTATATGGTTGCGAGGCTTGGGCTATAGATAGGGTTGTATGGAGAAGGGTGTATGTGTTGGAAATGAAATGTGTAAGGACAGTATGTGGTGTGAGATTGTATGATCAAGTAAGCAATGAAAGGGTAAGAGAGATGTGTGGAAATAAAAAGAGTGGGTATGTTGAAATGGTTTGTACGTATGGAGAGAATGAGTGAGGAAAGATTGACAAAGAAGATATATGTGTCAGAGGTGGAGGAAAGATGAAGTGGGAGACTAAATTGGAGGTGGAAGGATGGAGTTAAAAAGGTTTTGAGCTATCAGGGCCTGAACATACAGGAGGGTGAGAGGCGTAAAAAGGAATAAAGCGAATTGGAACGATGTGGTATACTGGGGTCAACGCACTATCAGCGGACTGAACCAGGGCATGTGAGGTGTCTGGGGTAAACCATGGTCTGTAGGGCCCAGATGTGGATAGGGAGCTGTGGTTTTAGTGCATTACACATGACAGCTAGAGACTGTGTGTGAAAGAATGTGGCCTTTTTGTGTATATCCACTCATATGCACATATATATAGTGAGTGCATTGGCTTCTGTGGTTTTAGTGCATTACACATGACAGCTGGAGACTGTGTGTGAAAGAATGTGGCCTTTTTGTGTATATCCACTCATATGCACATATATATAGTGAGTGCCTTGGCTTGGTGCTGCTGTATGTGCTTTGAACACCTTGGAGCTGGTGAGTCACTGATGTTGACCTGGTGGTGGTCACTGATTGTTCGAGTGAACCTGGTAGTTGAGCAAACAGCTTTGGTAGTCTAAAGATCAACTGAAAAGGGTGAGTGAATGAGTAGCTTGCTTACCAGCATTATGAGGGTAGGAATGATTTTGACCCAAATGTTCCTAAAGAATATCTCATTGCTCATGGGTCACTGCCTTAGAGAGAAACCTTCATCTTTCTGATTTTCTTTTTCTTTCCTTCCTATGGATGAAATGTAAGGATTGTTATTACCTGACCCATCTTCTCTTACTCTTGTATTTGATACATTTGAACTCATACACTTGACCCATCTTCTCTTACTCCTTTATTTGATACATTTAAACTCATACACTTGACCCCTCTTCTTTTACTCTTTTATTTGATACATTTGAACTCATACACTTGACCCATCTTCTCTTACTCTTTTATTTGATACTTTTGAACTCTTACACTAATACTGTATGGAATATATTGTAAATTTGTTATGGTATAGTGAACTTTAATTCCATACATGTCTTGTATTCCATTGATTTATACAATGACTCTTAAGATCATGTACAATCAGAAACAAACTTTGTACTAAAGATTTGTTAACAGGCTGTGTCATTGTTCATCTTTATTTCTGGACACATATCAAAACTTTGTTAATAGAGTGTGTCATTGTTCATTTTTATTCCAGGTGTGTCCTGTATCCTCTAGATTTATACAACGATAGTGCATACTATGCTCTAACTCAGTTCCGTAAGCAGTTTCTTTATGATGAAATTGAGGCAGAGGTCAACCTGTGTTTTGATCAGTTTGTGTTCAAGTTGTCTGAGCAAGTCTTCGCTTATTATAAACATCTTGCTGGCAGGTTTGTTTTCAGTATGCTTAGTTTACTGTGTGCCCTTTTTATGTGAGTGGTGTGTTTGTATGGTATTTGGAATTTAACATCAGTAGGAATATGCCTAGTTTATGGTTGTTTCTAATGAATTTCTTAATTATGATAATATGCTAATTTTTTCATGTACAGTTAATTCTACCATCTCAGCAAGGTAGTGTCAGGTGTAATATTGAATAAGATGTATGATAACATCTCTGTTAGGAATATTATCACTAAATGAAAATATGTCATTACACACACACACACACACACACAAACACACACACACACACACACACACACACACACACACACACACACACACACACACACACACACACACGTGCACATCAACTGATTTAAGGCATTATATATATATATATATATATATTTTTGCATACATAACACTTCAGGATTACTTCCAGAGAGTGGTACCCTCTGTAATGACTCACTACAGTGAACAAGAGACACAGCAGCAATACTTAAATCAAAACACTGAGAGGTTATTCAAATTAAACAAAAACTAGAGCTTATATGGTGACTCCTGGCCCCTGCTATACAAAACATCATATGATGACTCCCAACAGTGAAAGGTTAATGCACCAGAACCAGAGCCCTACCTTCCACCATTACAGCAGCCACTCTCAATATCTAATTAGATAACCACTACAAACCTATAAAGAAGCCCACAATTTCATCTATATAAGGAGGCTTTTGCAACAATTCTTTTAAAAAGTGTCTGCATACAAACAGACAGACATACACAAATACAATCAAAAATAACCTATAAGTCATGATGTTCTCTAGTTTTGGCAAAATGAAAGTAATCCTGAAGTGTTATGTATGCAAATTTTTTAATGTATATGTGTAAATATACACATATATTTACACATATATACACATATATTTCTCCCCTATCCCCTGGGGATAGGGGAGAAAGAATACTTCCCACGTATTCCCTGCGTGTCGTAGAAGGCGACTAAAAGGGGAGGGAGCGGGGGGCTGGAAATCCTCCCCCTCTCGTTTTTTTTTTAGTTTTCCAAAAGAAGGAACAGAGAATTGGGCCAGGTGAGGGTATTCCCTCAAGGCCCAGTCCTCTGTTCTTAACGCTACCTCGCTAATGCGGGAAATGGCGAATAGTTTGAAAGAAAAGAAAAAGATATATATATATATATATATATATATATATATATATATATATATATATATATATATATATATATATATATCTTTTTTCTTTTCTTTCTTTCAAACTATTCGCCATTTCCCGCATTAGCGAGGTAGCGTTAAGAACAGAGGACTGGGCCTTTGAGGGAATACCCTCACCTGGCCCAATTCTCTGTTCCTTCTTTTGGAAAAAAAAAAAAAAAAAAAAAAACGAGAGGGGAGGATTTCCAGCCCCCCGCTCCCTCCCCTTTTAGTCGCCTTCTACGACACGCAGGGAATACGTGGGAAGTATTCTTAATCCCCTATCCCCAGGGATATATATATATATATATATATATATATATATATATATATATATATATATATATATATATATATATATATATATGATAGAGTTGATAGAGATGCTCTGTGGAAGGTATTAAGAATATATGGTGTGGGAGGCAAGTTGTTAGAAGCAGTGAAAAGTTTTTATCGAGGATGTAAGGCATGTGTACGTGTAGGAAGAGAGGAAAGTGATTGGTTCTCAGTGAATGTAGGTTTGCGGCAGGGGTGTGTGATGTCTCCATGGTTGTTTAATTTGTTTATGGATGGGGTTGTAAGGGAGGTAAATGCAAGAGTCCTGGAAAGAGGGGCAAGTATGAAGTCTGTTGGGGATGAGAGAGCTTGGGAAGTGAGTCAGTTGTTGTTCGCTGATGATACAGCGCTGGTGGCTGATTCATGTGAGAAACTGCCGAAGCTGGTGACTGAGTTTGGTAAAGTGTGTGGAAGAAGAAAGTTGAGAGTAAATGTGAATAAGAGCAAGGTTATTAGGTACAGTAGGGGTGAGGGTCAAGTCAATTGGGAGGTGAGTTTGAATGGAGAAAAACTGGAGGAAGTGAAGTGTTTTAGATATCTGGGAGTGGATCTGTCAGCGGATGGAACCATGGAAGCGGAAGTGGATCATAGGGTGGGGGAGGGGGCGAAAATTTTGGGAGCCTTGAAAAATGTGTGGAAGTCGAGAACATTATCTCGGAAAGCAAAAATGGGTATGTTTGAGGGAATAGTGGTTCCAACAATGTTGTATGGTTGCGAGGCGTGGGCTATGGATAGAGATGTGCGCAGGAGGATGGATGTGCTGGAAATGAGATGTTTGAGGACAATGTGTGGTGTGAGGTGGTTTGATCGAGTAAGTAACGTAAGGGTAAGAGAGATGTGTGGAAATAAAAAGAGCGTGGTTGAGAGAGCAGAAGAGGGTGTTTTGAAATGGTTTGGGCACATGGAGAGAATGAGTGAGGAGAGATTGACCAAGAGGATATATGTGTCGGAGGTGGAGGGAACGAGGAGAAGAGGGAGACCAAATTGGAGGTGGAAAGATGGAGTGAAAAAGATTTTGTGTGATCGGGGCCTGAACATGCAGGAGGGTGAAAGGAGGGCAAGAAATAGAGTGAATTGGAGTCATGTGGTATACAGGGGTTGACGTGCTGTCAGTGGATTGAAGCAAGGCATGTGAAGCGTCTGGGGTAAACCATGGAAAGCTGTGTAGGTATGTATATTTGCGTGTGTGGACGTGTGTATGTACATGTGTATGGGGGGGGGGGGGGTTGGGCCATTTCTTTCGTCTGTTTCCTTGCGCTACCTCGCAAACGCGGGAGACAGCGACAAAGTATAAAAAAAAAAAAAAAAAAAAAAAAATATAATTTGTTTATGGATGGGGTTGTTAGGGAGGTGAATGCAAGAGTTTTGGAAAGAGGGGCAAGTATGAAGTCTGTTGTGGATGAGAGAGCTTGGGAAGTGAGTCAGTTGTTGTTTGCTGATGATACAGCGCTGGTGGCTGATTCATGTGAGAAACTGCAGAAGCTGGTGAGTGAGTTTGGTAAAGTGTGTGAAAGAAGAAAGTTAAGAGTAAATGTGAATAAGAGCAAGGTTATTAGGTACAGTAGGGTTGAGGGTCAAGTCAATTGGGAGATAAGTTTGAATGGAGAAAAACTGGAGGAAGTAAAGTGTTTTAGATATCTGGGAGTGGATCTGGCAGCGGATGGAACCATGGAAGCGGAAGTGAATCATAGGGTGGGGGAGGGGGCGAAAATCCTGGGAGCCTTGAAGAATGTGTGGAAGTCAAGAACCTTATCTCGGAAAGCAAAAATGGGTATGTTTGAAGGAATAGTGGTTCCAACAATGCTGCATGGTTGCCAGGCGTGGGCTATGGATAGAGTTGTGCGCAGGAGGGTGGATGTGCTGGAAATGAGATGTTTGAAATGGTTTGGGCTCATGGAGAGAATGAGTGAGGAAAGATTGACCAAGAGGATATATGTGTCGGAGGTGGAGGGAATGAGGAGAAGTGGGAGACCAAATTGGAGGTGGAAAGATGGAGCGAAAAAGATTTTGAGTGATCGGGGCCTGAACATGCAGGAGGGTGAAAGGCGGGCAAGGAATAGAGTGAATTGGATCGATGTGGTATACCGGGGTTGACGTGCTGTCAGTGGATTGAATCAGGGCATGTGAAGCGTCTGGGGTAAACCATGGAAAGTTGTGTGGGGCCTGGATGTGGAAAGGGAGCTGTGGTTTCGGGCATTATTGCATGACAGCTAGAGATTGAGTGTGAATGAATGGGGCCTTTGTTGTCTTTTCCTAGCGCTACCTCGCACACATGAGGGGGAAGGGGGTTGTTGTTCCATGTGTGGCGAGGTGGCGATGGGAATGAATAAAGGCAGACAGTGTGAATTGTGTGCATGGGTATATATGTATGTGTCTGTGTGTGTATATATATGTGTACATTGAGATGTATAGGTATGTATATTTGCGTGTGTGTATATACATGTGTATGGGGATGAGTTGGGCCTTTTCTCTCGTCTGTTTCCTTGCGCTACCTCGCAAACGCGGGAGACAGCGACAAAGCAAAATAAATATAAAATATAAATAATGTATATATATATATCCCTGGGGATAGGTGAGAAAGAATACTTCCCACGTATTCCTGCGTGTCGTAGAAGGCGACTAAAAGGGAAGGGAGCGGGGGGCTGGAAATACTTCCCTCTCATTTTTTTTTTCCCAAAAGAAGGAACAGAGAAGGGGACCAGGTGAGGATATTCCCTCAAAGGCCCAGTCCTCTGTCCTTAATGCTACCTCGCTAATGCGGGAAGTGGCGAATAGTATGAAAGAAAGAAAGAATATATATTCTGTTCAGGAAATGAGGTACATATTGTTTATGTAACTTTAAGCCTCCAAGTGCTTTATACACAGTATTATTGTGCAGTACTCATTGTCATTTAGTGTGTACTTTGAAGACAGAAAACTCATATTTTATGATTATGTTGCCATATTTTACAAGAAATGTATTCAGTTAAGGTAAAATTTGCAGGGATGGCATCTTCAGACTGTGGAACATCCTTTGTGGATGAATGTAATCAGGGCCATCGATGTATATCAGAATGATGTTTTTTTGAGATTGATAAAGACAGCAAATGTAGATATGATATTTATTGTTTGCCTGAGGAATTATATGACCTCAAGATGAATATTGCACATGTAAATTTTTACATATATTGACCATAGAATATCTCTCATTTGTATGAAACGTTTGTTGTTGGTTTAAGCAAAAGGGTTTTACAAAGTTCATAAAATGATTCTCAAGGTTGAATGCTTGAAGCTTTCAGAAAGGTTTCCTTCCACATTATATTATCTTACATAGCAAGAAACAGGCAGGCTCGGGATTCATTATTGCAAAGACTGCTAGTGATGCAAATGCTGTGCACATTTTATTGTATGATTTTTAGCGTATGGTTGAATCAAAGGCTTAGTTAGTTGTTGTCAACTGTTCTTCTCCATATGTAATTATGTTACACTTTCAACTTGTTTATAAGAACATAGTAAAAGAAAGAGACTCTGAGAAATAGAAGCACATGGTTGTGAAAATTGTTAGAATGTACCTTGAAACAAGATTTTTGCAATGAAGCACACATGCTGTTGAATAAAGTTATAGCTGAAAAAAGGAGATCAAATGAAGATCCCTTTTTTCCAAACATTTCACTCAGATTCCATGGCAGGCAGAATATATCACACTGTTGTCCTGAGGTATGAGAACAATGAAAAGGAAAGCATATTCTTGAGGATATATATAGCTAGAATTAAGATGCGTAAGACTTCTTGCCAAGACCTTTCTTCCAAATCTCACAACCATGTGCTATGATATTTAGTGTAGATCTCATTGATCATGGTAATGATCAGATTCAGTTACAGAGGCCCTGGAGTCCCCCAAAAATGTACTGTAAGGATACTTACAGTAATTAAAAAAACTGAATTAGAAAAATGATTTGATATTAGAATTGTCAAAAAAAAAAAATTGTCAGTAATTGCAGTATCTCTTTCTCCAACAAATGCCAGTTCACTTCATCCCTGCCATGTGCATCATCAACACACCCACAATAAGTGTAAATTCAGTATACCACCTATAGGTACATTTTTTTCATCCTTGGCAAACTTTCTTCTTTTACAACTTCAGTAAACCAAATTTACTTCACCCTGTCAAATGCATCTTCTTGCCACCAGAGAAACATAATTTATTGGGGTGCAGATTGTTGGAGAGAAAAAGAGTGAAATGAAACATGTTCTCCCTCTTATGGATAGAGACTTAAAACAACTTTTTCAAATCTATCAGATTACTGATGGTAATATTCAAAGTCATTAGCTTGTTTTCAGGTGCAGTGAAATTATAATGAAGTCCATAAGATAGCTATGTTAGCTTGCAGATTGAAACTTTAACCTTTATGTTAATCCTTTCTGTCCATAACATTTTTAAAAGTTGTCTTTCTAGCATATTGAATAACTGCAAATCTTGAAATATCAGAAATAATTATTATGAACCATATAGCTCTGTAACTCTTCAGTTAGATATTCTTTTCAGCCTCTTGAATCTCAGAATTCTGAGTTGTATAAAAGATGAATTTAACCATACATAGTAAAAGGTACTCATATAACAGTGAACAGTAGTACATTTCACTCACTTCTGACACTCTGATAATCTGTAGAAGTTTTAAGATGTTTCAGCATAATGCACTAAAAAATGCCTGAGTTTCAGTTTAGTTGCCACCGCATTTTTTTATTGTTCATTTTACGTACATTAAAAAGATTGATTACTAATTGTTGTTATTTTTTTATTATATATAGAAAATTCTTTTTATAATCGATGAGCTTTACTGATTTTTTTGAATGGTAGTAGAATCATAAAAGTATGTAAAATTTCCAGCTGCACCTGTCACATGATAGTAAGATGCCTAATGATTGATGGAGTGCATGTATAGTGCCAGTGTGTAAAGGCAAGAGGGATGAAGGTGTGTTCAAAGTACAGGGGTATAAGTGTTGAGTGAACCTGATAAGATGTATGGGAGAATTGTGATTAAGAGTTTGAAGGCATGTACAGAGCATCAGATTGAACAGGAACAGCTTGGCTTTAGAAGTAGAAGATGAGTGGATCAGGAGTTTGCTTTTAGAATGTGTTTAAAAAACACTTAGAAAACCAAGGAATTTGTATGTGGCATTTATGGATCTGGAAAAAGTATATGATGGGTTGATAGAGATGCCAAGTAGAAGTGTTAGGATATATGGTATGTAATGGTTTGGACACCTCTTGTATAATAACCATGATTTGGGCAAAACATGCCCCAATCAAGGCCATCATGGCTGAAAGAAAAAAGTAAAAGGCAAAAAGATGTAGAAATTGATCAATGATCTGCAGCTGTTTGTATACCTGATTCTGAAAGGAAGGAAGGTTATATGAAAAGACAAAAGGAGGAAGAGAATTCCACAACTTAGTTCTTCAAGGGAAGGAGATATCATGATAGCCTATCCTTGAGTGGCTGATCTCCACACAGAAACTATGGGAAGCAAATGCTGCCATTGTAGTTAACAAAAATAGAGTATGTGCCACCCCAATTGTGAGAACTGCATTCTTTACCTGGGCAAATACAATCCCCGTAGATATGAAATAGCCTTTCATGGGAAAAATAAGGCCACCAATGCAACACTCCAAGCATTTGGAAAGCAGACTTTGCAATGGACCGAATGACTGAAGAAATTCTAACTTGAAGAATGTACCTGTTGCAGCTGGAGAGAGGAAAGGGGAAGAAGAGCCAAGGAGAAGATTGAAAGAAGCTTTGTGGAATTATAGCCTGAACATTCAGGAGATTTAGATGCATGTGTTGGATAAAATGAATTACATCAATGTGCCATTTAAGGGGCAACATTCCGTCATTGGGCTAAACTAGGGCATGTGTGGGGCTTGACAGTGGATGGGAGGATGTGATTTTGATGCATTATACATGACAGCTACAGAGTGGATAAGTGCAAATGAGGCCATTTTGTCTGTTCTGACAATATTTCACTAAGGAGGGAGAGGCATTTTTGTATAAAAAGAGAAAATTGTTTTGCTAACATGAATTTATACCTGAGAAAAAGAATTTTTAAACTACTTGGTCATGTGTTGTGACATGTTGCATGGAATATTGTACAATCAAAGAGTATCAAACATATTTGTTTGTTATGGAAAATCATCTATTAATGGTGTCCATGGGTCCACCTTTCAATTACTTTGTGTTATATTTTGTATATTTCATGCTTTAAATATTTGTCCTGTGGCTCACATCACATTTTTTGTGATTTTATGCTTTACTTATTTATTCATTGATAAGTATCACAGCTTATTGGTTCATAACTGTAGGGCCTCCTATTTTGTAGATGTAAGTAAATTGATGATGTAATTTACTTTCGTACTTACAAGAAATACACTATTCACTTTATTTGATTTTTTATTATGATATTTCACATTTAGTAAAATGTTTATTTATGTTATTTATTATACTTAATCACTGTTTCCCGTGTCAGCGAAGTAGCGCCAGGAAACAGACGAAGAATGGCCCATCCACATATACAAATACACATACATAAATGCCCATACATGCACATATACATGCATATACATATCATATACATATCATGTACACATATACATACACATACATATACATACACATACACAGACATATACATATATATACATATTGGAAAGGATCACAATTTTGCGTGTGATCGAGATATTCCTATGAGTCCACTGGGAAAATGAAACACGAAAAGTTCCCAAGTGCACTTTCGTGTAATAATAACATCATCAGGGGAGACACAAGAGAGAAATATAACAGTCAGTTGATATACATCGAAGAGACGAAGCTAGGACGCCATTTGGACAATCACATGTTTACCAAATGGCGTCCTAGCTTCGTCTCTTCGATGTATATCAACTGACTGTTATATTTCTCTCTTGTGTCTCCCCTGATGATGTGATTATTACACGAAAGTGCACTTGGGAACTTTTCGTGTTTCAGTTTCCCCGTGGACTCATAGGAATATATACATATGTACATCTTCATACTTGCTTGCCTTTATCCATTTCTGGCACTAGAAAAACAGAAAAATGTATTGAACGACATGTTTTTTTGTGAGCTTTAATGTGTTTTAGAATTTTTTATTCGTGAACATATCTGGAAATTTTTGAAGGTCAGATGCCTCAGCTGAAGTGCATTCTTGTATATTTCAGTATCCTTTTGGACAAACGCTTCCGGAGTGAGTGTAGTCAACACAACATGAGGATTCACTATCCGCCTGCAAATAGGTGAGAAGTTAAACTGTGCCTTAGGCTATTTCTTAGCCTTTCTTTTTTTATTTTTTTATTATACTTTGTCGCTGTCTCCCGCGTTTGCGAGGTAGCGCAAGGAAACAGACGAAAGAAATGGCCCAACCCCCCCCATACACATGTATATACATACGTTCACACACGCAAATATACATACCTACACAGCTTTCCATGGTTTACCCCAGACGCTTCACATGCCTTGCTTCAATCCACTGACAGCACGTCAACCCCGGTATACCACATCACTCCAATTCACTCTATTCCTTGCCCTCCTTTCACCCTCCTGCATGTTCAGGCCCCGATCACACAAAATCTTTTTCACTCCATCTTTCCACCTCCAATTTGGTCTCCCTCTTCTCCTTGTTCCCTCCACCTCTGACACATATATCCTCTTGGTCAATCTTTCCTCACTCATCCTCTCCATGTGCCCAAACCACTTCAAAACACCCTCTTCTGCTCTCTCAACCACGCTCTTTTTATTTCCACACATCTCTCTTACCCTTACGTTACTCACTCGATCAAACCACCTCACACCACACATTGTCCTCAAACATCTCATTTCCAGCACATCCATCCTCCTGCGCACAACTCTATCCATAGCCCACGCCTCGCAACCATACAACATTGTTGGAACCACTATTCCTTCAAACATACCCATTTTTGCTTTCCGAGATAATGTTCTCGACTTCCACACATTCTTCAAGGCCCCCAGGATTTTCGCCCCCTCCCCCACCCTATGATCCACTTCCGCTTCCATGGTTCCATCCGCTGCCAGATCCACTCCCAGATATCTAAAACACTTCACTTCCTCCAGTTTTTCTCCATTCAAACTCACCTCCCAATTGACTTGACCCTCAACCCTACTGTACCTAATAACCTTGCTCTTATTCACATTTACTCTTAACTTTCTTCTTCCACACACTTTTCCAAACTCAGTCACCAGCTTCTGCAGTTTCTCACATGAATCAGCCACCAGCGCTGTATCATCAGCGAACAACAACTGACTCACTTCCCAAGCTCTCTCATCCCCAACAGACTTCATACTTGCCCCTCTTTCCAAAACTCTTGCATTTACCTCCCTAACAACCCCATCCATAAACAAATTAAACAACCATGGAGACATCACACACCCCTGCCGCAAACCTACATTCACTGAGAACCAGTCACTTTCCTCTCTTCCTACACGTACACATGCCTTACATCCTCGATAAAAACTTTTCACTGCTTCTAACAACTTTCCTCCCACACCATATATTCTTAGTACCTTCCACAGAGCATCTCTATCAACTCTTAGCCTTTCA
The DNA here is from genome assembly GCF_036320965.1 of Panulirus ornatus. Taxonomy (NCBI): domain Eukaryota; kingdom Metazoa; phylum Arthropoda; class Malacostraca; order Decapoda; family Palinuridae; genus Panulirus; species Panulirus ornatus. The sequence goes on from NC_092286.1 coordinate 2,526,988, forward strand.
TATTCCAAAATTTTACTCTTCCTATCCAACATTGTTTATGCTCATTGGGTTACCTGGTTTCATTCTTGCTGTGTCCACTCCCAGGTATCTGCAGCACTTTAGATTCAAGCCAGCCTGTCTCTTTGCCCTGTTAAACCTGATAACCTTGCTTTTATTTATATTTACTCTAAGCTTCTTCCTTTCACACACTCTCCCAAACTCAGACACCAACCTCTGCAGTTTTTCACTGTGCCATGTCATCATCAAACAACAACTGATTTATTTTCAGGCCCCCTCATCCCATACAGACTGCATATCTGCCCTTCTCTACACATTTCTTAATCACTCAGCACCTAACTTTACACAGTGATACAGGATGGCATGAGGAGGGTCACTGGGAGGTTGGATCCCTCATATAATGAATATCTGTTCCTTATGCATTTCCACAACTTGTTTCACCACCAAACATGACACAGTGATACAAGATGAGTTAAAGAAGGTATTGTATGCATATGTGTGTGTGTGTGTGTGTGTGTGTGTGTGTGTGGGTGGGTGGGAGACCCCTACATCTTATTTTATCTCCAGGAGCTGGAGCCCCTGCAGAGTCAAACTGTTCTGTTGCACTAGGTACTTTCCTCATTTCTTGACCTCAGTACCAGATAAATCACATTCATACAGAATGATTATAAAGAAGTTCAAGAATGGGGAGGATATTAGTAAATTGATTTCATTCTTCAGTGAATATTCTTAATTGTTCTTGAATGTTCGTGTGACAAGATTAAGAAATTTTTTACCCTTTGTTACAAATGAGTTTTCGTGTCACCTGTCCATGGGACAGGTACTCCAGCAAGGAATGATATATATTGAAGAGGATTCAGAAGAACATGTATTATACTTAACTGGAAGTACCTGTGAAGAGATTTTACTTGTTGTAGGGATAACACTCAGTTCTATCTGAGTATCTTGCTTGTTTTCTGCTGCTGGACATATTCATAGTTGCTGAACCCCAGAACTTCTTTAAGCAGATGGAACAAGGGAGAAAAAGACTATTATGCTAAACAGAGAATAGAAATTCAGAGGTTATCGTAAGTATGGATTATGTGTACAGTTGTTGCATTGGATGCTTTGTTGATTTTAAGATGATTTACATGACTGATTGGCAGGTATGAGACTCTTCTAAAGCAGCGCCATGTTCAACTTCCTCGGTCGCAGCATTGATTTAAACAAGCTTATTTGCCAGCGTATCAATGCATCTATGCACAAATCTCTGGAAGTGGCTATAGCTCGCTTTGAAGGAGCTGACATTACTTCTGTGGTGGTCAGTTTTTAATATTCAAAGATATTTCAAATGTTGGTAAATTTGATTCCTGAGATTCTTGAATTTTTTGTAGATATCTTTACTTTACTGAAGTGTATTATTATGATTCATAAAGTTTTTTCTTTACCTTATTTCAGGAGCTAGAAGGCTTGATTGAGGTTAACAAGTTGACCCATAAACTCCTCAGCCAGTTGTTGGTATTAGATGACTTTGATGCCCAGCTGCGGGAGGCCAACCACAATGTATTAGCACCTTATGGTAGAACCACTCTTCATGTCTTCTGGGAGCTCAATTATGATTTCCTTCCTAATTATTGCTATAATGCAGCAACTGGCAGGTAAAATATATTCTCACAATGATGTACTGTTTTTGTAGTGTAGCATTGATCACTTATGGAAATATCTTAAGCTTAGGAAGATGATCAGTATTCTGATCAGTATTCTTTGTACTTTACTTTTCACTCTAGGGAAGCTTGATTGAAGGCCAGCTGAAGTTGTTTACCCCAGATTGTTTATTGCAAGCTGTTAATGGAGATTCATTGACAATTCTTGATTGATATATTGAAGTTGGGATATATTGATAGCTTGTAAGCTATTTTTTTAAGCTAAATCTTGAGTCTTTCAACTTTGAAGCTATTTTACCATATTTCTTTATCAAAGCTATTTTACCATATTTCTTTATCCAGCAAAACTCTATTTCTTTATTTCCTATATTTTACTCCCAGTTTCTCAGACTACATATGACCAGCTCTTAACTATTTGACCTTTGGCCATAAGGCATTGTTGTTTCCATGTCTTTGTGCTGAACTGCTTTATTTAAGGGCTTTCATTGTACTCCATTAAGATTGTTCTGGTTCATCTTAGGATGAACAAGTAATTTAACAATTTACAGTCTCTGATTATCATGACCACTCCTCAGACACAGGTCACACACACACACACACACTATTATATGTATTGCAAGAGGACACAGTGATGCACGTGATCTAGTATATGCACATAAGCAAGATTGTTCTGGTTCATCTTAGGATGAACAAGTAATTTAACATTTTAGAATCTCTGATTATCATGACCACTCTTCAGACACAGGTCACACACACACACACACACACACACACACACACACACACACACACACACACACACACACACACACACTATTATATGTATTGCAAGAGGACACAGTGATACACGTGATCTAGTATATGCATATAAGCAAGAGGAATACGAAACACGATAAGTTCCCAAGTGCACTTTTGTGTAATGATCATGTCATCAGGGGAGATACAAGAATAAGTTAGAAGACATAGAACGGTCAGTTGATATATAAGGAAGAGACACAGCTAAGATGCCATTGGTAGCACCAGGAAATACGAAAAATGGCCCATCCACTCATTCTTAATTTTCTAAAAGAAGGAACAGAGAAGGGGGCCAAGTGAGGATATTCCCTCAAAGGCTCAGTCCTCTGTTCTTAATGCCACCTTGTTAATGCAATAAATGGCGAATTGTATGGGAGGTGGGTTGATTAGAACGGGTAGTGAGTGGTGGGATGAAGAAGTAAGATTATTAGTGAAAGAGAAGAGAGAGGCATTTGGACGATTTTTGCAGGGAAAAAATGCAAATGAGTGGGAGATGTATAAAAGAAAGAGGCAGGAGGTCAGAAGAAAGGTGCAAGAGGTGAAAAAGAGGGCAAATGAGAGTTGGGGTGAGAGAGTATCATTAAATTCTAGGGAGAATAAAAAGATGTTTTGGAAGGTGGTAAATAAAGTGTGTAAGACAAGGGAGCAAATGGGAACTTCAGTGAAGGGGGCTAATGGGGAGGTGATAACAAGTAGTGGTGATGTGAGAAGGAGATGGAGTGAGTATTTTGAAGGTTTGTTGAATGTGTTTGATGATAGAGTGGCAGATATAGGATGTTTTGGTCAAGGTGGTGTGCAAAGTGAGAGGGTTAGGGAAAATGATTTGGTAAACAGAGAAGAGGTACTAAAAGCTTTGCGGAAGATGAAAGCTGGCAAGGCAGCAGGTTTGGATGGTATTCCAGTGGAATTTATTAAAAAAGGGGGTGACTGTATTGTTGACTAGTTGGTAAGGTTATTTAATGTATGTATGATTCATGGTGAGGTGCCTGAGGATTGGCGAAATGCTTGCATACTGCCATTGTACAGAGGCAAAGGGGATAAGAGTGGGTGCTCAAATTACAGAGGTATAAGTTTGCTGAGTATTCCTGTAAATTATATGGGAGGGTATTGATTGAGAGGGTGAAGGCATGTACAGAGCATCAGATTGGGGAATAGCAGTGTGGTCTCAGAAGTGGTAGAGGATGTGTGGATCAGGTGTTTGCTTTGAAGAATGTATGTGAGAAATACTTAGAAAAGCAAATGGATTTGTATGTAGCATTTATGGATCTGGAGAAGGCATATGATAGAGTTGATAGAGATGCTCTGTGGAAGGTACTAAGAATATATGGTGTGGGAGGCAAGTTGTTAGAAGCAGTGAAAAGTTTTTATTGAGGATGTAAGGCATGTGTACGTGTAGGAAGAGAGGAAAGTGATTGGTTCTCAGTGAATGTAGGTTTGTGGCTGGGGTGTGTGATGTCTCCATGGTTGTTTAATTTGTTTATGGATGGGGTTGTCAGGGAGGTGAATGCAAGAGTTATGGAAAGAGGGGCAAGTATGCAGTCTGTTGTGGATGAGAGAGCTTGGGAAGTGAGTCAGTTGTTGTTCGCTGATGATACAGTGCTGGTGGCTGATTCATGTGAGAAACTGCAGAAGCTGATGACTGAGTTTGGTAAATAGTGTGAAAGAAGAAAGTTAAGAGTAAATGTGAATAAGAGCAAGGTTATTAGGTACAGTAGGGTTGAGGGTCAAGTCAATTGGGAGGTAAGTTTGAATGGAGAAAAACTGGAGGAAATAAAGTGTTTTAGATATCTGGAAGTGGATCTGGCAGTGGATGGAAGCATGGAAGTGGAAGTGAATCATAGGGTGGGGGAGGGGGCGAAAATTCTGGGAGCCTTGAAGAATGTTTGGAAGTCGAGAACATTATCTCGGAAAGCAAAAATGGGTATGTTTGAAGGAATAGTAGTTCCAACAATGTTGTATGGTTGCAAGGCGTAGGCTATGGATAGAGTTGTGCGCAGGAGGGTGGATGTGCTGGAAATGAGATGTTTGAGGACAATATGTGGTGTAAGGTGGTTTGATCGAGTAAGTAATGTAAGGGTGAGAGAGATGTGTGGAAATAAAAAGAGTATGGTTGAGAGAGCAGAAGAGGGCGTTTTGAAATGGTTTGGTCACATGGAGAGAATGAGTGAGGAAAGATTGACCAAGAGGATATATGTGTCAGGGGTGGAGGGAACGAGGAGAAGTGGGAGACCAAATTGGAGGTGGAAAGATGGAGTGAAAAAGATTTTGAGTGATCGGGGCCTGAACATGCAGGAGGATGAAAGGTGTGCAAGGAATAGAGTGAATTGGAATGATGTGGTATATCGGGGTCGACGTGCTGTCAATGGACTGAACCAGGGCATGTGAAGCGTCTGGGGTAAACCATGGAAAGTTCTGTGGGGCCTGGATGTGGAAAGGGAGCTGTGGTTTCGGTGCATTATTACATGACAGCTAGAGACAGTGTGAACGAATGGGGCCTTTGTTGTCTTTTCCTAGCGCTACCCCGCACACATGAGGGGGGAGGGGGTTGTTATTCCATGTGTGGCGAGGTGGCGATGGGAATAAATAAAGGCAGACAGTATGAATTATTTTTTTTTTTTTTCTTTTGCTTTGTTGCTGTCTCCCGCGTTTGCGAGGTAGCGCAAGGAAACAGACGAAAGAAATGGCCCAACCCACCCCCATACACATGTATATACATACGTCCACACTCGCAAATATACATACCTACACAGCTTTCCATGGTTTACCCCAGATGCTTCACATGCCTTGATTCAATCCACTGACAGCACGTCAACCCCGGTATACCACATCGCTCCAATTCACTCTATTCCTTGCCCTCCTTTCACCCTCTTGCATGTTCAGGCGCCGATCACACAAAATCTTTTTCACTCCATCTTTCCACCTCCAGTTTGGTCTCCCTCTTCTCCTCGTTCCCTCCACCTCCGACACATATATCCTCTTGGTCAATCTTTCCTCACTCATTCTCTCCATGTGCCCAAACCATTTCAAAACACCCTCTTCTGCTCTCTCAATAACGCTCTTTTTATTTCCACACATCTCTCTTACCCTTACGTTACTTACTCGATCAAACCACCTCACACCACACATTGTCCTCAAACATCTCATTTCCAGCACATCCATCCTCCTGCGCACAACTGTATCCATAGCCCACGCCTCACAACCATACAACATTGGTGGAACCACTATTCCTTCAAACATACCCATTTTTGCTTTCCGAGATAATGTTCTCGACTTCCACACATTCTTCAAGGCTCCCAGAATTTTCGCCCCCTCCCCCACCCTATGATCCACTTCCACTTCCATGGTTCCATCCGCTGCCAGATCCACTCCCAGATATCTAAAACACTTCACTTCCTCCAGTTTGGCTCTGAGTGAAACGAAGCTCAAGGGTAAAGGGGAAGAGTGGTTTGGGAATGTCTTGGGAGTAAAGTCAGGGGTTAGTGAGAGGACAAGAGCAAGGGAAGGAGTAGCAGTACTCCTGAAACAGGAGTTGTGGGAGTATGTGATAGAATGTAAGAAAGTAAATTCTCGATTAATATGGGTAAAACTGAAAGTTGATGGAGAGAGATGGGTGATTATTGGTGCATATGCACCTGGGCATGAGAAGAAAGATCATGAGAGGCAAGTGTTTTGGGAGCGGCTGAATGAGTGTGTTAGTGGTTTTGATGCACGAGACCGGGTTATAGTGATGGGTGATTTGAATGCAAAGGTGAGTAATGTGGCAGTCGAGGGAATAATTGGTATACATAGGGGTGTTCAGTGTTGTAAATGGAAATGGTGAAGAGCTTGTAGATTTATGTGCTAAAAAAGGACTGGTGATTGGGAATACCTGGTTTAAAAAGCGAGATATACATAAGTATACTTATGTAAGTAGGAGAGATGGCCAGAGAGCGTTATTGGATTACGTGTTAATTGACAGGCGCGCGAAAGAGAGACTTTTGGATGTTAATGTGCTGAGAGGTGCAACTGGAGGGATGTCTGATCATTATCTTGTGGAGGGTAAGGTGAAGATTTGTATGGGTTTTCAGGAAAGAAGAGTGAATGTTGGGGTGAAGAGGGTGGTGAGAGTAAGTGAGCTTGGGAAGGAGACTTGTGTGAGGAAGTACCAGGAGAGACTGAGTACAGAATGGAAAAAGGTGAGAACAATGGAAGTAAGGGGAGTGGGGGAGGAATGGGATGTATTTAGGGAATCAGTGATGAATTATGTACATGTGTATATATGTATATGTCTGTGTGTGTATATATATATATATATATATATATATATATATATATATATGTATATGTTGAGATGTATAGGTATGTATATTTGGGTGTGTGGACGTGTATGTATATACATGTGTATGTGGGTAGGTTGGGCCATTCTTTCGTCTGTTTCCTTGCGCTACCTCGCAAACGCGGGAGACAGCGACAAAGCAAAATAAATAAATAAATATATATATATATAGGTATATATATTTAATGTATGTATGACTCATGGTGAGGTGCCTGAGGATTGTTAGAATGCATGCATAGTGCCATTGTACAAAGGCAAAGGGGATAAGAGTGAGTGCTCAAATTACAGAGGTATAAGTTTGTTGAGTATTCCTGGTAAATTATATGGGAGGTATTGATTGAGAGGGTGAAGGCATGTACAGAGCATCAGATTGGGGAAGAGCAGTGTGGTTTCAGAAGTGGTAGAGGATGTGTGGATCAGGTGTTTGCTTTGAAGAATGTATGTGAGAAATACTTAGAAAAGCAAATGGATTTGTATGTAGCATTTATGGATCTGGAGAAGGCATATGATAGAACTGATAGAGATGCTCTGTGGAAGGTATTAAGAATATATGGTGTGGGAGGCAAATTGTTAGAAGCAGTGAAAAATTTTCATCGAGGATGTAAGGCATGTGTACGTGTAGGAAGAGAGGAAAGTGATTGGTTCTCAGTGAATGTAGGTTTGCGGCGGCAGGGGTGTATGATGTCTCCATGGTTGTTTAATTTGTTTATGGATGGGGTTGTTAGGGAGGTGAATGCAAGAGTTTTGGAAAGAGGGGCAAGTATGAAGTCTGTTGTGGATGAGAGAGCTTGGGAAGTGAGTCAGTTGTTGTTCGCTGATGATACAGCGCTGGTGGCTGATTCATGTGAGAAACTGCTGAAGCTGGTGACTGAGTTTGGTAAAGTGTGTGAAAGAAGAAAGTTAAGAGTAAATGTGAATAAGAGCAAGGTTATTAGGTACAGTAGGGTTGAGGGTCAAGTCAATTGGGAGGTAAGTTTGAATGGAGAAAAACTGGTGGAAGTAAAGTGTGTTAGATATCTGGGAGTGGATCTGGCAGCGGATGGAACGATGGAAGCGGAAGTGAATCATAGGGTGGGGGAGGGGGCGAAAATCCTGGGAGCCTTGAAGAATGTGTGGAAGTCGAGAACATTATCTCGGAAAGCAAAAATGGGTATGTTTGAAGGAATAGTGGTTCCATCAATGTTGTATGGTTGCGAGGCGTGGGCTATGGATAGAGTTGTGCGCAGGAGGGTGGATGTGCTGGAAATGAGATGTTTGAGGACAATGTGTGGAGTGAGGTGATTTGATCGAGTAAGTAATGTAAGGGTAAGAGAGATGTGTGGAAATAAAAAGAGCGTGGTTGAGAGAGCAGAAGAGGGTGTTTTGAAATGGTTTGGGCACATGGAGAGAATGAGTGAGGAACGATTGACCAAGAGGATATATGTGTCGGAGGTGGAGGGAACGAGGAGAAGTGGGAGACCAAATTGGAGGTGGAAAGATGGAGTGAAAAAGATTTTGTGTGATCGGGGCCTGAACATGCAGGAGGGTTTCATGAAAGGAGGGCAAGGAATAGAGTGAATTGGATCGATGTTGTATACCGGGGTTGACGTGCTGTCAGTGGATTGAATCAGCGCATGTGAAGCGTCTGGGGTAAACCATGGAAAGTTCTGTGGGGCCTGGATGTGGAAAGGGAGCTGTGGTTTCGGGCATTATTGCATGACAGCTAGAGATTGAGCGTGAACAAATGGGGCCTTTGTTGTCTTTTCCTAGTGCTACCTCGCACACATGAGGGGGGAGTGGGATGGTATTCCATGTGTGGCGAGGTGGCGATGGGAATGAATAAAGGCAGACAGTGTGAATTGTGTGCATGGGTATATATGTGTGTGTCTGTGTGTGTGTATATATGTGTACATTAATATGTATAGGTATGTATATGTGCGTGTGTGGACGTATATGTATATACATGTGTATGTGGGTGGGTTGGGCCATTCTTTCGTCTGTTTCCTTGCGCTACCTCGCTAATGCGGGAGACAGCGACAAAGTATAATAAATGAATATAACAGCGACAAAGTATAATAAATGAATATATGAAAATATATATATATATATATTTTTTTTTTTTTTTTTTTTTTTTTTTTGCTTTGTTGCTGTCTACCGCGTTTGCGAGGTAGCGCAAGGAAACAGACGAAAGAAATGGCCCAACCCACCCCCATACACATGCCTTGATTCAATCCACTGACAGCACATCAACCCCGGTATACCACATCGCTCCAATTCACTCTATTCTTTGCCCTCCTTTCACCCTCCTGCATGTTCAGGCCCCGATCACACAAAATCTTTTTCACTCCATCTTTCCACCTCCAATTTGGTCTCCCTCTTCTCCTCGTTCCCTCCACCTCCGACACATATATCCTCTTGGTCAATCTTTCCTCACTCATTCTCTCCATGTGACCAAACCATTTCAAAACACCCTCTTCTGCTCTCTCAACTACGCTCTTTTTATTTCCACACATCTCTCTTACCCTTACGTTACTTACTCGATCAAACCACCTCACACCACACATTGTCCTCAAACATCTCATTTCCAGCACATCCATCCTCCTGCGCACAACTCTATCCATAGTCCACGCCTCGCAACCATACAACATTGTTGGAACCACTATTCCTTCAAACATACCCATTTTTGCTTTCCGAGATAATGTTCTCGACTTCCACACATTCTTCAAGGCTCCCAGAATTTTCGCCCCCTCCCCCACCCTATGATCCACTTCCGCTTCCATAGTTCCATCCGCTGCCAGATCCACTCCCAGATATCTAAAACACTTCACTTCCTCCAGTTTTTCTCCATTCAAACTCACCTCCCAATTGAATTGACCCTCAACCCTACTGTACCTAATAACCTTGCTCTTATTCACATTTACTCTTAACTTTCTTCTTTCACACACTTTACCAAACTCAGTCACCAGCTTCTGCAGTTTCTCACATGAATCAGTGAAGGGTGCAAATGGGGAGGTGATAACAAGTAGTGGTGATGTGAGAAGGGGATGGAGTGAGTATTTTGAAGGTTTGTTGAATGTGTTTGATGATAGAGTGGCAGATATAGGGTGTTTTGGTCGAGGTGGTGTGCAAAGTGCGAGAGTTAGGGAAAATGAGTTGGTAAACAGAGAAGAGGTAGTAAAAGCTTTGCGGAAGATGAAAGCCGGCAAGGCAGCAGGTTTGGATGGTATTGCAGTGGAATTTATTAAAAAAGGGGGTGACTGTATTGTTGACTGGTTGGTAAGGTTATTTAATGTGTGTATGACTCATGGTGAGGTGCCTGAGGATTGGCGGAATGCTTGCATAGTGCCATTGTACAAAGGCAAAGGGGATAAGAGTGAGTGCTCAAATTACAGAGGTATAAGTTTGTTGAGTATTCCTGGCAAATTATATGGGAGGGTATTGATTGAGAGGGTGAAGGCATATATATATATATATATTTTTCTTTTTCTTTCAAACTATTCGCCATTTCCCGCATTAGCGAGGTAGCGTTAAGAACAGAGGACTGGGCCTTTGAGGGAATACCCTCACCTGGCCCAATTCTCTGTTCCTTCTTTTGGAAAATTGAAAAAAAAAAAACAAAAACGAGAGGGGGGAGGATTTCCAGCCCCCCGCTCCCTCCCCTTTTAGTCGCCTTCTACGACACGCAGGGAATACGTGGGAAGTATTCTTAATCCCCTATCCCCAGGGATAATATATATATATATATATATATATATATATATATATATATATATGTATATATATATCCCTGCGTGTCGTAGAAGGCGACTAAAAGGGGAGGGAGTGGGGGGCTGGAATAAGAGCAAGGTTATTAGGTACATACCCATTTTTGTTTTCTGAGATAAAGTTCTCAACTTCCACACATTCTTCAATGCTCCCAGAATTTTCGCCCCCTCCTCCACCTTATGACTCACTTCCGCTTCCATGCTTCCATCCGTTGCCAAAATCCACTCCCAGATATCTAAAACACTTCATTTCCTCCAGTTTTTTTCCATTCAAACTTACCTCCCAATTGACTTGACTCTCAACCCTACTGTACCTAATAACCTATCTCTTATTCACATTTACTCCCAACTTTTTTCTTTCACACACTTTACCAAACTCAGTCACCAGCTTCTGCAGTTTCTCACATGAATCAGCCATCAGCACTGTATCATCAGCGAACAACGACTGACACACTTCCCATTCTCTCTCATCCACAACAGACTGCATACTTGCCCCTCTTTCCAAAACTCTTGCATTCACCTCCCTAACAACCCCATCCATAAACAAATTAAACAACCATCGAGACATCACACACCCCTGCCGCAAACCTACATTCACTGAGAACCAATCGCTTTCCTCTCTTCCTGCACGTACACATGCCTTACATCCTCGATAAAAACTTTTCACTGCTTCTAACAACTTGCCTCCCACACCATATATTCTTAATACCTTCCACAGAGCATCTCTATCAACTCTATCATATGCCTCCTCCAGATCCATAAATGCTACATACAAATCCATTTGCTTTTCTAAGTATTTCTCACATACATTCTTCAAAGCAAACACCTGATCCACACATCCTCTACCACTTGTGAAACCACACTGCTCTTCCCCAATCTGATGCTCTGTACATGCCTTCACCCTCTCAATCAATACCCTCCCTTATAGTATCCCAGGAATACCCAACAAACTTATACTTCTGTAATTTGAGCACTCGCCTTTGTCCCCTTTGCCTTTGTACAATGGCACTATGCAAGCATTCCGCCAATCCTCAGGCACCTCACCATGAATCATACATACATTAAATAACCTTACCAACCAGTCAACAATACAGTCACCCTATTTTTTAATAAATTCCACTTCAGTGCCATCCAAATCCGCTGCCTTGCCGGCTTTCATCTTCCACAAAGCTTTTAGTACCTCTTCTCTGTTTACCAAATCATCCTCCGTAACCCTCTCACTTTGCACACCACCTCGACCAAAACACCCGATATCTGCCACTCTATCATCAAACACATTCAACAAACCTTCAAAATACTCACTCCATCTCGTTCTCACATCACCACCACTTGTTATCACCTCCCCATTAGCCCCCTTTACTGAAGTTTCCATTTGCTCCCTTGTCTTACGCACTTTATTTACGTCCTTCCAGAACATCTTTTATTCTCCCTAAAATTTAATGGTACTCTCTCACCCCAACTCTCATTTGCCCTCTTTTTCACCTCTTGCACCTTCTCTTGACCTCCTGCCTCTTTCTTTTATACATCTCCCACCCTTTTGCATTATTTCCCTGTAAAAATCGTCCAAATGTCTCTCTCTTCTCTTTCACTAATAACTTACTTCTTCATCCCACCACCCACTACCCTTTCTAATCTGCCCACCTCCCACGCTTCTCATGCCACAAGCATCTTTTGCGCAAGCCATCACTGCTTCCCTAAATACACCCCATTCCTCCCCCACTCCCCTTACCTCCTTTGTTCTCACCTTTTTCCATTCTGTACTCAGTCTCACTTGGTACTTCCTCACACAAGTCTCCTTCCCAAGGTCACTTACTCTCACCAATCTCTTCACACCAACATTCTCTCTTCTTTTCTAAAACCCCTTCAAATCTTCACCTTCACCTCCACAAGATAATGATCAGACATCCCTCCCGTTGCACCTCTCAGTACATTAACATCCAAAAGTCTCTCTTTCGCACGCCTATCAATTAACACATAATCCAGTAACGCTCTCTGGCCACCTCTCCTTCTTACATATGTATACTTATGTATATCTCTCTTTTTAAACCAGGTATTCCCAATCACCAGTCCTTTTTCAGCACATAAATCTACAAGCTCTTCACCATTTCCATTTACAACACTGAACACCCCATGTATACCAATTATTCCCTCAACTGCCATATTACTCACCTTTGCATTCAAATCACCCATCACTATAACCCGATCTCGTGCATCAAAACCACTAACGCACTCATTCAGCTGCTCCCAAAACACTTGCCTCTCATGATCTTTCTTCTCATTCCCAGGTACATATGCACCAATAATCACCCATCTCTCTCCATCAACTTTCAGTTTTACCCATATCAATCTAGAGTTTACTTTCTTACAATCTATCACATACTTCCACCACTCCTTTTTCAGGAGTAGTGCTACTCCTTCCCTTGCTCTTGTCCTCTCACTAACCCCTGACTTAACTCCCAAGACATTCCCAAACTATTCTTCCTCTTTACCCTTGAGCTTTGTTTCACTCAGAGCCAAAACATCCAGGTTCCTTTCCTCAAACATACTACCTATCTCTCCTTTTTTCTCATCTTGGGTACATCCACACACATTTAGACACCCCAATCTGAGCCTTCGAAGAGGATGAGCACTCCCCGCGTGACTCCTTCTTCTGTTTCCCCTTTTAGAAAGTTAAAATACAAGGAGGGGAGGGTTTCTACTCCTTTAGTGTTGTATTTATTATAATTTTTTTTATGAAAGTTTTAGCAGAAATCTGTAAATTCAAATTGAAAATTACTAGAAAGTGTTATTGTTTCCTGTTATCAAAGAATGCTCGGAAGACCATTAGTTAAGGGATGAAATTGAAAAGCAGGTTGATGAAGAAGAAAATGCTGCAAACATTGGCTGTGTGTTTGGTTTACCAGTTATGCCTGTGGCATCATGTTCTAACGTTAATGGAGTATGAGATTGTGTTCAAAATGTGTTGCCAGTAAGTGCTTTTTTATCAACTAAAGATAGAGACAAGGTAATTTATATGGAGAGGCTTTTTTGGGATTGGATTGAAAGTTAGTGGCAAAGGAACATGCCAGTGACTTGTGTTAAAAAACAGCAACAAAAACTTGCATAGTTTTAGTACTTTAAGAGCATGGTGAATGTTCAACTACATCAGCCTTTTCAGCCCGTGACTGTTGGGTCATTTGTCTCAGTATCATTGCAATTTGCTTTATATAAAAGTGACTGTTAAACTGTTTGTATGGACCTAGAGCTGGTAAAGCAGTTCTCAAAACAGTTTCTTATATAATGGCCAAAGGTGGTTAGTCTTCTTTGCACGTTCTCAGTATTGAATAAAAGATGTAAATGAAAAAATTTTTATATCATGAAATCTCTCTCAGGTAGGAGGCTTCCTTGTCACAATTGTCATAAGTTGAGAGTGTACCCTAATTCTCAATTTCCCTAAGGGTGACTTGTCTCACTCTAGACTGTTGCAGGTCAGGGAAGGTGGTATGGAATTGCACATGTATAAAATTACTTCTTTATTCCTGATGTATTCAAAATACTTAGAAATACCTTATGATGAATAAGCTGAATACATTGCTTTGATTTATATATATGTGAAAAATGATAATGGTTAGGAATTTAAATAAAGGGTATGGTAGAGAAAAGAACAAATTTGGGATGAGTGGAAAGTAATTAGATTTTTTTTCACTTTCCAAATGTTTTATGACCAGAGAAAAGTCACTAGAATTAAGGAGCATAGTTTTGTCAGGCTGTTAGGAAGCATGTGGGTTGATATTGGAAAGATAGATGAAAATAAAGATCTGCTGTTGTAGTGTTTCCATGGACATTTAGTTCCCTCAGAATTGATATTTTGCTTCTCATCAATTTTATGTTTTTGTTTTTATCACACATTATTTTTATTTTTATTCGTGTGCTTGCCAATTTGTATCTTAGTCTTCAGTAATTGAAGGTTTATTTGAATGATTCTGTCTTAGTCTTACAAATTTGATAGATATTGATTATCTATTTACAGATTTGTTAAGGCAGTAGTAACTACATTTGCTCAGCCTGTACAGAGAGACAAGCCACCAAATGTAGCTCCTTACATGGTCTGGGGAAGCAAAGCACTTAATGTTGCATATACTACAATATACTCTCAGTATTCAGGTAAGACCGAACGTTTTTTTAACTTCATTTGAAATATTTGTATGCAAACCTGTCAAAGTCAGATGATATAGCTTCATGTATTGATTTATAGTTAGCAGTGCCCATATTCGATGCACTCTTAGTATGGGGTCTTAACATCTTTTCATGCTGCCTCTTACCATATATAGATGTCTTACAGTGCTACAAGACTCACATAGGTGACATACCAGTACACCCTCTTCTAATTTTTTGTAAGGTTCCTACTCTTTGCATTCATTAATACCCCAGAGAGCATTGCCCCCTTAGAGTGCTGTTTTGCTTTAGTGCTCTTGTTTGCATCTTGGAGCTCTGGTATAACTAGAAAAAAAAATTATGAAAACCCATACAGGAAGTCAAGTCATGAGTCCAAGCACTCATAAGACACTAAGAGCAGCTCTCTTTGTTTATACTCACTTGGCCAGTCATGGTGCCGTACACACATATGCTCACATCTAATCAGTGCTGAGTGGTCTCCTCTTTTAGTACACTGTGTACACATTCTTGCTGACTCACCAGGTTTTCTATATTATTGTGACTGTTTTTATTCATAATTTCTGGAAGATGGCCTGCAAGTTGTAGTACTGCTAGTTCATTGAAAGTGCCAAGGAAAAGACTCTCCTTGGATGTAAAATTAAAAGTGTTGAGGTGGTTGGAAGATGATGAGCATCAGGTCGATGTCATTGATGCTTTTGCATTGGTGAAATCATCGTCAGAACTATTAAGAATGCAAGCATGTTAAAAGCTGCTGCCATAATGAACACAAAGTTGATAGCAATGAAAGTAACTTATTCAAATAGCAGTTAGTTAGAAAAATGGATGGTAGGCTAAGCAAAGTGAAGCTACATGATGCTGGGGTGAACATCAGCTGTTGAGGAGTGCTTAGCAAAACACCTAGTATGTGTTACCACATCTTTCCACCTCACCTTTTTAATCACATCCACCTTTCTGCTTTTCATTCCATAAATTCAAGGTTCATGTAATGTAATGTTGAAGTGTTGCTTGTTTATACTTAAACTCAGTTTTGTGAATAGACATTATCTGTGCAGTAGTGTATGGCACTACTGTGGTCAGTGTTACTGAAGAAACCAATGGACACATAACCCTCTTCACCATGTAACACAATCTTCCTCCCACACAGCCAATGTTTGTAGCATATTCTTCTTCATCAACCTGCTGTTCAGTTTCATCCCTTAACTAATGGTCTTCCCAGCAGTCTTTGATAACAGGAAACAATAACACTTACTAGTAATTTTCAACTTGAATTTACAGATTTCTGCTAAAACTTTCATAAAAAGATTATAATAAATACAACACTAAAGGGCTTATGTATATATATATATATATATATATATATATATATATATATATATATATATATATATATATATATATATATCTTTTTTCTTTCTTTCTTTCATACTATTCGCCATTTCCCGGATTAGCGAGGTAGCGTTAAGAACAGAGGACTGGGCCTTTGAGGGAATATCCTCACCTGGCCCCCTTCTCTGTTCCTTCTTTTGGAAAATTAAAAAAAAAATGAGAGGGGAGGATTTCCAGCCCTCCCCCCTTCCCTTTTAGTCGCCTTCTACGACACGCAGGGAATACGTGGGAAGTATTCTTTCTCCCCTATCCCCAGGCATAATATATATAGCCAGAGGTTGAACCATTATGTGACATTCATTTTTCATTTCATTTCAAGCTAGAAGTTTTCTAAATTATTTCTTACATTTTTCATATGTATATATATGTATATGTGTGTATGTGTGTATATGTGCGTATGTATGTGTATATATATATATATATATATATATATATATATATATATATATATATATATATATATATATATATATATATATATATTTTTTTTTTTTTTTTTTTTGCTTTGTTGCTGTCTCCCGCGTTTGCGAGGTAGCGCAAGGAAACAGACGAAAGAAATGGCCCAACCCACCCCCATACACATGTATATACATACGTCCACACATGTAAATATACATACCTACACAGCTTTCCATGGTTTACCCCAGACGCTTCACATGCCCTGATTCAATCCACTGACAGCACGTCAACCCCAGTATACCACATCGCTCCAATTCACTCTTTTCTTTGCCCTCCTTTCACCCTCCTGCATGTTCAGGCCCCGATCACACAAAATCTTTTTCACTCCATCTTTCCACCTCCAATTTGGTCTCCCTCTTCTCCTCGTTCCCTCCACCTCCGACACATATATCCTCTTGGTCAGTCTTTCCTCACTCATTCTCTCCATGTGACCAAACCATTTCAAAACACCCTCTTCTGCTCTCTCAACCACGCTCTTTTTATTTCCACACATCTCTCTTACCCTTACGTCACTTACTCGATCAAACCACCTCACACCACACATTGTCCTCAAACATCTCATTTCCAGCACATCCATCCTCCTGCACACAACTCTATCCATAGTCCACGCCTCGCAACCATACAACATTGTTGGAACCACTATTCCTTCAAACATACCCATTTTTGCTTTCCGAGATGATGTTCTCGACTTCCACACATTCTTCAAGGCTCCCAGAATTTTCGCCCCCTCCCCCACCCTATGATCCACTTCCGCTTCCATGGTTCCATCCGCTGCCAGATCCACTCCCAGATATCTAAAACACTTCACTTCCTCCAGTTTTTCTCCATTCAAACTCACCTCCCAATTGAATTGACCCTCAACCCTACTGTACCTAATAACCTTGCTCTTATTCACATTTACCCTTAACTTTCTTCTTTCACCCACTTTACCAAACTCAGTCACCAGCTTCTGCAGTTTCTCACATGAATCAGCCACCAGCGCTGTATCATCAGCGAACAACAACTGACTCACTTCCCAAGCTCTCTCATCCCCAACAGACTTCATACTTGCCCCTCTTTCCAAAACTCTTGCATTCACCTCCCTAACAACCCCATCCATAAACAAATTAAACAACCATGGAGACATCACACACCCCTGCCGCAAACCTACATTCACTGAGAACCAATCACTTTCCTCTCTTCCTACACGTACACATGCCTTACATCCTCGATAAAAACTTTTCACTGCTTCTAACAACTTGCCTCCCACACCATATATTCTTAATACCTTCCACAGAGCATCTCTATCAACTCTATCATATGCCTTCTCCAGATCCATAAATGCTACATACAAATTCATTTGCTTTTCCAAGTATTTCTCACATACATTCTTCAAAGCAAACACCTGATCCACACATCCTCTACCACTTCTGAAACCACACTGCTCTTCCTCAATCTGATGCTCTGTACATGCCTTCACCCTCTCAATCAATACCCTCCCATATATATATATATATATATATATATATATATATATATATATATATATATATATATATATATATATATATATATGGGTATCCCTGGGGATAAGGGAGAAAGAATACTTCCCACATATTCCCTGCGTGTCGTAGAAGGTGACTAAAAGGGGAGGGAGCGGAGGGGCTGGAAATCCTCCCCTCTTGTTTTTTTTTTTTTTAATTTTCCAAAAGAAGGAACAGAGAACGAGGCCAGGTGAGGATATTCCCTCAAAGGCCCAGTCCTCTGTTCTTAACGCTACCTTGCTAACGTGGGAAATGGCGAATAGTATGAAAGAAAGAAAGAAGAAATATATATATGGGTTTGATTGAGTAAGTAACGTAAGGGTAAGAGAGATGTGTGGAAATAAAATGAGCGTGGTTGAGAGAGCAGAAGAGGGTGTTTTGAAATGGTTTGGGCACATGGAGAGAATGAGTGAGGAAAGATTTACCAAGAGGATATATGTGTCGGAGGTGGAGGGAACGAGGAGAAGTGGGAGACCAAATTTGAGGTGGAAAGATGGAGTGAAAAAGATTTTGAGTGATTGGGGCCTAAACATGCAGGAGGGTGAAAGGCGGGCAAGGAATAGAGTGAATTGGATCGATGTGGCATACCGGGGTTGACGTGCTGTCAGTGGATTGAATCAGGGCATGTGAAGCGTCTGGGGTAAACCATGGAAAGCTGTGTAGGTATGTATATTTGCATGTGTGGACGTATGTGTATACATGTGTATGGGGGTGGGTTGGGCCATTTCTTTTGTCTGTTTCCTTGCGCTATTTTTATATTTTTATACAATTCGCCATTTCCCGCATTAGCAAGGTAGCATTCAGAACAGAGGACTGAGCCTTTGAGGGAATATCCTCACTTGGCCCCCTTCTCTGTTCCTTCTTTTGGAAAATTAAAAATGAGTGGATGGGCCATTCTTCGTATTTCCTGATGCTACCAATGGCATCTTAGCTGTGTATCTTCTTTATATATCAACTGACTGTTCTATGTCTTCTAACTTATTCTTGTATCTCCCCTGATGACGTGATCATTACACAAAAGTGCACTTGGGAATTTATTGTGTTTCGTATTCCTTTTGCATTGGTGAAATCATCATTAGAACTATTAAGAATGCAAGCATGTTAAAAGCTTCTGCCATAATGAACACAAAGTTGATAGCAATGAAAGTAACTTATTCAAATAGCAGTTAGTTAGAAAAATGGATGGTAGGCTAAGTGAAGTGGAGCTACATGATGCTGGGGTGAACATCAGCTGTTGAGGAGTGCTTAGCAAAACACCTAGTATGTGTTACCACATCTTTCCACCTCACCTTTTTAATCACATCCACCTTTCTGCTTTTTATTCCATAAATTCAAGTTTCATGTAATGTTGAAGTGTTGCTTGTTTATACTTAAACTCAGTTTTGTGGGTAGACATTATCTGTGCAGTAGCGTATGGCACTGCTGTGGTCAGTGTTACTAAAGAAACCAATGGACACATCACCCTCTTCACCATGTAACACAATCTTTCTCACCACCACCACCACCACCACCACCACCACTACCACCACCGCCTCCATCATCACCACCCAAAGCATCACTACTACCTCCATTATCACCACCTGAAACATAATTTCAGTGATGCAGGGATGGATTAGCTTCAGCCATAAAAGAGCTTTATAGATATCTTACTGTAATATGTTTTTATTTATATCTGTAACCCTCGTACAATCCTGTATATATATCTCACAGGCAAAAAATAACATTATCAGGAGTGTACTTCCATATATGCAATGGTATAATGACCCTGTAGAGAGCTGTTTTGCTTATTGCTTCATTTTCTAGGAATACATCGTGGACACTACTTCAGGTATTAGTATAATGATGAGTGCAATGTGCTTACTCTTTGCAAGATTGCTCTTAGCATTATTCCTGGGATGCTTTTTGAATGTCTTTATAATGGCAGAATTTTTTAAAATTCTCAAATTGATTTAAGAAAAGCAAGGAGCTTTACTACCACATGTTCACACAGTGAGAACAATGATTAACCAGCAGTGTGGATAACAGCATTGCATAGTAAAGAGAACAGTAAATGCTGTAAGGTCATGCTCCAAGTTTATTGTAATTTTTGATGCACTGGACCAGAGATTTAAGAGTTATGAATTTTAGAAACTCAGGTGTTGATTATTGTATCTTTTAAGAAAGTTATTTCTGTATGTTGCCAATACCAATTTGTGTGCCAACTTTAAAACGTTCTCTCGGAAGATTTAGAAAAATGAAAACAGACATACAAACAGATTGTATTTCTTTGTGGTGCTGATGCCAGTCTGTATGTTACAGTTTTTAAGTGTGTTTCAAAAGGATAAGCAGAATAAAACAGACCCACAAACAAATGTACAAAATTATGAAAAGGAAATGTAGATAATACATTATTCCATTGCTTTTCATTGTATAAATGTGAGGGTTTCCTTTGCTGTTACTGATACTGTGTTCAATCCACAGTGCATCAGGCATTTATTTTTCTCAGCATTAATGAAATAGTTGATAGGATGTATTAAAGTTAGGAGTGTAAAGATAATCTGACGATCCATTTTTTTTTAGGTTTCCTTGGTCCTCCACATCTACGGTCAATTGTGCGTGTACTGGGGTACCAGGGGATTGCTGTGGTGATGCAGGAGTTACTTGAGATTATTCATTCCCTCATTCAAGGAAATATTCTTCAGTTCACTAAAACACTTCTTCAGGCTATGCCAAAACAGTGCAAACTTCCCAGATATGACTATGGATCTCCAGGTATAGTTATTTCTTTTCTATGTTTCCTTACAAAGTTTTAATTATGCATTCTCAGTACCCCTTTTATGGAGCTCTGCCACTTTTTGGTTATATTTTACAGGACATTATGTCATTTCACAGGTGTTTGTGTGTGATACATTTATTGTAAGAATGAGAATTCAAATTGTATGCTTTACATAATTTTCACTTGACACCTGTAAGGTGAAAAATATTTTGATACTTATATCAGAAATTGATGTTACCAAATTCTGCCTGCTTGAGGTTACACCCCAACTGGAAAGTCACCTTAGGAGAGGCTGTATCATTGGGAGTACAGTCTCGTCAAAGAACTCCTCACTCCTAAGGAATCTACATTTCCTTGCTACTGGAAGTAGTGCAGCCTTGGGCTTGGGTAACACCTTAGTCCTGGTATAATTGTAAATGATGAATAGATATCAGATATCTCCAATTTATCAATTTATGGCCATATTTTGAGTCCAGTGTGGTTAGAATAATGCAGTGCAATTTTCTCTGGTTTTACTACTGATGGAATATATGTAAGTCTTGATTAACTTTATTTGTAACATAACCATGATTTAGTAAGTTTCTTGATATAGTAATGATGCTTAAATGATAGATGAAATAAGTTTGAATGATGGATAAGTTTTTTCAAATGCACCCAGTAAGACTGAAGAGAAGATATTGGGTTTACAGTGTTCTATAGAAATCCATGTTTACTTATTTCATATTTAACTCTAAACGTAATTACAGTTGATTGATATCAAATGCATACAGCCACTTTCTGTCCATATCTCTGAAGCCCGTTCCCTCCAGAAACTCCCATCAAGGGGTGGCCATGGCAAGTCTTCGCTTATCCTTGTCTTTACATGCCTCCCTCACATATACCATTTCATGCATTCTTCCTCTGTTTCTCTCCCACCAGTATTCTTCCACCCTATTTGCCCATGTCACAGGTGGTCTTCCACTCACACACCAACCCCTTTATTTGTACTATCATACACTCTTCTTGTAAACTCCCAGTCTTGCATTCTGTCAACATACACTAATCTCCTCAAAGTATTATGTTTCACCCATTCTACCATTCAACAATTCATTCCCTTTGCGTTCCTTGACATACCACAGTTCTCATAAACCCTTCTTCATTCTATCTTATCACACCACATACTATTCTGAGATAGCTCAGTTCCATAGCCCAGATTCTTAGCCTTTGTGCCTCATTCCATGTCCATGTTTTGGTTGCATAGATCAGGGGTGTGAGGACTCTGCTGCCCCTTAATTGTCTCTTCATTTCCATACTTACACCTCTACCCTTCATTATTCTATTGAAGGACCCAGTGACTCTTCTACCCTGTACTGCTCTCTCCCTTATCTCTCCTTCCATATCACCACACTTACCCAAGACAGCTCCCAAATACTTAAATTCCCTCACTTCTTCCAGGCTTTTCCCCTCCTATATCCACAGCACAATTTAGTACACTTTCTTCTTTCACTCTATACGGTGATATAAAATCTCTACTTTCACTCTGTTTCCTTTCAAGCATCATTACTTTACTTTTACTTGCATTTACCTTCAATCTTCTCCCCTTACACATATCATAAAACACATGTACAACCTTCTGCATATCCTCTTCACTCTGCAAACAACACAGTATCATCTGCAAACAGGCTTGTTACAAGCCACCGTATCTCACCACCACACTCCATCTCTGCACCCCTTTTTCCTAGTTTTCCTTTTATCTCTCTTATCACTCCATTCATATATTTATTTATTTATTTTGCTTTGTCGCTGTCTCTCGCGTTTGCGAGGTAGCACAAGGAAACAGACGAAAGAAATGGCCCAACCCACCCCCATACACATGTATATACATACACGTCCACACACGCAAATATACATACCTATACATCTCAATGTACACATATATATACTCACACAGACATATACATATATACACATGTACATAATTCATACTGTCTGCCTTTATTCATTCCCATCGCCACCTCGCCACACATGGAATAACATTCCCCTCCCCCCTCATGTGTGCGAGGTAGTGCTAGGAAAAAACAACAAAGGCCCCATTCGTTCACACTAAGTCTCTAGCTGTCATGTAATAATTCGCGAAACCACAGCTCCCTTTCCGCATCCAGGCCCCACAGAACTTTCCATGGTTTACCCCAGACGCTTCACATGCCCTGATTCAATCCATTGACAGCACGTCGACCCCAGTATACCACATTGATCCAATTCACTCTATTTCTTGCCTGCGTTTCACCCTCCTGCTTGTTCAGGCCCCGATCACTCAAAATCTTTTTCACTACATCTTTCCACCTCCAATTTGGTCTCCCACTTCACCTCGTTCCCTCCACCTCCGACACATATATCCTCTTGGCCAATCTTTCCTCACTCATTCTCTCCATGTGCCCAAACCATTTCAAAACACCCTCTTCTGCTCTCTCGACCACGCTCTTTTTATTTCCACACATCTCTCTTACCCTTACATTACTTACTCGATCAAACCACCTCACACCACATATTGTCCTCAAACATCTCATTTCCAGCACATCCACCCTCCTGCGCACAACTCTATCCATAGCCCATGCCTCACAACCATACAACATTGTTGGAACCACTATTCCTTCAAAGATAGCCATTTCTGCTTTCGGAGATAATGTTCTCGACTTCCACACATTCTTCAAGGCTCCCAGGATTTTTGCCCCCTCCCCCACCCTATGATTCACTACCACTTCCATGGTTCCATCCGCTGCCAGATCCACTCCCAGATATCTAAAACACTTTACTTCCTCCAGTTTTTCTCCATTCAAACTTACCTCCCAATTGACTTGACCCTCAACCCTGCTGTACCTAATAACCTTGCTCTTATTCACATTTGCTCTTAACTTTCTTCTTTCACACACTTTACCAAACTCAGTCACCAGCTTCTGCAGTTTCTCACATGAATCAGCCACCAGCGCTGTATCATCAGCGAACAGCAATTGACTCACTTCCCAAGCTCTCTCATCCACAACAGACTTCATACTTGCCCCTCTTTCCAAAACTCTTGCATTCACCTCCCTAACAACCCCATCCATAAACAAATTAAACAACCATGGAGACATCACACACCCCTGCCGCAAACCTACATTCACTGAGAACCAATGTATATATATATATAAATATGTATATATATATGTATATATATATATATATAAATATATATAAATATATATAAATAAATATAAATATAAATATATATATATATATATATATTTTTTTTTTTTGCTTTGTCGCTGTCTCCCGCATTTGCGAGGTAGCACAAGGAAACAGACAAAAGGAATGGCCCAACCCACCCCCATACACATGTATATACATACACGTCCACACACGCAAATATACATACCCATGCATCTCAATGTACACATATATATACACACACAGACAAATACATATATACACATGCACACAATTCACCCTGTCTGCCTTTATTCATTCCCATCGCCACCTTGCCACACATGGAATAACATCCCCCTCCCCCCTCATGTGTGCGAGGTAGCGCTAGGAAAAGACAACAAAGGCCCCATTCGTTCACACTCAGTCTCTAGCTGTCATGCAATAATGCCCGAAACCACAGCTCCCTTTCCACATCCAGGCCCCACAGAACTTTCCATGGTTTACCCCAGACGCTTCACATGCCCTGATTCAATCCATTGACAGCACTTACACCCTGGTATACCACATCGATCCAATTCACTCTATTCCTTGTCTGCCTTTCACCCTCCTGAATGTTCAGGCCCCGATCACTCAAAATCTTTTTCACTCCATCTTTCCACCTCAAATTTCGTCTCCCACTTCTCCTCATTCCCTCCACCTCCCACACATATATCCTCTTGGTCAATCTTTCCTCACTCTTTCTCTCCATGTGCCCAAACCATTTCAAAACACCCTCTTCTGCTCTCTCAACCACGCTCTTTTTATTTCCACACATCTCTCTTACTCTTACATTACTTACTCGATCAAACCACCTCACACCACATATTGTCCTCAAACATCTCATTTCCAGCACATGCACACTCCTGCGCACAACTCTATCCATAGCCCACACCTCGCAACCATACAACATTGTTGGAACCAATATTCCTTCAAACATACCCATTTTTGCTTTCGGAGATAATGTTCTCGACTTCCACACATTCTTCAAGGCTCCCAGGATTTTCGCCCCCTCCCCCACCCTATGATTCACTTCCGCTTCCATGGTTCCATCCGCTGCCCGATCCACTCCCAGATATCTAAAACACTTTACTTCCTCCAGTTTTTCTCCATTCAAACTTACCTCCCAATTGACTTGACCCTCAACCCTACTGTACCTAATAACCTTGCTCTTATTCACATTTACTCTTAACTTTCTTCTTTCACACACTGTACCAAACTCAGTCACCAGCTTCTGCAGTTTCTCACATGAATCAGCCACCAGTGCTGTATCATCAGTGAACAACAACTGACTCACTTCCCAAGCTCTCTCATCCCCAACAGACTTCATACTTGCCCCTCTTTCCAAAACCCCATCCATAAACAAATTAAACAACCATGGAGACATCACACACCCTTGCCGCAAACCTACATTCACTGAGAACCAATCACTTTCCTCTCTTCCTACATGTACACATGCCTTACATCCTCGATAAAAACTTTTCACTGCTTCTAACAACTTGCCTCCCACACCATATATTCTTAGTACCTTCCACAGAGCATCTCTGTCAACTCTATCATATGCCTTCTCCAGATCCATAAATGCTACATACAAATCCATTTGCTTTTCTAAGTATTTCTCACATACATTCTTTAAAGCAAACACCTGATCCACACATCCTCTACCACTTCTGAAACCACACTGCTCTTCCCCAGTCTGATGCTCTGTACATGCCTTCACCCTCTCAATCAGTACCCTCCCATATAATTTACCAGGAATACTCAACAAACTTATAGCTCTGTAATTTGAGCACTCACTCTTATCCCCTTTGCCTTTGTACAATAGCACTATGCAAGCATTCCGCCAATCCTCAGGCACCTCACCATGAATCATACATACATTAAATAACCTTACCAACCAGTCAACAATACAGTCACCCCCTTTTTTAATAAATTCCACTGCAATACCATCCAAACCTGCTGCCTTGCTGGTTTTCATCTTAAAAAGCCATGGTGACATCACACAACCGTGCCTCATACTTACATGTATCCCAAAACTTTCTCTCAGCTTTCCATCCACTCTTACACATGTAATTGCTGCTCTATAGAAGGATGTTACATCATTCAGCAGTTTTCCCCGTATACCATATATCCCTAACCTATCCCACAAAGCGTTCCACTCAACTCTGTCTTACGCTTTTTCCAGGTATATAAAAGCTGCATACAACTTCTTACCTTTCACTAAATATTTTTCCACCATCATTTTTACTACAAAAATCTGATTCATACATTCCATACCTTTCTTAAAACCCCTTTGCTCTACACTTATCTTGCATTCAGTCACTTCTATCACTCTGTCTGTTAATATTTGTGCATACACTTTTCCTGGTGATGTGAGAAGGAGATGGAGTGAGTATTTTGTAGGTTTGTTGAATGTGTTTGATGATAGAGAGTGGCAGATATAGGGTGTTTTGGTTGAGGTGGTGTGCAAAGTGAGAGGGTTAGGGAAAATGATTTGGTAAACAGAGAAGAGGTAGTAAAAGCTTTGCGGAAGATGAAAACCGGCAAGGCAGCAGGTTTGGATGGTATTGCAGTGGAATTTATTAAAAAAGGGGGTGACTGTATTATTGACTGGTTGGTAAGGTTATTTAATGTATGTATGACTCATGGTGAGGTGCCTGAGGATTGGCGGAATGTGTGCATAGTGCCATTGTACAAAGGCAAAGGGGATAAGAGTGAGTGCTCAAATTACAGAGGTATAAGTTTGTTGAGTATTCCTAGTAAATTATATGGGAGGGTAATGATTGAGAGGGTGAAGGCATGTACAGAGCATCAGATTGGGGAAGAGCAGTGTGGTTTCAGAAGTGGTAGAGGATGTGTGGATCAGGTGTTTGCTTTGAAGAATGTATGTGAGAAATACTTAGAAAAGCAAATGGATTTGTATGTAGCATTTATGGATCTGGAGAAGGCATATGATAGAGTTGATAGAGATGCTCTGTGGAAGGTATTAAGAATATATGGTGTGGGAAGCAAGTTGTTAGAAGCAGTGAAAAGTTTTTATCGAGGATGTAAGGCATGTGTACGTGTAGGAAGAGAGGAAAGTGATTGGTTCTCAGTGAATGTAGGTTTGCGGCAGGGGTGTGTGATGTCTCCATGGTTGTTTAATTTGTTTATGGATGGGGTTGTTAGGGAGGTGAATGCAAGAGTTTTGGAAAGAGGGGCAAGTATGAAGTCTGTTGGGGATGAGAGAGCTTGGGAAGTGAGTCAGTTGTTGTGTGCTGATGATACAGTGCTGGTGGCTGATTCATGTGAGAAACTGCAGAAGCTGGTGACTGAGTTTGGTAAAGTGTGTGAAAGAAGAAAGTTAAGAGTAAATGTGAATAAGAGCAAGGTTATTAGGTACAGTAGGGTTGAGGGTCAAGTCAATTGGGAGGTAAGTTTGAATGGAGAAAAACTGGAGGAAGTAAAGTGTTTTAGATATCTGGGAGTAGATCTGGCAGCGGATGGAACCATGGAATCGGAAGTGGATCATAGGGTGGGGGAGGGGGCGAAAATCCTGGGAGCCTTGAAGAATGTGTGGAAGTCGAGAACATTATCTCGGAAAGCAAAAATGGGTATGTTTGAAGGAAAAGTGGTTCCAACAATGTTGTATGGTTGCGAGGCGTGGGCTATGGATAGAGTTGTGCGCAGGAGGATGGATGTGCTGGAAATGAGATGTTTGAGGACAATGTGTGGTGTGAGGTGGTTTGATCGAGAAAGTTACGTAAGGGTAAGAGAGATGTGTGGAAATAAAAAGAGTGTGGTTGAGAGAGCAGAAGAGGGTGTTTTGAAATGGTTTGGGCACATGGAGAGAATGAGTGAGGAAAGATTGACCAAGAGTATATATGTGTTGGAGGTGGAGGGAACGAGGAGAAGTGGGAGACCAAATTGGAGGTGGAAAGATGGAGTGAAAAAGATTTTGTGTGATCGGGGCCTGAACATGCAGGAGGGTGAAAGGAGGGCAAGGAATAGAGTGAATTGGATCGATGTGGTATACCGGGGTTGACGTGCTGTCAGTGGATTGAATCAGGGCATGTGAAGCGTCTGGGGTAAACCATGGAAAGCTGTGTAGGTTATGTATATTTGCGTGTGTGGACGTATGTATATACATGTGTATGGGGATGGGTTGGGCCATTTCTTTCGTCTGTTTCCTTGCGCTACCTCGCAAATGTGGGAGACAGCAACAAAGCAAAAAAAAAAAGAAAAAAAAAAAGCTTTTCCTGGTATACCTAACAGATTTTTTTTTTTTTTTTTTTTTTTTTTTATACTTTGTCGCTGTCTCCCGCGTCTGCGAGGTAGCGCAAGGAAACAGACGAAAGAAATGGCCCAACCCCCCCCCCCATACACATGTACATACACATGTCCACACACGTGTATACATACCTACACAGCTTTCCATGGTCCACCCCAGACGCCTCACATGCCTTGATTCACTCCACTGACAGCACGTCAACCCCTGTATACCACATCGCTCCAATTCACTCTATTCCTTGCCCTCCTTACACCCTCCTGCATGTTCAGGCCCCGATCACACAAAATCTTTTTCACTCCATCTTTCCACCTCCAATTTGGTCTCCCTCTTCTCCTCGTTCCCTCCACCTCCGACACATATATCCTCTTGGTCAATCTTTCCTCACTCATTCTCTCCATGTGCCCAAACCATTTCAAAACACCCTCTTCTGCTCTCTCAACCACGCTCTTTTTATTTCCACACATCTCTCTTACCCTTACGTTACTTACTCGATCAAACCACCTCACACCACACATTGTCCTCAAACATCTCATTTCCAGCACATCCATCCTCCTGCACACAACTCTATCCATAGCCCACGCCTCGCAACCATACAACATTGTTGGAACCACTATTCCTTCAAACATACCCATTTTTGCTTTCCGAGATAATGTTCTCGACTTCCACACATTTTTCAAGGCTCCCAAAATTTTCGCCCCCTCCCCCACCCTATGATCCACTTCCGCTTCCATGGTTCCATCCGCTGACAGATCCACTCCCAGATATCTAAAACACTTCACTTCCTCCAGTTTTTCTCCATTCAAACTTACCTCCCAATTGACTTGACCCTCAACCCTACTGTACCTAATAACCTTGCTCTTATTCACATTTACTCTTAACTTTCTTCTTCCACACACTTTACCAAACTCAGTCACCAGCTTCTGCAGTTTCTCACATGAATCAGCCACCAGCGCTGTATCATCAGCGAACAACAACTGACTCACTTCCCAGGCTCTCTCATCCCCAACAGACTTCATACTTGCCCCTCTTTCCAGGACTCTTGCATTTACCTCCCTAACAACCCCATCCATAAACAAATTAAACAACCATGGAGACATCACACACCCCTGCCGCAAACCTACATTCACTGAGAACCAATCACTTTCCTCTCTTCCTACACGTACACATGCCTTACATCCTCGATAAAAGGCAGATTTATTCCCCTATAATTTCTAATGCATTCTTCTCACCTTTTCCTTTGAAAAAAGAGACAGTAATAGCTTTCACTAAGTGAAATCCTCAGGCACAGCCTTCTGTTTCTGTGCTAAATTACATATAAGATACATCCATTCTATCATACTTTCTCCTCCATACTTCAGCATTTCAGCTGTAATCTCCTCCACTCCAGGTGCCTTTCCTACTTTCAGCCTCATTATTACCCTTCTTACCTCCGTCTTTGCTATAGGCCCCTGCACTTGTATCCTCTTCCTTCCCTCCTCCATACCCATGCATGTAACAACTGCTGCCTCCCCTTCTCCCATATTCAACAGTTCTTCAAAATAGTCTTTCCATCTTTCTCACTTAGTCCTTTTGATTCAGCATTTCCCCTTCCTGACTTCTCACATCAGCATTTCCACTTGTACATCCTCCTCTTTCCTTTTTCACCTCCTTCCTTTATAGTTTCTTATTATCCAGAAAATTTTCACTTAACTTTCTTCCAAACTCTTCATTTACTTTAATTGCTTTCCTCTATTAGCTCCTTAACATTCTGCTTACTTATTTTGTATTCTTCCCTCCTTTGCTGAACTTCCACTGGTTTATTCCTATTGATCAGTATACCATATGCCTTTTTCTTCTCTTCCTCAGCATTTCTAACCTCTTTTGTGTACCATGCATTGCCCTTTTTATTCCTATGTCTCACTACCTTGTATCTGGTGACTGATTCTACACCCTTCACTACTGTTTCTTTAAAGATTTTAAACACCTCATTCACACATGACTGCATTTGTACATTCACACTGCTTCCATCTAAGCTTTCAGTTACCTTCCTTTCATACTCCTCCCTGTATATTTCCTGATTCATCTTACTTGCCAACAATTTTACCTCTCCATTCTTCCTTACACCATAACTCCACTTCTCCCTGATCCTTATCCCCAGAAGAACTGCAAAATGGTCATAGTCTCCAAAGAAGCCTCTCACAACTCTAGCATCCAGCACTGCCTTTTTCAATCTTCCATCCTTTGCCACATAGTAATTCAAAGCCTTTTGCTCTTCTCTTTCATCATTCCTCATCCATGTATATCTATGGATCATCTTTTGCTGAAAAAAGGTGTTCACAAGGAATAAACCCCTTTCAGCACAAATATCCACAAGATAGCTTCCATTCTCATTTACTCCAGACACTCCCCATTCATCAGCTATCTCACCAATTCCATCGCATCCCACTTTCACATTCATATCACCCAATATACCCATGTTTTTCTCGTTCTCAAAACTGTTTATACAGAGTCTCAAATTCCTTCAGAAATGCTTCATTTCATCCTTACCTCATAAAATCTTCATATTCACAGGCGCATATACACATACCCATGCATATTTCACAGTCCCAATCTTTCCTTTCATTCACACTATTCTTGGTCCATTCCATTCATGCTTTGTAACACCCTCCCAAACTCTTGGTGAAAGCAAAATTGCACATCCTTCTTTTCCTCTATCCCGATAATTTTCACTCATTCCCATCCATACCAAACCTATTTCCATGCCCTCCCATAACTTGCATTCATCATTTCTATTTTCACTTTATACACCATGTCACCATGTGACATTCATTTTTTTTTCTTTTCATTTCAAGCTAGAAGTTTCAGTTTTCTAAATTGTTTCTTACATTTTTCGTATGTATATATATGTATGTGTGTGTGTGTGTATATGTGCGTGTGTGTGTGTATGTGTGTGTATGTGTATATATATATATGTATATTATCCCTGGGGATAGGGGTGAAAGAATACTTCCCACGCATTCCTCGCGTGTCGTAGAAAGCGACTAGAGGGGACGGGAGCGGGGGGCCAGAAATCCTTCCCTCGTATTTTTTTTTTTTTTTTTTTTTTTTTTTAAATGGGAAACAGAAGAAGGAGTCACGCGGGGAGTGCTCATACTCCTCGAAGGCTCAGATTGGGGTGCCTAAATGTGTGTGGATGTAACCAAGATGTGAAAAAAGGAGAGATAGGTAGTATGTTTGAGGAAAGGAACCTGGATGTTTTGGCTTTGAGTGAAACGAAGCTCAAGGGTGAAGGGGAAGAGTGGTTTGGGAATGTCTTGGGAGTAAAGTCAGGGGTTAGTGAGAGGACAAGAGCAAGGGAAGGAGTAGCAGTACTCCTGAAACAGGAGTTGTGGGAGTACGTGATAGAACGTAAGAAAGTAAATTCCCGATTAATATGGGTAAAACTGAAAGTTGATGGAGAGAGATGGGTGATTATTGGTGCATATGCACCTGGGCATGAGAAGAAAGATCATGAGAGGCAAGTGTTTTGGGAGCAGCTGAATGAGTGTGTTAGTGGTTTTGATGCACGAGACCGGGTTATAGTGATGGGTGATTTGAATGCAAAGGTGAGTAATGTGGCAGTTGAGGGAATAATTGGTGTACATGGGGTGTTCAGTGTTGTAAATGGAAATGGTGAAGAGCTTGTAGATTTATGTGCTGAAAAAGGACTGATGACTGGGAATACCTGGTTTAAAAAGCGAGATATACATAAGTATACTTATGTAAGTAGGAGAGATGGCCAGAGAGCGTTATTGGATTACGTGTTAATTGACAGGCGCGCGAAAGAGAGACTTTTGGATGTTAATGTGCTGAGAGGTGCAACTGGAGGGATGTCTGATCATTATCTTGTGGAGGCTAAGGTGAAGATTTGTATGGGTTTTCAGAAAAGAAGAGTGAATGTTGGGGTGAAGAGGGATGTGAGAGTAAGTGAGCTTGGGAAGGAGACTTGTGTGAGGAAGTACCAGGAGAGACTGAGTACAGAATGGAAAAAGGTGAGAACAATGGAAGTAAGGGGAGTGGGGGAGGAATGGGATGTATTTAGGGAATCAGTGATGGATTGCGCAAAAGATGCTTGTAGCATGAGAAGAGTGGGAGGTGGGTTGATTAGAAAGGGTAGTGAGTGGTGGGATGAAGAAGTAAGAGTATTAGTGAAAGAGAAGAGAGAGGCATTTGGACGATTTTTGCAGGGAAAAAATGCAGTTGAGTGGGAGACGTATAAAAGAAAGAGACAGGAGGTCAAGAGAAAGGTGCAAGAGGTGAAAAAAAGGGCAAATGGGAGTTGGGGTGAGAGAGTATCATTAAATTTTAGGGAGAATAAAAAGATGTTCTGGAAGGAGGTAAATAAAGTGCGTAAGACAAGGGAGCAAATGGGAACTTCAGTGAAGGGCGCAAATGGGGAGGTGATAACAAGTAGTGGTGATGTGAGAAGGAGATGGAGTGAGTATTTTGAAGGTTTGTTGAATGTGTTTGATGATAGAGTGGCAGATATAGGGTGTTTTGGTCGAGGTGGTGTGCAAAGTGAGAGGGTTAGGGAAAATGATTTGGTAAACAGAGAAGAGGTAGTAAAAGCTTTGCGGAAGATGAAAGCCGGCAAGGCAACAGGTTTGGATGGTATTGCAGTGGAATTTATTAAAAAAGGGGGTGACTGTATTGTTGACTGGTTGGTAAGGTTATTTAATGTATGTATCACTCACGGTGAGGTGCCTGAGGATTGGCGGAATGCGTGCATAGTGCCATTGTACAAAGGCAAAGGGGATAAGAGTGAGTGCTCAAATTACCGAGGTATAAGTTTGTTGAGTATTCCTGGTAAATTATATGGGAGGGTATTGATTGAGAGGGTGAAGGCATGTACAGAGCATCAGATTGGGGAAGAGCAGTGTGGTTTCAGAAGTGGTAGAGGATGTGTGGATCAGGTGTTTGCTTTGAAGAATGTATGTGAGAAATACTTAGAAAAGCAAATGGATTTGTATGTAGCATTTATGGATCTGGAGAAGGCATATGATAGAGTTGATAGAGATGCTCTGTGGAAGGTATTAAGAATATATGGTGTGGGAGGCAAGTTGTTAGAAGCAGTGAAAAGTTTTTATCGAGGATGTAAGGCATGTGTACGTGTAGGAAGAGAGGAAAGTGATTGGTTCTCAGTGAATGTAGGTTTGTGGCAGGGGTGTGTGATGTCTCCATGGTTGTTTAATTTGTTTATGGATGGGGTTGTTAGGGAGGTGAATGCAAGAGTTTTGGAAAGAGGGGCAAGTATGAAGTCTGTTGGGGATGAGAGAGCTTGGGAAGTGAGTCAGTTGTTGTTCGCTGATGATACAGCGCTGGTGGCTGATTCATGTGAGAAACTGCAGAAGCTGGTGACTGAGTTTGGTAAAGTGTGTGAAAGAAGAAAGTTAAGAGTAAATGTGAATAAGAGCAAGGTTATTAGGTACAGTAGGGTTGAGGGTCAAGTCAATTGGGAGGTGAGTTTGAATGGAGAAAAACTGGAGGAAGTGAAGTGTTTTAGATATCTGGGAGTGGATCTGGCAGCGGATGGAACCATGGAAGCGGAAGTGGATCATAGGGTGGGGGAGGGGGCGAAAATTCTGGGAGCCTTGAAGAATGTGTGGAAGTCGAGAACATTATCTCGGAAAGCAAAAATGGGTATGTTTGAAGGAATAGTGGTTCCAACAGTGTTGTATGGTTGCGAGGCGTGGGCTATGGATAGAGTTGTGCGCAGGAGGATGGATGTGCTGAAAATGAGATGTTTGAGGACAATGTGTGGTGTGAGGTGGTTTGATCGAGTAAGTAACGTAAGGGTAAGAGAGATGTGTGGAAATAAAAAGAGCGTGGTTGAGAGAGCAGAAGAGGGTGTTTTGAAATGGTTTGGGCACATGGAGAGAATGAGTGAGGAAAGATTGACCAAGAGGATATATGTGTCGGAGGTGGAGGGAACGAGGAGAAGAGGGAGACCAAATTGGAGGTGGAAAGATGGAGTGAAAAAGATTTAGTGTGATCGGGGCCTGACCATGCAGGAGGGTGAAAGGAGGGCAAGGAATAGAGTGAATTGGAGCGGTGTGGTATACCGGGGTTGACGTGCTGTCAGTGGATTGAATCGGGGCATGTGAAGCGTCTGGGGTAAGCCATGGAAAGCTGTGTAGGTATGTATATTTGTGTGTGTGGATGTATGTATATACATGTGTATGGGGGTGGGTTGGGCCATTTCTTTCGTCTGTTTCCTTGCGCTACCTCGCAAACGCGGGAGACAGCGACAAAGCAGAAAAAAAAAAAAAAAAACACCATGCCTGAGAATATGGGATTCCTCTCTCCCTGAGGCATCCATGCTACAACTTTCACACCTCTCCACAATCTCCCTCCTTTTATTCTCCCCAGTCATCCTATTCACATTCAACACCTTCACACTTAATCACTTTTTCCTTTTAACCCTCAGCATAACAGGTAGACTCCAGTGCCGCTTCTTAATCTTTTGTGCGTCACCCATGACAGTTCACTGGCAGAGGGCAACTCCAGCGCAGTGTTTTCAGAGACAGGGAAGCTCATGAATTGTCAAAACTAAAAGTAATAGTACACCTCAGGTGTTTGTTCAAATCTAAAACTGTTGCTCAGATGTAATTGGGCAATGTCTCCCCCTTTAGTTTCCACCTCTAAGGGGTGTACTGATGAGGTCACCATGAGAAGGTGGGGTAAGACTTGGCTATTCCAGTAAAACTAGAATACCCCCTCGAGGTTTTCAATACTTTTCCTGGTTCCAGGCTTCTTTACTTTCCACAATAGCAGCACCTCCTACTTCATTGGTTATGATACTGCCACTACTCAAAGTCATTTTTTTTTCCCCATGTACAATCTCACCCATGTGCAGTAGCCAAAGTGAATGTTGGCTCAAAAACTAATTCAGGCAATATTCACTTTATTACTTTGCAACTGATTAACTCCATATACACCCAATCATCGCTTTTTGCGGGAACACTGCATGTAATTTTGCTATTATATGAGGAACCTTCTTTTACCAATTCCTCTTTTAATATGGTCAAAATTTGCTACTATTTGGGTTTGTGTGGTAGAAAGTGCACCAAAACTTCAGTGAGGATTGATGGGTGAAGTAAGTATGGGTGAAGCGTGTCATGTTCCCGCCAGCAGGTCAGCCTCGCATTACCACCATTGTTTTTGCATCTGTCTTGCTGCTGTGTTTGTGTTTGTTATTATGGCATCCAATCTTCCAGCAACATCTATACCCCAGAACTAGCTGTTAAATGGAAGGGAACCTCTCTGAGCTTAGACATGAAGCTAGAAATCTTATGATGTGGTGATGCTGATGAGGGAGTGTCAGCAGAGTAGAAAGTGCATCAAAACTTTATTGAGGGTCAGCGGGTGGAGTAAGTGTTGGTCTTAGGTGGAGTGCTCTATGTTCCTGCCAGAGGGTTAGTCTCGCAGTTACTACTGTTGTGTTCATAATTGTACGAGTTGTGCGATTTGAGTGTACCTACTAATGTATTTTCCTGCAGTTCCTGCCAGAGGGTTAGTCTCGCAGTTACTACTGTTGTGTGCGTAATTGTACTATTTGTGCGATTTGAGTGTACCTACTAATGTATTTTCCTGCAACCCACTGTATTTGTGTTCA
The DNA here is from genome assembly GCF_036320965.1 of Panulirus ornatus. Lineage (NCBI taxonomy): Eukaryota > Metazoa > Arthropoda > Malacostraca > Decapoda > Palinuridae > Panulirus > Panulirus ornatus. Next base: position 2,562,860 of record NC_092286.1, read on the forward strand.
TTAGAATGGCATCCAAATGTCTTGCAACATCTAACCCAGAACCAGCATTGAAACAGAAGAGACCTTTCTATCCTCAGAAATGAAGCTAGAAACCTTATGATGCACTGATGTTGGTGAGGGAGTGTCAGTTTGGTAGAAAGTGCACCAAAACTTCTATGAAGGTTGGCGGGTGGAGTAAGTCTGGGTCTTGACTGGAGCATGCCACATTTGCACCAGTGGGTCAGTCTTGCAGTTGTGACTGTTGTGTGTGGATCTGTGTTGTTAGTACAATTTAAGGTGTACCTTCTGATGTGATTTTCTTGCTAGTCATTGTGTTTGTGTTTGTTGTTATGCCATCCAAATGTCCTGCAACATCTCCTACTCCAGAACCAGCACTTAAATGGAAGAGAACCTCTCAGACCTAAGAAACGAAGCTAAAAATCATACCACATGCTGATGCTGGTGAGGGAGCGTCAGAGCTTGGACATTTTAAGAACTAGGGTGAATCCACAGTCCTTCACATAAAGAAGTATGCATAGAAAATTCGAAGTGTTTTGGTTCACTTTACTCCACTGTCTGCAGTGGTAACTGCAAGAATGAAATCAATTATACAGAAAATGCTCTTGTCATGAATAGAGCATGAGAGAAGAAAAGTGGCCTTAGTAACCTTCAGTTCAGGTCCAAAGCTGTGATGATGATGAGCATTTATGTGATTTCCTGTTGTGTGAGGTTTCTGCAGTTCATATTTCCCACATGAAGCAAGGGATATTTTTTTGTTGTTATTAATTTTGCTCATGGTATTTCATGTTATAGATCAACATGGTCTTATCTGTATTTCACTTGGTATTTCTTGCACTGATTTTGAAGTGAAAATACAGTCATTTATAGTCCATTTTCCTATTTTCCCATTTTATATTTTGACTTGAGTAACACTCCATTGTTTGAATTATCAGCTGCTTTTCCCATCCATCAAACTTTTGTATGTCATCATGATGAGTTAATAGTTGTGTTTGCATACTTTTATCAGGGACAAAACCATGATGTCCTTCATCAATGAATCTGTTTGAAGTATGATATGGGTAATTAGACAGGAGGATGATTCATGGTGAGGAGAATAAGTGGTCCAAGTTGAAGGTGGGTCTGCAACAGGGGTATACGTTGTCATCATAGCTGTTTAATCTGTTTATAGTTAGGGTGGTGGAGGGGAATGCAAAGGGTCATGTAGAGAGGAGCTTATATGCAGTCTGCTGCAGGTGGGGGAAGGCTGGGAGGTAAGTCAGCTGTTCTTTGCTGATGATATATCACTGGTGGCAGGTTCAAGTGAGAAACTACAGAAGTTGGTGTCTGAGTTTGGGAGAAAGTGTATAAGGAGAAAGTTGAGAGTAAATATGAATAAAAGCAAGTTTGTTTGGTTTAACAGTGAGACAGGTTATTTGGGGTGTGAGTTTGAATGGACAGAACTTAGAGGAAGTGGATTGTTTTAGATACCTGGGCTTGGACATAGCAGCAAGAACCATGGGAACTGAAGTGATCCATTGGTTAGGTGAGGGGGGGCAAAGGCCTTGGGCACATTGAGCAACATATGGAAAGGGAGGTCATTGTCTTTAAGGGTGAATATGGATATGTTTGGGGGTGCTGTATGGATGCAAGGCAAGAGTAGACAAAAAATATAAAAGAAGGAGAGTAGATGTGTTGGAAATGAAATGTTTGAGGATATTATGTGGCATGAAGGGGATAAGAGAGAGTTGTGGTACTAAGAGTAGGATGTATGAAAGAGCTGAAGAGGGCATGCTGAAATGGTTTGGATGCATAGAGAGGATGAGTGTAAGAAGGATGACTAAGAGGTTATACATATCAGAAGTGGAAAAAACAACGAAATAAGGGAAAGCTTGGAGGAGACAGAGGGTTGCTTTGAAGGCTTGGGACCTGGACATGCAGGGGGGTGCAAAGCATGCAGGTGTTAGAACAAATTGGAGCAAAGTGATATATGTAGGATTATGTGCTGCCAGTGGGCTGAACCAGGACATGAAGTGGTTGTAGGAAATCATAGGAAGATGTGTGGGGCCCATTTGTGGATAGGCACATTACACATGACAGCTAGAGAGTGGATGTGAGCTTATGAGACCATTTCTTCATCTGTTCCTGGCACTACCTGCTAATGTGAGAAACAGTGTACATGTATGAAAAAAAAACTTTTTAGATCATTATCATATACTAGAAGATGGCAGTAATGTTGATTTAGTTGTAATCTCATGAATGTGATATTTTTTTTTCAAACTATTCGCCATTTCCCGCATTAGCGAGGTAGTGTTAAGAACAGAGGACTGGGCCTTTGAGGGAATATCCTCACCTGGCCCCCTTCTCTGTTCCTTCTTTTGGAAAATTAAAAAAATAATGAGAGGGTGATATACATATGCTTATTATAGACGTTTTTATCCCACAGTGGTATGTTCTGTTACATGAATTATCTCAACAGGTGTACTGGGGTACTACCATGCACAGCTTAATGACATTGTGCAGTATCCAGATGCAAGGGCTGACCTTTTCCACCACTTCAGAGAACTTGGTAATGCTCTGCTCTTTTGTCTGTTGATAGAACAATCTCTGACACTTGAGGAAGTGTGTGATCTCTTGCAGGCAGCACCCTTCCAGAATATTTTGCCTCGACCATACTGCAAAGGTATGTTGCTATCAGTTTCTTGATACAAAGGCTTGATGTAAACTAGAGATGCCAACATTCTTGAGTGAAGTAATCATGTCTCCCTTCTGCATTGTCACTCACCATAATGCTCATTATGGAGGCATACATCACCAAATGCATCTTCAGTACATTCATGATCAACTTAATTTCACTTCACCCTCAATAAGTGGATCTTCACATTACTCTTGACAAATGCTTGTTCACTGCACCACTGTTGACAGATTCAACTTCACTACACCCTTCACACCATTGTCCTTTGAACTGACCTTTACAGATAAGGGTAGAAGCATCTTCACTACACTCATGACACCACTGGCATTTAACCTGACCTTTACAGATTAGGTCAAAGGCTGGGTTAGAAAGCTGATTCAAAAAAAGAAATGTTCTGATTATAAAAGAAACTGGAAAAAAAAGATGTCCATCCTCCTATGGAGGGATATATGATAAAAAAGAATTATGAGAATTCTATTTCCCTTTATGGAAAATTTGCAAATTTCATTGTTTTCTCTCTTAGGATGCTTGTCCTGCAAGCTATGAGAGAATCTCTGCGATATCTAGGGGTTAGGAACCTTTAACCCTCCACCTTCTAGTGAGGTTAAGGCATCTCACCCTTCACCAACAACCAAAACTGGTTGTAGCAATAGTTTGCTTTAGAAGTCACTCCTCCAATCATCAATCACCACCCAGTAATAACATCTCATCCTTTATATTTTTTGCTCTCAGGCAGTACCAGACCAACCACATGTAGTTCTTTGGTTTTCTATGCTTGTCAGACATATCTAGACTTTTTCCTCTTTTTAGATGCCTCTTGTCAGGGTCCACATACCAGTGGTCATGGATTTGTTTTTGAATAATTTGAGAATGTCATTGAGGATTTTTTTTAATCGTGATTTTTTGATTGTTGGTCCCAGTCATCCGATAGTTTGGAGCCCAGCTGTTTACAAAGATAAGTATTCCATGATTCGACTAGTGTGGAGGGTGGAAAGGAAAACGCTTTAAATACAAGGGGTCTGAGCATGTAGTAGGGGATGAGGCATGCATGGAATAAAGCAGATTAGAGCACTGTGGTACACAGAGAGACAACATATTGTTGATAGGCTGCACCAAGGCATATGAAGTGGCCTGGGGAAACTGCAGAAGGATCGGCTGGGCTTGCCTGTGGATAAGGGGCTTTGTTTTTGATGCATTATACATGACATCTAAAAAGTGGATGTGAGCAAATGAATGCTGTCACTTAGTCTGTTCCTGATGCTACCTCATTGGTGTGAGAAACAGTAAATAAGCATGAAAGAACATGAATGTTTGTGTGTGTACTTATTTATATTCTCATACAATGTGGAGATATGAGGTGGTGGAGGAACATAAAGTTAGAGCAAAGACTTTATTCTAGACATTTTAAGAGGAGGTCTTTAAGTACAATAACACAATTAGGAAACATCTACTGTATGAACATGCTACATTGGTCATTTGGCTGGTTGTACAGATATTCAGACTTGGCACATCATGCAAGCTTGGCATATCATGTGCTTGTTGATTTTTGTTTAGTCAAGCATGCTGGTCTTTTTTCCACCACCGCCAATGGATTATTTATATACAGAAAACTTGTCCCAGTGTTAATCGTTCAATATCTACAGAATCATTAGAACCAAAGTTAGTGCCCAAAAGACTGTTTCTGATTGATCAATTTATGATGAGGGATGTATAGCAGAGACGTACCTTCCCCCACCGTGTTATATGATTAACTGAAATACTGGGGTCCTTCCCCAATGCTAATTGTTATTGCTTGTGATGTAAGTTATCTCTATATACCCATAAAGTGAGCCTTTTAAGTTTAAATGACATAGAAAAAAAAGCATGGTTTGGGTCTCCACAGGGTAAGACATTGTGATATGGATAACTAGAACTCAACGACTTTTCCCTAGTGCTTATTACATTTTCTTGTGACATAAGGCACCTCTACATACAGATAAATTGTGCTTTCAAAGTGAGATGAGGGTGGGAAAAGGCAATCCATATAAGTATGGCTATGGTTTCTATACCATGGAATGTACAAATATGGCTGGGGTCCTTTTGGAGTTAAGGGTGAGATTCTTCTGGGATTGTTGAAGCTCCCTTCAAAATTCTACTCTAAGAAAAAGAATCTGGTACAAGAGGGCTTTTGGGTCCCACTGTTAGGGGTTTTGTACGTGACCTGTAAGAGATCTATGTGAGATTAACTCTCAGGTTGTTCCCTCATGTGTCCTCCCTTGCGGTATAAGTGGGTATTGGTATAGGTCTTGGTGTTGTTACAGTCAAGGCTTTTTCTTAAAATTTAGTTATAAGAATTTTTCCATTTATGATAATTTTCATGGGTTAAGATTTACCAACTTAAGGATTTTGGAAAATTCAGCATGTAGACTGTAAATACCCTTATGTTGCTTTTTTTTGTGGATTACTTTTTAAGAACTTCTTAAATGTCTGAGACAATACTTGAGATCCTTAGACATTAGTAAGAAGACCCTACCATTTCCAGTTTGTCTTGGCAGTTTGAAATCTTTCTCTGGGGGAATGTTTCACGTTGAATTAAAAGACTGGTTTTGTGGCTCATCCTGGCCTGTTTGTCAGAGCCATGTCAGAAAAGTACTTCAACACTAGCTTTTTGTGGGAAATTTTTCCTAGAGGCATTTTCCAGAGGTCTGTGGCATTCATCAACACTGTCAGCGATATCTTTTTGGGATGCTAAGGATCAGTCCTACAGGTTTTGGGCTTCCTACAAGGTGCAGGATCAAGTGTGCCACAGATTAACTTCTGGGTATGTTTGTGGTCATCTTTCTCTTGGCTACAAAGTTTTTCTTAGATTCTCTGCCTCCATGCTGTTGTTTTCATAGCTTGCAAGACAAGCTGACTGTGGAAAGAAAAGACAGTTTGAAAAATGAAATTCTTTTTCTCCCAAGGATGTTGTCATAAAGGCAAAATTTTCTGTGTTTTTCCTGCCCTACTGCTCTATCTTTTTTGAAAACCTTTCTCTTAACTGACAGGAGTCACAGTTGCCATGATATCTGTGTTCCAGAGACTGATTGATTATTTAGTATCCAAAGAAACATAAGGTGGTTAGCCTGGTGCAGTAGGACAGTGACATGTATTTCATGCTCATTATCATGCTGGTTGAGGGGAGAGTTTCGAAATATGCTATTGCCACAACTGCTATTTGGTGTGGTTTGTGAAGAGTGAGAAGCATTAATATCACTAGAATGTAGGAGTTGAGAGGCTCCTTACCCTGCAAGATCATTAACATTCTCAACACACAGACAGAACCTCAGCGATGCAATTTTACAATCTTCAATTTCTTTTTCAACATTATGCCTTCATTTGCTTCAAGTTTGAACATGCTATCTGAGTGACTTAGAATGGATCCTCATTTGCATAAGATTAAGGACATTTTTTTTTTTTTTTTTGCTTTGTCGCTGTCTCCCGCGTTTGCGAGGTAGCGCAAGGAAACAGATGAAAGAAATGGCCCAACCCACCCCCATACACATGTATATACACACGTCCACACACGCAAATATACATACCTACACAGCTTTCCATGGTTTACCCCAGACGCTTCACATGCCTTGATTCAATCCACTGACAGCACGTCAACCCCGGTATACCACATCGCTCCAATTCACTCTATTCCTTGCCCTCCTTTCACCCTCCTGCATGTTCAGGCCCCGATCACACAAAATCTTTTTCACTCCATCTTTCCACCTCAAATTTGGTCTCCCTCTTCTCCTCGTTCCCTCCACCTCCGACACATATATCCTCTTGGTCAATCTTTCCTCACTCATTCTCTCCATGTGCCCAAACCATTTCAAAACACCCTCTTCTGCTCTCTCAACCACGCTCTTTTTATTTCCACACATCTCTCTTACCCTTACGTTACTTACGCAATCAAACCACCTCACACTACACATTGTCCTCAAACATCTCATTTCCAGCACATCCATCCTCCTGCGCACAACTCTATCCATAGCCCACGCCTCGCAACCATACAACATTGTTGGAACCACTATTCCTTCAAACATACCCATTTTTGCTTTCCGAGATAATGTTCTCGACTTCCACACATTCTTCAAGGCTCCCAGAATTTTCGCCCCCTCCCCCACCCTATGATCCACTTCCGCTTCCATGGTTCCATCTGCTGCCAGATCCACTCCCAGATATCTAAAACACTTCACTTCCTCCAGTTTTTCTCCATTCAAACTCACCTCCCAATTGACTTGACCCTCAACCCTACTGTACCTAATAACCTTGCTCTTATTCACATTTACTCTTAACTTTCTTCTTTCACACACTTTACCAAACTCAGTCACCAGCTTCTGCAGTTTCTCACATGAATCAGCCACCAGCGCTGTATCATCAGCGAACAACAACTGACTCACTTCCCAAGCTCTCTCATCCCCAACAGACTTCATACTTGCCCCTCTTTCCAAAACTCTTGCATTCACCTCCCTAACAACCCCATCCATAAACAAATTAAACAACCATGGAGACATCACACACCCCTGCCGCAAACCTACATTCACTGAGAACCAATCACTTTCCTCTCTTCCTACATGTACACATGCCTTACATCCTCGATAAAAACTTTTCACTGCTTCTAACAACTTGCCTCCCACACCATATATTCTTAATACCTTCCACAGAGCATCTCTATCAACTCTATCATATGCCTTCTCCAGATCCATAAATGCTACATACAAATCCATTTGCTTTTCTAAGTATTTCTCACATACATTCTTCAAAGCAAACACCTGATCCACACATCCTCTGCCACTTCTGAAACCACACTGCTCTTCCCCAATCTGATGCTCTGTACATGCCTTCACCCTCTCAATCAATACCCTCCCATATAATTTACCAGGAATACTCAACAAACTTATACCTCTGTAATTTGAGCACTCACTCTTATCCCCTTTGCCTTTGTACAATGGCACTATGCACGCATTCCGCCAATCCTCAGGCACCTCACCATGAGTCATACATACATTAAATAACCTTACCAACCAGTCAACAATACAGTCACCCCCTTTTTTAATAAATTCCACTGCAATACCATCCAAACATGAAATGTTTAAGTATGTTTGTCAGGTGACAAAAAAAGGGAGAGTGGATATTTTAGTACATTTTTATGTACAAAAATCTTCATGGCATGACTTTAGTTAGATATAATTGTAAAGGAAGTTGAATGATCATGTATTGTTGATAGTCTCAATAGCATTTACATCTTTCAAGTTGCAAATTGTAATAATTATTAGATAATTGATGTCTTCATTGTGATAGTATGTCTCACAGTAAAGAAGTTCACATGTGAGAATTATGTAAGGTATTGATTTATTAACTTTTGATACTCTACAGAGGGTGAAAAGCCTGAGACTAAACAAAAGCGACTTGAAGCCAAGTATGCCCCTCTGCAGATTGTTGCAAACATTGAAAGACTTGGGACTGCAAAGGTGAGTATTTATGAAAAAAAGGTCATGCTGACTGGTCACCACCAATATTTTGATAAGGGAGCATTTGTTCAATTTTTATTTGAATGTATACAACATGAAGTTACATTACATAAAAGAAGTGTGAAAAGCAACATATACTATTTTGTTTGAAATAATCATTATACAGTATCTGAACCCCCTTTTATGGGGCTCCTTCAGCTTTGAGGCTGCACTCCACACAGGTTCAGGGAAATTATGGACTCTTTTTGAGTGAGAAGGTCCTCGACAAGGCTTTCCTTCTGTCCGTCCACTGATGATGGTACAACCTCGCCAAAGACTTTTTGCTCATGGTGTAACCACTTATAAGAGTCCTGTGACACCTGTTTTTTAGAATAGGAGGCATTTATGAAATTCTTATTAATGCTGTTGGAGATATATTTTTGTGTAGTATAAGCACTTTCCATGAGAATTTGTGCATGTAATGATATTTTCTAGCTTAACTCTTTAGATTTTCAAAATTTTAGCTGATCAGATAGTGACTGCTTGGTCAGCTGGGCTGCATGTCATAGTTTAGTGTTAAATATAAGAGACATACAGATGATTAAAGTGTCTGGTTTACATTTCAATTTTTTTTCTTGAAATTTTTAGGTGTTTGATGTTTGTGATTCAGTACATATTTAGTATTTTCATTTTGCTGTGACCTCTCTTGGATTTACAGTCTAGATATATGAAATGTGATAACAATATGACAGTGCTGAATGGTGCTGAAGAAAGCACCTTCAGCTTGGACTTTTGGAAGAAGGAAAATATGGTTTGAAGAATCATTTGTGTGTAAAGGCATTTTGCTCACCTGTCTGATATCCTACTTAGTTTATTTTTTTATAAGAGGGTCATTCATCTCCTTTTCGAGCAGTATGATTAGAATTTGCTGGAAATTGTTAATGTGCTTCACCATGTACTTTGCATTTCAGCAAGCCATGATTGCTAGAGAGGGGGACCTGTTGACAAGAGAAAGGCTGTGTTGTGGCCTTTCTATTTTTGAGGTAAGTAATGTAATTAGGTCAGGTGTTCAAGTCACACACATTTACATTAAATTTACATTAAATTTCTTTACTAAAATGCTGAAAACTGAATATGAGACAATGCATTGTTATTTGTGCTTATCAAGGCTTCTTTTGTCTGTTTTCCTGGCACAACCTTACTGAAGTAGGGGTAGTGATGCTGTTTCCTCTGGGGTGGGGTAGCACCAGGAATGGGAGAAGGCAAGCATGCATGAATATGCACGTGTACATATGTGTGTGTATGTAAACGTATGTATATGTGTATATGTTGTTATGTATATGTGCTTGTATGGGCATTTATATATATATGCATATGAGTGGACTGGCCGTTCTTTGTCTGTTTCCTAGCGCTACCTCGCTGACACGGGAGATGGCAATCAGAAAAGAAGAGAGAATGTTGGGGTGAAGAGAGTAGTGAGAGTACATGAGCTTGGAAAGGAGCCTTGTGTGAGGAAGTACTAGGAGAGATTGAGTGTAGAGTGGAAAATGGTGAGAGCAAATGACATAAGGGGAATGGAGGAGGAATGGGATGGGATGTGTTTAGGGAAGCAGTGATGGCTTGAGCAAAAGATGCCTGTGGCATGAGAAAGGTGGGAGGTGGGGAGATTAGAAAGAGTAGTAAGTGGTGGGATGAAGAAGTAAGATTGCTAGTGAAAGAGAAGAGAGAGGCATTTGGATGATTTTTGCCAAATGACAGAGAGATGTATAAAAGAAAGAGGCAGGAGGTTGAGAGAAAGGTGCAGGAGGTGAAAAAGAGGGCAAATGAGAGTTGGGGTGATAGAGTATCATTAAATTTTAGGGAGAATAAGATGATGATTTGGAAGGAGGTAAATATAGTGCATAAGACAAGAGAACAAACGGGAACATTGGTGAAGGGTGCTAATGGGGAGGTAATAACAAGTAGTGGTGAACTGAGGAGATGGAGTGAGTATTTTGAAGGTTTGTTGAATGTGTTTGATGATAGAGTGGCAGATATAGGGTGCTTTGCCGAGGTGGTGTGCAAAGTGAGAGGGTCAGGGAAAATGGTTTGGTAAACAGAGAAGAGGTAGTGAAAGGTATGTGGAAGGTGGAAGCCGGCAAGGCGGCAGGTTTGAATGGTATTGCAGTGCAATTTATTAAAAAAGGGGGTGACTGTGTTGTTGACTGGTTGATGAGGATATTCAGTGTATGTATGGTGCATGGTGAAGTTCCTGAGGATTGGTGGAATGCATGCATAATGCCATTGTACTAAGGCAAAGGGGATAAAGGTGAGTTCAAATTACAGAGGTATAGGTTTGTTGAGTATTCCTGGGAAATTATATGGGAGGGTATTGATTGAGAAGGTCAAGGCATGTACAGAGCATCAGATTGGGGAAGAGCAGTGTGGTTTCAGAAGTGGTAGGATGTGTGGATCAGGTGTTTGCTTTGAAGAATGTAGGTGAGAAATACTTAGAAAAACAAATGAATTTGTATGTGGTATTTATGGATCTGGAGAAGGCATATGATAGAGTTGATAGAGATGCTCTGTGGAAGGTATTAAGAGTATATGGTGTGTGAGGTAAGTTGCTAGAAGCAGTGAAAATTTTTTATCGAGGATGTAAGGCATGTGTACGAGTATGTGAATGTCGGTTTGCGGCAGGGATGCATGATGTCTCCATGGTTGTTTAATTTGTTTATGGATAGGGTTGTTAGGGAGGTGAATGCAAGAGTTTTGGAGAAAGGGGCAAGTATGCAGTCTGCTGTGGATGAGAGGGCTTGGGAAGTGAGTCAGTTGTTGTTTGCTGATGATACAGCACTGGTGACTGATTAGAGTGAGAAACTGCAGAAGCTGTTGACTGAGTTTGGTAAAGTGTGTGAAAAGAAAGCTGAGAGTAAATGTGAAAAAGAGCAAGGTTATTAGGTTCAGTAGGGTTGAGGGACAAGTCAGTTGGGAGGTAAGTTTGAATGGAGAAAAACTGGAGGAAGGGAAGTGGAGGGAGGTGAATGCAAGAGTTTTGGAGAAAGGGGCAAGTATGCAGTCTGCTGTGGATGAGAGGGCTTGGGAAGTGAGTCAGTTGTAGTTTGCTGATGATACAGCACTGGTGACTGATTAGAGTGAGAAACTGCAGAAGCTGTTGACTGAGTTTGGTAAAGTGTGTGAAAAGAAAGCTGAGAGTAAATGTGAAAAAGAGCAAGGTTATTAGGTTCAGTAGGGTTGAGGGACAAGTCAGTTGGGAGGTAAGTTTGAATGGAGAAAGACTGGAGGAAGGGAAGTGTTTTAGATATCTGGAAGTGGATTTGGCAGTTGGTGGAACCATGGAAGTGGAAGTGAGTCAGAGGGTGGGGGAGGGGGTGAAGAATCTGGGAGCGTTGAAGAATGTATGGAAGGCGAGAACGTTCTCTAGGGGAGCAAAAATGACTATGTTTGAAGGAATAGTGGTTCCAACAATGTTGTATGGTTGCGAGGTGTGGGCTGTAGATAGGGTTGTGCGGAGGAGGGTGGATGTGTTGGAAATGAGATGGTTGAGGACAATATGTGGTGTGAGGTGATTTGATCGAGTATGTAATGAAAGGGTAAGAGAGATGTGTGGTAATAAAAAGAGTGTGGTTGAGAGAGCAGAAGAGGGTGTTTTGAAATGGTTTGGTCACATGGAGAGAATGAGTGAGGAAAGATTGACAGAGGATATATTTGTCAGAGGTGGAGGGAACGAGGAGAAGTGGGAGACCAAATTGGAGGTGGAAGTATGGAGTGAAAATTATTTTGAGCGATCGGGGCCTGAACGCGCAGGAGGGTGAAAGGCATGCAAGGAATAGAGTGAATTGGAACGATGTGGTATACCAGGGTCAACGTGCTGTCAGTGGATTGAACCAGGGCATGTGAAGTGTCTAGGGTAAACCATGGAAAGTTTTGTGGGGCCTGGATGTGGAAAGGGAGCTGTGGTTTCAGTGCAATACACATGACAGCTAGAGACTGAGTGTAAAAGATTGTGGCCTTTTGTCTTTTCCTAGTGCTACCTCGCGTGGGGAGGGGGAAATGCTATTTCATGAGTGGCGGGGTGGTGACGGGAATGAATAAAGCAACAAGTATGAATATGTACATGTTTATATGCGTATATGCTTGCATAGTGCCATTGTACAAAGGCAGAGGGGATAAGAGTGAGTGCTCAAATTACAGAGGTATAAGTTTGTTGAGTATTCCTGGTAAATTATATGGGAGGGTATTGATTGAGAGGGTGAAGGCATGTACAGAGCATCAGATTGGGGAAGAGCAGTGTGGTTTCAGAAGTGGTAGAGGATGTGTGGATCAGGTGTTTGCTTTGAAGAATGTATGTGAGAAATACTTAGAAAAGCAAATGGATTTGTATGTAGCATTTATGGATCTGGAGAAGGCATATGATAGAGTTGATAGAGATGCTCTGTGGAAGGTACTAAGAATATATGGTGTGGGAGGCAAGTTGTTAGAAGCAGTGAAAAGTTTTTATCGAGGATGTAAGGCAAGTGTATGTGTAGGAAGAGAGGAAAGTGATTGGTTCTCAGTGAATGTAGGTTTGCGGCAGGGGTGTGTGATGTCTCCATGGTTGTTTAATTTGTTTATGGATGGGGTTGTTAGGGAGGTGAATGCAAGAGTTTTGGAAAGAGGGGCAAGTATGCAGTCTGTTGGGGATGAGAGAGCTTGGGAAGTGAGTCAGTTGTTGTTCACTGATGATACAGCGCTGGTGGCTGATTCATGTGAGAAACTGCAGAAGCTGGTGACTGAGTTTGGTAAAGTGTGTGAAAGAAGAAAGTTAAGAGTAAATGTGAATAAGAGCAAGGTTATTAGGTACAGTAGGGGTGAGGGTCAAGTCAACTGGGAGGTAAGTTTGAATGGAGAAAAACTGGAGGAAGTAAAGTGTTTTAGATATCTGGGAGTGGATCTGGCAGCGGATGGAACCATGGAAGCGGAAGTGGATCATAGGGTGGGGGAGGGGGCGAAAATCGTGGGAGCCTTGAAGAATGTGTGAAAGTCAAGAACATTATCTCGGAAAGCAAAAATGGGTATGTTTGAAGGAATAGTGGTTGGTTCCAACAATGTTGTATGGTTGCGAGGCGTGGGCTATGGATAGATTTGTGTGCAGGAGGATGGATGTGCTGGAAATGAGATGTTTGTGGACAATACGTGGTGTGAGGTGGTTTGATCGAGTAAGTAATGTAAGGGTAAGGGAGATGTGTGGAAATAAAAAGAGCATGGTTTAGAGAGCAGAAGAGGAAAGATTGACCAAGAGGATATATGTGTCGGAGGTGGAGGGAACGAGGAGAAGTGGGAGACCAAATTGGAGGTGGAAGGATGGAGTGAAAAAGATTTTGAGTGATCGGGGCCTGAACATGCAGGAGGGTGAAAGGCAGGGAAGGAATAGAGTGAATTGGATCGATGTGGTATACTGGGGTCGACGTGCTGTCAATGGATTGAATCAGGGCATGTGAAGCGTCTGGGGTAAACCATGGAAAGTTGTGTGGGGCCTGGATGTGGAAAGGGAGCTGTGGTTTCAGGCATTATTGCATGACAGCTGGAGACTGAGTGTGAGCGAATGGGGCCTTTGTTGTCTTTTCCTGGCGCTGCCTCGTGCACATGAGGGGGGAGGGGGATGTTATTCCGTGTGTGGCGGGGTGGCGATGGGGGTGAGTAGGGGCAGACAGTGTGAATTGTGTGCATGTGTGTATATGTGTGTACGTTGGGATGTGTGGGTGTGGGTTGGGCCATTTCTTTCATCTGTTTCCTTGTCTACCTCACAGGCGCGGGAGACAGCGACAAAGCAAAATAATAATAATGATAATAATGATGTCTGTGTACGTATATGTATGTATACACTGAAATGTATAGGTATGTATATGTGCATGTATGTACATACATATGTATGTGGGTGGGTAGGCCATTCTTTTGCCTGTTTTCATGCACTACTTCGCTCACATAGGAGACAGGGACAAAGTATAATAGAAAAAAAATAATATTCATATTTGTGTGTGTATGTGTTTAGAGTCATTAGGGTTCAAAAATATAGTTAAATTGCTGTCAGGATGCTGTAACTGTTAATACATTTTTCTGTACAGGTGATTTTGACGAGAATTCAGTCTTTCTTGGAGGATCCTATTTGGCATGGATCCCCACCTGCCAATGGTGTAATGAATGTAGATGAGTGTACTGAGTTCCATCGATTGTGGTCTGCACTCCAGTTTGTTATGTGTATACCTGTTGGAGCAAACAACTTCACCGTTGAGTAAGAAGGAAATTTTGTTTGTAGTACTGTCATATTCATTACTTATATTTTTGTCCATTGTATAATGCTTTTATATATAGGAAGAAAGTTGCTAAATGAGTAGAGTGTGTATATGTAAATAGGAAGGGAGGAAGATAAGTTAGTCTTTGTGAAGATGGGTCTCTGTCAAAGATGTGTGATTTCACCATTGTTGTTTAATCTCTTTATGGGTAGGGTAGTCAGGGAGGTGAATTTATGGTCTCAGAGTGGCGGCAGATCTGTGGTATGGAAGGGAGGGGGGTAAGGGGCATTGGAGGTAAAGTATATGCTGTTTGTGGGTGAAAAGGCTCTAATGACAGACTCTGGCTCTAATGACAGACTCCAGAGTGAAACTCCGGAAGCTAGTAACAGAATTTGAGAGAGAGTGATAAAAGACAATATTGGAAGTGAATTTGAACAAAAGTAAGGTAATGAGACTCAGCAGGGGAATGAAAGAATGGTTTGTAATTAAATATGAATGAGAGGACCTAGTGAGGGTTGAGTTCTTAAGGTACTTGGGAGTGGACTTTGCAGCAGATGGAACAGTGGGAGATGAGGTTGAAGGCCTGGATGCATTGAGGAGTTTTTGGAAGGAGAGGTCATTATCTGTTAGGGCAAAGATAAGGTTTGTTTGATTGTACAGTAGTCCTTACAGTGTTTTATGGATATGAGTCTTGAATGCAAAAGAAAAGAAGAGGGTAGATATGCTGAAACTAGAATTCATGAGGACGGTATGTGGAGTGAGGTGAATTGTTCAGCTGAGGAATAATAGGGCATGAGATAAGTGATAGAAAGTTCAGTATGGTTAAAAGACCTGACCAAGGTGTATTGGAATAGTTCAGACACATGAGTGGTTGAGTGAAGAGAGACTGGCTAATAGGATCTGCATGTGAGAAGTAGAGGGAGAAAGGGGAAGGGGAGACTGAGAAGGAGATGGAAGGATGATTTGAAGAAGGATTTGGTTTTATTGAGGCCTGAACATTTAGGAGGGTGTCAAGTAGTCATGATAAACCATAGAATAATCGAGGTTTTGGCTGTGGGTAATAGGGTTTGGTCTTATTGCAATTACAAGACAGCCAGAGCATATGTGTCCAACGGGGCCATTGTTCTTTTGTTTCTGATGCTTCCTCATTAAGTCAAGAGAAGTTGTGTTTAATAAAAAAGGGCTTATAGATAATGGTCTATGCAAATTATTGTGACAGTGGTGTCTAGATGAGCTTTTACATATTATTTGGCTGTAGGACATAAAGGAATTGAATTCAAAATTGATATACCTACGACGAGATTTTGCCATGGTGGCAAAGCAAATGTGCTGAAAATATATTATGAAAGATGGGTGATTGTTAGTGCTGATATCACCTGATAGTGAAAGAAGCAAAAGAGAAAGGGGTGCATTTTTAAGAGGAGCTAAGTGAGTGCTTTGTCAGTTTTGATGCTAGGTATTAAATCATGCTGCTGGGGGATCTGAATGCAAGAGTGGATGTGGTAGCTGAGGTTTTAATTGAGGGACTTGATGAGCCTTGTGTATATGAAATTGGGAAAGAGCTTTTCATGTTGTGTACCAAAAAAAAATGGTGAGATGGAATACTTGGTTTTAAAAAGGTGTATACATAGTATACACAAGTGAATGGGGTTTATTTAGGGTTCAGCAGGATTTTGAGCTGATTGACAGGTTTATAAAGGGCAGGTTGTTGGAAATGAACATGCTGACAGGGGGCAGGTGGAATGGCTAATCCTTTCTTGAAGAGGATGAGTGTGAAAGTATTTCTTGGCTTGCAGGTAAAGAGGAAATGATGTATGTGTGAAGTAAGTGGTGAAAGTGAGTGAGCTTGGTAGAGAGGTCTGTGTGTAGAGATACCAAGAGAGATTGAGGGAAGAATGGAATGGGATAAGAGTATATGAAATAAAGGGAATGAAGGAGATTGGAAACTATCTAGGGAAGAAGTGCTTTCATGTTAGATAAGTTGCATGTGGACAGTGGGATGTGTATGATGTGAAAAGGGTATTGAGTATTGGGATAAGCAAGTAAAATCACAAGGGAAAGAGAAAAAGGAAGAGGTTGGACATGTTCTAAATAAATGCCTGAAGATGATATGTGATGTGAGGTGGGTTGTTAGTGTAAGGAATGACAGTATAAGAGTGAGATACAGTAGTAAGTGCAGCCTAATTAGGAGAGCTGACCAGTGTGTCTTAAAATATGTGGGCAATGGGGAACTGATAACAGGTGATGAGGTGAGAAGAAGATGGAGTGAGTATTTTGAAGGTTTGTTGACTGTGTTTGATGATAGAGTGGCAGATGTTGGGTGTTTTGTCGGGATGGTGTGCAAAGTGAGAGGGTCTAGGAGAATGTTTTGGTGAAGAGAGAAGAGGTGGTGTAAGCCTTGTGGAAGATGAAACCCAGCAAGCTGGTAGATTTGGATGGTATTGCAGTTAAATTTATTAAGAAAGGGGGTAACTTTGGTGTTGATTGGTTGGTAAGGATATTCAATATATGTATGGACCATGGTGAAGTGCCTGAGGATTGGCAGAATGCATGTGTAGTGCCATTGTACAAAGGCAAAGGGGATAAAGGTGATTGTTCAATCTACACATGCATAAGTTTGTTGAGTATTCCTAGAAAATTGCATGGGAGGGTAGTGATTGAGAGGATGAAGGAATGTACAGAGCATCAGATTGGAGAGGAGCAGTGTGGTTTCAGAAGTGGTAAGGGATGTGTGGATCAGGTATATGCTTTGAAGAATGTATTGAGAAATACTTAGAAAAACAGATGGATTTATAAGTATTATTTATGGATCTAGAGAAAGCATATGATAGGGTTGATAGAGATGCTTTGTGGAAGATCTTAAGAGAATATGGTGTGGAAGGTAAGCTGCTAGAAAAAGTGAGAAGTTTTTATGAAGGGTGTAAAGCATGTGTATGAGTAGGGAGAGAGGAGAGTTATTGGTTCCCAGTGAAGGTTGGTTTGCAGTATGGGTGTGTGATGTCCCCATGGTTGTTTAATTTGTTTATGGATGGTGTGGTTAGGGAGGTCAGTGCAAGAGTTTTGGAGAGAGGGGCAAGTATGCAGTCTGTTGGGGATGAAAGGGCCTGGGAATTGAGTCAGTTGGTGTTCACTGATGATGCAGCACTGGTGGCTGAATTGAGTGCGAAGCTGCAAAAGTTGGTGACTGAGTTTGGAAAAGTGAGTGAAAGGAGAAGGTTGAGAGTAAATTTGAATAAGAGCAAGGTTACTAGGTTCTGCAGGTTTGAGGGAAAAGTTAGTTGGATGTAAGTTTGAATAGAGAAATATTGGAGGAAGTGAAGTGTTTTAGATACCTGGGAGTGGACTTAGCAGCGAATGGAGCCATGGAAGCAGAAGTGAGTCATAGGGTGGGGAAGGGGGCGAAGGTTCTAGGAGTGGTGAAGATTGTGTGGAAAGAGAGAACATTATCTTGGAGAGCAAAATTGGGTATGTTTAAAGGAATAAGAGTTCCAACAACATTATATGATTGTGAGGCATGGGCTGTAGATAGGGTTGTATGGAGGAGGGTGGATTAAACAAATTAAACAACCATCATGCCATCACACATCCCTACTTCAGATCAGCCTTTACTTGGAACCATTCACTCTCCTCCCTTCATACTCATACATGCACCTTACACCCTTGATAAAAACTTTATGGATGGGATGATGAGGTAGGTAAATACGAGAATCTTGGAGAGAGGGACAAGTATGCAGTCTGTATGAGATGAAATTGCCTGTGAAGTTTCAAGTTGTTTTTGCAGATGGTACAGTGCTGGTAGCAGATGAGTGTGAAACTGTAGAAGCTGGTGACTGAGTTTGGAAGGGTGTGTGAAAGGAGGAAGTTGAGACTAAATTGTAATAAAAGCAAGGTTATTAGGTTTACCAGAGTTGATGGACAGGTTGGTTGGGGTGTGAGTTTGAATTGAGAAAAATAGTAGGAAGTGAAGTTGATTAAGACACTAGGAGTGGACATCTCAGCAAATTGAACTATGAAAGCAGAAGAGTCATAGGATGGGTGAGGGGGTGAAGGTTCTGGGAGCATTGAGGAATGTGTGAAAAGAGAGATCTTTATCTGAAATGGGAAAAATGGGTATGTTTGAAGGTATAGTAGTTCTACCATTATTATATGGGCTATAGATAAGACTGTGTGGAGGAGAGTGGGTGTGTTGGAAATGAAATATTTAAGGACAGTCTGTGGTGTGAGTTGGTTTGATCGAGTAAGTAATGAGAGGATAAGAGAGATATGTGGTAATAAAAAGAGTGTGGTTTAGAGAGCTGAAAAGGTTTTGCTTGAAATGGTTTGGACATACAGAAAGAATGAATGAGGAAAGGTTAACAGAAAGGATATATGTGTCAGAAGTGGAGGGAATGGGGCCTGGTTGTGAATAGAGAGAAGTGGTTTCATTGCATTGCACTTGACAGCTAGAGAATAGTTGTGAGCAGCTGCAGCCCATCTTCGTCTGTTCCTAGAGCTACCTCGGTAATGCAGGAAATAGTGATCAAGTATGAAAGAGAAGAAAGATAAGTTCATTTTTGTTGGTTATTATATTTTTTTCAGTTGCATTTGATGAATATCTCTTCACTTAGTAATTGTAATTTTACCAATGCAAGTATCAGGATTTATGGACATCTCTATAGTTAAATGGCTGTCAGTTTTTTTAAGTTAGAGCAACTATTCATGAAAATCTTGAATTAACTGGTTTTAATGAATTACTGTCTTGCCAGTTGTCTGTAAGGCTATATCATATTTGCTTTTTGTGCACCTTATTTTTTGATTTTTTTCATTCAGTTTGAAATTGTTCTTTCAGCTTTAAAGTTTTAAAAAGGGAGGAATTTTCTGATGGTTAGATGTGAAAACTATTTTACCTCAGGAGAGGTTCTGTATAACCTTAATTTAGTAATCCATCTCTTATTTCAGAAGATTCTGTTTACACAAACAACTTAGATAAGGGAGAGCCATGTTTTTGCTCCAAGAAGTGATATAATAGACTTCCCACCCACATCACTTGTGATTCAAAAAATTCTTGAAAATATTTTTTGTAATTTAATGAGCAGTTTGTTTGCTAAAATGGGGATGGTACAGTTTTTGTGTGTTGTATTACTGGGTGATACCTTATGACTTTTCTTCTTATCTAAGCTGTTTTGGCATAGTTATGTCTAGTTCAACATCTTGGTCATGTAGTGGCATGAAGGCTACTGCCTCTCATAATCATAATAAAAAAATAAAACTGTCTTCAGAGTATATTTCTTTGCAGACAGTTATTCGGTGAGGGTCTGAATTGGGCTGGGTGCTGCATGATTGTTCTTTTGGGTCAGCAACGAAGATTTGAGGCTCTTGATTTTTGCTACCATATCCTTCGTGTGCAAAAGGTAGATGGCAAGGATGAACCAATCAAAGGAATTGTAAGTAGTTTTTGCATTAGTTTTTCCATTGGCTGTTCATTATTTTTTAGAATAGATTTGTAATAAATCTTCAGTTTGTGTTGTATTTTGTCCCTTGGCATCATAATATTACACTTGATAAAGAGTTCTAATGAAATGGCCTCAGATTCTTGGATGATTTCACTGCAGATGTTAGTATTCATCTAATATTGCTGGGAAGAGGCCCTGATTTCAGACTAAAGTTGGCATGAATGGTGAATGTTCTTGATATACAAGGATTTTTCTCTATAATGTACCCTGATTGTGACAATCAGCTTTATCCTGGATCCAATTAGTTGATAATGACATGAAGGTGACAGTTAAATATTTTAATTTTTTTCACTTTCATGCATATGTACCCTTATTACACTGTATTATTTAAAGTATTTCTGTGTATTCATGGTGACGTTTGTTTGCTTTGATATCATATTCTCATTCCCTAAGTCATTGCAAGGATACATGAGAGAGTTTTAGTCACCTGTGTTTCCAGAATGTCCTTTTGCCATGGTTACTGTACTGATGATATACCAGAGGCCCATATATAATGAAAGGGTTACATTCCAGGAGACCTGTCATTACATTTCATTGAAAACCTTTTTTTTTTTTTTTTTTTGGGGGGGGGGGGGGATTTACATTCCTTACCAAAAGCTTGACCCTCATGAAAATGATACATAAACTGATAGTGGGGAGGGCTATGGTGAACTGAGAAGATGTAGGATGCTGTAAAAGTAAGTGAAACACTTCTAAAAACAAAAAGAACTTAGGGAAACCTTACCTAACTGATAAAAGGATGGGTTATGGTAATCTGCAGAAATGTCACTTACTGTAAAAGTAAGGGGAAATCTTAGGAATCAACTGAACCTAAAAACCTTATTTAACTGTGTGTAGGATGGACTATACTGATCTTTGCACAGGGTTTTGTCATTAAACATATTAAATGCATTTTTGAAAAGTGTTACTCCAAGTGAAACAAAATAAAGCCAGTTTTACATTAGACTTAATGTTATAGAATGGGGATAAGTCCCTGAGAATATTTCTGAATGAATTTTCTTGCATACAATACAGATTATTATCATATGGCAAGATAATATGCTGCATTACTAATAATAGGACTTTATCCATTATCATGTTGCATCAACACATCCAGGTTTACATCAAGACTAATAGTTTTATGTTTTTTCATGTCTGCCTCAACTTCTAGATACTGGATGCTATGTACTTGTTTACTAGAGTTATAAGACTGTTTTAAACAAGAGAATCCAAAAACTTCACTTAAATACAACAAGTGGAGGAGAGCATAGTCAATGGCTAACCCCCTTCCTCCCGTCACACCCCCAAACTACAGATCCCTACCAGGATGTCTAGCACCTGTCCCTTTGGAGATTTCAAAGGCCCACCATTCCATTTGGCTTGACACTCACACCCATGATCCCCAAGGTGAATGACTCATAAACCAAATGTAGCCTCTCAGTATCCTTGACCTATACAACCAGCCAATTGGACTCCCAGCCCACCACCTCCAGCAGCTGACCTCACAGGACATTACATTCTGCTTACCAGCACTACATATGAGAACTGACTGGAGCACCCTACGCATACTATCCTCTGATCACTTACCCATCCTGATAACATTCCATTTAGCCCACCCAGTCACCACAACCACTAAAAAACTTACAAAAAGTACAAGAAAGCAGTGTTCTCAGCCTTCACATACCACATAAAACAAGGCTTCAGATCTTCAGTGTTAATGCTTTCTTATGCCTAGATTATGCAGTCTCACACTATGTAAGCATCTTCATCCAAGCCAGAAAAAAGCACATAACTGAAGGGCACTGAAAGAAATGTAACCCATAATTCTCCCTTCAAGTTACTCCCCTCTTAAAGCAAAGAAACTATCTCAAAAACAACCACTCACCATCAATAGAAGTCTCAGAACAAACCTAAACTCCAAACAACACCATCACTAACTTAACCACTGAAAGGCATATTGGAAACTGGCACTCTTTCCTTAACACAGTGAACTGCATGACCCTTAGCAACCAATTCTTGTGCCCATTAAAGACAATCCACTCATATCGCACCAGTGGGGACATGGAGGTTGCCCAGGAATTTTCCACCACCCTCAAAGCTGTCATTGAGTGCAGCAAGTATCCTCCCCAGCTTGTCTTCATTGTTGATGAAACGGGCCTTTTCTTGAAAAGAATGCCTTTCTGCACTTTCATCTCTCGAGAAGAGAAGCATGCGTGTGGATTCAAGATTGCAAATGACCACTTAACACTACTGCTGGGGGTAATGCTTCAGGAGACTTCAAGCTAAAACTGATGCTCGTGTTACCACTCTGAAACACCAAGAGTTTTGAAAGGATTTTCAAAAAGCATTAGCCTATGATTTGGAAATCAAAAAGAAAGCCTTGGTGACAATTGATATTTTTCATCAGTGGTCTATCACATTTTTACCCTGCAGTGAAGTGCAACTGTGAAAGAGAAAACCTTGAACCCAGGGTACTGATTGTACTTGATAATGCCCCAGGCCACCCTGAGAATCTAAACACCCTTTAGACCTGCATATTTGTAGAATTATTCTACTTTTCATCAAATACAACTTTCATATTCCCACCAATGAGTCAAGGATTCATATCAAATTTCAAGACCTACTACCTTTGATGTACCTTCTGACAACTTGATGGTGAAGGTGAACAATTTTAGAAAGAAAACTACTTCATCATGAAGGCCCTAGTTACTGTTAGAGCAGCCTGGAACAAAGTAACTAACAGTTCCATGGACGGATTTTGGAAGAAGCTATAGCTGGAATGTTTGCAGCAATTCATGGGCTTTGACATAGCACCAGCGATCATGACTGACATCATCAAGCCGGCCATCAAAGCAGGACTGGGCATTTTCAGTGTGGATGATGTGGAGGAGCTGCTACAGTCTTATGGTGACAGTCTTACTAATGATGATTTGTAGGAATTGGCACAGCAGTGCGTTCAGAATGAGGCTGAAAACTGATACAGAAGAGCCAGAGACACCACCAGAGAGAAACCTAACCACAGCATTTGTCAGTGACAGCATCATCAAGTTCACATAAATCATGGATCAGTTTGCTGAGAATGACCCAGACTGGGAGTGCAACAGCAAGGCAAAGGGAGGTGTTCTTGATAGGATTTACTGCTGCAGAGAATTGCCCCATGCAGTAAAACTCAAAATAAGGTAGTCAATCCTAGATGCCTTCTTCAAGAACAGCCAAAATGTGAGGAGGAGCCACAGCATGGCCCCTCATCCCATGAATGGCATCTCCTGTCTTATGTCGTCTTGTAATATGTTGCTGCTTTAGTGCTTTGTTGGTGACTACCCATGACTACAGTTGATTATTAGAAGTGTTTTATGATTTTTTATTGAGTATAGGTCATATTGTATTATAGAATTGTGTGTGGTTAAGTGAAGCACAAGTGCATAGTGATGGATGTTGTGGGTTGAATGTCAGCTGTTGAGGAGTCTTTGGCAACACACTCGATGCATATTACCACTACCTTCAACTCCACCTCTCTAATCACCACTGCCTTTCTGCTTTCTGACTTCATATTTTGAATGTTAGGTAATGTAATGATGAAGGGATACAGCGTTGCTCATTTACACTTTCACTCAGTTTTGTGGTTTGACATCAGCTGCTTAGTAGCATCTGGCAGTGCTGCAGCCAATGTTACCAAGGAACTCAATTGGCGTGTTACCTCCTCACCACTTTTTTAGCTGAGATGGCAGAGGCATCTGAGTCCCTAATCAAGGCCTTTCCATTAATACTATCATTGTTTTATACTTGATCGCTGTTTCCCGTGTCAGTGAGGTAGCTTCAGGAAACAGATGAAGAATGGCCATTCTTCATCCACTCATATACACATATTATATTTTATTATATTTAATTTCATTTCCAGTGAATGTTTTTGCGGCAGGGGTGTGTGATGTTTCCATGGTTGTTTAATTTTTTATGGATAGGGTTGTTAGGGAGGTGAATGTGAGTTTTAGAAAGAAGGGCAAGTATGCAGTCTGTTGTGGATGAGAGGGCTTGGGAAGTGAGTTGGTTGTTGTTTGCTGATGATACAGCGCTGGTGGTTGATTCAAGTGAGAAACTGCAGAAGCTGGTGACTGAGTTTAGTAAAGTGTGTGAAAGAAGAAAGCTGAGAGTAAATATGAATAAGAGCAAGGTTATTAGGTTCAGTAGGGTTGAGGGACAAGTAAATTGGGAGGTAAGTTTGAATGGAGAAAAACTGGAGGAAGTGAAGTGTTTTAGATATCTGGGAGCGAATATGACAGCGGATGGAACCATGGAATTGCAAGTGAGTCATAGGGTTGGGGAGGGGGCAAAGGTATTGGGAGCGTTGAAGAATGTGTGGAAGGTGAGAATGTAATCTCGGAAAGCAAAAATGGGTATGTTTGAAGGAATAGTGGTTCCAACAATGCTATATGGTTGTGAGCCATGAGCTATAGATGGGGTTGTGTGGAGGATGGTGGGTGTGTTGGAAATGAGATGTTTGAGGACAATATGTGGTTTAAGGTGGTATGATCGAGTAAGTGATGAAAGGGTAAGAGAGATGTGTGGTGTTAAAAAGAGTGTGATTGAGAGAGCAGAAGAGGGTGTATTGAAATGGTTTGGTCACATGGAGAGAATGATTGAGGGAAGATTGACAAAGAGGGTATATGTGTCAGAGGTGGAGGGAAAGAGGAGAAGTGGGAGACCAAATTGGAGGTGGAAGGATGGAGTGAAAAAGATTTTGAGCAATCGGGGCCTGAGCATACAGGAGGGTGAAAGGTGTGCAAGGAATAGAGTGCTGTTTCCTGTGTGGCAGGGTGGCGACTGGAATGGAGGAAGGTAGCAAGTATGATTATGTACATATGTATATATGTATATGTCTTTGTATGTATATGTATTCTGTTTCCCATTTTAGAAAGTCAAAATACAAGGAGGGGAGGATTTCTGGCCCCCCGCTCCCATCCCCTCTAGTCGCCTTCTACGACACGTGAGGAATGCGTGGGAAGTAATCTTTCTCCCCTATCCCAGGGATAATATATATATGTTTATTTATTTTTTATTTTGCTTTGTCGCTGTCTCCCGCGTTTGCGAGGTAGCGCAAGGAAACAGACGAAAGAAATGGCCCAACCCACCCCCATACACATGTATATACATACACGTCCACACACGCAAATATACATACCTATACATCTCAATGTACACATATATATACACACACAGACACATATATACCCATGCACACAATTCACACTGTCTGCCTTTATTCATTCCCATCGCCACCTCGCCACACATGGAATACCATCCCCCTCCCCCCTCATGTGTGCGAGGTAGCCCTAGGAAAAGACAACAAAGGCCCCATTCGTTCACACTCAGTCTCTAGCTGTCATGCAATAATGCCCGAAACCACAGCTCCCTTTCCACATCCAGGCCCCCACACAACTTTCCATGGTTTACCCCAGACGCTTCACATGCCCTGATTTAATCCACTGACAGCACGTCAACCCCGGTATACCACATCGATCCAATTCACTCTATTCCTTGCCCGCCTTTCACCCTCCTGCATGTTCAGGCCCCAATCACTCAAAAGCTTGGGAAGGAGACTTGTGTGAGGAAGTACTAGGAGAGACTGAGTACAGAATGGAAAAAGGTGAGAACAATGGAAGTAAGGGGAGTGGGGGAGGAATGGGATGTATTTAGGGAATCAGTGATGGAGTGCGCAAAAGATGCTTGTGGCATGAGAAGCGTGGGATATGGGTTGATTAGAAAGGGTAGTGAATGGTGGGATGAAGAAGTAAGATTATTAGTGAAAGAGAAGAGAGAGGCATTTGGACGATTTTTGCAGGGAAAAAATGCAATTGAGTGGGAGATGTATAAAAGAAAGAGACAGGAGGTCAAGAGAAAGGTGCAAGAGGTGAAAAAGAGGGCAAATGAGAGTTGGGGTGAGAGAGTATCATTAAATTTTAGGGAGAATAAAAAGATGTTCTGGAAGGAGGTAAATAAAGTGCGTAAGACAAGGGAGCAAATGGGAACTTCAGTGAAGGGCACTAATGGGGAGGTGATAACAAGTAGTGGTGATGTGAGAAGGAGATGGAGTGAGTATTTTGAAGGTTTGTTGAATGTGTTTTATGATAGAGTGGCAGATATAGGGTGTTTTGGTCGAGGTGGTGTGCAAAGTGAGAGGGTTAGGGAAAATGATTTGGTAAACAGAGAAGAGGTACTAAAAGCTTTGTGGAAGATGAAAGCCGGCAAGGCAGCAGGTTTGGATGGTATTGCAGTGGAATCTATTAAAAAAGGGGGTGACTGTATAGTTGACTGGTTGGTAAGGTTATTTAATGTATGTATGACTCATGGTGAGGTGCCTGAGGATTGGCGGAATGCGTGCATAGTGCCATTGTACAAAGGCAAAGGGGATAAGAGTGAGTGCTCAAATTACCGAGGTATAAGTTTGTTGAGTATTCCTGGTAAATTATATGGGAGGGTATTGATTGAGAGGGTGAAGGCATGTACAGAGCATCAGATTGGGGAAGAGCAGTGTGGTTTCAGAAGTGGTAGAGGATGTGTGGATCAGGTGTTTGCTTTGAAGAATGTATGTGAGAAATACTTAGAAAAGCAAATGGATTTGTATGTAGCATTTATGGATCTGGAGAAGGCATATGATAGAGTTGATAGAGATGCTCTGTGGAAGGTATTAAGAATATATGGTGAGGGAGGCAAGTTGTTAGAAGCAGTGAAAAGTTTTTATCGAGGATGTGAGGCATGTGTACATGTAGGAAGAGAGGAAAGTGATTGGTTCTCAGTGAATGTAGGTTTGCGGCAGGGGTGTGTGATGTCTCCATGGTTGTTTAATTTGTTTATGGATGGGGTTGTTAGGGAGGTGAATGCAAGAGTTTTGGAAAGAGGGGCAAGTATGAAGTCTGTTGTGGATGAGAGAGCTTGGGAAGTGAGTCAGTTGTTGTTCGCTGATGATACAGCGCCGGTGGCTGATTCATGTGAGAAACTGCAGAAGCTGGTGACTGAGTTTGGTAAAGTGTGTGAAAGAAGAAAGTTAAGATAAATGTGAATAAGAGCAAGGTTATTAGGTACAGTAGGGTTGAGGGTCAAGTCAGTTGGGAGGTAAGTTTCAATGGAGAAAAACTGGAGGAAGTAAAGTGTTTTAGATATCTGGGAGTGGAACTGGCAGCGGATGGAACCATGAAAGCAGAAGTGAATCATAGGGTGGGGGAGGGGGCGAAAATCCTGGGAGCGTTGAAGAATGTGTGAAAGTTGAGAACATTATCTTGGAAAGCAAAAATGGGTATGTTTGAAGGAATAGTGGTTCCAACAATGTTGTATGGCTGCGAGGCGTGGGCTATGGATAGAGTTGTGCGCAGGAGGGTGGATGTGCTGGAAATGAGATGTTTGAGGACAATGTGTGGTGTGAGGTGGTTTGATCGAGTAAGTAATGTAAGGGTAAGAGAGATGTGTGGAAATAAAAAGAGCGTGGTTGAGAGAGCAGAAGAGGGTGTTTTGAAATGGTTTGGGCACATGGAGAGAATGAGTGAGGAAAGATTGACCAAGAGGATATATGTGTCGGAGGTGGAGGGAATGAGGAGAAGTGGGAGACGAAATTTGAGGTGGAAAGATGGAGTGAAAAAGATTTTGAGTGATCGGGGTCTGAACATTCAGGAGGGTGAAAGGCGGACAAGGAATAGAGTGAATTGGATCGATGTGGTATACCGGGGTGTAAGTGCTGTCAATGGATTGAATCAGGGCATGTGAAGCGTCTGGGGTAAACCATGGAAAGTTCTGTGGGGCCTGGATGTGGAAAGGGAGCTGTGGTTTCGGGCATTATTGCATGACAGCTAGAGACTGAGTGTGAACGAATGGGGCCTTTGTTGTCTTTTCCTAGAGCTACCTCGCACACATGAGGGGGGAGGGGGATGTTAATCCATGTGTGGCAAGGTGGCGATGGGAATGAATAAAGGCAGACAGGGTGAATTGTGTGCATGTGTATATATGTATTTGTCTGTGTGTGTATATATATGTTTACATTGAGATGCATGGGTATGTATATTTGCGTGTGTGGACGTGTATGTATATACATGTGTATGGGGGTGGGTTGGGCCATTTCTTTCACCTGTTTCCTTGCGCTACCTCGCAAACGCGGGAGACAGCGACAAAGCAAAATAAATAAATAAATAAATTTCTTTCTTTCTTTTAAACTATTCGCCGTTTCCCGCGTTAGCGAGGTAGCGTTAAGAACAGAGGACTGGGCCTTTTTTGGAATATCCTCACCTGGCCCCCTCTGTTCCTTCTTTTGGAAAATTAAAAAAAACGAGAGGGGAGGATTTCCAGCCCCCGCTCCCTCCCCTTTTAGTCGCCTTCTACTACACGCAGGGAATACGTGGGAAATATTCTTAATCCCCTATCCCCAGGGATAAAATATATATATATATATATATATATATATGTGAATAAGAGCAAGGTAATTAGGTACAGTAGGGTTGAGGGTCAAGTCAATTGGGAGGTAAGTTTGAATGGAGCAAAACTGGAGGAAGTAAAGTGTTTTAGATATCTGGGAGTGGATCTGTCAGCGGATGGAACCATGGAAGCAGAAGTGGATCATAGAGTGGGGGAGGGGGCGAAAATCCTGGGAGCCTTGAAGAATGTGTGGAAGTCGAGAACATTATCTCGGAAAGCAAAAATGGGTATGTTTGAAGGAATAGTGGTTCCAACAATGTTGTTTGGTTGCGAGGCGTGGGCTATGGATAGAGTTGTGCACAGGAGGATGGATGTGCTGGAAATGAGATGTTTGAGGACAATGTGTGGTGTGAGGTGGTTTGATCGAGTAAGTAACGTAAGGGTAAGAGGGATGTGTGGAAATAAAAAGAGCGTGGTTGAGAGAGCAGAAGAGGGTGTTTTGAAATGGTTTGGGCACATGGAGAGAATGAGTGAGGAAAGATTGACCAAGAGGATATATGTGTCGGAGGTGGAGGGAACGAGGAGAAGTGGGAGACCAAATTGGAGGTGGAAAGATGGAGTGAAAAAGATTTTGTGTGATTGGGGCCTGAACATGCAGGAGGGTGAAAGGAGGGCAAGGAATAGAGTTAATTGGATCGATGTAGTATACCGGGGTTGACGTGCTGTCAGTGGATTGAATCAGGGCATGTGAAGCGTCTGGAGTAAACCATGGAAAGCTGTGTAGGTATGTATATTTGCATGTGTGGACGTATGTATATACATGTGTATGGGGGTGGGTTGGGCCATTTCTTTCGTCTGTTTCCTTGTGCTACCTCGCAAATGCGGGAGACAGCGACAAAGCAAAAAAAAAAAAAATATATATATATATATATATATATATATATATATATATATATATGTTTTTGCTTTGTCGCTGTCTCCCGCGTTTGCGAGGTAGCGCAAGGAAACAGACGAAAGAAATGGCCCAACCCACCCCCATACACATGTATATACATACGTCCACACACGCAAATATACATACCTACACATACCTCCGAGATAATGTTCTCGACTTCCACACATTCTTCAAGGCTCCCAGGATTTTCGCCCCCTCCCCCACCCTATGATCCACTTCCGCTTCCATGGTTCCATCCGCTGCCAGATCCACTCCCAGATATCTAAAACACTTTACTTCCTCCAGTTTTGCTCCATTCAAACTTACCTCCCAATTGACTTGACCCTCAACCCTACTGTACCTAATAACCTTGCTCTTATTCACATTTACTCTTAACTTCCTTCTTTCACACACTTTACCAAACTCAGTCACCAGCTTCTGCAGTTTCTCACATGAATCAGCCACCAGCGCTGTATCATCAGCGAACAACAACTGACTCACTTCCCAAGCTCTCTCATCCCCAACAGACTTCATACTTGCCCCTCTTTCCAAAACTCTTGCATTCACCTCCCTAACAACCCCATCTATAAACAAATAAAACAACCATGGAGACATCACACACCCCTGCTGCAAACCTACATTCACTGAGAACCAATCACTTTCCTCTCTCCCTACACGTACACATGCCTTACATCCTCGATAAAAACTTTTCACTGCTTCTAACAACTTGCCTCCCACACCATATATTCTTAATACCTTCCACAGAGCATCTCTATCAACTCTATCATACGCCTTCTCCAGATCCATAAATGCTACATACAAATCCATTTGCTTTTCTAAGTATTTCTCACATACATTCTTCAAAGCAAACACCTGATCCACACATCCTCTACCACTTCTGAAACCACACTGCTCTTCCCCAATCTGATGCTCTGTACATGCCTTCACCCTCTCAATCAATACCCTCCCATATAAATTACCAGGAATACTCAACAAACTTATACCTTTGTAATTTGAGCACTCATTCTTATCCCCATTGCCTTTGTATATATATATATATCCTAGCCTGAGCCAGGTATGCATTATATCTAACAACCCCCAGGGGTGGATGAACATCTGGATTGACTATGGACTGACTCCCGTGACCAGACTTCGAACCTATGAATCATGGTCAGGAACGCTAACTGATACACCACTTATGACAGTCGTCCTCACCACCACCACCACCTCCATCATTACCACTACTTCTGTTATCACCACCTTTAGCTGGAGCACAGCTGTACCATATCCACTGCCTCATGCCTTCCACCTCCCTCCCACCCAGTGCGTCTCAGTGACATGTTGCTTCTTTCACTCATTCTGCCATAGTCATCACTGTTCATCTAATGACTGTCATGCATGATACAATAATGTACGTTATATATTTGCTATTCTTTGATTAGTAAAAACACATTACTGTAATAATTACAATGTGTTTATTAATAACTGTTACCCTCATATACAGTACTGCTCAAATGTAGTTGCAGAATCCAAAGGACACGTTCATACATCTAGATCAGCAAAGTCTTGATTTTCATTTCTAATCCTTGTTAAATCATGTTGGATTACATGTGTCATTACCTCCTAGCTTATTCTTGAAGATGTTCCTGAATTGAACTGTTGTACTTGCATTTGGAATGATGACATGAACTTTGGTCACTGATTACTATATGTTTCATGTATTTTTTACAGCTTGATCATCAGGTTGAATTTGATGATGGAACCAACCCACACCTTACCTGCAGTCATATTTATATCCCAAATTTGGTCTCTGTTCATTCACTTTGTTAACTTGGAGTTTAGTCAAAACATTTGTCATTACAATGCTTTGCTTTCTGTGTGTGTCCTTTGTAAGTTTCACTCAGTGTAGTTACATGATCTTTTCAAATACTTACCAGTATATTTTCTCAAGTATAACAAACAGTTCGATTTTTTTTATGCTGATTAACTGTTCTTTTCTTACAGCAATTGAAGAGGATGTGTGACCGCATTAGAAGGTTTCAGGTGCTCAACTCACAGATATTTGCAGTTCTTAACAAGTATTTGAAAACAAGTGATCCTGATAATATGCCTGTAGAACATGTGCGGTGTTTCCAGCCACCAATACACCAAAGTCTTGCCAACCAAACGTATCAGCGACCAGACCATTTACGCTGAATGTCATTGGCCTTTCATCTCAAGCTTTGAAGTTCCCTGCAATACATATAGAAGAAAAGCAGTATGATATTAGTGCACCGTGCATTTGTTCACTCAGTCTCCATTATATGATAGTTGATATCATTTTGTGGTAATAGATTTCTTGTGACTCTTACTATACACTAAAGGGAAATGTTTCTCTTTGAGTTTTGAAGAGAATATACCTGTTTTTATAATTTAAAAACTTACTTTCTGATCAGTGGTAATCCTTACATTCAAATTTTGCATGTCCCCAAGCAAGCAAAAGTGCTTTTTGTAAATAGGTACTGTAATAATGTAATTTCTTGGATGTAAAGGCTTCATTGAGTATTAAGTCATTGTGGATTCAAGAATAGCTGTAACCAGTATCCTTGCTTATTGATAGTTAAAGCATTTCAGTCGGTAATAAATTTTTTGGAACATCATACATATTTAACACTTTCTGTATACATGAAGGTGTTACCAGCAGTTTCAAGTACTCTTTTGTAATAATATTTTTGGAAAATGATATATATTGAGCACTTCCTGTGTACTTGAAGGTGTTACCAGCAGTTGAATTTACTCTTTTGATAGTTATGCCTTTATATCATCACAATAACTTCTAGCCCCTCAGTATTTATATTCAAAAGATGGAGTATTGTCTCTTGTTTATGAACTACTTCATTTCAGGTTTAAACTTAACTGATCAAACATGTACAAATGTTGTTCAGGCTTTTTCTTTTAATTAGAATATTATTTTGTTGTGGCCTGATAGTTTGTTACTGAGTACTATGACATGAAAGGTGTATTACTGGGATTATTTAGTTTTGTTGAATTTTTTTTTACCAGTTTTTAAACATTTCCCCACCTAATGATGCATATTGTATCATCCTGAATCTGACAACAGCTATCATATCTTGGCATTACAGGATGCTGCATGCTTGCACACTCCTCTCAGCCTGGTTGAGTGGGGAGATACCTTCCAAAACTGGCAGGCTTTATCCTGTGTGAGGAGCATACCCTCGCACCGAAACTCCCTTGCAATGATGAATTTAGTGTCATCAGCCAGTGAAGAGGTGAAATTTGCAAGATGCATATTTAGTTATCAACCAGTGAGGAGATAATGTTTGCATGACAGGTTGAAAGAAAAAGATATTCATGTGCATTGTGTGTAGCCTAGTGTTATGAGAAATAAAATTCTGTAAATCCTTTTTCATAGTTGTTCCATAATCCTCCATACTTTATGGTATACCTTGCATTATGCTTTACAGTATGAAAATTTTAACCAATGAAAAATTGGACATTTACTGATAGCCCTCAAATGTAACACTTCCTCTGGATTTTATATAATTCAGGGATTTGCTCTTGATATGTTTGGTGATGCAGTTCATGCATAAGTGGTTTTATGGTAGACTGAAGAATATTTCCATAAGTTAATTTTGATGTTACAAACCCATGACCCTATTTGGGCGATCCTGCCATTACAAGGCTGGGCTTCCAGTAGGAGCAGGGAAATGATGATTCCTTTTGAGTAGTAAGTTCTAATGTAAGACTGTGGTTCTTTTTGTTCAGAGTCAATGATAGTCACACTAATGGGAACTTCACTTATGATGTAACCACTTACAGGCAAAGGTTGGTAACATCATGCTTTCCATTTCTTTATATAAACTTGGACTCATTGTGGAAAAAAGTTCACAGTATTCAGTGTACATAGTTATGAAAAAAGTGTACATACAAATTTTCAGTTTTCCTATTAATCTTCACATTCTGAATGTAGTAGTTGACCAATATTATGGAAATTTGTGAAAGAAGTAAAGTTCTTGTTGAGTATTGTAAACTCTTATTGACTACTTGAATGGCATTCAAATTAGGTTTATCAGCTTTGTTACAGATTTCCTTTACGTTTCATTTACAAATCATTAGTTATGATGGTGCTGGTATTGAAAAAGTGTTGTCATGTGAAGGTTTCACTCTGTGGAACTAATTATGAACAGTATGTACCAATTTTTCTTGTGAAGTTTCATCACACCTTTAGACAGTATTGCTGCAGGGCTTGTAGTGAAATGAATCTCCTAAACATTTCCAATTTGTGCTGAAAGGACTGCATTAGAAACAAGTGTCAGTACAATGATATGAAAAAAATGTGCAATGTAATGGTATTTGGGAAAAGCTTTGAAATTTACACTGTTGATAAGGTGGAAAACAACACATAGGAAAGAAGAAGAGGGATATAGTGTTGAGTTGAATAATTGATCAAATGCTAGTAAGCACATTACAGACATAGCCTTGTCATTCCTCTTCCAAGGCATAAGATGTTGATTTGTACATAGCCTTCTATTTCAGATGAATCATGATTGATCTTGGACATTTGTTCATTCCAGTTTATCCTAAAAACTTAAAACTGTACATTGTCAAATTATTCATATATTTATCAGTCGAGGTGGTGTGCAAAGTGAGAGGGTCAGGGAAAATGGTTTGGTAAACAGGGAAGAGGTAGTGAAAGCTTTGCGGAAGATGAAAGCCGGCAAGGCAGCGGGTTTGGATGGTATTGCAGTGGAATTTATTAAAAAAGGGGGTGACTGTGTTGTTGACTGGTTGGTGAGGATATTCAATGTATGTATGGTTCATGGTTAAGTACCTGAGGACTGGCGGAATGCATGCATAGTGCCATTGTACAAAGGCAAAGGGGATAAAGGTGAGTGTTCAAATTACAGTGGTATAAGCTTGTTGAGTATTCCTGGGAAATTATATGGGAGGGTATTGATTGAGAGGGTGAAGGCATGTACAGAGCATCAGACTGGGGAAGAGCAGTGTGGTTTCAGAAGTGGTAGAGGACGTGTGGATCTGGTGTTTGCTTTGAAGAACGTATGTGAGAAATAGAAAAACAAATGGATTTGTATGTAGCATTTATGGATCTGGAGAAGGCATATGATAGAGTTGATAGAGATGCTCTGTGGAAGGTATCAAGAGTATATGGTGTGGGAGGCAAGTTGCTAGAAACAGTGAAAAGTTTTTATCGAGGATGTAAGGCATGTGTACGAGTAGGAAGAGAGGAAAGTGATTGGTTCCCAGTGAATGTCGGGTTGCGGCAGGGGTGCGTGACGTCTCCCTGGTTATTTAATTTGTTTATGGATGGGGTTGTTAGGGAGGTGAATGCAAGAGTTTTGGTGAGAGGGGGCAAGTATGCAGTCGGTTGTGGATGATAGGGCTTGGGAAGTGAGACAGTTGTTATCGCTGATGATACAGCACTGGTTGCTGATTCGGGCCAGAAAATGCAGAAGCTGGTGACTGAGTTTGGTTAAGTATGTGAAAGAAGAAAGCTGAGAGTAAATGTGAATAAGAGCAAGGTTATTATTTACAGTAGGGTTGAGGGACAAGTCAATTGGGAGGTAAGTTTGAATGGAGAAAAACTGGAGGAAGTGAAGTGTTTTAGATATCTAGGAATGGATTTGACAGCGGATGGAACCAAGGAAGCGGAAGCGAGTCACAGGGTGGGGGAGGAGGCGAAGGATCTGGGAGTGTTGAAGAATGTGTGGAAGGCGAGAACATTATCTCAGAAAGCAAAAATGGGTATGTTTGAAGGAATAGTGGTTCCAACAATGTTATATGGTTGTGAGGCATGGGCTATAGATAGGGTTGTGCAGAGGAGGGTGGATTTGTTGGAAATGAGATGGTTGAGGATAATGTGTGGTATGAGGTGGTCTGATCGAGTAAGTAATGAAAGGGTAAGAGAGATGTGTGGTAATAAAAAGAGTGTGGTTGAGAGAGTAGAAGAGGGTGTATTGAAATGGTTTGGTCACATGGAGGGAATGAGTGAGAAAAGATTGTCAAAGAGGATATATGTGTCAGAGGTGGAGGGAACGAGAAGTGGGAGACCAAATTAGAGGTGGAAGTATGGAGTGAAAAAGATTTTGAACAATCAGAGCCTGAACATACAGGAGGGTGAAAGGCGTGCAAGGAATAGAGTGAATTGGAACGATGTGGTATACCGAGGTCAACGTGCTGTCAGTGGATTGAAACAGGGCATGTGAAACATCAGGGGGAAACCATAGAAAGTTTTTGTGGGGCCTAGATGTGGAAAGGGAGCTGTAGTTTCGGTGCATTACACATGACAGCCTCAGACTGAGTGTGAATGAATGTGGCCTTTGTTTTCATTTCCTAGCGTTACCTCGCACGTGCGTGGGGGAGGGGGGTGCCATTTCATGTGTGGTAGGGTGGCGACGGGAATGGCTGAGGGCAGCAAATATGAATATGTACATGTATATATATATGCATTTGTCTGTGTATGTATATGTATGTATTCTGTGTATGTATAGGTATGTATATGTGCGTGTGTGGGCGTTTATGTATATACATATGTATGTGGTTGGGTTGGGCCATTCTTTCGTCTGTTTCCTTGCCCTACCTCGCTAACGCCGGAGATAGCGTGAAAGTATAATAAAAGATAAAAATATATATATATATATATTTATATATATATTATATATATATATATATAATATATATATATATATATATTATATATATATATATACATATTAAAAAAGTAAGAAATAATTTAGAAAACTGAAACTTCTAGCTTGAAATGAAATGAGAAAATGAATGTCACATAATGGTTCAACCTCTGGCTATGGAAAAGGGAAATGTATAATTTATTTACACAAACATCAATAGTAGTTCTCATCAATTTAACCACTGTATCAATAAGCTTCAATGTCTAAGCTACATTTTTTTCCCAATTTCACTATTTTCTTGTCAAAGCACCATGTAAGAAAACTATCACTCCAGTAACACAACTATAAACATTTACTGTCTCGATACACTGCGGGAAACTCTACCACCTGGCGAGGTACAGTAGGGTTGAGGGTCAAGTCAATTGGGAGGTAAGTTTGAATGGAGCAAAACTGGAGGAAGTAAAGTGTTTTAGATATCTGGGAGTGGATCTGGCAGCGGATGGAACCATGGAAGCAGAAGTGAATCATAGGGTGGGGTAGGGGGCAAAAATTCTGGGAGCCTTGAAGAATGTTTGGAAGTCGAGAACATTATTTCGGAAAGCAAAAATGGGTATGTTTGAAGGAATAGTGGTTCCAACAATGATGTATGGTTGCGAGGCGTGGGCTATGGATAGAGTTGTGCGCAGGAGGGTGGATGTGCTGGAAATGAGATGTTTGAGGACAATATGTGGTGTGAGGTGGTTTGATTGAGTAAGTAATGTAAGGGTAAGAGAGATGTGTGGAAATAAAAAGAGTGTGGTGGAGAGAGCAGAAGAGGGTGTTTTGAAATGGTTTGGTCACATGGAGAGAATGAGTGAGGAAAGATTGACCAAGAGGATATATGTGTCGGAGGTGGAGGGAACGAGGAGAAGAGGGAGACCAAATTGGAGGTGGAAAGATGGAGTGAAAAAGATTTTGTGTGATCGGGGCTGAACATGCAGGAGGGTGAAAGGAGGGCAAGGAATAGAGTGAATTGGATCGATGTGGTATACCGGGGTTGACGTGCTGTCAGTGGATTGAATCAAGGCATGTGAAGCGTCTGGGGTAAACCATGGAAAGCTGTGTAGGTATGTATATTTGCGTGTGTGGACGTATGTATATACATGTGTATGGGGGTGGGTTGGGCCATTTGTTTCGTCTGTTTCCTTGCGCTACCTCGCAAACGCGGGAGACAGCGACAAAGTATAATAAAAGATAAAAATATATATATATATATACATATATACATACACATACACACGCACATATACACACACACACACATATACAATATATATACATATATACACATACACACACATACACATACATACGCACATATACACACACACACACATACATATATATACATATTAAAAAAGTAAGAAATAATTTAGAAAACTGAAACTTCTAGCTTGAAATGAAATGAGAAAATGAATGTCACATAATGGTTCAACCTCTGGCTATGGAAAAGGGAAATGTATAATTTATTTACACAAACATCAATAGTAGTTCTCATCAATTTAACCACTGTATCAATAAGCTTCAATGTCTAAGCTACATTTTTTTCCCAATTTCACTATTTTCTTGTCAAAGCACCATGTAAGAAAACTATCACTCCAGTAACACAACTATAAACATTTACTGTCTCGATACACTGCGGGAAACTCTACCACCTGGCGAGGTACAGTAGGGTTGAGGGTCAAGTCAATTGGGAGGTGAGTTTGAATGGAGAAAAACTGGAGGAAGTGAAGTGTTTTAGATATCTGGGAGTGGATCTGGCAGCGGATGGAACCATGGAAGCGGAAGTGGATCATAGGGTGGGGGAGGGGCGAAAATTCTGGGGGCCTTGAAGAATGTGTGGAAGTCGAGAACATCTCGGAAAGCAAAAATGGGTATGTTTGAAGGAATAGTGGTTCCAACAATGTTGTATGGTTGCGAGGCGTGGGCTATGGATAGAGTTGTGCGCAAGAGGATGGATGTGCTGGAAATGAGATGTTTGAGGACAATGTGTGGTGTGAGGTGGTTTGATCGAGTGAGTAACGTAAGGGTAAGAGAGATGTGTGGAAATAAAAAGAGCGTGGTTGAGAGAGCAGAAGAGGGTGTTTTGAAGTGGTTTGGGCACATGGAGAGAATGAGTGAGGAAAGATTGACCAAGAGGATATATGTGTCGGAGGTGGAGGGAACGAGGAGAAGAGGGAGACCAAATTGGAGGTGGAAAGATGGAGTGAAAAAGATTTTGTGTGATCTGGGCCTGAACATGCAGGAGGGTGAAAGGAGGGCAAGGAATAGAGTGAATTGGAGCAATGTGGTATACCGGGGTTGACGTGCTGTCAGTGGATTGAATCAAGGCATGTGAAGCGTCTGGGGTAAACCATGGAAAGCTGTGTAGGTATGTATATTTGCGTGTGTGGACGTATGTATATACATGTGTATAGGGGGGGTTGGGCCATTTCTTTCGTCTGTTTCCTTGCGCTACCTCGCAAACGCGGGAGACAGCGACAAAGTATAATAAAAAAAAAAAATAATGTATATATATATATCTTCTGAGAGTTGAGGTGAGAGAGTATCATTAGATTTTAGGGAGAATAAAAAGATGTTCTATAAGGAGGTAAATAAAGTGCGTAAGACAAGGGAGCAAATGGGAACTTCAGTGAAGGGCGCAAATGGGGAGGTGATAACAAGTAGTGGTGATGTGAGAAGGAGATGGAGTGAGTATTTTGAAGGTTTGTTGAATGTGTTTGATGATAGAGTGGCAGATATAGGGTACTTTGGTCGAGGTGGTGTGCAAAGTGAGAGGGTTAGGGAAAATGATTTGGTAAACAGAGAAGAGGTAGTAAAAGCTTTGCGGAAGATGAAAGCCGGCAAGGCAGCAGGTTTGGATGGTATTGCAGTGGAATTTATTAAAAAAGGGGGTGACTGTATTGTTGACTGGTTGGTAAGGTTATTCAATGTATGTATGACTCATGGTGAGGTGCCTGAGGATTGGCGGAATGCGTGCATAGTGCCATTGTACAAAGGCAAAGGGGATAAGAGTGAGTGCTCAAATTACAGAGGTATAAGTTTGTTGAGTATTCCTGGTAAATTATATGGGAGGGTATTGATTGAGAGGGTGAAGGCATGTACAGAGCATCAGATTGGGGAAGAGCAGTGTGGTTTCAGAAGTGGTAGAGGATGTGTGGATCAGGTGTTTGCTTTGAAGAATGTATGTGAGAAATACTTAGAAAAGCAAATGGATTTGTATGTAGCATTTATGGATCTGGAGAAGGCATATGATAGAGTTGATAGAGATGCTCTGTGGAAGGTATTAAGAATATATGGTGTGGGAGGAAAGTTGTTAGAAGCAGTGAAAAGTTTTTATCGAGGATGTAAGGCATGTGTACGTGTAGGAAGAGAGGAAATTGATTGGTTCTCAGTGAATGTAGGTTTGCGGCAGGGGTGTGTGATGTCTCCATGGTTGTTTAATTTGTTTATGGATGGGGTTGTTAGGGAGGTAAATGCAAGAGTTTTGGAAAGAGGGGCAAGTATGAAGTCTGTTGGGGATGAGAGAGCTTGGGAAGTGAGTCAGTTGTTGTTCGCTGATGATACAGCGCTGGTGGCTGATTCATGTGAGAAACTGCAGAAGCTGGTGACTGAGTTTGGTAAAGTGTGTGGAAGAAGAAAGTTAAGAGTAAATGTGAATAAGAGCAAGGTTATTAGGTACAGTAGGGTTGAGGGTCAAGTCAATTGGGAGGTGAGTTTGAATGGAGAAAAACTGGAGGAAGTGAAGTGTTTTAGATATCTGGGAGTGGATCTGGCAGCGGATGGAACCATGGAAGCGGAAGTGGATCATAGGGTGGGGGAGGGGGCGAAAATTCTGGGGGCCTTGAAGAATGTGTGGAAGTCGAGAACATTATCTCAGAAAGCAAAAATGGGTATGTTTGAAGGAATAGTGGTTCCAACAATGTTGTATGGTTGCGAGGCGTGGGCTATAGATAGAGTTGTGCGCAGGAGGATGGATGTGCTGGAAACGAGATGTTTGAGGACAATGTGTGGTGTGAGGTGGTTTGATCGAGTGAGTAACGTAAAGGTAAGAGAGATGTGTGGAAATAAAAAGAGCGTGGTTGAGAGAGCAGAAGAGGGTGCTTTGAAGTGGTTTGGGCACATGGAGAGGATGAGTGAGGAAAGATTGACCAAGAGGATATATGTGTCGGAGGTGGAGGGAGCAAGGAGAAGAGGGAGACCAAATTGGAGGTGGAAAGATGGAGTGAAAAAGATTTTGTGTGATCGGGGCCTGAACATGCAGGAGGGTGAAAGGAGGGCAAGGAATAGAGTGAATTGGAGCGATGTGGTATACCGGGGTTGACATGCTGTCAGTGGATTGAATCAAGGCATGTGAAGCGTCTGGGATAAACCATGGAAAGCTGTGTAGGTATGTATATTTGCGTGTGTGGACATATGTATATACATGTGTATGGGGGGGGGTTGGGCCATTTGTTTCGTCTGTTTCCTTGCGCTACCTCGCAAACGCGGGAGACAGCGACAAAGTATAAAAAAAAAAAAAAAAAAAATATATATGGGCACATGTGTTTGATGATTGAGTGGCAGATATAGGGTGTTTTGGTCGAGGTGGTGTGCAAAGTGAGAGGGTTAGGGAAAATGATTTGGTAAACAGAGAAGAGGTAGTGAAAGCTTTGCGGAAGATGAAAGCCGGCAAGGCAGCAGGTTTGGATGGTATTGCAGTGGAATTTATTAAAAAAGGGGTGACTGTATTGTTGACTGGTTGGTAAGGTTATTTAATGTATGTATGACTCATGGTGAGGTGCCTGAGGATTGGCGGAATGC
The DNA here is from genome assembly GCF_036320965.1 of Panulirus ornatus. NCBI lineage: Eukaryota > Metazoa > Arthropoda > Malacostraca > Decapoda > Palinuridae > Panulirus > Panulirus ornatus. Next base: position 2,603,553 of record NC_092286.1, read on the forward strand.
GTGCATAGTGCCATTGTACAAAGGCAAAGGGGATAAGAGTGAGTGCTCAAATTACAGAGGTATAAGTTTGTTGAGTATTCCTGGTAAATTATATGGGAGGGTATTGATTGAGAGGGTGAAGGCATGTATAGAGCATCAGATTGGGGAAGAGCAGTGTGGTTTCAGAAGTGGTAGAGGATGTGTGGATCAGGTGTTTGCTTTGAAGAATGTATGTGAGAAATACTTAGAAAAGCAAATGGATTTGTATGTAGCATTTATGGATCTGGAGAAGGCATATGATAGAGTTGATAGAGATGCTCTGTGGAAGGTATTAAGAATATATGGTGTGGGAGGAAAGTTGTTAGAAGCAGTGAAAAGTTTTTATCGAGGATGTAAGGCATGTGTACGTGTAGGAAGAGAGGAAAGTGATTGGTTCTCAGTGAATGTAGGTTTGCGGCAGGGGTGTGTGATGTCTCCATGGTTGTTTAATTTGTTTATGGATGGGGTTGTTAGGGAGGTAAATGCAAGAGTTTTGGAAAGAGGGGCAAGTATGAAAGTCTGTTGGGGATGAGAGAGCTTGGGAAGTGAGTCAGTTGTTGTTCGCTGATGATACAGCGCTGGTGGCTGATTCATGTGAGAAACTGCAGAAGCTGGTGACTGAGTTTGGTATAGTGTGTGGAAGAAGAAAGTTAAGAGTAAATGTGAATAAGAGCAAGGTTATTAGGTACAGTAGGGTTGAGGGTCAAGTCAATTGGGAGGTGAGTTTGAATGGAGAAAAACTGGAGGAAGTGAAGTGTTTTAGATATCTGGGAGTGGATCTGGCAGCGGATGGAACCATGGAAGCGGAAGTGGATCATAGGGTGGGGGAGGGGCGAAAATTCTGGGGGCCTTGAAGAATGTGTGGAAGTCGAGAACATCTCGGAAAGCAAAAATGGGTATGTTTGAAGGAATAGTGGTTCCAACAATGTTGTATGGTTGCGAGGCATGGGTTATGGATAGAGTTGTGCGCAAGAGGATGGATGTGCTGGAAATGAGATGTTTGAGGACAATGTGTGGTGTGAGGTGGTTTGATCAAGTGAGTAACGTAAGGGTAAGAGAGATGTGTGGAAATAAAAAGAGCGTGGTTGAGAGAGCAGAAGAGGGTGTTTTGAAGTGGTTTGGGCACATGGAGAGAATGAGTGAGGAAAGAATGACCAAGAGGATATATGTGTCGGAGGTGGAGGGAACGAGGAGAAGAGGGAGACCAAATTGGAGGTGGAAAGATGGAGTGAAAAAGATTTTGTGTGATCGGGGCCTGAACATGCAGGAGGGTGAAAGGAGGGCAAGGAATAGAGTGAATTGGAGCAATGTGGTATACCGGGGTTGACGTGCTGTCAGTGGATTGAATCAAGGCATGTGAAGCGTCTGGAGTAAACCATGGAAAGCTGTGTAGGTATGTATATTTGCGTGTGTGGACGTATGTATATACATGTGTATGGGGGGGGGTTGGGCCATTTCTTTCGTCTGTTTCCTTGCGCTACCTCGCAAACGCGGGAGACAGCGACAAAGTATAATAAAAGATAAAAATATATATATATATATATATATATATATATATATATATATATATATATATACATATATACATACACATACACACGCACATATACACACACACACACATATACATATATATACATATTAAAAAAGTAAGAAATAATTTAGAAAACTGAAACTTCTAGCTTGAAATGAAATGAGAAAATGAATGTCACATAATGGTTCAACCTCTGGCTATGGAAAAGGGAAATGTATAATTTATTTACACAAACATCAATAGTAGTTCTCATCAATTTAACCACTGTATCAATAAGCTTCAATGTCTAAGCTACATTTTTTTTCCCAATTTCACTATTTTCTTGTCAAAGCACCATGTAAGAAAACTATCACTCCAGTAACACAACTATAAACATTTACTGTCTCGATACACTGCGGGACACTCTACCACCTGGCGAGGTACAGTAGGGTTGAGGGTCAAGTCAATTGGGAGGTAAGTTTGAATGGAGAAAAACTGGAGGAAGTAGTGTTTTATATATCTGGGAGTGGATCTGGCAGCGGATGGAACCATGGAAGCAGAAGTGGATCATAGGGTGGGGGAGGGGGCGAAAATCCTGGGAGCCTTGAAGAATGTGTGGAAGTCGAGAACATTATCTCGGAAAGCAAAAATGGGTATGTTTGAAGGAATAGTGGCTCCAACAATGTTGTATGGTTGCGAGGCGTGGGCTATGGATAGAGTTGTGCGCAAGAGGATGGATGTGCTGGAAATGAGATGTTTGAGGACAATGTGTGGTGTGAGGTGGTTTGATCGAGTAAGTAACGTAAGGGTAAGAGAGATGTGTGGAAATAAAAAGAGCGTGGTTGAGAGAGCAGAAGAGGGTGTTTTGAAATGGTTTGGGCACATGGAGAGAATGAGTGAGGAAAGATTGACCAAGAGGATATATGTGTCGGAGGTGGAGGGAACGAGGAGAAGTGGGAGACCAAATTGGAGGTGGAAAGATGGAGTGAAAAAGATTTTGTGTGATCGGGGCCTGAACATGCAGGAGGGTGAAAGGAGGGCAAGGAATAGAGTGGATTGGATCGATGTGGTATACCGGGGTTGACGTGCTGTCAGTGGATTGAATCAGGGCATGTGAAGCGTCTGGGGTAAACCATGGAAAGCTGTGTAGGTATGTATATTTGCGTGTGTGGACGTATGTATATACATGTTTATGGGGGTGGGTTGGGCCATTTGTTTCGTCTGTTTCCTTGCGCTACCTCGCAAACGCGGGAGACAGCGACAAAGCAAAAAAAAAGAAAAAAGAATATATATATATATATATATATATATATATATATATATATATATATATATATATATATATATATATGTGTATTTTAAGTTTCTAAAAATGGGAAACACAAGGAGTCACGCGGGGAGTGCTCATCCACCTCGTAGACTCAGATTGGGGTGTCTAAATGTGTGTGGATGTAACCAAGATGTGAAAAAAGGAGAGATAGGTAGTATGTTTGAGGAAAGGAACCTGGATGTTTTGGCTCTGAGTGAAACGAAGCTCAAAGGTAAAGGGGAAGAGTGGTTTGGGAATGTCTTGGGAGTAAAGTCAGGGGTTAGTGAGAGGACAAGAGCAAGGGAAGGAGTAGCACTACTCCTGAAACAGGAGTTGTGGGAGTATGTGATAGAATGTAAGAAAGTAAATTCTCGATTAATATGGGTAAAACTGAAAGTTGATGGAGAGAGATGGGTGATTATTGGTGCATATGCACCTGGGCATGAGAAGAAAGATCATGAGAGGAAAGTGTTTTGGGAGCAGCTGAATAAGTGTGATAGTGGTTTTGATGCACGAGACCAGGTTATAGTGATGGGTGATTTGAATGCAAAGGTGAGTAATGTGGCAGTTGAGGGAATAATTGGTATACATGGGGTGTTCAGTGTTGTAAATGGAAATGGTGAAGAGCTTGTAGATTTATGTGCTGAAAAAGGACTGGTGATTGGGAATACCTGGTTTAAAAAGCGAGATATACATAAGTATACGTATGTAAGTAGGAGAGATGGCCAGAGAGCGTTATTGGATTACGTGTTAATTGACAGGCATGCAAAAGAGAGACTTTTGGATGTTAATGTGCTGAGAGGTGCAACTGGAGGGATGTCTGATCATTATCTTGTGGAGGGTAAGGTGAAGATTTGTATGGGTGTTCAGAAAAGAAGAGTGAATGTTGGGGTGAAGAGGGTGGTGAGAGTAAGTGAGCTTGGGAAGGAGACTTGTGTGAGAAAGTACCAGGAGAGACTGAGTACAGAATGGAAAAAGGTGAGAACAATGGAAGTAAGGGGAGTGGGGGAGGAATGGGATGTATTTAGGGAATCAGTGATGGAGTGCGCAAAAGATGCTTGTGGCATGAGAAGCGTGGGAGGTTGGTTGAGTAGAAAGGGTAGCGAGTGGTGGGATGAAGAAGTAAGATTATTAGTGAAAGAGAAGAGAGAGGCATTTGGACGATTTTTGCAGGGAAAAAATGCAATTGAGTGGGAGATGTATAAAAGAAAGAGACAGGAGGTCAAGAGAAAGGTGCAAGAGGTGAAAAAGAGGGCAAATGAGAGTTGGGGTGAAAGAGTATCATTAAATTTTAGGGAGAATAAAAAGATGTTCTGGAAGGAGGTAAATAAAGTGCGTAAGACAAGGGAGCAAATGGGAACTTCATTGAAGGGCGCAAATGGGGAGGTGATAACAAGTAGTGGTGATGTGAGAAGGAGATGGAGTGAGTATTTTGAAGGTTTGTTGAATGTGTTTGATGATAGAGTGGCAGATATAGGGTGTTTTGGTCGAGGTGGTGTGCAAAGTGAGAGGGTTAGGGAAAATGATTTGGTAAACAGAGAAGAGGTAGTAAAAGCTTTGCGGAAGATGAAAGCCGGCAAGGCAGCAGGTTTGGATGGTACTGCAGTGGAATTTATTAAAAAAGGCGGTGACTGTATTGTTGACTGGTTGGTAAGGTTATTTAATGTATGTATGACTCATGGTGAGGTGCCTGAGGATTGGCGGAATGCGTGCATAGTGCCACTGTACAAAGGCAAAGGGGATAAGAGTGAGTGCTCAAATTACAGAGGTATAAGTTTGTTGAGTATTCCTGGTAAATTATATGGGAGGGTATTGATTGAGAGGGTGAAGGCATGTACAGAGCATCAGATTGGGGAAGAGCAGTGTGGTTTCAGAAGTGGTAGAGGATGTGTGGATCAGGTGTTTGCTTTGAAGAATGTATGTGAGAAATACTTAGAAAAGCAAATGGATTTGTATGTAGCATTTATGGATCTGGAGAAGGCATATGATAGAGTTGATAGAGATGGTCTGTGGAAGGTATTAAGAATATATGGTGTGGGAGGCAAGTTGTTAGAAGCAGTGAAAAGTTTTTATCGAGGATGTAAGGCATGTGTACGTGTAGGAAGAGAGGAAAGTGATTGGTTCTTGGTGAATGTAGGTTTGCGGCAGGGGTGTGTGATGTCTCCATGGTTGTTTAATTTGTTTATGGATGGGGTTGTTAGGGAGGTGAATGCAAGAGTTTTGGAAAGAGGGGCAAGTATGAAGTCTGTTGTGGATGAGAGAGCTTGGGAAGTGAGTCAGTTGTTGTTCGCTGATGATACAGTGCTGGTGGCTGATTCATGTGAGAAACTGCAGAAGCTGGTGACTGAGTTTGGTAAAGTGTGTGAAAGAAGAATGTTAAGAGTAAATGTGAATAAGAGCAAGGTTATTAGGTACAGTAGGGTTGAGTGTCAAGTCAATTGGGAGATAAGTTTGAATGGAGAAAAACTGGAGGAAGTGAAGTGTTTTAGATATCTGGGAGTGGATCTGGCAGCGGATGGAACCATGGAAGCGGAAGTGGATCATAGGGTGGGGAAGGGGGCGAAAATCGTGGGAGCCTTGAAGAATGTGTGGAAGTCGAGAACATTATCTCAGAAAGCAAAAATGGGCATGTTTGAAGGAATAGTGGTTCCAACAATGTTGTATGGTTGCGAGGCGTGGGCTATGGATAGAGTTGTGCGCAGGAGGATGGATGTGCTGGAAATGAGATGTTTGAGGACAATGTGTGGTGTGAGGTGGTTTGATCGAGTAAGTTACGTAAGGGTAAGAGAGATGTGTGGAAATAAAAAGAGCGTGGTTGAGAGAGCAGAAGAGGGTGTTTTGAAGTGGTTTGGGCACATGGAGAGAATGAGTGAGGAAAGATTGACCAAGAGGATATATGTGTCGGAGGTGGAGGGAACGAGGAGAAGTGGGAGACCAAATTGGAGGTGGAAAGATGGAGTGAAAAAGATTTTGTGTGATCGGGGCCTGAACATGCAGGAGGGTGAAAGGAGGGCAAGGAATAGAGTGAATTGGATCGATGTGGTACATCGGGGTTGACGTGCTGTCAGTGGATTGAATCAGGGCATGTGAAGCGTCTGGGGTAAACCATGGAAAGCTGTGTAGGTATGTATATTTGCGTGTGTGGACGTATGTATATACATGTGTATGGGGGTGGGTTGGGCCATTTGTTTCGTCTGTTTCCTTGCGCTACCTCGCAAATGCGGGAGACAGCGACAAAGCAAAAAAAAAAAAAAAATCTAATTCATAATTATTTCAGTATTATATACATGATGCTGTCATAGAACAATGAGTTAAACTCTATTTACATTCTTCTGACAGTCCAGTTCATGCTGAGAGAATAACAGGTATCTAGTCTTTTATTAATTTACTAATATCAAATGGTAGTGCTACTTTAGGAATCTGAAATGACGTGAACTGGATATGTGGGGAATTTTTAGGCCAAAAAATTGCATATGAAATAAAGTGTTAATGCTGCTTATATACATCTGGTTTAGAGGGTTGTGTATCCAGAATGTGACCCAAGTATTCTTTCTGTGGATTAGCCTAACAAAATTGGAAAAAAATTGGTTTACCGTTCTTTTTATATGGTTGAGGTATGAGTTTCAATCTTATATCCAGGATTAGAAAAATCAAGTAAATTTCTCAAGGGCATATCCAGTGACAAAGCATGTATCTATGAAATTAGTATTCATACAGTTACAGAAACTTAAAGTCTACATTAGAGAATAGCAATACTTCAGAAATGAATATCTTCTTGAGAACTGCTTAATAATATTGCAATATTACTCAGCAATGATTCAAAGGAAATATTCAATTTATTCAGTGTTATGATTTATGAACTTGCAACTATTTGTTACTGGTATTGCAAAAATACTGCAACCATTTAGCACTGATACTACAAAAGCAATTGTAAAGAGGCAATATTTTTGCTTAAGTATTTCCTTCAGATATAAGCAAAAACTCTTGAAAAGTGAGGAAAAATTTCTGTACCTGTAGTTTTTTCAGATGTAATAATAAAATTCAAATTGTATTGATGTATAATTATGTTTCTTTGTAAAGCAATTTCAAAAAAGATAAAGGATACCTTCTTAGAGACCTTGGAATTTTGAGTCAACAGGGATGTTGGCAGTAGCATGAGAGGTTATGTGAATGGACAGGAGTTGGCTTGATATGCATAAGATCTAAGAAGACTGATGAAGGAATGGAATGTTTGCATCTGTGGGTCCAGTTGGTGGCATTGCTTTCTTTTCTACACAAGGATGTACACAGATACAAACGTAAAGGTATGAAAAAGATGGTATGTAAAAAGTGCCTAATATTTGATTCTTATTTTCTGTTTCCCACTTAAGCGAAGCATCTCCAGGAACAAATTAAACTATGGCCCCACTTGCTCACCTATTCTCTTTAGCTATTTTGTACAACGAAACCAGAGCCCACTATCAACAGCCAATCCCTATAGACCAGTGCTGTGGTTACACAGCTCTAGACTATTAGTTGTAAAACATAAGATTTAAAGGATTTGAATAACTGTAACTGTTGCACCTCTGCCAGGCAATGATAAAGAGAATGCTTCATAAAGATGCTTTCTGATGAAAACTTCCAAGAGCAATTGAGGATGTGATCAAGGGGAGGCTCTTTTTTTTGTTATGGTTTACTTGAATGTATGGGTGGGAGGACAGAGTACGAGGGATAGGTTGATGCTGGACATCTGTGGATATGTGTTAAGATAATATATTTTCAACATAAAGCTATTCAAACCTACATTTGAAATAGATTTATAGAAAACAGGGTAGACAAATAACATGAGTAATATTACTGGTAAGAAAGAAAATTTGATTACTTAAGTACCTACTTGTATCAAATGGGGAGGGAGTTTTGCACTCAGATGGCCCCATGAAGTGTGTATGATGTGTGGTCAGTTTAAAGGGTAAAGATTTGCTAGAACGCATCGCTCTTCAGTATCTATTCTTCCATTTTCTACCTACACCCCTTATGTGATGAGTGATAGTGAATGCAGGTGTGTTCACAGGTGCTGCTAGTTAAAGAGTCACTGAGGTGAACAACCTTTCAAACATGTGCATATTACAGGCTATCACTCATTGTGTTTCATATCCTATGGGACATTTATAGGATCAATGATCACCATCATCACTAACCAATGCCATTAGGATCACTGACCAATGATATTTTGGATTATTAATCGCTGTCACACATGATCACTACTGTTCAGGATCACCAACCACTACCATACAGATTACCAACCACTGCCATACAAGAACATCTACCACTACCATATAGGATCACCAACCACTGCCATACAAGTTTATCTACCACTAACATACAGGATCACCAACCACTGCCATACAAGATCATCTACCACTGCCATACAGGATCACCAACAATTGCCATACAAGATCATCTATCACTGCCATACAAGATCATGTATCACTGCCATATATGATCAGCAGCCACTGTCATACAGGATCACCAACCATTGCCATACATGATCACCAACCACAACCATACAAGATTACCAAACACTGCCATACAAGATCATCTACCACTACCATATAGGATCACCAACCACTGCCATACAAGATCATCTACTACTGCCATACAGAATCACCAACAATTGCCATACAAGATCATCTATCACTGCCATACATGATCAGCAGCCACTGCCATACAGGATCACCAACCACTGCGATACAAGATCATCTACCACTGCCATACAGGATCACCAACCACTGCCATACAGTATGGATCACCAACAACTGCCATACAGGTTCAACAGCCACTGCCATACAAGATTATCTACCACTACCATGCAGGATCACCAACCACTGCCATACAAGATCATATAACCACTACCATACAGGATCACCAACCACTGTCATACAGGTTCACCAACCACTGCCATATAGGATCACCAGCCATTGCCATAGAAGATCATCTACCACAGCCATACAAGATCACCGACCACTGCCATTCAGGATCACAGCCATTGCCACAGAAGATAATCTACCACTGCCATACAGGATCACCAACCACTGCCATACAGGATCACCAATCACTGCCATACAGGATCATCTACCACTACCATACAGGATCATCTACCACTGCCATACAGTATCACCAACAACTACCATACAGGATCATCTACCACTTCCATACAGGATAATCTACCACTGCCATACAAGATCACCAACCATTGCCATATAGGAGCACCAACCATTGCCATACAAGATCACTGACCACTGCCATACAGGATCATCTACTAATGCCATGTGGATCACCAACCACTGCCATATAGGATCACCAACCACTGCCATACAGGATAATCTACCGTTGCCATACAAGATCACCAACCACTGCCAAAAAGGATCACCAACCACTGCCATACAGGATCACCAACCACTGCCATACAGGATCACCAACCACTGCCATACAGGAGCACCAACCACTGCCATACAGGAGCACCAACCACTACCACACAGGATCACAACCACTGCCACACAGGATCACCATCCACTGCCATACAGAAGTACCAACCACTGTCATACAGGATCACTAACCACTACCATACAGGATCACCAGCCACTGCCATACAGAATCACCAACCACTGCCATACATGATCACCAACCACTGCCATACATGATCACCAACCACTGACATACATGATCACCAACCACGCCCATACAGGAACATGAACCACTGCCATACAGGATCTTCAGCCACTACAACACAGGATCACCAACCACTGCCATACAGGACCACCAACCACTGCCATACAGGAGCACCAACCACTGCCATACAGGATCACCAACCGCTACCATACAGGATCACCAACCATTGCCATACAGGATCACCAACCACTGCCATACAGGATCACCAACCACTGCCATACAGGATCACCAACCACTACAACACAGGATCACCAACCACTGCCATACAGGATCACCAACCACTACAACACAGGATCACCAACCACTGCCATACAGGACCACCAACCACTGCCATACAGGATCACCAACCGCTACCATACAGGATCACCAACCACTGCCATACATGATCACCAACCACTACAACACAGGATCACCAACCACTGCCATACAGGATCACCAACCACTACAACACAGGATCACCAACCACTGCCATACAGGGATTATCTACCATTACCCTACAGGATCACCAACCACTGCCACACAGGATCACCAACCACTGCCATACAGGATTATCTACCATTACCATACAGGATCACCAACCGCTGCTATACAAGATCACGAACCATTGCCATACAACTTCATCAAACGCGGCCATATAACATCACCAACCATGGTCACAGATCACCTACTACATCCATACACCATCACTGACCACGGCTGTACATCAACCACGGCCATACATCACCAACCACGACCACACATCACCAACCACGGCCGTACAAGATCACTAGCCATGACCATACAAGATCACCAACCACGGCCATACGACATCATCAACCACGGCCATACATCAGCAACGGCAATACATCACCAACCACGGCTATACAAGAACACCAACCACGGCCATGCAACATCAACCACGGCAATACATCACTAACAATGGCCAAACATCACCAACCACGGCTATACATCACCAACCACGGTCATACAAGATCACCAACCACGTCCATACATCACCAACCACAGCTATACATCACCACCAACGACGGTCATACAAGATCACCAACCACGGCCATACAAAATCACCAACCACGGCCATACATCACTGCCAACCATGGTTATACAAGATCACCAACCACGGCCATACAAGATCACCAACCATGGCCATACAAAATCATCAACCACGGTTATACAAGATCACCAACCACTGCCATATAAGATCACCAACCACGGTTATACAAGATCACCAACCACGGCCATAGAATATCACCATCCACGGCCATACATCGCCAACCATAACTATACAAGATCATCAACCATGGCTATACAACATTACCAACCACGGCCATACAAGATCACCAACCACGGCCATACAAGATCACCAACCATACCCATATAAGATCACCAACCATAGCCATACAAGATCACCAACCACGGCCATACATCACCAACCATGGCCATACAACATCACCAACCACGGCCATAGAAGATCACCAACCACGGCCATACAAGATCACCAACCATAGCCACACAAGATCACCAATCACGGCCATACATCACCAACCACGGCCATACAACATCACCAACCATAGCCATACAAGATCACCAGCCACGGCCATACATCACCAACCATGGCCATACAACATCACCAACCACGGCCATATAACATCACCAACCATAGCCATACAAGATCACCAGCCACGGCCATACATCACCAACCATGGCCATACAACATCACCAACCACGGCCATATATTACCAAACATGGCCATACAACATCACCAACCACGACCATACAAGATCACCAACCACTGCCTACAAGATCACCAGCCACGGCCAGACAAGATCACCAACCATAGCCATACAAGATCAACAACCACGGCCATAAAACATCAACTATGGCCATACAAGATCACCAACCACGGCCATACAAGATCAACAGTAGCCACACAAGATCAACCACGGCCATACATCACAAACAACGGCCATACATCACCAACCATAGCCATACAAGATCACCAACCACGGCCATACAACATCACCAACCGTGGCCATACAACATCACCAATCACGGCCATACATCACCAGCCATGGCTATACATCACCAACCACGGCCATACAACATCACCAACCACGGCCATACAACATCACCAACCATAGCCACACAAGATCACCAACCATGGCCATACATCACCAACCACGGCCATACAAGATCAACCACAGTCATACAAGATCACCGACACGGCCATACAAGATCACCAACCACAGCCATACAAGATCACCAACCACGGCCATACAAGATCACCAACCACGGTTATACAAGATCATTAACCACGGCTATACAAGACCACCAACCACGTCCATATAAGATCATCAACCACGGCCATTCAACATCAACCACGGCCATAAACATTACCAACCATGGCCATACATCACCAACCACGGCCATACAAGATCGCCAGCCACGGCTAAACAAGATCACCAACCACGACTATGCAAGATCACCGACCACGGCTATATAAGATCAACTACGGCTGTACAACATCACTAACCACGGATATACAAGACCACCTACCACGGCTATAGATCACCAGCCACTTCTGTACAGCATCCTCAACCACGGCCATTCTACATCAACCACGGCCATACAAGATCACCAACCACGGCCATACAACATCACTAACTACGGCCGTACAAGATCACCAACCACAGCCATACAAGATCTTCAACCACGGCCATTCAACATCACCAACCACGGCCATACAAGATCACCAACCACGGCCATACAACATCGCTAACCACGGCCATACTAGATCACCAACCACGGACATACAAGATCACCAACCACGGCCATACAAGATCACCAACCACGGCCATACATCACTAACCACGGCCATACTAGATCACCAACCACGGCCATTCAACATCAACTACGGCCATACAAGATCACCAACCACGGCCATTCAACTTCACCAACCACGGCCATACATCACTAACCACGGCTATACAAAATCACCAATCACGGCCATTCAACATAACCAACCACGGCCATACAAGATCACCAACCACGGCCATTCAACTTCACCAACCACGGCCATACAAGATCACTAACCACGGCCATACATCACCAACCACGGCCATACATCACTAACCACGGCCATACAAAATCACCAACCACGGCCATTCAACATCACCAACCACGGCCATGCAAGATCACCAACCACGGCCATGCAAGATCACCAACCACGGCCATACAAGATCACCAACCAGGCCATTCAACATCAACCACGGCTATACAAGATCACCAACCACGGCCATACAACATCACTAACCACGGCTATACAAGATCACCAACCACGGCCATACAACATCACTAACCACGGCTATACAAGATCAACCAGTACCATGCAGGATCAGTAACTCTTGCCATACAGGATCACTAATCTTTATGCTTCTTTATTTCCCAGGACATTTAGCACGTCATGTAAGGAGACGTAAACACAGGAAAAAATTGGGAATGACTTATAATAGGTTATCGTTGTCTCCATTACGGAAACAGCCAATCCACCTACTTTTTAATTCCTATGTATTTCACTGTCTATTTTTTTTAGATTCTTTCGTTCATCGTTCTTACCTTTTTTCCATTTCTTGCCTCTAACTAACAACAGCAACTATGAAGTAAATTTTTTCTATATTTATACTTGTTCGCCCCCTTCCGATGTCGGCAAGGTCGCGCCAGTAACAGAAAAAGAAGAAAAAAAAATTCTCGCATAGCCAGTCTATGGTTATCATCTGTAAGGCATCGAAACCACAGCCCTCTTTCTACAACCAGGGTCTGCAGATCTTTCCCTAGTTTCTCCCGGCTACTTCATACGGCCTGTTTCAGTTCACTGACAGCACATTGCCCAATTCATACCAGATCGCTCAAATCACTCTATCCTGTGCATGCCTTCCACCCTCCGTATTCAGGCTCCGAACGCTAAAGAATCTTCATTCTGTCCTTCCACCTCCACCCCTTCCACCTCCTTCCACCCCTTCTCCTTGTTTACTTCTGACAAATATATCCTCTTTGTCAACCTTTCTCAGCTTGTTCTCTCCATATGTCCAAACTATTTCATCACACCTTTAAGCTTTCATCCACTCTCTTCTTGTTACCACACAATTCTCTTACCCTATCATTACTTAATCAACCGTCCTCACTACATATTATCCTCAAACATTTCATTTCCACCTTACTCACCCTCTTTCTCATCTATGGCCCATGCCATATATCCATACAACACTGTCAGGGATATCATAACCAAACATACCCATATTCACCTTCCCAGAGAGTGATCTCTCTTTCCACTCATTTCACAGTTCTTCCAGAATCTTTGCCTTCTCACCCACCCTATGACTCACTTCTGGTTCCATAGTTCCATTCGCTGCCATGTTCACTCCCAGGTATCTAAAACACTTCACTTCCAAGTTTTCTCCATTCAAACTCACACCCCAACTAACCTGTCTCTTTGCACTGCTAAACCTAATACCTAATAAACCTGCATTTATCCATCTATGCTCTCAACTTTATCATTTCACACATCCTCCCAAACTAAAACACCAACTTCTACAATTTCTCACTCGAATCTGCCACAAGAGATGTCAACAAACAACTGACTCACTTCCCAGGCCCCACAACCCCCAACAGACTGCATACCTGCCCCTCTCCCCAAGACTCTTTCATTTACTTTCCTCACCACCACATCCATAAACAAATTAAACATCCTTGGTGATATCACAACCCTGCCATAGACTCACCCACCTGAAACCATTCACCCTACTCTCTACCTACATTACTCTCTTGAGAAAAACTTGCACAGCTTTCCCCCACACCATATATTTGTAACAAATTCCTCAAGGCATCTCAATCAAATCTGTCGTATGCTTCCTCAAAACCATAAATTCCATATGCAAATCCTTTTATTTCTCTAAGTATTTGTCACACACATTCTTCAAAGCAAACAACAGATCCAAACATCCTTTACCACTCCTATAACCAACGTGTTCCTTCCCACTCTGATGGTCTGCGCATGCCATCACTCTCTCAGTTACCACTCTTCCATACAACTTACCAGGTACACCAACAAACTTATACCCTCTAGAATCTGAACACTCACCTTTGTTCCCCCTTGCCTTTATACAATGGCACAATACATGCATTCCACCAATCCTTAGGCACCTCACCATGAGCCAATAATGCATTGAAAATACCAACTTGCCTATCACCAATACAGCCACCCTCTTAAGAAATTCAATTGCAATACCATCCACTCCAGCTGCCATGCCATATTTCACCCAGTCCGAGGCTTTCACCACCGCCACCTCTCTCTTCACTAAACCACTTTCATGACTCACTTCCTGGATCCAAACGTCCCCACTGCTGCCATCTCACCACCATAAACATTCATCAATCTTTCAGAGCACTCACGCGATCACCTCTTCAAATCCTATGGGAGCTGACTGAACGAACTGAATCTATTTAGCTAAGGAAAGAAAAGGTTAAGAGGGGATCTAATTTAGGTATTCAAAATGATTAAAGGCTTTGATGATCTAACAAGACTTGATTCGTCTGCTTACATTCGCAGTAACATTTTACCTCAAATGAGGTAAATTTCTTTTTCTTCAGCAGAATTGTCAACACATGGAATGATTCACCAATTAAAATAGTCGAAAACATAAATGTTCAAGAACGGACTTTGATAAATATTTTGCTTTATGTCCATGACTAACATCATTTGTGCCTCCTTAGTCACTTTGACTGTTTGCAGGTTTTTCTCCTTTAATTATCTGTATAACCTTCTACTTTTACTAAGCTAATCTGCGAGTTTCTGATATCTTTCACTATCCCAAAGAGCCTCAAAGGGACCCAGTAGCCTGTTGCTATTTGAATTCCTTCGTATTCACCTCATCACTGCTTGTTACCACCTCCCCTTATGCCCCCTTCACTGATGTTCACATTTGTTCTCTTGTTTTTTTTCACAGTATTAAACTCCTAAAACATTTCTTATTCTCCCTGAATTTTACTAATACTCTCTAACCCCCACTCTTATTTATCCTCTTTTTTTCAGCCCCTGCACCTTCCTCTTGACCTCCATTAAGTACCGCTTTTTAGGTAAAAGCTGTACCAGAGGTCCGTTCAGTTAGTCACAATCACTGGAAATTTACAGTGATGATTATATTTCGAAAGATTACAGCAGTAAACAGAAGTATTGGTATGAGCAAGTGAAGCATTATGAAAGTAGAATTACATGCAAAAGCCAGCATAAAATTGAAAGATTTTCACGTTAAGGTCATTATTTAATATTTACATGTTCTTTTCTTTGATCATTTGAAGATTTACAAAAATCTATACCGTGCCTTGGATTATGAGAGCCGAGTTATCCAAACTTGAAATGTGGACTAACCGAAATATATCTCCAGATCCATAAATTCATCTCCATAAATTCAACAATGATGACAAATTGTCAAGATGTCTCCAGTGTTGTTTCCAAAGTTTTGGTCCTCAGCCATAGTCGCAGTGGGAACTCGTACTTTTGACAACTTGACGTGAAGGACCCAAGTGCCTTATGAAACCACATTCCTACACCCCAGAGGGAGCCTGGCTCTCGTCGGGGGAAAGGTGGGATAACATGCCCAACTCCCTGGGCCCAGTGCTTAGGTTCCTCACCACCGGTGGGCCGCACTAGAACACAGGGCCCGCACCTCCTGAGTTATAGGGAGGCTTAATATCAAACAACAACATCCCACAGCCTGTCTGGCTTACAGTCACGCTTCACACTCCAGATGATGAAAACCACCTCAATGCCTTGCACAACTTTAAGTTCACCACAAAGCTTTCCAGCTACAATTACACTTCACACCCAAGTGAAGGATCACTCCATTAACCATTATTGTACGCAACCATGATTCATGCCTCATTGAGAATAAAGCCATGTAGAATCAATACCCTGTTGACTTGTAAGTTATACACCATCACTTTAATAGTTAAGACAGTCAGCTCGCTACAAACATCAAAGACACAAACCCGCCAAGCCTTGTTCCTTCTGTCCCAGCTCCACGGGACACTATCAATGCCTCCTCCTTCCTGCAGCACAAGCACTGGGCCAGGGCAGTGCCCCCTCCCTGACTCCTTGTATCCTACAAGTGGTAACCATCCACTGACCACCTCGTTGAACACTACTGGACCTGTTGTAAGACTACTCTTAATCTAACAGATCATACTCCAGCTTACGTCGCTAAAGAAGTTGTATAGCTCTAGTAGTTAGTCACTTCTCTTCTAAATCCTTTCCTTTGTGGTTTGGCTTCCTCTTTCATTCTGTTGTAAGTGGTTGAGTAAATAGTTACTTTAACCCGAGTATGGCGGGATTACCCTTCCTAAGGTGGGTTGCTATAACTGATGCTTTTTATATCCAGGTGACTTTATGTGTAAATGAGATTCAGAAGTGATGTTTTATGTGACCCTTTGACTGTAGTCTACTCAGCGACATGTTGCAAGACATATTTTGATCATATTGTAAAGATTTCCACCTGTGTATGTGCGCTTTCATCACCAACATTTGTGTATATTTCCGTCCATTACTCTAATTTTTCAGTGAGGTTCGTCTGTAATTCCATGATACTATTGTCTCCTGCACTGTAGTTCGCCC
The DNA here is from genome assembly GCF_036320965.1 of Panulirus ornatus. Taxonomy (NCBI): domain Eukaryota; kingdom Metazoa; phylum Arthropoda; class Malacostraca; order Decapoda; family Palinuridae; genus Panulirus; species Panulirus ornatus. Next base: position 2,620,764 of record NC_092286.1, read on the forward strand.
TTCTAGTGACGCTTGGTTGCCCCGCTCTCCCTCCCTATCAAACATATCACTTTCTTTAGTTTTTCTCTCTCTTTGTTTTGTTCTGTTCCTATTTCTCGCTGTTTCTCTTGTCCTTTCCATCATGGTGGACGGACAGAAGAGAAAGTGGAAGAACAGCCCTTGCAGGCTCTCAGACTGTAGCGGTCAGCCTGGCAACACCTTATCAACGACGTCATTCTTTCCTCCCTCACTATAACAACTAACAACATCCGCCGGCGGTGGGATCCGGCATGCACCTGTATGGCGGCCCACTTGCCACAGGTGTGGCGGCCGACTGCTACAAGTGTGGTAGGTGCGGCGTGTCATCAGGCCCTGTTTAGAGGCTGGGTCCTGGCTGAACAGTCTCTCTTTGTCCGCTATTGTCACAGCTGCTCCTGGTACCGCTGCTGGGACTTGTACTGCAGCTACTGCTCCAAGCATTTCGCTTTCAGAGTTACTACAGCTTTTGCTCTCATATTCTTGACGTCATATTTTGTGTTTTACAGGTAAGTTATCAAGTTTTAGCTGCGTCTCATAGCTCGCTGATTGTAGCCTTATGGTTGGTTCTTCTTTACTTTTTCTTGTTCTAATTTCCTGTTTATGCTTGTCTCATGTTAGTGCTATTTCATTTCTAGTATCTTCCTGTTCATCACTTTTGACAAACTTACTGGACACAGACCCCAGTCTTAGGTCAGCTGACAGACCCCAGTCTCAGGTCAGCTGACACATTAACTGGTCTAAATTCAGCTGATGACCTCTCCTCCCATGTAGCATGATGCTGGTTGTTTCATTATCCTCTGTTGGTATGACATTAGTTTCTCCTTCCGAAAGTTTAGCGGATTAAAAGAGTGGACGAGGAAAAGAATGTTAGCATCTAAAAAGATAAGACTTTGGGATTTGATATTCATATTAATCATTTATATTTCAAAGATCAACCAAACCATTAAGACTGAATTTAGTAAGGAAATATTCAAATCAGGATTTTTCTTTTACCATTATATATATCCTTGTTGAAACGTCACTTTAAAACTGTATGGACGCCATACAAACAAGAATGTGTATACCGAGGGCGGTGACAGTGTCAAGAGGAGACGCGCTAGGATGACACCACCACACAAACACTAGTCGTGTTCTGAAGGAACTAGGAATCTGACACATGGCACTCACACACACGAGTGAGACGGCATGACTCAAGTCTGTGATGTTAACTGTTAAATATGATGGAAATTTTCCCAGTATTTTACGACATATTAAGAATTGTCGTTATGAGTAGTGGAGCAGAGAGCTGATGGATACACAACGATTTCAGAGGAACACCGCCACGATATCCAGTAAGACCGCAATAATCAGACCTGACCATGGAGGCTTCAAGCCTGCGCTCAGGAGCTTCATGATATACCATTATGTAATGAGAGCTGGCTGCATGCGTGAACCGGCAGCACTAGACAAGTCATTGTTTGACAGTTAACACATGAGACATATTACGGGATTTGAATACTTGTTGCTGGAGAGCATTATATGTTTTATGAAAGATCGCGTTTTTTTGCAATATAGTCGTGTTTAAGGAGCCTTGTGGCTTCATTACACCGCTAAGAACTCAAATTCTGGCCTTAAAAAGGCACCAGTCCCTAAGGCCAAAGCTAGAATGTACCTTTCAAGTTTAGTCACTGCACCCAAAGAAGCGCGGAGAACTAAAAGAGAAGGTACAGAGGAGGTGAAAAAAGATGGTTCCAGGAGTCAGGAAGATGAGTCACAGAAAAGGCTAAAGGCCTTGAATATACCATCGTGGAAAAAAGAGTGAGGGGTGACCTGTACAAAACCTTTAAATTTCAAAACCGGATTGATGGCGTAGTGATATCTTTTTTTTAAAGATGTCGAGATAGAACAACCAGAGAACATAACATGAAGTCAAGCAAGAAAGTTGTGGTGTATATGTAAAGTAATACTTTTGTGGTGTAACAGTATCAGACGAGTGGAATACACTGCATAACGGAACGAAGACAACATACAAAAGTATAATGACTAGTATGGTAGTAGAAATGGTTCAAGAGACGAAGCCCCCACGTGTAAAAAATATTCCCTTCTTCGTACGGTGCAATAATGATTAAAAAGACAATAATTCCTCTCTGATTGTATACAGTGATTGACATTATGCTGAGTATTATCTATCTGCTGATTGCACAATCTATCTACAGCTTGTATCATCTATCTAAAACATGTCATTTATCTAAAGCTTGCTTGATCTGTCAACAGCCTATTCCCTCAGTGAACAGCTTGTATCGTCTGTGTACTGCTTGTAAGTTAAATATTCGTCAAAATGTTCTACAGTCATTCAGTAAACGTTTAACGAATATCTATAACGTTTGTTCTTCAGTCATCCAGTAAATGTTTAACGCATGACCATAACATTTATTCTTCAGTCATTCAGTAAATGTTTAACGTATGTGTGTAACATTTGTTTTCTTATTTTTCAGATCCCTTGACGAGAACGTGAACGTGCGATTCTTAATAATAACGCAACCATACAAAAATTCGTCAGTTTCATGTTTTACGGTTAACATAGCTTAGACGTAAACAGCAGCAGTGTGTGTGTGGGTGGGTGACGTTGTGATGGCTGGGTGCAGAGTGGTATACTACACTCTGTGCCTCACCTTCACTGTGGTCGCCGCGGGGAACCAGCAGGAGACACGACTAGCGGCAGCTGCTGGCCCGGAGGGAACCAGACATACCACACAACAGCCCAGCAAACATCCACCACATGAAAAATGGACGGAAGAATTGGCCACCAATGATGACGTCACAAATGAAGTTAAGACATTAATGAAGAACGGAACGGAGCCTCATGTGAGGAACGGAACGGAGCCTCGAGTGGGGAACGGAACGGAGCCTCGTGTGGGGAACGGAACGGAGCCTCGTGTGGGGAACGAGGCAGAACTCCACTTTGAAACCCCCGGATTGAAGAGACATTATGAGACGTGGATAAAGATGATCATGGAGAGTGATTATGTCCTCAGGGGACAGAATCAAAGCATTACCAGGGATGGTCACCGTAGCCACCAGCCTCCACAAGGAACCGAAGATATACATATTAATGGACGTCACAGAATCCTGCAGAAGCTGGTGTCCCAGGGCCAGAGAAATATTGACCCACAACCCAAAACCGTTAATGACCAGTGCCGTAAGTTGACCTGATTTCATCCTAGTCTCAGCTAATGCTTATGGTTACTCATCTCACTCTTGCGTAAGTCTATTCAATCTGTGTGGTCACTTATCTCAGTCCTGTGGTAATTCATTTCACCACTGTCGCAAAGGATTTCACTCCTGTGGGAGCTCATTTTACCCTTGTACCACCTCATCTCACTCCTGTGGCAGCTCAACTCATGTTCTTGGCTGCTTATCTTACTCCTGAGTCAGCTAATCTCGTTCCTGTGGCACCTCAGTTCCTGTGACAACTTTTGTCACTCCTGTGGCTTATTCACTCATTCATGAAATTGCCAAACCTAACCTAACCTAACCTATATTCTCAACAAATCTCTCCAGGATGGAATAGCCCAGCAGAAATGAGCACTGGCAGGCGTTACTCCTATATTAAAAAAGGGAAGCCGTGAAATGCCTGGCAGTTACCGCCCTATTAACCTCACATCAATTATATATACGATTCTGGAGCTGAATAAGAGATAAATTCGTAGTCTACCTGGAACAACAAATTCTGATCAGTAACACACAGCAAGGTTTTAGAAGACGCAATCATGCCTTACAAACCTCTTCTAAGTTGATTATGAATTATTCAATACCCATAAGCCTAAATTATATTTCTGGACTTTTAAATAATTCGAAAAAGTCCCCCACGTTTAATTAATGTATAACATTTGGGCCTTGGTGATTACTGTTTGCATATGAAACTTGATATAAGTCTGGTCACGTGATAGGAAGCAGGGAGTCATGATGAATGGTGATTCATCACTGTAATCACCCGTTACTAGTTGGGTCCCCCAGGGATCCCTCCTTGGGCCTATACTTTTCATCATTACATTAACGCTACTGACGTACGACTCCGTAACCTAGTATTCGCAGATGATACAAAGATAAGCAATGCCATATTAACTGAAGAAGATAGACTAAAGATCATAGGAGTATCTAGATGAAATAGCTGAATGGTCTACAAAATGGCAAATGCCATTTAACTTTAATGAATGTCAGCTGTGACAAATAGGAAATCCCAACAAAACATTTGATTATGAACCGATAAGTGACAAGTTAAAGGATCTCGGCCCTTTCTGTCTCACATCAATTTCTCCCAGCATTGTAGTGAAGCCGCCAAGAAAGCAAATAGGATGCTAGGATTTATTAACAGAAACGTTTCATACAATAGCAAGCAAGTGATATTGCCACTATACCAAAGTATAGTGAGACCACAACTCGAACATACATAATTATTGCATCATTCTCCAACATCAACAATAATATAGATATGGTAAGTCGAGAGTCGAAAGCTATCATGACAAAAAGCTAATGCATAATGTTGTTGGTGATAAGATGCATAATAATTTCTTGTTTCTTCTATCTTATGACTTTTCTATAAAAATTTCCTTCAGGCGTATTAATCCTGAATATTTTGTTTTTCAATTTTCTGTTTTTCCATTCGGCGTGTTGCTGGAGGGAGTGGAGGGTCGGGTTGGGGGCGAGGGGACCTTTACTTTGTTATCCTTTTCTTCTGCTGCTATTAAATGGACCACATTTTTCTTTTTTTTGAAATAGTGGTAAGAACAGATCATCTGGCTTGGACCCTGGGTCTGTGTGGTCTGTGTATATATGTAACTCTACGCAACTCTGTGCCAGTTCATCTCACTCCTGTGCCACCTCATTTCACTCCTTTGGTAGTACATATCACTCCTGTGGAGGCTCATCTCATTCCTGTGGCAGTTCATCTAGAGACCATTATTTCTGAGATAATATGACTTCTTTCAGAAGTTAGTGAAGAAAAAAGCATTACTTTGTGTTAATTTTTCTAGACTTGATGCGGATGTGGTCAGAAGAGAATAAAAGTTTGATCTTGGAGAGGGACAATCGAGGAAGCAGGTTGAGAGAGATGAAGAAATGTACTGGAATTATTGCAGACTATAGATAATTATTACAAAGAGAGAATTATCGCAGAAAACAGAATTTTTACAAACAGAGAATTATTGCAGACAACAGAGAATCACTGCAAACAGAATTATCGCAGACAACGGAGAACTATTGCAAAGAGAATTATTGCTGACAATAGAAAATTATTGAAGACAACATAATTATTGCAGAGAATTATCACAAACAACAGAATTATTGCAACAAAGAATTATTGCAGATAATAGAGAATCAGATTAACAACTGGTTCTTAAAACGAAAAGTGTATGTTAGATTTGAGCAGCCTTCGTGGTGCTAGGGAGGTAGACTCACACGATCAGGGTGGGGAGGTAGACTCATATGGCAGGGTGGGAAGGTAGAATCACCCGAGCAGGATGGGGAGGTAGACTTACACGGGGACGATGGGGATGTAGACTCATACGCAAGTTCGGCCGCAGCTCCATCCCAGGATAAACAGACTGCGGGGTCTCCCCAAGACGCCAACAGTTCTAGAACACTCACTGCTAATATCGCCCTTACACACACACACACACACACACACACACACACTGCTAGTATCACTCGCCCAGCCTAGGGCATGTACTGCTAGTGTCGACCTTTAAGTTACATACATACACTTGTAGCGTCATCCTGCCAGGACACACACTGCTTGTGTCCTCTCAGTCCTTCTTTATTGTCCACGATCTTTCGTGTGTTTGTATGTATATGATTGAATATCATTTTTACCTATTTCTATTGGACGGGGAAGGTGTTCTACACTCGTTGGGCCTTATCTCTTCAACGTACTCCAGTTTCATACAACTTTTTGAACTTGTGTATGCTGTCCACATCTACAATTTCCTCACTCAAATTACTCAATTTATCCAACACTCTTAAACTATAGAAGGAATTCACATCTCTTCTAACAAGTTTCTTACTCAATTTCATATTAAGGCCTTTGGTTAATATGTTTTTGCATTTTTTGAGAAACCGTTCAATAATAGTGTCATTAAACTGTTTTAGAAACTTAAATGTTGTGATCGTCACTCATTTCTCTTCAACTGTGAATAAATCTATGGCCTCTTAACTTCTCACTCCGACTCGGTTCGCTTTGTTTCGACAGCATCTTTACTGCCGTCCTCTGAACCTTTCCTAATAGTTATATGTGCTTCTTTAAAGACGGTGACCAAACTTATACTAGTTCTGGCCTAATTTGATATGGAAATATCTTGTTGAATATTTCCTTATCCGAGTAGTTTATTACGGTCGTTATCTTTACCAGCAGAGTTTGTTTCATTTACCATCTTCCTGAGGTGGCATTTTGGCATTTTGTTAAGCGCTGTCAACTTTAAAGCCTCTCTTGCATGTAGAATCCTGTAACCCATTTCCTGATAGATTACATTCATATGGAGGCTGTCTGTCACCGTGTCTCGTTCTAATTACTTAGCATCTACCTAGGCTGAATTCCGTCAACCTTGTATCAAACCAAATTTGGAGCTTGTCTAGGTTCTCTTTGTAAGTTGATGTAATCTTCTTCACCTTTTCCTCACACGACCTTGGCATCTCGTGCAAGCATATATATATGAAGTCCACTTCTTCTGGCACGTTTTTCACGAAGATTAAGAAGACCATTGGTCCCAGGACTGAACCTTCGGCACGCCAATAGTGACCTAAACTCATTTCCAGAAGACTCCTCTGCTTCCTTCCTCGGGTTACTTTTCTGTCAACTGAAGGAGCCTCCATTTTGTTCCTGTCTGAAGATCCAGTTTCTTCACCATCCTCCTGTGTGGAACAGTGCCAATAGTTACCTGGCATTCCAGACAATTACACTTCACCGACATTTTTCTGTTGTGTATCACGGAGGCCACTCTACTGTGGAAGTCTTAGGTGTTCATTACACATGGCCTCCTTCACCGAATCTGTTCTCTCTCTGAGGTCCTGTCTTCTTCTCATGTAGTCTTCCACTGCTCTCTGATTAGCTTTTCCAGTAGACTACAGACCACACTCGTCAGAGATACCACTCTCTAGCTCAGTGCAGCTTCTTGTTCTCTTTTCCTAAGGATTTGTATAAAGTTTATTTTTTTCTACTCAATTGAGACTTTATTCCAAAGACATCTTGAACATTGTATGTTGTCTCTTAAGCTTATCTGTACACTTTCTCACCACATATGAAAAAACTTCATTAAGATCATGAACCTCATATGGGTCAAAGTCTTTTGGCATCTAATTCTCTTTACATCATTTGTAAATATTTCATCGTATACCAAGTCTTCTTTTCCTTTCCATCTCGGTGGTGGTGGGGTTGCTGTGTTTTCCACTGTGAAACACTTCTGAAATTGTCATTCAGTTCTAGGCATGTCTTCACATCCTCCTCCTCCTATGTGATTCTTTTCTCTAAATCTCCGAGCCTGACTGGCTACTCTTCAACTGACTATTCATTTCTGATGAATTGTTATGTATTTGCATGCGTTTATTTACTGGCATATTAAATGCGCTTTTCATATTTTATCCGGGTAGACCTAATGTCATACCCACTCCCCTGCCCTCTTCTCTCTTTCATTCGTTTTTCTTCATAATCTATCGTCGAGTGTGCAGTATAAGCTTAGCCAGATGCTTTCTTAAGCTGTAGAACTATATTAACATTATACATCTATTTTTTTTCTGCTCCATGCGATTCTCGGATGACCGGCTCACCACCTACCAACCACCATGGCACCCTGCTCGACCACCCAACTGCTGGCCGGGGTTGAGGGATGCAGAGTGCGGGCGGCACAATTCTCGCCAGAGCAGGATCATCGGAGGGACGGAGACCGAGGAGCATCACTATCCATGGATGGTCAGTACACAGTCCACCTCCCTCAGTGTTACAACTCTCCTGGCTGGATGGTAGGGATATAATGCGGCAAGGTAGCCATAATGTCATCCTCATGAACATAAGACTCCAGCTGGATATCAGCCAATGCTGTCTTAAGATAGATGGTGTCCACACATGGCAGCTGCCGTGTGTGTGCCCAAGTACTGTAAGGCTCCTGTGTCGTCACCACTTACAGTCTGTCACGTAGAGAAAACGATAACATATTGACTAGATATTATGTCGCTAGTTCTGCCATGTTGCTAGGTCTGTCATGTTGCTAGTTCTGTCATGTCGCTAGGTCTGTCATGTCGCTAGGTCTGTCATGTCGCTAGGCCTGTGAAAGCGGGTGTCATAGGGTGGGTGAGGGAGTGAAGGCTCTGGGAGCGCTGAAGAATGTGAGGGAGAGGTCGTTATGGGGGGGGGGATTAGGTATATTTGAAGGTAGCAGTCCCTGAAATATTACATGGCTGCCAAACATGTCTTATAGGGCTGTGCGGAGGAGGGTGAATGTGTTGGAAATGGAATGTTTGAGGACAATATGTGTTGTGAGGTGGTTTGATCAAGTAGTGAAAGGGTAAGAGAGATGTGTTGTAATAAGAATGGTGTGGTTGAAAGAGTAGGAGAGGTACAGTGTTGTGAGGGGTGTCGGTCGGTACCACAGTTGGCTACATTGTTGTCCATGTTTGCAGGTGTCGATCCAGCTGGTCAAGAACGTGGGAAAGATACCCTTCTGCGGCGGCAGTATCATTAGCGACAAGTTCATCCTTACCGCCGCCCACTGTGTCGACGGGTGAGTACTGGAGAGAGAGAGAGAGAGAGAGAGAGAGAGAGAGAGAGAGAGAGAGAGAGAGAGAGAGAGAGAGAGAGAGAGAGAGAGGAGAGAGAGAGAGAGAGAGAGAGAGAGAGAGAGAGAGAGAGAGAGAGAGAGAGAGAGAGAGAGAGAGAGAGAGAGAGAGATGAGAGGCAAATCATCATGCTACCTCCAAAGGACTTCAGTACCTTCTCAACATCTACATAACTATGCTGAGCACAGGAGACTCTCCCTGAAGGTTCAGAGGCCAAAGTACATGACATCAAAACCAGTAATGCCAGACACAGACCCAGAGAACTATACCGGCAGACGTCCTTCCTACATGTCCCAATGAAAATGTTCTGAAAGAATCATAAACCTGAGGTTATGAGGACACGATGAAAACAACATCTTATTAGGCAAATCAATTTGGCTTCCAGAGGAACGAAAGCACCACTTTAGCAATCAAGATTGCGGCAGATAACAATTGCTCTTTTCAGAGGACAACGAATAGATTGTGCGGTTATACAGCCGTAAGCAAAGCCTCTGACAAAGTATGGAAATATACGTCAACAGCGACACTGAATTGTTATGCTCGAACAACTCACTACGAGAGCATACCCGTGCAGTACACTCACAGGCAACTAGAAGAAAGAGATCCGAAAAGGAATGGAAAGTAAAAAACATAAAATTTTCTATTGTAGCGCCAGGAAGACAACCTAACGGTATTACGTGTATTAGGTAGTAACAAGATAGCGGAAAAGAAGAGCTGCAGAATCCTACATCACATATTAACATCAAAAGGTTTGATTCGATATACAACAAGAGATCACCATAAAGAAAAGCAGCCCTAACCAGTGTATACATTTTGATACCCTTCCAGAGAACAAAAAAAGATCAAGGCCATGATGAGCTTAGTAGAACCTACTCACCTATACCAACATTCCTCGCCACCGAATCACGCATTCTGAAATTACAGACGATACAAAATGAGGCTTTACGAATCGTCACAACTAAGAAATATTCCTAAACTGAAAACACCGTTGAACGGCACGAAAGATTAAAGATCATACCAGTCGGCTCATATCTACGAGAAGCAGCCCAAAAACTATGCCAGAGACTTGAAGATAAAGATGATGAAAATTGCAGACAAATCTGGACAATAGTACAAACATGGAACATCCTTGGTTCTTTCGACGGCTAAAACCATTCAAACAGGCTACTGTCATCTAAGGATATACAAAATGGCCAGTGTTTAACTTAATAAATATTCTTTAAAAAATCGAAAGATACAACATAAATACATAAGCACCCCAATTTGCCAGGTATGTAAAAAATGCACAGAGAACACGCTCCTGCGAGTCGACCTCTTGTGTTACCCAATATGATCAAACTCTCGTGAATCCCGTCTTGGGCAGACATGACTCATCCTGAGGGTTGTTGGCTGCCTGCCTGGCTGGCTGGCTGGCCGTGGTTAACAATGGTTCTGTTCCCACTGATGTGCTCGGCGGTACTAACGCAAAACTTATGTGACCAGTTTCAATAAACACGGGGAAATAATGGGTGTAGTTTATTACGAGTTCTCACATTTACGGATGATCGTCGGCCTTATATATATCTAGTGCCATATATAATATAATATAGTATGTATGGCTGTGGCAGATCTGACTGTGGTCAAAGTGAGGGCGGGGCGGGGCGGGAGTGTGTGGTGCGGCGGCGGGGTGGGGCGGGGGTGTGTGGTGCGGCTGCGGGGCGGGGCGGGAGTGTGTGGTGCGGCGGCGGGGTGGGGCGGGGGTGTGTGGTGCGGCGGCGGGGCGGGGGTGTGTGGTGCGGCGAAGGTGTGGGGCGGGGGTGTGTGATGGGGCGTGGCAGGAGTGTGTGGTGGGGCGGGTTCGGGTCAAGAGGAACTGTGAGGCAACCTAGGGAACCAGAAGGAAGATCACCTGTGAGAGTGTCCCGCATCTCTCGTGGTGCCACGCAAATCTCCCTCACTAACAGCCGCTCCAAACCCCTACCTGACCCTCCTGCCAGAGATGTACCTGATGTCTTCTTGGTTTAGATTCGCGTAAATGAGACTTTGTTAAGTCTGGTAGGGAGCAGCACTGCTGACTGGTCAACTGCAGAAGAGGTGCAATGGAATGGTTGAGCTCAGAGGTAGCTCGTCCGTGAGAGGAGAGGATGTCACAGGATGATGACCCTCCAGTGCAGTATGATGTCATGCATCAGTAATGTCACAAGTGTTCACAAGAAGTGTGTCATGAACTTGGTACAATGAAAGAGGTATCATGCAGGGTTTCCTCGGAGCAGTACAATGACGGAGGCATCATGAACGACCACCAAGAAGGAGGCACATTATAGGACGGCATTTAGTAGAGAACACGTGGGAGGGGGGGGGGGGGAAGCATGGAGGAGGCAACGTAGTTTACTGCAAGACACAACCAGGAAGGTACGTGCCTCCTGCCCACCCAGCAATAAATTTCCACCTTTAACACTACAATGTGTACAAAGTCAACAGTAACTCTTCAGAGTGCGTCATAGGCCAAGGGTTAAGGGTCAGGGGTCACTGGACGACTGTGGAGGGAACTTGTAACTATTTCTTTTTCTCAGGTCAAAGGTCGAGCTCTCTGTTGTCTTATATATCAGAGGAGGAACTACTGCTGGTCAGGAATGTGGCCACTGCTGGTCAGTGATGTGGCCACTGCTGGTCAGGGATGTGGCCACTGCTGGTCAGGGATGTTGGTCGTCGGGTGGAGACCGTTGGTCGTCGGGTGGAGAGCGTTGGTTCGTCTCTGTATGGAGTACTGCTTACACGTCTGGGTTGGTTACTGTAACTGAACCATCTCAACAAGTTCCAACCAATCTGACTCACTAGATCTCGCCTTAAATTGACAGACTTTCCCCACTCAGCTCCTCTGGTTCTCTTTTCGTCTTCCAGTCATACTATCTAACTTGGTTTTTCAAGAGTGCCTTTCTTCTCAGCGTCTTACCACCATCGAGGGAGGGAGTGAAACCACGTAATATCTGGCAAAATATTACGTCACATGATTACTGTGTGAGCGTTGGTAGGTCCAGTGTGAGCCGTTATGACGTCTTTCCTTGCCTACTCTGCTCACCTTTGCAATTTTGACCTTCCGATGTATTTCTTGATTATCCAAGGAAGGAAATTCCCAACAATCGGTGAAGCCAAATCTACAATTTCTGCCACTTACCCAAGTTCCCGTTTCTGATGCTAACTTTAGTCAAGGGTCACAATTTGTGTGGCTCAGTTCTTGTCCTACTCTTCACCTTCTCTCTATCTGTGCTGCTGCTTCTGTTCGTTTTCTGTTCTTCCCTTATAGTTATCCTAAACCCTTAACACCTGACAATAGCTAAAGTCCCACGATTTTGATAGAGTGAATTACATGAAGGATGTTGTCTCGCTTCATCTGCAGAAGAGGTGTTGGTCGGTAGCACGTCAGGTGTAGTAGTAAGGTCAGTCACCCAGTCCTACATGTTAACACTTGCGCTGGCTAACACCTGTGCTGACTCGGCATGACAAATGTTCTTCTGTAGCTGTGTATTCTCCAGTCTCCTAGTCTTTTCTATGTTCCATATAAGTAACGTGTTTCTACTGCTATATCCTTCAGGTCTCCTGTTGGACCTACTGTACCCTATACTTCCCTTGCTACTGCCTCCTATGTCTCTCCACTTATGACGTGGTCAATCTAAACACTTTTACTTATATCTAGGAAGAGCTCATGTACTGGTCATCTTGGGTCATGTATGATATACGTCACGTCTCATACAACTCTCCTGCTATAACTTCTATGTCCCACTTGTGCTACAACTGAAGATTTTATAACACATGACGTGTGTCCGTCGTGCAGGTTGTCGGAGGAGCAGCTGGAGGTGAGGGTTGGGGACCACGACCTCACCACCAACGACGTCTCCAGGGAGCAGTCCTTCCCTGTACACGAGATCATCCAGCACCCAAGGTGAGTGGCGCACGGGGGGGAGGTCAGGTGTAAGGATGGGTGAAAGAAAGAAACGAAAAGTTCAGCAGAGGTCACCAGAAAGGAGAGGGTCTTCTACAGCAGCAGACAGTGAATGACCAGCCTAGTGCACACTACACAGTGCACCGATATAGTGGTGTGCGGTGATATAATCAGGCAGTAAAAGAGTTAGCATTATATAAAGTCCGGGTGGAGGGGATACGGGTCCTAGCTGAACATTGTAGTGGAGGATGGCTCCCTCCTGGGAAACACTGAACACCACTAATGGTCTGCACAATATGAGAAACACTGAACATCATTAATGGTCTGCACAATATGAGAAACACTGAACATCATTAATGGTCTGCACAATATGAGAAACATTGAACACCATTAATGGTCTGCACAATATGATAAACATTGAACACCATTAATGGTCTGCACAATATGAGAAACATTGAACACCATTAATGGTCTGCACAGTATGAGAAACATTGAACACCATTAATGGTCTGCACAATATGATAAACATTGAACACCAGTAATGGTCTGCACAATATGATAAACATTGAACACCATTAATGGTCTGCACAATATGAGAAACATTGAACACCATTAATGGTCTGCACAATATGATAAACATTGAACACCATTAATGGTCTGCACAATATGAGAAACATTGAACACCATTAATGGTCTGCACAGTATGAGAAACATTGAACACCATTAATGGTCTGCACAATATGATAAACATTGAACACCAGTAATGGTCTGCACAATATGATAAACATTGAACACCACTAATGGTCTGCACAATATGAGAAACACTGAACACCATTAATGGTCTGCACAATATGAGAAACATTGAACACCATTAATGGTCTGCACAGTATGAGAAACATTGAACACCATTAATGGTCTGCACAATATGATAAACATTGAACACCATTAATGGTCTGCACAATATGAGAAACATTGAACACCACTAATGGTCTGCACAATATGATAAACATTGAACACCATTAATGGTCTGCACAATATGATAAACATTGAACACCACTAAGGGTCTGCACATATGAGAAACATTGAACACCACTAATGGTCTGCACAATATGAGAAACATTGAACACCACTAAGGGTCTGCACAATATGATAAACATTGAACACCATTAATGGTCTGCACAATATGATAAACATTGAACACCATTAATGGTATGCACAATATGAGAAACATTGAACACCATTAATGGTCTGCACAATATGAGAAACATTGAACACTATTAATGGTCTGCACAATATGATAAACATTGAACACCATTAATGGTATGCACAATATGAGAAACATTGAACACTATTAATGGTCTGCACAATATGAGAAACATTGAACACCATTAATGGTCTGCACAATATGATAAACATTGAACACCATTAATGGTATGCACAATGTGAGAAACATTGAACACCATTAATGGTCTGCACAATATGAGAAAGATTGAACACCATTAATGGTCTGCACAGTATGAGAAACATTGAACACCACTAATGGTCTGCACAATATGAGAAACATTGAACACCACTAATGGTCTGCACAATATGAGAAACATTGAACACCACTAAGGGTCTGCACAATATGATAAACATTGAACACCATTAATGGTATGCACAATATGATAAACATTCTGTCGTTTACATTCGTAATATGAACCAGTGTGATTTGGCAAGCTATGCAAATAACAGGTCTGGTTATAGGCAAGATTTGTTATATACCAGGCCTTCTGATATATAAGGTATTGCTTTATGTCAGGCCTTGTTATATACCATGTCTTGCTATATACCAAGTCTTGTTATATTATAGGTTTCATTATATGCCAGGTCTTGTTACACACAAGGTATAATAGAATATAAAACAAATCATAAACAGTCATTAGACAGTCTGGCAACATACACTGATCCTAGGTAAGAAAACATTAATTTCGTTCAGCCGCCTAACCCAGTAACTGGCTGTCAAACAACATCAATCGTTCATTCATTATTTTCAAATCAAAATAATAAAATAACTTACTTGTATTTTCTATATATTTGATTCACGTGTTGAGTTGCCTTGTTGTAGTTACCAGAGGAAGTACTGAAGAAGTTTCTGTTACGGTCACCTGTGTCCAGCAGATCCAGGAAGAGCCAGAATTTGGAGGACTTCCGGAATGGTAAACAATGCAGGCAACTTGAGCGAGATGAATAACGTTATAAATCCTTATGTTCTGCTGCACTTTACACCTCGTGTCCCTCACAACAACAAGGTTCACGCCAGTCTGATCATCTGATGATGACACTGGCAAGGCAAGTACGACCAGAACCAAGGAAAGTAACTTCAGACTATGTACATACATTAAGGGAATTCTTCGACGGCCACGCACACATTGCCATCTCGAGGCTCGCGTCACAAGCTCAAAATGATGAGAAAAGAAAATGGTAAAATTTCACATCGTAGAAAATAGTCATAAGTATGGATAACTACGAAAATTAACGGAGTTTTCTAAGGTGTGTGTGGGGGGGGAGGGGGGGGGGACCTTACCACCGATGCAGCTTGCTGATAAAAGTTACTTATATAACATATATATCAGTAGGTCATTGTCATAACTCTATCTATCAGACTATGTTGTATGTATCAATTATTTTCATTATAGATTACTTACATAGTCTCACAAACGTTTTCGTTTGTGTTCCTTTAACCTTAACGTTTCTCTTACATAGGGTCTTTTGACCAGTCCATTCACAAGATAGAATTAAAAACTGTGCAACTAACCATCTTTAACATATTAAAGTCATACAAGTTGTATGAAAAGAGATTTGGATGTGTGAGTAGGTACTCTCTCTCTCTCTCTCTCTCTCTCTCTCTCTCTCTCTCTCTACACACACACACACACACACACTCACAGTATATATATATATATATATATATATATATATATATATATATATATATATATATATGTATATATATATATATATATATATATATATATATATATATATATATATTTTTTTTTTTTTTTTTTTTATACTTTGTCGCTGTCTCCCGCGTATTGCGAGGTAGCGCAAGGAAACAGACGAAAGAAATGGCCCAACCCCCCCCATACACATGTACATACACACGTCCACACACACAAATATACATACCTACACAGCTTTCCATGGTTTACCCCGGACGCTTCACATGCCTTGATTCAATCCACTGACAGCACGTCAACCCCTGTATACC
Source organism: Panulirus ornatus (assembly GCF_036320965.1). Classification (NCBI taxonomy): domain Eukaryota; kingdom Metazoa; phylum Arthropoda; class Malacostraca; order Decapoda; family Palinuridae; genus Panulirus; species Panulirus ornatus. The sequence continues at coordinate 2,636,756 of NC_092286.1, forward strand.
ACATCGCTCCAATTCACTCTATTCCTTGCCCTCCTTTCACCCTCCTGCATGTTCAGGCCCCGATCACACAAAATCTTTTTCACTCCATCTTTCCACCTCCAATTTGGTCTCCCTCTTCTCCTCGTTCCCTCCACCTCCGACACATATATCCTCTTGGTCAATCTTTCCTCACTCATTCTCTCCATGTGCCCAAACCATTTTAAAACACTCTCTTCTGCTCTCTCAACCACGCTCTTTTTATTTCCACACCTCTCTCTTACCCTTACGTTACTTACTCGATCAAACCACCTCACACCACACATTGTCCTCAAACATCTCATTTCCAGCACATCCATCCTCCTGCGCACAACTCTATCCATAGCCCACGCCTCGCAACCATACAACATTGTTGGAACTACTATTCCTTCAAACATACCCATTTTTGCTTTCCGGGATAATGTTCTCGACTTCCACACATTTTTCAAGGCTCCCAAAATTTTCGCCCCCTCCCCCACCCTATGATCCACTTCCGCTTCCATGGTTCCATCCGCTGACAGATCCACTCCCAGATATCTAAAACACTTCACTTCCTCCAGTTTTTCACCATTCAAACTCACCTCCCAATTGACTTGACCCTCAGCCCTACTGTACCTAATAACCTTGCTCTTATTCACATTTACTCTTAACTTTCTTCTTCCACACACTTTACCAAACTCCGTCACCAGCTTCTGCAGTTTCTCACATGAATCCGCCACCAGCGCTGTATCATCAGCGAACAACAACTGACTCACTTCCCAAGCTCTCTCATCCCCAACAGACTTCATACTTGCCCCTCTTTCCAAGACTCTTGCATTTACCTCCCTAACAACCCCATCCATAAACAAATTAAACAACCATGGAGACATCACACACCCCTGCCGCAAACCTACATTCACTGAGAACCAATCACTTTCCTCTCTTCCTACACGTACACATGCCTTACATCCTCGATAAAAACTTTTCACTGCTTCTAACAACTTTCCTCCCACACCATATATTCTTAATACCTTCCACAGAGCATCTCTATCAACTCTATCATATGCCTTCTCCAGATCCATAAATGCTACATACAAATCTATTTGCTTTTCTAAGTATTTCTCACATACATTCTTCAAAGCAAACACCTGATCCACACATCCTCTACCACTTCTGAAACCACACTGCTCTTCCCCAATCTGATGCTCTGTACATGCCTTCACCCTCTCAATCAATACCCTCCCATATAATTTACCAGGAATACTCAACAAACTTATACCTCTGTAATTTGAGCACTCACTCTTATCCCCTTTGCCTTTGTACAATGGCACTATGCACATTGTACATTTCCTTTTCCATAGCCAGAGGTTGAACCATTATGTGACGTTCATTTTTTCATTCATTTCAAGCTAAAAGTTTGTTTTCTAAATTGTGTCTTACATTTTTCTTATGTATATATATGTATGTGTGTGTGTGTGTGTGTGTGTGCGCGCGCGCGTGTGTGTGTGTGTGTGTGTGTATATACATATGTATATTATCCCTGGGGATAGGGGCGAAAGAATACTTCCCACGTATTCCTCGCGTGTCGTAGAAAGCGACTAGAGGGGACGGGAGCGGGGGGCCGGAAATCCTCCCCTCCTTGTATTAACTTTCTGAAATGGGAAACAGAAGAAGGAGTCACGCGGGGAGTGCTCATCCTCCTCGAAGGCTCAGAGTGGGGTGCCTAAATGTGTGTGGATGTAACCAAGATGTGAAAAAAGGAGAGATAGGTAGTATGTTTGAGGAAAGGAACCTGGATGTTTTGGCTCTGAGTGAAACGAAGCTCAAGGGTAAAGGGGAAGAGTGGTTTGGAAATGTCTGGGGAGTGAAGTCAGGGGTTAGTGAGAGGACAAGAGCAAGGGAAGGAGTAGCAATACTCCTGAAACAGGAGTTGTGGGAGTATGTGATAGAATGTAAGAAAGTAAATTCTCGATTAATATGGGTAAAATTGAAAGTTGATGGAGAGAGGTGGGTGATTATTGGTGCATATGCACCTGGGCATGAGAAGAAAGATCATGAGAGGAAAGTGTTTTGGGAGCAGCTGAATGAGTGTGTTAGCGGTTTTGATGCACGAGACCGGGTATTAGTGATGGGTGATTTGAATGCAAAGGTGAGTAATGTGGTAGTTGAGGGAATAATTGGTATGCATGGGGTGTTCAGTGTTGTAAATGGAAATGGTGAAGAGCTTGTAGATTTATGTGCTGAAAAAGGACTGATGATTGGGAATACCTGGTTTAAAAAGCGAGATATACATAAGTATACTTATGTAAGTAGGAGAGATGGCCAGAGAGCATTATTGGATTACGTGTTAATTGACAGGCGTGCGAAAGAGAGACTTTTGGATGTCAATGTGCTGAGAGGTGCAACTGGAGGGATGTCTGATCATTATCTTGTGGAGGCTAAGGTGAAGATTAGTATGGGTTTTCAGAAAAGAAGAGTTAATGTTGGGGTGAAGAAGGTGGTGAGAGTAAGTGAGCTTGGGAAGGAGACCTGTGTGAAGAAGTATCAGGAGAGACTGTGTACAGAATGGAAAAAGGTGAGAACAATGGAAGTAAGGGGAGTGGGGGAGGAATGGGATGTATTTAGGGAATCAGTGATGGATTGCGCAAAAGATGCTTGTGGCATGAGAAGAGTGGGAGGTGGGCTGTTTAGAAAGGGTAGTGAGTGGTGGGATGAAGAAGTAAGAGTATTAGTGAAAGAGAAGAGAGAGGCATTTGGACGATTTTTGCAGGGAAAAAATGCAATTGAGTGGGAGAAGTATAAAAGAAAGAGACAGGAGGTCAAGAGAAAGGTGCAAGAGGTGAAAAAAAGGGCAAATGAGAGTTGGGGTGAGAGACTATCAGTAAATTTTAGGGAGAATAAAAAGATGTTCTGGAAGGAGGTAAATAGGGTGCGTAAGACAAGGGAGCAAATGGGAACTTCAGTGAAGGGCGTAAATGGGGAGGTGATAACAAGTAGTGGTGATGTGAGAAGGAGATGGAATGAGTATTTTGAAGGTTTGTTGAATGTGTCTGATGACAGAGTGGCAGATATAGGGTGTTTGGGTCGAGGTGGTGTGCAAAGTGAGAGGGTTAGGGAAAATGATTTGGTAAACAGAGAAGAGGTAGTAAAAGCTTTGCGGAAGATGAAAGCCGGCAAGGCAGCAGGTTTGGATGGTATTGCAGTGGAATTTATTAAAAAAGGGGGTGACTGTATTGTTGACTGGTTGGTAAGGTTATTTAATGTATGTATGACTCATGGTGAGGTGCCTGAGGATTGGCGGAATGCGTGCATAGTGCCATTGTACAAAGGCATATATATATATATATATATATATATATATATATATATATATATATATATATATATATATATACATATATATATGTATATAGGTATATATATATATATATATATATATATATATATATATATATATATATATACATATATATATATATATATATATATATATATATATATATATATATATATATATATATATATATATATATACATATATATATATATATATATATATATATATATATATATATATATATATATATATATATATATATATACATTTCAACGTATACATACATATACATATATACATATGTACATATATATTCATACCAGCTGCCTTCATCCGTTCCTGTCGCCACCCCGCCACACATGAAAGGGTACCCCCTCCCCCTGCGCGCGCGCAAGGTAGCCTTAGGAAAAGACATCAAAGGCCACATTCGTTCACACTGTCTCTAGCTGTCATGCGTAATGCACCGAATACACACACACACACACACACACACACACACACATATATATATATATATATATATATATATATATATATATATATATATATATATATATATATATATATATATATATATTATTATTATTATTATTATTAATATTATTATTATTATTATTTACTTACTATAATTAATCGTTGTTTCCCGCGTCAGCGAGGTAGCGCCAGGAAACAGATGAAGAATGGACCATCAACTCACACACAAACACACACACACACACACACACACAGACATATACATATATATACATTTTTTTTATTTTTATTTTGCTTTGTCGCTGTCTCCCGGGTTAGCGAGGTAGCGCAAGGAAACAGACGAAAGAATGGCCCAACCCACCCCCATACAAATGTATGTACATACACGTCCACACACGCAAATATACATACCTATACATCTCAATGTATACATATATATACACACACAGACATATACATATATACACATGTACATAATTCATACTATCTGCTCTTATTCATTTCCATCGCCACCCTGCCACACATGGAATAACAACCCCCTCCCCCCTCATGTGTGTGAGGTAGCGCTAGGAAAAGACAACAAAGGCCACATTCGTTCACACTCAGTCTCTAGCTGTCATGTATAATCCACCGAAACCACAGCTCCCTTTCCACATCCAGGCCCCACAGAACTTTCCATGGTTTACCCCAGACGCTTCACATGCCCTGGTTCAATCCATTGACAGCACGTCGACCCCGGTATACCACATCGTTCCAATTCACTCTATTCCTTGCACGCCTTTCACACACACACACACACACACACACACACACACACACACACACACACATATATATATATATATATATATATATATATATATATATATATATATATATATATATATATATATATATATATATATACATATATATATATATATATTTTTTTTTTATACTTTGTCGCTGTCTCCCGCGTTTGCGAGGTAGCGCAAGGAAACAGACGAAAGAAATGGCCCAACCCCCCCATACACATGTATATACATACGTCCACACACGCAAATATACATACCTACACAGCTTTCCATGGTTTACCCCAGACGCTTCACATGCCTTGATTCAATCCACTGACTGCACGTCAGCCCCGGTATACCACATCGCTCCAATTCACTCTATTCCTTGCCCTCCTTTCACCCTCCTGCATGTTCAGGCCCCGATCACACAAAATCTTTTTCACTCCATCTTTCCACCTCCAATTTGGTCTCCCTCTTCTCCTTGTTCCCTCCACTTCCGACACATATATCCTCTAGGTCAATCTTTCCTCACTCATCCTCTCCATGTGCCCAAACCACTTCAAAACACCCTCTTCTGCTCTCTCAACCACGCTCTTTTTATTTCCACACATCTCTCTTACCCTTACGTTACTCACTCGATCAAACCACCTCACACCACACATTGTCCTCAAACATCTCATTTCCAGCACATCCATCCTCCTGCGCACAACTCTATCCATAGCCCACGCCTCGCAACCATACAACATTGTTGGAACCACTATTCCTTCAAACATACCCATTTTTGCTTTCCGAGATAATGTTCTCGACTTCCACACATTCTTCAAGGCCCCCAGAATTTTCGCCCCTCCCCCACCCTATGATCCACTTCCGCTTCCATGGTTCCATCCGCTGCCAGATCCACTCCCAGATATCTAAAACACTTCACTTCCTCCAGTTTTTCTCCATTCAAACTCACCTCCCAATTGACTTGACCCTCAACCCTACCGTACCTAATAACCTTGCTCTTATTCACATTTACTCTTAACTTTCTTCTTCCACACACTTTACCAAACTCAGTCACCAGCTTCTGCAGTTTCACACATGAATCAGCCACCAGCGCTGTGTCATCAGCGAACAACAACTGACTCACTTCCCAAGCTCTCTCATCCCCAACAGACTTCATACTTGCCCCTCTTTCCAAAACTCTTGCATTTACCTCCCTAACAACCCCATCCATAAACAAATTAAACAACCATGGAGACATCACACACCCCTGCCGCAAACCTACATTCACTGAGAACCAATCACTTTCCTCTCTTCCTACACGTACACATGCCTTACATCCTCGATAAAAACTTTTCACTGCTTCTAACAACTTTCCTCCCACACCATATATTCTTAATACCTTCCACAGTGCATCTCTATCAACTCTATCATATGCCTTCTCCAGATCCATAAATGCTACATACAAATCCATTTGCTTTTCTAAGTATTTCTCACATACATTCTTCAAAGCAAACACCTGATCCACACATCCTCTACCACTTCTGAAACCACACTGCTCTTCCCCAATCTGATGCTCTGTACATGCCTTCACCCTCTCAATCAATACCCTCCCATATAATTTACCAGGAATACTCAACAAACTTATACCTCTGTAATTTGAGCACTCACTCTTATCCCCTTTGCCTTTGTACAATGGCACTATGCACGCATTCCGCCAATCCTCAGGCACCTCACCATGAGTCATACATACATTAAATAACCTTACCAACCAGTCAACAATACAGTCACCCCCTTTTTTAATAAATTCCACTGCAATACCATCCAAACCTGCTGCCTTGCCGGCTTTCATCTTCCGCAAAGCTTTCACTACCTCTTCTCTGTTTACCAAATCATTTTCCCTAACCCTCTCACTTTGCACACCACCTCGACCAAAACACCCTATATCTGCCACTCTATCATCAAACACATTCAACAAACCTTCGAAATACTCACTCCATCTCCTTCTCACATCACCACTACTTGTTATCACCTCCCCTTTGCGCCCCTCACTGAAGTTCCCATTTGCTCCCTTGTCTTACGCACTTTATTTACCTCCTTCCAGAACATCTTTTTATTCTCCCTAAAATTTACTGATAGTCTCTCACCCCAACTCTCATTTGCCCTTTTTTTTCACCTCTTGCACCTTTCTCTTGACCTCCTGTCTCTTTCTTTTATACATCTCCCACTCAATTGCATTTTTTCCCTGCAAAAATCGTCCAAATGCCTCTCTCTTCTCTTTCACTAATACTCTTACTTCTTCATCCCACCACTCACTACCCTTTCTAATCAACCCACCTCCCACTCTTCTCATGCCACAAGCATCTTTTGCGCAATCCATCACTGATTCCCTAAATACATCCCATTCCTCCCCCACTCCCCTTACTTCCATTGTTCTCACCTTTTTCCATTCTGTACTCAGTCTCTCCTGGTACTTCCTCACACAGGTCTCCTTCTCAAGCTCACTTACTCTCACCACCCTCTTCACCCCAACATTCACTCTTCTTTTCTGAAAACCCATACAAATCTTCACCTTAGCCTCCACAAGATAATGATCAGACATCCCTCCAGTTGCACCTCTCAGCACATTAACATCCAAAAGTCTCTCTTTCGCACGCCTGTCAATTAATACGTAATCCAATAACGCTCTCTGGCCATATATATATATATATATATATATATGTATATAAACGCCCATACAAGCTCGTACACATACATATACATATCAACATGTATACATACATGTACATATACATACACAAACTTATGCTTATATACAAATGTACATATTCATACTTGCTTGCATTCATCCATTCCTGGCGCTACCCCGCCCCACAGGAAACAGCATCGCTACCCCCTGCTTCAGCGAGGTAGCGCCAGGAAAACAGACAAAGAAGACAGATTCTTTCACATTCCATAACCCCACACAACTTCTGCCTCATGTGGATTCTCTCCTACAACCCCACAACCTACAACTTTACAAAACCTGTGGCACTGATCCAGATCTTGGAGTATGAAAAAAAAAACTTTATTCACCAGGTATTTTCAGAGCAGGAAACATGAATTCCTGGATTAATCAAACTTAATGGAACGACAACATTTTGAAAGACCTTACTCTCGCAACTTTGATCATAGTCCAGGTTCCAGTAATGATACGATGACCTGATACGTAGATTTATATACCAATATATGTTTGTGATGGATTTGTGTCCTTCTTAACCTGACATTTACATGTGTATATTTTGCTGTGGACAAGAACGAGCAAACTAAAGGATATGCAAGATGTTTGCTGTATGTGAAGCAAATGTAAACAAGTTCGGCACCGAGGAAATCTACCTTGAGATGAAATCATTGTCAATATACTCTGGGCGGAGGTCATCGTGGTTAACCACGGGCGGGAGGCCACTGTGGTTTACCACAGGCGGGAGGTCACTGCAGTTATTGTTGTGCTACTCACGGGTCAAGTGTTGTTACCTTGATAGCCTGTTTGACCCAAGCAAAACTTTGCACTCGTGAGACGAGCAAGTGTTGCTGGGACCAGCAGTTGTGTCTGGGACTAGCAAGTTGTGTCTAGGACCAGTAGGTGTGGCTAGGACCAGCAGGTGTGTCTGGGACCAGCAGGTGTGGTCAGGACCAGCAGGTGTGGCTGGGACCAGCAGGTGTGGCCGGGACCAGCAGGTGTGGCTGGGACCAGCAGGTGTGGCTGGGACCAGCATGTGTGGTCAGGACCAGCAGGTGTGGTCAGAACCAGCAGGTGTGATCAGAACCAGCAGGTGTGGCTGCAGGTGTGGGTTAACTATACTGTCCTCTCTACAGTTACAACCACAAGACGACTGACAGTGATATTGCCCTACTGAAGCTGGCCAAGCCGCTGTACTTTACCTGGCGGGTCAACCCCATCTGCCTGACCCCGCATGACCTGATCTACTACAAGGAGGAGGTCATCGTCATGGGCTGGGGCAAGGTCAAGGAAGGACATAAGTTGGGCTCGCCCAGGCTGCGACACGCCACACTGAAGGGTAAGTGTTTGGGGTGAGGTGGGGTGTGAAGACACAAGGGAAGGTGTAGTTCTGGTGTTCATCGTGTTATTATCCTTTGCATTCTTTCAAATCAATTTTGTTCCGCCCACTAGTTAATTCCGCAGAGGTACGAAACATACCGACCATGTAGCTAGTTACTGAGGGTCACGAGGATGACTTTACTAGCGAGGTACCGAAGGTCAATATGGCATCTTTACCATCCAGTTAGACTGGGTCAATATGGTGTCTTTGCGAGCGAGTTAGAGAGTCAGTTTGGTGTCAAGGTTTCAGGAACAGAAATCTGTTTCATTATATCCTAACATGGTTTCTTGTTTATATATCATCACTGTATCCTAACATGGTTTCTTGTTTATATATCACTAACACTGTATCCTAACATGGTTTCTTGTTTATATATCACTAACACTGTATCCTAACATGGTTTCTTGTTTATATATCACTAACACTGTATCCTAACATGGTTTCTTGTTTATATATCACTAACTCTTCTTTTCTTGTTGGATCTATTCAAGTGACTTTGGAAACATCATGGAGTTGTATTTTATTTTCAGCCTCGTGTATACCAGTCTCGTGTATACCAGCCTCGTGTATACCAGTTTCGTGTATACCAGCCTCGTGTATACCAGTCTCATGTATACCAGCCTCGTGTATACCAGTCTCATGTATACCAGCCTCGTGTATACCAGCCTAGTGTATACCAGCCTCGTGTATACCAGCCTCGTGTATACCAGGTTGATAGTTTGTTAGTGGCACACCTTAACGTTATATCGTCAGGAAAATGTAAAGACAGTTCTAGATGACCATTGTGTTATATAAAGTTCTGGACTAATGTTTCACCCTTGAGGTATCCTAGTCATTACAATCATGAATTAGTCATGCGATTTAATTAATAACTATTGTTCTGTGTGTAGGTGAGCAGTGTTGTGTGAGAGGTTGTGTGTAGGTGAGCAGTGTTGTGTGAGAGGTTGTGTGTAGGTGAGCAGTGTTGTGTGAGAGGGTTTGTGTGTAGGTGAGGCAGATGTTGTGTAGGAGGTAGTGTGTAGGTGAGCAGTGTTGTGTGAGAGGTTGTGTAGGTGAGCAGTGTGTGAGAGGTTGTGTGTAGGTGAGCAGTGTTGTGTGAGAGGTTGTGTGTAGGTGAGCAGTGTTGTGTGAGAGGTTGTGTGTAGGTGAGCAGTGTTGTGTGAGAGGTTGTGTGTAGGTGAGCAGTGTTGTGTGAGAGGTTGTGTGTAGGTGAGCAGTGTTGTGTGAGAGGTTGTGTGTAGGTGAGCAGTGTTGTGTGAGAGGTTGTGTGTAGGTGAGCAGTGTTGTGCGAGAGGTTGTGTGTAGGTGAGCAGTGTTGTTGAGAGGTTGTGTGTAGGTGAGCAGTGTTGTGTGAGAAGTTGTGTGTAGGTGAGCAGTGTTGTGTGAGAGGTTGTGTGTAGGTGAGCAGTGTTGTGTGAGAGGTTGTGTGTAGGTGAGCAGTGTTGTGTGAGAGGTTGTGTGTAGGTGAGCAGTGTTGTGTGAGAGGTTGTGTGTAGGTGAACCTATCATTGATCACACACACACACACACACATCTCCTGCCCACAGTACTACCCATGGGCAAATGTCGACACAACTTCAAATTCTTCTCAGACGAGATCACCTCAAACATGTTGTGCGCCTGGCGAGGAACCTCCGACTCATGCCAGGTGAGTGTGCCTCCTGTGTTGGTGATGGTGATGGTGGTGATGCTAATGGTGGTGGAGATGGTGATGTTGTTGATGGTGATGGAAGTGGTGCTGGTGGTGATGTTGTTGATGGTGATGGAGAAGGTGATGGTGGTGATGTTGTTGATTGTGATGGTGAAGGTAGTGGTGGTGATGGAGATGGTGGGGTAGTGTTGGTGATAGTGATTTTGTTGTTGATGGTGGTGGTGGTGGTGATGATGGTGGGTGATGGTGATGGTGGTGGTGATGGTGATGGTGGTGGTGGTGATGTTGCTGATGGTGGTTGTGATGGTGATGGTGGTGATGTTGTTGTTGTTGGTGATTGTGATGTTGTTGTTGTTGTTGTTGGTGGTGGTGGTGGTGGTGTTGCTGCTGTTGGTGGTGATGTTGTTGTTGATGGTGGTGGTGATGTTGACAACCCTCTGCCACATGTTGGCTAGCCTGTGTCATGTCTGGTAACGACCCTACACATTTCTACCAGGGCGATTCTGGCGGCCCCCTGACCTGGTTGGAAGAAAGACAGAAGAGGTACTTCCTGATCGGCGTCACCAGCTGGGGCATCGGCTGCGGCCTCCCTGACTACCCAGGTCAGTACCTTTACTGTCACCGGCAGTGACACCACTGTCCAGGTCAGTACCTTCACTGTCACCGGCAGTGTCCAGGGCATTAGCGCCACAGTCCGTCAGTAGCAGCACTCCCCCCGGTCAGTAACTCCAGTAAACACGCCGTGACACATTCCCAGGTCAGGTCGCCAAAGAACCATTAACAGGCCCACAGTCCTGACCTGTGACACTTGACCCAGGTCAACAGTACTGTTATTCACACAGGTCATCACTACCGCTACCCAGGTCAGTAACAAATGGAACCAAGTTAGGTAGTACATCTGTTATGGCGGTCGTCCTTAAAATAATATTGTCCTTGTTTCATTAACAAGACAAGACTACCTGTGACGCTACCAGGAACATTAATGATAAATATCACAATGATTATAAAACTCATTCATGTATTGATGTCACGAGGCAAGGTACTACCAAAGACTAGAGTAGATCACCCATACTCCGGCTGATGGTCAGTTGAAAGGTCACATACAGTATGGTCATTATCATATACAAGGTCACATACAGTATGGTCATTATCATATACAAGGTCACATACAGTATGGTCATTATCATATACAAGGTCACATACAGTATGGTCATTATCATATACAAGGTCACATACAGTATGGTCATTATCATATACAAGGTCACATACAGTATGGTCATTATCATATACAAGGTCACATACAGTATGGTCATTATCATATACAAGGTCACATACAGTATGGTCATTATCATATACAAGGTCACATACAGTATGGTCATTATCATATACAAGGTCACATACAGTATGGTCATTATCATATACAAGGTCACATACAGTATGGTCATTATCATATACAAGGTCACATACAGCAAGGTCATTATCATATACAAGGTCACATACAGTATGGTCATTATCATATACAAGGTCACATACAGTATGGTCATTATCATATACAAGGTCACATACAGTATGGTCATTATCATATACAAGGTCACATACAGTATGGTCATTATCATATACAAGGTCACATACAGTATGGTCATTATCATATACAAGGTCACATACAGTATGGTCATTATCATATACAAGGTCACATACAGTATGGTCATTATCATATACAAGGTCACATACAGCATGGTCATTATCATATACAAGGTCACATACAGTATGGTCATTATCATATACAAGGTCACATACAGTATGGTCATTATCATATACAAGGTCACATACAGTATGGTCATTATCATATACAAGGTAACATACAGTATGGTCATTATCATATACAAGGTCACATACAGCATGGTCATTATCATATACAAGGTCACATACAGTATGGTCATTATCATATACAAGGTCACATACAGTATGGTCATTATCATATACAAGGTCACATACAGTATGGTCATTATCATATACAAGGTCACATACAGTATGGTCATTATCATATACAAGGTCACATACAGCATGGTCATTATCATATACAAGGTCACATACAGTATGGCCATTATCATATACAAGGTCACATACAGTATGGTCATTATCATATACAAGGTCACATACAGTATGGTCATTATCATATACAAGGTCACATACAGTATGGTCATTATCATATACAAGGTCACATACAGCATGGTCATTATCATATACAAGGTCACATACAGTATGGTCATTATCATATACAAGGTCACATACAGTATGGTCATTATCATATACAAGGTCACATACAGTATGGTCATTATCATATACAAGGTCACATACAGTATGGTCATTATCATATACAAGGTCACATACAGTATGGTCATTATCATATACAAGGTCACATACAGTATGGTCATTATCATATACAAGGTCACATACAGTATGGTCATTATCATATACAAGGTCACATACAGTATGGTCATTATCATATACAAGGTCACATACAGTATGGTCATTATCATATACAAGGTCACATACAGTATGGTCATTATCATATACAAGGTCACATACAGTATGGTCATTATCATATACAAGGTCACAACAGTATGGTCATTATCATATACAAGGTCACATACAGTATGGTCATTATCATATACAAGGTCACATACAGTATGGTCATTATCATATACAAGGTCACATACAGTATGGTCATTATCATATACAAGGTCACATACAGTATGGTCATTATCATATACAAGGTCACATACAGTATGGTCATTATCATATACAAGGTCACATACAGTATGGTCATTATCATATACAAGGTCACATACAGTATGGTCATTATCATATACAAGGTCACATACAGTATGGTCATTATCATATACAAGGTCACATACAGTATGGTCATTGTCCTTAATACTACCTGGTCGGACGACGTTAGGTGTGTGTGTGTGTGTGTGTGTTGTAGTGATGTTGTCCACCTCCCTCACAGGAGTGTACACCAAGGTGACCCACTACCTGGCCTGGATCTACAACAACACACGGGAGTCAGTCTTCTGTTCCTCCTACCTTCCCAGGCCACACAGGAAGAAAATAAAGAAGAAATCTGGGGATAAATTTTACAAAAGGGTGAAAAGCGTAATAAGAACCAAGAATAAGAATAAAGGAAAAAAGAGAAGTGGAAAAAAAATTGAAAAGATAAGTAAGAGAAAGAAACGTGAGAGGAGAAGATACAGTAAGGGGAAGAGTTTGGTGGCGAGACATGGCACCAAGAGGAAACATACACACGACAATAAACAAACAAACAACTTTAGGAAAAAGAAAACCAGATCCAAAAGAAAACAAAGAAAACAACTGACAATAAACTCAAGAAAACAGAAAAAGAGAAACATAAAGAAAAGGAAGAAGAGGAAGCAAAGAAACAAGAAATACATAAAACCACATCAGAATCTACAGAACCCAAGCCACCTTAGAGCGTTGTCCCGCGACGCTGGTGAAGCTTAGGGTGTCGCTCTCCCGCTCTACTATCTCTGTGTCCCGTGACAGTATCCAACCATCTCCTTTCCAAAGTGATCCGAGACAGCGTCCAACAGTCTCCTTTCCTTTGTGTCCTGTGACAATGTCCAACCTTCTCCCTTCCTCTGTGACCCGTGACAATGTCCAATCCCTTCTCTCCTCTGGATCCCGTGACAATGTCCAACGCTCTTCCTTCCTCTGTTACCCGAGAGTGTCCAACCCTCTCCCTTCCTCTGTATCCCGTGACGGTTTCTAACCCTCTCCCCTCCTATGCGTCCCGTGACGGTGTCCAATCCTCTGTGTCACTTCTATAAGGTAAGGTGATGACAGTGTAAGCGCTAGCGTTCTGAGGCAGGCAACACTGTGGAAGTGAAGTGTAATGCAAATTGCAGCAAGTGTTGCCAGCGTACCTTCTGGTGGTAAGAGTTAGCAGGGTTGTCTCACAACAAGTGTTGACAGTAGGGAACGATGGGCTGTCCAGATGGGGTGTCATACTGTAGGTAGGAGTCAGTTATCGTGATCACGCTGGGCCAGACTTGTGGCTGTGGGCTGTATGTACATGACATTGCGTCGTGTAATGTTAGTAAGAAATCATTCCTGTGGACCAGCCAGGGAAGTTGCTCTCACCGCACTCCTCCACCACAGTACCACGACAGCCACAGTCCACACCATGTCACCCACGTTAGCCAGTGACCTAAACTATGACCTGCAATATCACCCAATGACCTGACCTATGAAACCGTGAGTTGTGACATCATCCAGTAACCTGACGTATGTATGGAACCATTACCTGTGGCGGTGCGTGAGGGAGTTCACCAGGTGGTACACTTTCTCCTCAACATGTGGTACAATCCATCGTACCTCAACACCTCCCTGTAAACACATGAGGAGCTTAGTTGATGCTCTCGCCTCCCTTGATGCCGTAGCGAGTGGCGCACAAGTCAACCCCTGCCTGCCGCAGGTACAGGCCAGGCGGCCCATGTGACAGGTACAGGCCAGGAAGGTACAGCTTCCTTCCGTCCTTTCACTTCCCCTAGCCAGACTTTCTCCACCATGCCTCTCTCGAGTCTCCTCCCTCTATATGTCCATCCTTCTATATACTCTCGAAAACATTAAACCTCATTAGGCTGCCAGTGAGTGACGTGGGCAGAACATGACGAGGAAGGCTCACCCACCTGGCCACCACCATCGCGTCCCTCTCACCTGGTCAAGCCTCACCCTCACCAGGACAACACCTTCCCTCTCCTCTGGCGTGCCCTCCTACCCTCATCTCCTACACCAGTGAACATATAAGGACCTTCAGACAAGAGACCGACAGACGATATGTCACATCCTTTTTTTGTTCGACGCAAGACAAGGTCAGCTTGGGGCTGGGATGTAGAATGAGGACATCAGTCGGGAGTGTAGACATCTACTGTCATTGCTTCTCAGTAAGAGATGTTACAATGCCTCCCATGCACACCTTAGGTATGAGGTTAGGTTAGATGATATGCAATTGTTGCTTAATGTAGCGACTATACCGATTTTCTCGTCTTGTTATATATGTATATTTTTTCCTCTGTATTCTATCATTTCTCTTCTTGAGTCTGTTAAGATGGAGTGCTTGGCAAGCTTTATCATCGACACGTACAACAGTCTTATGACCACTCCATGGCTTCACCACCACTATCCTTACGATGGAACGAGTTGTTCAGGCTGCATTTTCTTTCCAGGAAAATAAAACGGACAAAAACTTTTTGTATTTTACTGATTCTGTTAATCTTATAAATGTATTGTCTTGCTGGGGTCAGGGACGAGGCCTTGACCTGACTTGGTAGCCGCTCCTCCAGTACAAGGATCCAGCATCATGACTACATCTAACCAAACTCCGTAATGACCACACTAACACTACCATAAATTCACATGAATTTAGGTTCAAGAATTTCATTGTCATTCCAGACACAGAAAACGTAGCTTTAAAGGTGTTCCTTGAAACCTTCCGTCATTCACAGCTACAGATCAAACCTTTTACAAGACACATGTATCTCGCCCTGCACCCGCTGCACTAGGCTAATGTAGCCATCTCACATTCAGTACAAACACAGGTGAATCAAAATCATGAGAAGCCATCCGCCCCTCTGGTGAGGATCGGCAACAATACTACTCCCCACCCGTGTTGGCACGTGAGGCATGGGGCATCCCCCCTCACCCTCCAGTTACATGGACCTCAGCTCCACAGACGAACCATTTCTCTGGTCATGTGCCCCCAACTCCATTCATTACTCCAGCATATATATACTTTCCGGTGAACTTTTACTAAACCATAAAATCAAACGACACACACACACACACACATATATATATATATATATATATATATATATATATATATATATATATATATATATATATATATATATATATATATATATATATATATATATATATATATATATATATATATATATATATATATATATATATATATATATATATATATATATATATATATATATATATATATATATGTATTAGTGCTGTCTTACAGAACACACATGCTTACTATGTCACCAAGAAAGTTACCATGTCACGTTGTCTACATATTAAGATCAGTGTGTACGACAGACTCGTGAATTAAGTCAGAGACAAATGTTTGCCACTGATAACCACATAACACTGACGACCGTCCGTGAGAAGGTGTGTGTGCGACAATGCACGTCAGGCCATGACACCATATCTACACGTCTCACCAAAGATTAATGAAATATATTTGATACAAGTTGACATATATTTGTATATTGATAAAAAGCGCACCTTATACATACTGCATGATGAATAAAGTGATATGGAAGAAAGAAATCTCTGCAATACATACATACATACATACATACATACATACACGTACACAAGCAGTAATTATACTGTACAGATACATGAACACATGAGAATCATTGTATGACACATAGTATATGACCAAAATGTACATAAATGTTGTGCAGACATTGTACACAGAACTGTGATCATGTGAAGCTACAGCCACTGTGTAGAGAACGGCCAGCCAGCCACCGTAGGTCAGCAGCTGACCCCAGAGTAGTAAGGAGTCAGTTTGTGAGCATTGTGTAGCGTGGGTACACTGTGACCTTACCTTCCTGTGCACAGGAGAGCTGGGCTGCACCCCTGCGTAACGTGAAGTGACGTGACGTGACGTGACGTGACGTGACGCGCTCTGTGGCCTAAGAAGGTTTACGTATGATGACGTCATAAGACGGAAAGATGAGCTGTTACTTTTGCTATTCTTCTATAGTGTCCGACATGTCAATGACAACTGAATACTCTTATGAAGGCCATGTTAGTGACGACAGGAAATAATGAAAGTTTATCAAACGAAAGAAAGACGTATACGAGAGATTTGACGGAGTTCTTCAGATGTTTGTAGACGTCACTCATGATCTTGGGAAGACATGTAGAAGGAAAACACGAAGGAAAGGAAGCATCACACCTGCCAACCTTCGTATGGCTGGTTTTCCCATAGAAACTTAAGAAAGATGAAGACATTTGAGTGGAGCAGGTCCAGTGTTGACTAAGGCCGGGAGAACACAGCCACACGACTAGAGAGAGAGAGAGAGAGAGAGAGAGAGAGAGAGAGAGAGAGAGAGAGAGAGAGAGGGGTACAGACACCAGCCTTATATATGAGGGTCTTAATCCCAAGGACAAAGGTCTTAAGCTCACTTGCAGGGGTTAGACAACCTCATGCTTCAGAGAGCATGACCTTACGTGTCATGCAGCAAGTCGTGCACGTTGAACACACGCCTCTAATGTTGCCCATGGTTCACATAAAGCACACTGTCATCTTTCATGTACTGACACACGTCATCAACTCACACTGGGACCTGACAGGCGTGTGGTCCTGCTGACCTGGTCTGACCTTCGTCTTGGGTCGTCGGTGTTCCTAACTTCGACAATAAATAGAGATGTTCTCATAGTGTCGTAATGAACACTGCGGAGTGAACTAATCAACAAAGCCATCTTTTAATCCGACACATATTTGACCATGCGGATATACTGATGTTTTGTTGGTTTATGTAAATCAAAATATATATATCAACGAAGGTGATGGAGGCCCCAGGGTTGGGGAACACCGTTTTGTCACACGTAATGAACGACATTATGTATAATATGCATCACCTAAAAATCCTCTTAAATCCACCTAGAATATGAAAGATTATATATAAATATAAATATATATATATATATATATATATATATATATATATATATATATATATATATATATATATATATATATATATATTATATATATATGCTGATCACACTCGTCCGTGACAATAGTTATGAAGGTAAAATCGCAATTCCTTTGGAATTCATATACTTTCAATATGTAATTCTTCCATACATGCAGCACAGCATGTTTCACTGAGACAATCCGCCTCATCAAGTGCCAACAATTCATAAAGTTTTGTGATCCCAACACCAACACCAGCGCCAACACCAACACCAGCACCAACACCAACACCAGCACCAGCACCAACACACCAACACCAACGCCAACACACCAACACCAACACCAACACACCAACACCAACACCAAGACCAAAATTCCGTCTCCGTGAAACATGTTGTGCTGCATGTATGGAACAATTACATATTGAAAGTATATGAATTCCAAAGGAATTGCGATTTTACCTTCATATATATATATATAAATCTATATCTATCTGTATATATATATATATATATATATATATATATATATATATATATATATATATATATATATATATATTTTTTTTTTTTTTTTTTTTTCATACGATTCGCCATTTCCCGCATTTGCGAGGTAGCGTTAAGAACAGAGGACTGGGCCTTAGAGGGAAAATCCTCACCTGGTCCCCTTCTCTTTTCCTTCTTTTGGAAAATTAAAAAAAAAAACGAGAGGGGAGGATTTCCAGCCACCCGCTCCCTCCCCTTTTAGTCGCCTTCTACGACACGCAGGGAATACGTGGGAAGTATTCTTTCTCCCCTATCCCCAGGGATAATATATATATATATATATATATATATATATATATATATATATATATATATATATATATATATATATATACCCTAGCGGTAGCATTCCCGCCTGTGGCACAGGGGTCCCGGGTTCGATCCTGGCTGTTGGAGGTTTGTATGTTCTATGAAGGTGCGCGTTCATATGCACTTTATTCGTATATATATATATACTATGTGTGTGTGTGTGTGTAAGGGTTGAGTGATGAAACCTAACCAGGTTCTTAACGTTTCAATCTATAAACTTCCTCAAAAAGAATAAACAATATTCAAAATCACGTTCGTCATATCTTCCAGAGTGCACTACCGCACCCTAATTGGCTGTTCGAATGATCCTCCCTCGCTGACTGGCTGTTGGTTGACGAGAAAACGAGAAAGAGGAATGATGGCGGACGTTAGGTGGGTGGGTCATGACCTACACACACGAGGGACGTACATACCACCACACACGAGGGACGTACATACCACCACTCACGAGGGATGTACATACCACCACACACGAGGGACGTACATACTACCACACACGAGAGACGTACATACCACCACACACGAGGGATGTACATACTACCACACACGAGGGACGTACATACCACCACACACGAGGGATGTACATACCACCACACACGAGGGACGTACATACCACCACACACGAGGGATGTACATACCACCACACACGAGGGATGTACATACCACCACACACGAGGGATGTACATACTACCACACACAACTTTCAGATCGATTTTAGTTCACATAAACGAGTATGTGACTCTTCCGAAATGGTCAGAAGCAATGATTATGCAAAACGCTCAGTGAGAGAGACAGAAAACTAACCGAGGCAGCGTATATCATTAATTGAGGCAGCGTGTATCATTAACTGAGGAAGCGTATATCATTAACCGAGGCAGCGTATATCATTAACCGAGGCAGCGTGTATCATTAACCGGGGCAGCGTGTATCATTAACCGAGGCAGCGTATATCATTAACTGAGGCAGCGTATATCATTAACCGAGGCAGCGTATATCATTAACCGAGGGAGCGTGTATCATTTCTTAGAAATCGACGAATTACCACTGGGAAGTGTTCTCCAGGTCGGGTGGGGCAGCGAGAATAGTGATCGACAGACGCATTGGTGGCAGGACTTACGACCAACACCCATTCAGGGGGGCGCCAGTACCAGGCTGGCATCTGAACAAGTGGTGCATGAAGAGCTGCTTGTGGAATATGTGTTATTCTTTGTGAAGATCATGTAGTGAAACGTTAAGAAATATATTGTACATTACTTACTCTTGTGTTCCATCACTCCATCCTTACTCTCATCTCTCATCTATATACCTATATCTATCTATCTATCTATCTATCTATCTATCTATCTATCTATATATCTATATATATATATATATATATATATATATATATATATATATACATATATACGTGTGTGTGTGTGTGTGTTATTCCCTGGGGATAGGGGAGAAAGAATACTTCCCACGTATTCCCTGCGTGTCGTAGAAGGCGACTAAAAGGGGAGGGAGCGGGGGGCTGGAAATCCTCCCCTCTCAATTTTTTTTAATTTTCCAAAAGAAGGAACAGAGAAGGGGGCCAGGTGAGGATATTCCCTCAATGGCCCAGTCCTCAGTTCTTAACGCTACCTCGCTAACGCGGGAAATGGCGAATAGTTTGAAAAAAAAAAAAAAAAAAAAAAGTGTGTGTGTGTGTGTGTGTTGCTGGACTCCGCCTGCCAGAGACTACCCCTCAGGCCAGGCTGCATCACTGAGTATTGTCTCATCAGAGAAGTTATCACTTCAAAGGCGTCAACACTTCCTCGCTAATGCAAGTAGCGCAGTCTTGATCTGCAGGAGGCTTCAGCAGTGGGTCATGGTAATATTAGACACTCTCACAGAAATTGGTCAGGGGTAATTATAGATGAATTACATATATATATATATATATATATATATATATATATATATATATATATATATATAGGGAGGTGAATGCAAGAGTTTTGGAAAGAGGGGCAAGTATGAAGTCTGTTGGGGATGAGAGAGCTTGGGAAGTGAGTCAGTTGTTGTTCGCTGATGATACAGCGCTGGTGGCTGATTCATGTGAGAAACTGCAGAAGCTGGTGACTGAGTTTGGTAAAGTGTGTGAAAGAAGAAAGTTAAGAGTAAATGTGAATAAGAGCAAGGTTATTAGGTACAGTAGGGTTGAGGGTCAATTCAACTGGGAGGTGAGTTTGAATGGAGAAAAACTGGAGGAAGTGAAGTGTTTTAGATATCTGGGAGTGGATCTGTCAGCGGATGGAACCATGGAAGCGGAAGTGGATCATAGGGTGGGGGAGGGGGCGAAAATTCTGGAAGCCTTGAAGAATGTGTGGAAGTCGAGAACATTATCTCGGAAAGCAAAAATGGGTATGTTTGAAGGAATAGTGGTTCCAACAATGTTGTATGGTTGCGAGGCGTGGACTATGGATAGAGTTGTGCGCAGGAGGATGGATGTGCTGGAAATGAGATGTTTGAGGACAATGTGTGGTGTGAGGTGGTTTGATCGAGTAAGTAACGTAAGGGTAAGAGAGATGTGTGGAAATAAAAAGAGCGTGGTTGAGAGAGCAGAAGAGGGTGTTTTGAAATGGTTTGGTCACATGGAGAGAATGAGTGAGGAAAGATTGACCAAGAGGATATATGTGTCGGAGGTGGAGGGAACGAAGAGAAGAGGGAGACCAAATTGGAGGTGGAAAGATGGAGTGAAAAAGATTTTGTGTGATCGGGGCCTGAACATGCAGGAGGGTGAAAGGAGGGCAAAGAATAGAGTGAATTGGAGCGATGTGGTATACCGGGGTTGACGTGCTGTCAGTGGATTGAATCAAGGCATGTGTATGGGGGTGGGTTGGGCCATTTCTTTCGTCTGTTTCCTTGCGCTACCTCACAAACGCGGGAGACAGCGACAAAGCGAAAAAAAAAATATATATATATATATATATATATACACACATATATATATATATATATATATATATATATATATATATATATATATATATATATATATATATATATTTTCATAGATCACATAATGCCCTCCCACAGCTGGGTACACTAAGCACTCGACTATGCTGCTCATGATAGATATATAACTTCAGTTACTAGTAATAGACGCGAAACGGAGGGTATTTCATTACTAGTAATCGAATAATTTCCTTATTATGGCTAGCACAACCGAAGGGTCGGCGTCCCTCCTACCCCGCAAATGGTACTACGTTCAAATCCTTGTGCGAGGTTACTTTATATATATATATATATATATATATATATATATATATATATATATATATATATATATATATATATATTGACGATTTGACGATCATACTCGTACGTGATCTTTCTATGAAGGGGATATTGCACTTCAATAGTTCATATAACTCGTTCAAACTTTACAATACGCAACATATTTCACGTATGAAATCCGCCTCATCAGGTGTAAACAATTCACAAAGTTTCACAACCCAACACGTGCAGCACACACACCTACTGTACACCCTGCAACCGTCAGCCAGGCTAGCTGTGTGCAGCACACACACCTACCGTACACTCTGCAACCGTCAGCCATGCTAGCACACACACACACCTACTGTACACCCTGCAACCGTCAGCCAGGCTAGCTGTGCTGGTCGTGGGGACTACCTTCTGGTTAAGGGGGTTGGCGTGGGTAGCGAGATGCGTGTTCAACACCTGACAAGGAGGATCGTCTCCGTGAAACATGTTGTGAATTGTAACATTTCAGTAAATCATCAGGAAAAAATCATCAGGTCTTGAACGATGATATTTGGTCATTGGTCATTTGGTAATTCCATACATCATCATCATCAGAGTCAATAAAGAAACGATAATATACATGTACTGTCTACACTTTAAGATTCTGTTCAAAACATAAGGTCTAGAGTGTTACTTAGACTATATATGGTCATAAAAATTCACAGTGAAATGAATAACAGAAAGAATAAAGAAAATTGACAATGACTAACAACAATGTTTACCTCATCAAAATGCTACGTTTGATAATTGCTTATCTGAACGTGAAAACATATATCACAAAACACCTAGACAGTTCTACTCTGAATATAATAAAACTTATCTGAAACCACAACAACTGTTGTTGATACGTCATTATGGTAGGTGTTGTAGGACGGGAGGGAGTCTGATGAGCTACTGGCCAGCACACAGGCTCGGTGAGTCGTGTAGCACTATCTTGGGCGTGACTCATTCTGAGCAAAGACTATTTAGGAAAGATGACTGGCAGTAAAGTGGGATGACACGCGAGCGAGAACTGGTTGCTTAAATTCTGCGTGGGGTCAACAGATGGCACTAATTACCACTGTCTTTGTCGTCCGTTTGTTTACACAAACTTTACCGTGAAATTCAAGAAACGTCAACATGAGCGGAAGATGCCACAGGCGTCCAGTTGGCAAACAAAAGAATAAAAAGAGAGTCCAGAACTTGTTTCCATGTTATTCTAAAGGATAAGAAAAGATAGGCAAGACTAAATGTATATGACCAGGTAACATATATAGATAACTTTAAACGCAATATGTAAGATAAGCTACAACTGGGCAGGTGAAGTAACAACCATTCCATAAAAACCAGAACTTATTTTTTCCCTATATATTTAAGTATCATATTCGTGACTACACATATAGCATATGTACTTATGAGGATATGTTTACCTATTTTGTAAACACTTCTTTCTATGTTTGTTTGCTCTGTTTATATCATCTTATATGACCAGCTTTTATGAGTGATTCTTAATCACATCTTCGTGTATGTTTCTTTTGTTTGTTGTTGCTTAGACAACTTTCGTATATTCTATGTTTGAACATCTCAATATTTCTAAGTTCTCGTTATTCTTTTTTACTATTATGTTTTATATCATTTTACACTTGTATTTTGTATTTCCTTCGCTTTATTTTCTTGGTTTTTGTGTGTTATACTTGTTTATGGCATTGTATAGTCAACAAGTATTGTACATTTCATCTTTGTGTTATGTGAAGGTTTGTATTGTTACTCTTCCTTGAGGATTTCAATTTGTCATTCTAATGATTTTTATATTGATGTTTATTCTGAATACACGTAAGGGATTGCATTGTATATTCATAAGTTCTGCAGTTATGAATGCAAGAAGTTACTGATTCATACCCAGGTAATACCATGCAAGGGATGAGAAAACATTTTAAAATTGACCTCAATTAACAGCTTGATTGAATGTCGTAAGTCGTAGAGACAGCTAAACGATATCTTGACACCAGATTTGTATACAGCTTGAAAGATACTTCTTACAATGAGTTTTTAAGGAAATCTCTTTTTCTGAGAAAATTGCTAAAAATCAAGGTGATAGTTCAGGGTATTTCTTAGCTCAAAAACTTTTTGTTTCAAAATTGAAACATGAGATATTCAAACACTTCTATACTTGAAATAATCATGAAAAATATATCATAATGCTCTCAGTTACCGATACATACTCTGTAAATACGATGTAAAGGAACAGAAATATCTTAAAATTGACTACATTTGATAGCTTAACTGAGTGTCATTAAGAGGAATAAACGTTATTATAACACCAGATTTGCATTCAGCATGAAAATTACTTCTTATAATAATTTTTTAAAGGAAATATATTTTTTGAGAAAAATGCCAAAAAATTCAAAGTACTTTTTAGCTCAAAAAACTCTTTGTTTCAAAATTGAAAAATAAGACATTCAAACACTTCTATATTTGAAATAATCATGAAAAATGTGTCATAATGCTCTCAGTTACCGATACATACTCAGTAAATAAGATGGAAAGGAACAGAAACATTTTAAAATTGATTTCATTTAACAGTTTGATTAGGTGTCATGAAGAGGACTAAATATCATCATAACACCAGATTTGTATTCACCATGTAAAACGCTTCTTATAATGAGTTTTAAAGGAAATCTTATTTTCTGAGAAAACTCCCTGCCATATCTAGGTTAGGTTAGGTAGGGCAAGTGCCCTGGGCGCCACTCAACAGGTTTGTTTTTTCACATATGTTACCCAATTGACATTTGTAACGGTTTGGTTTTGTGAGATAAAAAAGAAACTCGCCTATTTTTCAACTATAGTAACAGTTTGCTACTATCAGCTGCATTACCGCTTCTACGTTATGATTTTGATCAAATAAGTTTTTAAGTGTTTAAGATTTTATATAAATTCAAGTTTTGCCTAACCCTTCAACAGTTTATAATTACACTGTATATATATTTTCATATACATCCACTGTATGTACATTTTTGATTAAGCCAGGGGTGCAATTTTAGTGGTTGCTATAGGCGGTACTAGATGCCCCCCCTGCACTCAAGGAAGACATTAAAATCTGTTGTGACAACCAATTCATCGATACAGATACAGTTCTTAGGTTAACTAACCTAACTCAACCTAACCTAACCTAACCTAACCTGACCGAACGTAACGCAACGTAACGTAACGGAACGTAACGTAACGGAACGGAACGTAACCTAACGTGAGTCTAAGAAATTGTTATCGTTGACATTGATAACTATTTTTGTTTTCGATGGCGCTTCATATAGGTGAAGGGATGGTGTGATGATGGTTTTCCCGCTCAGTAAACTGGTAACATAACATTGTATTTACCTCGGAAGTTCAAAAAATGATGCCTTTTCCATTCATGATGACAAGATAAGTAAATGTGGAACTTTCTTGACAACATAAGGACATAGGAAGCCATCAAATGTACTGAAGGATATATTTTCCAATCTTGCTCACTGGGGAGAGGCGGTTATGTACCCGGGAAGAAACTGAGTATTTTGTGATATGAGTTTTATCTAGAGGTCAACATTAGAGTAGTTTTTAAAGCAAGAATTACAGTCGAGTCATAACAAATTGAAGGATGATATTCCTACTAAGTTGCAGTAGTCTGGTGTCTACCTCCACTCAATGACGGGCCACTGCAGGCACCCAGCCTGCCTGTACTGACCCTCCAGCCAGGCTCTCCAACACCCACCAGAATGAACTATCAACAATTTTGAAATACATGTTTTAAGGTTCACATTTTTAGTGTTCTAATACTGAACTTTTTTATCTTGACGAAGAAATATTGTCTTCGTTGAGCTGATATATTCACGTTTCTCATTATCTTACATAAAGTAAGACTGTTATTCGTTATAAATTTTCTTTATCATTCACATCGCGTTGGGCTTTTATGACATACGTTTTTCAACTACACTTTAGACCTTATGTTTTGAACAGAAACTTAAAGTGTAGACATTACATGTATATTATCGTTTCTTTATTGACTCTGCTGATGATGATGTATGGAATTACCAAAACTTAAGCCAATGACCAAATATCATCGTTCAAGACCTGATGATTTTATCCTGATTACGACTGCGTTTTACAAGCGCAAATAATTTCCTGATATATATATATATATATATAACAATATGAGTGAGTTCATAAAAGCTTAACATTTATCCCGTAATGATATCTCTTAATGACGACAAAGCTACGTGATACAACAACAAGTTGGCCACCCAGAATCATGTTTCAATGATAAATCTTAAAAGAAGAGTCAAGATGGCGGCGAGAAGGACAGTTGCCAGAGGTGAGAGGCAGAAGGCGATGCTGGGGGCGTGGTTGATGTATTCCATTCTGTGGACGTTGCACAGGTCGGTGCTGCAGGTGCGGTAGCAGGCTATGAGGCGCGCAACACGGTTGTTGGTCAGCTTCTCGAAGTGAACGCCGCAGAACTGGGACATGTTGGTCTCCGTACACGCCCGGAACAGAACCTGGGCTTGTCCTGTGAGAGAAAAACGTATCAATTAGCAGGCTAACCCAACCATCCTGACTAACACATAATTACCTTACAAATCAACCTAACAGTTGCCGGCGGAACAAATGATATTTCTGGTGCAGAGAACATGTGTAGGAAATTGTTTAATGGTATTTATAAGTGAAGACATGGGTTGAAGGTGACCACTTGCACAAGCATTAAGGTGGCAGGCAGACAGTCTCACTTTATAGTGTTCATGTTATTATTGATGACAGGTAAGGTAACTGTCTACAGCTCGTGTTACTAGTGGTGACAGGTAAGGTAATTGTCTACAACTCGTGTTACTAGTGATGACAGGCAAGGTAACTGTCTACAGCTCGTGTTACTAGTGGTGACAGGTAAGGTAACTGTCTACAACTCGTGTTACTAGTGGTGACAGGTAAGGTAACTGTCTACAGCTCGTGTTACTAGTGATGACAGGTAAGGTAACTGTCTACAACTCGTGTTACTAGTGATGACAGGCAAGGTAACTGTCTACAGCTCGTGTTACTAGTGGTGACAGGTAAGGTAACTGTCTACAACTCGTGTTACTAGTGGTGACAGGTAAGGTAAC
Organism: Panulirus ornatus; assembly: GCF_036320965.1. NCBI lineage: Eukaryota > Metazoa > Arthropoda > Malacostraca > Decapoda > Palinuridae > Panulirus > Panulirus ornatus. The sequence continues at coordinate 2,664,073 of NC_092286.1, forward strand.
TGTCTACAGCTCGTGTTACTAGTGGTGACAGGTAAGGTAACTGTCTACAGCTCGTGTTACTAGTGGTGACAGGTAAGGTAACTGTCTACAGCTCGTGTTACTAGTGGTGACAGGTAAGGTAACTGTCTACAGCTCGTGTTACTAGTGGTGACAGGTAAGGTAACTGTCTACAGCTCGTGTTACTAGTGGTGACAGGTAAGGTAACTGTCTACAGCTCGTGTTACTAGTGGTGACAGGTAAGGTAACTGTCTACAGCTCGTGTTACTAGTGGTGACAGGTAAGGTAACTGTCTACAGCTCGTGTTACTAGTGGTGACAGGTAAGGTAACTGTCTACAGCTCGTGTTACTAGTGGTGACAGGTAAGGTAACTGTCTACAGCTCGTGTTACTAGTGGTGACAGGTAAGGTAACTGTCTACAGCTCGTGTTACTAGTGGTGACAGGTAAGGTAACTGTCTACAGCTCGTGTTGTCAGCATGATTAAGCAGTCATGGTTACATCACTGAAAAGTGTTGTAATGTAAATACTATTACAATTGTTTGTCATTGCTACTTAAACACGTTTCAGAGAGAAGTGCCCAAAACAACCAGCTTCAAGTTGGCCCGGTATAACCGGCTTTAAGTTTGTTCGTCATAACCAGGTTTCAGTTGGTCCATAAAACCATCGTTAAGATGGTCTCTTATAACCAGGTGCAAGTTGGTCCACCTGGTTTGCCTGGGAAGTTCCACACTGTTCTCGTGATGTCGTCAGTGTCCAGCCATCCTCACACACTGGTACATCGGGTCTGTTTAGGTCCAGACTAGTGATGGTTGTGAACAATCTGGCCACATTAGAGCTAACCTTACTAACATGTAATTAATTTCTTGCTGAAGATGGTCTCTTCTCTCAGCCTCCTCGCCTCTCATTCTCATCTTTTGACGCTGTTATATTTCTTCCCAAGACCTCACGCACTCGTTACCCTCACGCATTCACTATCCTCACGCACTCGCTATCCTCACGCATTTACTATCTTCACGCACTCACTATCCTCACGCACTCGCTAACCTCACGTGCCCACTATCCTCACGCATTCACTATCCTCACACACTCACTATCCTCACGCATTCACTATCTTCACGCTCTCACTATCCTCACGCATTCACTCTCCTCACATACTCACTTACCTCACGCATTCACTATCCTCACGCATTCACTATCCTCACACACTCACTATCCTCACGCATTCACTATCTTCACGCTTTCACTATCCTCACGCATCCACTATCCTCACATACTCACTATCCCCACGCATTCACTATCCTCACGCACTCGCCATCCTCATGCACTTACTATCCTTACGCACTCACTATCCTCATGCACTCACTATCCCCACGCACTCACTATCCTCACGCATTCACTATCCTCACATACTCACTATCCTCACGCATTCACTATCCTCACGCACTCACTATCCTCACGCGCCCACAATCCTCACGCATTCACTATCCTCACACACTCACTATCCTCACGCATTCACTATCTTCTAGCACTCACTATCCTCACGCACTCGCTAACCTCACGCACCCACTATCCTCACGCATTCACTATCCTCACGCACTCACTATCCTCACGGACTCACTATCCTCACGCACTTACTATCCTCACGCACTCACTAACCTCACGCACCCACAAGCCTCACGCATTCACTATCCTCACACACTCACTATCCTCACGCACTCACTAACCTCACGCACCCACTATCCGCACGCATTCACTATCCTCACGCACTCACCATCCTCACGCACTCACTAACCTCACGCACCCACAATCCTCACGCACTTACTATCCTCACGCACTCACTATCCTCTCCTCTGTTGCTTTCCACGTTAGTCGTGCGCTGGATGTCGGTAATGTGGACGGTTCGTCTCGTGGTCGTATGCCATCCGTAGTGGCAGGCAGCTGCGACGAAGCTTATCTCTCACCAGTCTCGCACGTCTGTCTCCAATGATGCTTTTATTTCTAGTGTATATTTTCCCTTGTCTTTCTTCACCTGCATCATTCACGAAATATCTTAACTCTTCCAGTTAAGGATTTACTCCGCATTTCTCTCTTAGGAACTACTGCTCATTACCTTCATCGCTTGATGCATCTTCCTTCACTCTTGACCTCTCACATACACGAACTTGGCCGCCCACCGCCGCTGCACCACAGACAGGATAGTATCATGGTGTTTCGATGTAAATATTCATCTGAAGTTCGGATATTATAATGTCTAACGTTGCGTGCAGAAGTTATCTTGTGTACATCATCTAAAGTGACGCGATGTCAGGGCGCAGCATGGTGACACTCAGCTCGGGTATATCTAGATTCATCTGCTATTTTTCTAGACAGATGTTCTGTTGTGGCTGAGACAGGTGCTAGTTCTCCCCGTGTCAGGTGCAGGTATTTTTCATCCACGTCAGCCACAAGTGACCCAGCTGAGCAGGTGTGAGACAGGTACGGCATGAGTTCTGGCAATCGCCGTTTTCTCTACAATTTCAAAATAATTGAAAATAGATGAAACCTGACCATCAGTGACACCTACACAATATCTGAACACCAAGCACGTATTCATCTTGTAAATGGTCCTTACCCTGAGATTTTCAAGGAATTCTGTCCAGAAGAAAAATATCATATATTGCGGGTAATAGCTCAGGATATTTTTCTTAGCCCAAAAAATATTTTGTTTTAAAAATGAAATATAGCATAATGAAACTTTTCTATACTTTAAATAATCATGGAAAACATAAGATATTTCTAGCCGATAGATACCCGAGACATATGAAGCGAATTATGATAAAATGTTATGATAATGTCATAACTGAAATCGTTGATTAAAGGTTTTAATGATTCATAAACAATATTTTAAAGTCAGAGTCACATTCACCATGAAAAATATTCCTGCCCATGAGATATTCAAGGAAATCTGTATGTAAGAAAAATATGAAAAATTACAGGTAATACTTCAGGATGTTTTTGTCTAAAAAGCTCGGGGGGCAGGACTTCCCACAGCACCAGAAAGCTGTTCCATTGTAACCTTACATGTGAGGAAGAGTTAGCGGTGGGAGCGTGTGAGTGTACATGGTGAGCAGGCGTCACGGTGAGGTAGTGCTATACAATCGTCTCGAGTGAAGGACGTGGTCGTCAGCTGCAACTATAAGAACAAAAGTTTATGTGATTCAAACAAACTATTGAGATAATACACAGCATGGAATGGAAGCGGGGCGGGACGGGGCGGGGCGGGACGGGGGGCGGGGGGCAGTCGTCAACCCACCCAGAATATTGCATTCCTCGGCGCCCCAACAGCCGGCATGTTCATACCACCCGCTGGATCACAGGACCTCCCGGGAAGTTAGTTTCCCTGCCGGATATACCTAAGAACAAGACGACTTAACCTTGTTCTGTATTGACGCTTGACGATTGGACATACTGACAACACCTGCAGCTAAGGACTGGAGACACTAGCAACACCTGCAGCTGACGACTGGAGACACTAGCAACACCTGCAGCTGACGACTGGAGACACTAGCAACACCTGCAGCTGGCGACTGGAGATACTAGCAACACCTGCAGCTGACGACTGGAGACACTAGCAACACCTGCAGCTGACGACTGGAGACACTAGCAACACCTGCAGCTGACGACTGGAGACACTAACAACACCTGCAGCTGACGACTGGAGACACTAACAACACCTGCAGCTGACGACTGGAGACACTAACAACACCTGCAGCTGACGACTGGAGACACTAGCAACACCTGCAGCTGACGACTGGAGACACTAGCAACACCTGCAGCTGACGACTGGAGACACTAGCAACACCTGCAGCTGACGACTGGAGACACTAACAACACCTGCAGCTGACGACTGGAGACACTAACAACACCTGCAGCTGACGACTGGAGACACTAACAACACCTGCAGCTGACGACTGGAGACACTAACAACACCTGCAGCTGACGACTGGAGACACTAGCAACACCTGCAGCTGACGACGTGAGACTCTAGCAACACCTGCTGTGTTATATAGGCGCGCGTCGGGAACACTGGGGCAGCAGTTGTTGTGCCACTGTATCGCTGACAGGCTAAGGTGAAACGGTAAGATGTCAGTTGCTGTTCGCTGATGATACAACACTAGTGGTTGATTCAAGTAAGAAATTGCAGAAGTTGGTGACTGAGTGTGGAAAATTGTGTGAAAGAAGAAAGTTGGGAGTAAATGTGAATAAGAGCAAGGGTATTGGGTTCAGTAGGGTTGAGGGATAGGGTAAATGGGGTGTACGTGTGAACGGAGAAAAATTGGTAGAAGTGAAGAGTTTTAGACATCTGGGAGTAGACTTAGCAGCGAGTGGAACCATGGACTCGGAAGTGAGTCACAGGGTGGGGGAAGGGGCGAAGGTTCTGGGAGCGATGAAGAATATGTGGAAGGAGAGAACGTTATTTGAGAGAGCAAGAATGGGTATGTTTGATGGAATAGTATTTCCAACAATATCATATGGTTGCGAGGCATGGGCTATAGATAGGGTTGTACGGAGGAAGGTGGATGTGTTGGAAATTAAATGTTTTAGGACAATGTGTGGTGTAAGGTGGTTTGATCGAGTAAGTAATGAAAGGTTAAGAGAGATGAGTGGCAATAAAAAGAGTGTGTTGACAGAGCAGAAAAGGAAGTGTTGAAATGGTTTGGACATATGGAGAGAATGAGTGAGGAAGGGTGACAAAGAGGATATATGCGTCAGAGGTGAAGAAGACAAGGAGAACCGGGAGACCAAATTAGAGGTGGAAGGTTGGAGTGAAAAAGATTTCGAGCGATCGGAACCTGAACATGCAGGAGGGTGAAATGCGTGCACCGGATAGAGTAAACTTGAACGATGTGGTATACTGGGGTTGATGTACGCCAGTGTCAGAGAAGAGGGAACAAAATATTCGGTAAAAAGACCAGCCAGCCTGTCGATCGCCTGGACCAGATAGGAAACAGCGTAACTCCAGTCATGTTGTCGAGCAGAGAAGATACATAACAGTCACCCTTGGAGAGTGTTGTCTACATGCAGAAAAACACTTACATGTATGACTGGAGCAAACAGGTTCTCTGGTCCTATAGCCAGGTTTCCTGTTGATGGTGTTCTGATTCTATATGATGCTTGGTTGATAGTTAAGGGAACAATGGAAGTAATCTTCTCCTCTTGAATGAGACACATCATTTACTTTTATTATATCAGAAAGAAGCTTATTCATCAGAAAGCAGCTTACTCATCAGGAGATAGCTCACTCATAGAGAAGCTTATTCATTATGAGGAAGCTTATAATCATAAGGCAGCTTACTCACCAGGAGGCAGCTTGGTTACCCTAGTGTTGGGAGACATTGTTTACAAAGAAGGATTTCTTTAGATGGATGAGATATGTCTCCACTCTAACTTCCATCCATTGTCTTATGAAGCAGCTTCTCTCTAGGCTTCCAGCCGCGCATCGATCTTACCAATTTCATTTCCAAATCTTAATAAAGTCACAAGGGAACCTTCGCTTCTGTAAGGTAAACAGTCTACGATCCTTTATCTTCTCACCATATTTCTTGTTTCTTCGTACTTGTCTTACTTTAGGTTCAGTGTGAAGTACAGAAGTGTACACTGCACTGCACTGCAGGTGTAGTCCGATTATGAAGGATCAGTACAGTGTGCTATGTGCAGTACATTATGAAGGGTCAGTACAGTGTGCTATGTGCAGTACATTATGAAGGGTCAGTACAGTGTGCTATGTGCTGTACATTATGAAGGGTCAGTACAGTGTGCTATGTGCTGTACATTATGAAGGGTCAGTACAGTGTGCTATGTGCTGTACACTAAGTTTCCTTGTAGGATCATCAATCCCCGCAGGTGTACCGGGTGTTTATTACCGGGGTCAGACCACAAGTAGGTGTACCGGGTCCAATTACCATAACAAAGTTTTCAGATGCTACTGAACCCAGTCCCTCTGCCTCGCCCAGCGTCGGTGCTCTGCTCGTTTGTTGTTTTTCGTGTAAGAGAAAATACGGTAGGAAGTCTTCACGCTTCTTGTTTGTGTCTTTACTTATTAACTATGTGACGGCTTCCTGTTCTTATTCTGACATCATATTCATGTGGAAAATCTTTTTCCCAGACAGCATAAAGACGAGGGGTGTATGGCCGGCCGCCTTACTCAAGTAAATCTGCTTAACTTTCCGTAGGTTGATAAGTCGCTAAGTGTCCACGACAGCGGTCTTAACGCAGATACAAGCCATGGGCGAGCCTGCCTCGCCATCAAGTCAAAGTTCTTTTCTGCGTCAGCCGACTGACACGGTGAGAGAGAGAGAGAGAGAGAGAGAGAGAGAGAGAGAGAGAGAGAGAGAGAGAGAGAGAGAGAGAGAGAGAGAGAGAGAGAGAGAGAAGAGAGAGAGAGAGAGAGAGAGAGAGAGAGAGAGAGAGAGAGAGAGAGAGAGAGAGAGAGAGAGAGAGAGAGAGAGAGAGAGAGAGAGAGAGAGAGAGAGAGAGAGAGAGAGAGAGAGAGAGAGAGAGAGAGAGAGAGAGAGAGAGAGAGAGAGAGAGAGAGAGAGAGAGAGAGAGAGAGAGAGAGAGAGAGAGAGAGAGAGAGAGAGAGAGAGAGAGAGAGAGAGAGAGAGAGAGAGAGAGAGAGAGAGAGAGAGAGAGAGAGAGAGAGAGAGAGAGAGAGAGAGAGAGAGAGAGAGAGAGAGAGAGAGAGAGAGAGAGAGAGAGAGAGAGAGAGAGAGAGAGAGAGAGAGAGAGAGAGAGAGAGAGAGAGAGAGAGAGAGAGAGAGAGAGAGAGAGAGAGAGAGAGAGAGAGAGAGAGAGAGAGAGAGAGAGAGAGAGAGAGAGAGAGAGAGAGAGAGAGAGAGAGAGAGAGAGAGAGAGAGAGAGAGAGAGAGAGAGAGAGAGAGAGAGAGAGAGAGAGAGAGAGAGAGAGAGAGAGAGAGAGAGAGAGAGAGAGAGAGAGAGAGAGAGAGAGAGAGAGAGAGAGAGAGAGAGAGAGAGAGAATTGCTTGTGTCAGAGGTACTGATGGTAGTGTAATGCTTCTTCTCTCGAGCAAGATTGGATGGTCCCAGCTAATAGCGGAAATACCCGTGGGTAAAATGGTCTGGCTCTCGCCTTAATCGAGAATGGTCAGGTCAAAGGCCAAATACACAATGATGAGAGGAAGCCACGGAGGATGGCTCAACACCATCACAATATGCAAGCTTGTCCAACATGGGTCGGAATTGACCGGGCCAACATCTCCCCTACCAAACATGCAAGTGACAGTGCTCAACATACGTATACCAACATTTATATCTAAACTTTCTGTATAAACAGTGACTAAAGAGAACACTTCTGACGCACTAGGAGAGGGCACCTCTGGCTGAGCCACCAGAGTAATTACAAACTAAGAGTAAACAACGTGCGAGGTTAAAAGATACACCTGACGGCAGAGTAAACGTATACGGGAAAATAACCATAAGGAAACAAGTACATAACATGGCTACAGAGACGCCACTCACGCCTCCTTCCCTGCACGAGCCGTGGTGAGCTAAGATGACCATTGTTCTCTGTCTTGTACACCTTGGGTCCTCATCGGTCTATTATGAAACATTATTCCATTACGGTTCCTCTGTTAGACCATGGGGGCCAGCGTGGGCCACAGGACGTGCCATCTTGAGTCTCCATGATCTTCTATGAACATTCCTGAAGCTATGAGAGTCATGGGGCAGCAGGAAGCCTGAGGAGAAGCCTCTATGTCCTGGTCTCGTCGCTCAGGACGACATCTGTCAAGCTTCTTACACGCATGATGTCCTACCGTAGCTTGCTGCACGACCTCTGCCCAAGAAATCTGAATTCCTTTTCGGAACGTTACGGGCGTCAGAAGTGGAGCCAAGTCATCATCTAGGGTCCACAACACCGTAACACAATGGAAACATTTATTTCAAAACCTTGTGCCTTGTGATTTCTGACGAGAATTATGAGTTATGTTATAGTATCCAGCAACACCTTCCACCCCCCCTCACCAGACCAGGGAGGACCGTCCCCTCCCTATCAGCTCCGGGAAATCACCCATCGCCTCGGGTTACTCTCTCCTAACCTCACCAGCTCAGGGCTGCCCTCGTCCTACCACACCAGCTCCGGGTTGCTCTCCGTCTTCCCCACCAGCCTCGGGCTGACTGCCTTTCTCCCCACCCCATGAGCCCCGGATTGCCCCACTCCCCGGGCGACACATTAACCCATTCACTTTGCTGCTGGCGAGGGCCGCCGTAGTCCGAGCGATCTTATCCATTAACTCTGATGAAGTAACTGTAAAAGATTGGCCGTACAACACAAAGAGAAAGAGAGAGGTAATGGGGCCTCCAACGATAGCTTGAGGGTGAGCACACATAACAGATGAAGGGCCGCTGGATATAGACATTACAAGACCTTTTTATTTAAGGTTCGATCTTTTTCTGGTCTAAGTGTTTTTTTTTTTTTTTGGGGGGGGGGAATCTCTTTGTGTGTTGGACGGGTCCTGTTGTATATGTTGGGGGAGGGGGGGTTCTGGGGTTTGTCGTGTGCATTGGGTGGATCTCTTGTGTGTATTTGGCAAGGTCTGTTGTCTGTGTTGGGCAGGGTCTGTTGTGTGTGTTGGGCAGAGTCTGTTGTGCGTGTAGGACAGGGTCTGTTGTGTGTATTTGGCTTGGTCTGTCTTGTGTGTTGGGCATGATGATGATGCACATTATGCAAAGGTCATGAAGTAAGTGAAAAGAGGAGTGGATTGCATCACCTTACAAGGGGACGTAAACAAACTCCAAAGTTGGTATGATGCATAGCTGTTGATATTCATCCCGAGAAAATATGAGGTAATGATGGAGTAAAATGTAGGCAGGCCTCAATGTGAGTATCATGAGGCAGGATGTAAGCTTCAGGATTGTGTGTGACTGCGCCATGGGAGTTAGTGCTGTACTTAACTTGTCTCTAAAGCCCCAGCTTTGGAAAACAGTAAATCAGACAAACTGTTCTCGCAAATATTAGAACCACATTCAAGAACATGGGATATCTATGAAGCTGTTTACATCTTATATCATACCAAGACCAGAGGATGTTTCTCGGGTTTGGAACAGAGATTTAATAGAGAAGTTCCAGAGGAGAGCAACAAAAATGATATTGAAATTAAGATAGGTAAGTAGAGTGACAGGTCAGAGGGCAAGAATTTGTACACTATGGAAGATAAAAAAGTCTGGTGTAAGTTGGTCACAACCATTAAGTTTTTAAACCAGTGACCAGATCTTCCATTTAAGGAAAGATGGAACAATCGGAGCATGAAAATTGTTGGCAAATGTGTAAAGGAATTTGTTTGAATTATGAGTGGTGGATCAATGGGGTAATTGATCGGTGAAGTTGTGTTGCTGACAACGTACAAAAGTTTAAAAGTTGTGTGACAGTAGAGATTTTTTTTTTTTTTTTTTTTTTTGCTTTGTCGCTGTCTCCCGCGTTTGCGAGGTAGCGCAAGGAAACAGACGAAAGAAATGGCCCAACCCACCCCATACACATGTATATACATACGTCCACACACGCAAATATACATACCTACACAGCTTTCCATGGTTTACCCCAGACGCTTCACATGCCTTGATTCAATCCACTGACAGCACGTCAACCCCGGTATACCACATCGCTCCAATTCACTCTATTCCTTGCCCTCCTTTCACCCTCCTGCATGTTCAGGCCCCGATCACACAAAATCTTTTTCACTCCATCTGTCCACCTCCAATTTGGTCTCCCTCTTCTCCTCGTTCCCTCCACCTCCGACACATATATCCTCTTGGTCAATCTTTCCTCACTCATTCTCTCCATGTGACCAAACCATTTCAAAACACCCTCTTCTGCTCTCTCAACCACGCTCTTTTTATTTCCACACATCTCTCTTACCCTTACGTTACTCACTCGATCAAACCACCTCACACCACACATTGTCCTCAAACATCTCATTTCCAGCACATCCATCCTCCTGCGCACAACTCTATCCATAGTCCACGCCTCGCAACCATACAACATTGTTGGAACCACTATTCCTTCAAACGTACCCATTTTTGCTTTTCGAGATAATGTTCTCGACTTCCACACATTCTTCAAGGCTCCCAGAATTTTCGCCCCCTCCCCCACCCTATGATCCACTTCCGCTTCCATGTTTCCATCCGCTGCCAGATCCACTCCCAGATATCTAAAACACTTCACTTCCTCCAGTTTTTCTCCATTCAAACTCACCTCCCAATTGACTTGACCCTCAACCCTACTGTACCTAATAACCTTGCTCTTATTCACATTTACTCTTAACTTTCTTCTTTCACACACTTTACCAAACTCAGTCACCAGCTTCTGCAGTTTCTCACATGAATCAGCCACAAGCGCTGTATCATCAGCGAACAACAACTGACTCACTTCCCAAGCTCTCTCATCCCCAACAGACTTCATCCTTGCCCCTCTTTCCAAAACTCTTGCATTCACCTCCTTAACAACCCCATCCATAAACAAATTAAACAACCATGGAGACATCACACACCCCTGCCGCAAACCTACATTCACTGAGAACCAATCACTTTCCTCTCTTCCTACACGTACACATGCCTTACATCCTCGATAAAAACTTTTCACTGCTTCTAACAACAGTAGAGATAGATAGGTCAAAAGATGAAGCTCCACCAATGTAGAACCCTATCTATGCACAGTACAGATGGTAATTACAAGTTGATGATATCACTGTACATAATTCTATAAAACGTTTAGGAAATTTGTACTGTAAAGTTTGCTTTATCATTTTCTTAATCTATATATCAGACAACAATGTACTCAGACGTATGGCTCAAACCCCCATGTAGCGGAGGGCGGTCAGACTTAGAGTTCGTAGCCATTATACTGACCTCCCTTGGTGCTGGAGCACTTGTAGCTAGACCATTAATATACTGGGTAATATTCTGTATGATCTCCCGGCACTACCTACACCAGCCTGATATCAAGGTCCCTCACTGAAAGTCAGAGCACCTCCCTGGCAAGCGTATAATCCACTCACGTTAGCATCCAAGGTCTGGCTACTGGTAGGCTCAAAGTTGGTTCCTCACGGCGCCTTCAGCCAGGGTCGAATGCGAGGCTGGAACATTTTCCTCTGAAACCCAAGTTTGCATCTACTCTCTTGGTAATGATATCAGCCAGAGTGAGGGTCAGCGGTCCCCAGACTTACCTTTCTTGAGGTAGCCGGTGTAAGAGACACAGTAGTTCTGGGACTCGGTACACTGCTGCTCGCTGCCCACACCCTCCAGACAGCCGGCGTCCCGCAGGCTGGTGCAGTTGATGCACCTCAGACCATCACCTGTGGACGGACAGCACCACGTCACACACACATCCCAGGCAAAGGTTAAATCTTTGTGAACGACAGCATGACCCTGGGGTAGGATGATCTGGGCTTTGCTTGACAGATCCTGGATCAGGTTTAGGCAAGGTCATCACCTCCCGGGGTCACACCGTCGTGTTCATTGGGTTTAGCAGGAGAGGAGGAACAGAAGTAGGTGCTCTCTACCATAGGATATCACACCTGTGCTCTTTACCACAGGATATAACACGACCCAAAGTGTTCATGAATAAAGTCAGTATAAATGAACTGCCTAATTGCCACCCCCCCCCCCCCTCCACTCAGCAACAGGGAATCACGCTCACGACAATGACGGCCCACTCCCTCCCGCCCTACAACACCCACCATAATGACGTATCTTTCTAGTTGTTTTGTAATGTATTTTGTAAAGTTAAGATATTATATCATGAACTGTACAGTTTCAATCTGCACTTGGATTTATACATAATTCATACTTGCTGCCTTTATTCATTCACGTCTCCACCCCGCCACAACTGAAATGACCCCCCTCCCCCCGCACGCGCGCGAGGTAACGCTAGGAAAAGACAACAGAGGCCACATTTGCTCACACTCAGTCTCTAGCTGTCATGTATAATCCACCGAAACCACAGATCCCTTTCCACATCCAGGCCCCACAAAACTTTCCATGGTTTACCCCAGACGCTTCACATGGCCTGGTTCAATCCATTGACAGCACGTCGACCCCGGTATACCACATCGTTCCAATTCACTCTATTCCTTGCACACCTTTCACCCTCCTGTATGTTCAGGCCCCGATCGCTCAAAGTCTTTTTCACTCCATCCCTCCACATATATTAATCTCACACAATTTCACATTATAAGGACTGCATTAATGTCTTATTTAAAATATTTTACTTTTAAGATTTTATCATAAAGTTCTTCACTTCACATTAACATTGATATGAACAATTATAACGGAGAATTTTCAGTGATATCTTGCCAACCGTAATGAGGGAAATTTCCCTCTAACTTTAAATGCACAGTTGTGTGTGCGTGCGTGCGTGTGTGTATGTGTGTGTGTGTGTCATACTGATGAGGATGAGTCTTGACTGTTCGCCAATGTTCCCTCTGTGACCCCCATTACGTCCGCAATGTCCACCAGCGATACACAAGCCTCTCCTCAGGTAATGGAACTACCTGGTAGCTGATTCCTGCGTTCCGCCTCAGAAAATGACTCGTCTGGTGATTGTTATGTAATGTCGGATCTTTGGTCAGTGTGAGCACAGTCTTCCAGGTCTGTATCACATTCTGGAACAGACAGGTTGGTCTCGGGGGCAGGAGATTATCCCCCTCCTGGGAGAGGGTATCTCGCCCTAAGACTACAGAAACCTTACATAAGAAACCCCTGGGACACTCGCATGGCTCCATGATATATCTTTTCTTGAAGGTCCACAACTGTATGAGGGCTATGACATCATACGGCCTTCTCGCCACAACAATGGACTTCGCTTTTACCTCGAACGATCAGGGAACTCCTCTCAGCCAGTTTCTTCCGCTACTTGAGAGGGAACGGCGAGAGATAACCCGCCTTAGAACATCACCTTTAACTTTACCACCGAGAAGTGAAAGACCTTGTGTTTCAGGCACCACTAGGATGACAGTGAGGTCACAACAGGTCTATGATGGTGTTATAAAGGCACTCCAGTCACACGGGAGAACCACCAGGGGACGATGGTCCCAGTCCTGACGGAGAACCACCAGGGGACGATGGTCCCAGTCCTGACGGAGAACCACCAAGGGACGATGGTCCCAGTCCTGACGGAGAACCACCAGGGGACGATGGTCCAGTCCTGACGGAGAACCACCAGGGGACGATGGTCCCAGTCCTGACGGAGAACCACCAGAGGACGATGGTCCAGTCCTGACGGAGAACCACCAGGGGACGATGGTCCAGTCCTGACGGAGAACCACCAGGGGACGATGGTCCCAGTCCTGACGGAGAACCACCAGGGGACGATGGTCCAGTCCTGACGGAGAACCACCAGGGGACGATGGTCCCAGTCCTGACGGAGAACCACCAAGGGACGATGGTCCCAGTCCTGACGGAGAACCACCAGGGGACGATGGTCCCAGTCCTGACGGAGAACCACCAGAGGACGATGGTCCAGTCCTGACGGAGAACCACCAGGGGACGATGGTCCAGTCCTGACGGAGAACCACCAGGGGACGATGGTCCAGTCCTGACGGAGAACCACCAGGGGACGATGGTCCCAGTCCTGACGGAGAACCACCAGGGGACGATGGTCCAGTCCTGACGGAGAACCACCAGGGGACGATGGTCCAGTCCTGACGGAGAACCACCAGGGGACGATGGTCCAGTCCTGACGGAGAACCACCAGGGGACGATGGTCCAGTCCTGACGGAGAACCACCAGGGGACGATGGTCCAGTCCTGACGGAGAACCACCAGGGGACGATGGTCCAGTCCTGACGGAGAACCACCAGGGGACGATGGTCCAGTCCTGACGGAGAACCACCAGGGGACGATGGTCCAGTCCTGACGGAGAACCACCAGGGGACGATGGTCCCAGTCCTGACGGAGAACCACCAGGGGACGATGGTCCAGTCCTGACGGAGAACCACCAGGGGACGATGGTCCAGTCCTGACGGAGAACCACCAGGGGACGATGGTCCAGTCCTGACGGAGAACCACCAGGGGACGATGGTCCAGTCCTGACGGAGAACCACCAGGGGACGATGGTCCCAGTCCTGACGGAGAACCACCAGGGGACGATGGTCCCAGTCCTGACGGAGAACCACCAGGGGACGATGGTCCAGTCCTGACGGAGAACCACCAGGGGACGATGGTCCAGTCCTGACGGAGAACCACCAGGGGACGATGGTCCAGTCCTGACGGAGAACCACCAGGGGACGATGGTCCCAGTCCTGACGGAGAACCACCAGGGGACGATGGTCCCAGTCCTGACGGAGAACCACCAGGGGACGATGGTCCCAGTCCTGACGGAGAACCACCAGGGGACGATGGTCCCAGTCCTGACGGAGAACCACCAGGGGACGATGGTCCAGTCCTGACGGAGAACCACCAGGGGACGATGGTCCAGTCCTGACGGAGAACCACCAGGGGACGATGGTCCAGTCCTGACGGAGAACCACCAGGGGACGATGGTCCCAGTCCTGACGGAGAACCACCAGGGGACGATGGTCCAGTCCTGACGGAGAACCACCAGGGGACGATGGTCCAGTCCTGACGGAGAACCACCAGGGGACGATGGTCCAGTCCTGACGGAGAACCACCAGGGGACGATGGTCCCAGTCCTGACGGAGAACCACCAGGGGACGATGGTCCCAGTCCTGACGGAGAACCACCAGGGGACGATGGTCCAGTCCTGACGGAGAACCACCAGGGGACGATGGTCCAGTCCTGACGGAGAACCACCAGGGGACGATGGTCCAGTCCTGACGGAGAACCACCAGGGGACGATGGTCCAGTCCTGACGGAGAACCACCAGGGGACGATGGTCCAGTCCTGACGGAGAACCACCAGGGGACGATGGTCCAGTCCTGACGGAGAACCACCAGGGGACGATGGTCCAGTCCTGACGGAGAACCACCAGGGGACGATGGTCCCAGTCCTGACGGAGAACCACCAGGGGACGATGGTCCAGTCCTGACGGAGAACCACCAGGGGACGATGGTCCAGTCCTGACGGAGAACCACCAGGGGACGATGGTCCCAGTCCTGACGGAGAACCACCAGGGGACGATGGTCCAGTCCTGACGGAGAACCACCAGGGGACGATGGTCCCAGTCCTGACGGAGAACCACCAGGGGACGATGGTCCAGTCCTGACGGAGAACCACCAGGGGACGATGGTCCCAGTCCTGACGGAGAACCACCAGGGGACGATGGTCCAGTCCTGACGGAGAACCACCAGGGGACGATGGTCCAGTCCTGACGGAGAACCACCAGGGGACGATGGTCCAGTCCTGACGGAGAACCACCAGGGGACGATGGTCCAGTCCTGACGGAGAACCACCAGGGGACGATGGTCCAGTCCTGACGGAGAACCACCAGGGGACGATGGTCCAGTCCTGACGGAGAACCACCAGGGGACGATGGTCCAGTCCTGACGGAGAACCACCAGGGGACGATGGTCCAGTCCTGACGGAGAACCACCAGGGGACGATGGTCCAGTCCTGACGGAGAACCACCAGGGGACGATGGTCCAGTCCTGACGGAGAACCACCAGGGGACGATGGTCCAGTCCTGACGGAGAACCACCAGGGGACGATGGTCCCAGTCCTGACGGAGAACCACCAGGGGACGATGGTCCAGTCCTGACGGAGAACCACCAGGGGACGATGGTCCAGTCCTGACGGAGAACCACCAGGGGACGATGGTCCCAGTCCTGACGGAGAACCACCAGGGGACGATGGTCCAGTCCTGACGGAGAACCACCAGGGGACGATGGTCCAGTCCTGACGGAGAACCACCAGGGGACGATGGTCCAGTCCTGACGGAGAACCACCAGGGGACGATGGTCCAGTCCTGACGGAGAACCACCAGGGGACGATGGTCCCAGTCCTGACGGAGAACCACCAGGGGACGATGGTCCAGTCCTGACGGAGAACCACCAGGGGACGATGGTCCCAGTCCTGACGGAGAACCACCAGGGGACGATGGTCCCAGTCCTGACGGAGAACCACCAGGGGACGATGGTCCAGTCCTGACGGAGAACCACCAGGGGACGATGGTCCAGTCCTGACGGAGAACCACCAGGGGACGATGGTCCAGTCCTGACGGAGAACCACCAGGGGACGATGGTCCAGTCCTGACGGAGAACCACCAGGGGACGATGGTCCCAGTCCTGACGGAGAACCACCAGGGGACGATGGTCCAGTCCTGA
Source organism: Panulirus ornatus (assembly GCF_036320965.1). NCBI lineage: Eukaryota > Metazoa > Arthropoda > Malacostraca > Decapoda > Palinuridae > Panulirus > Panulirus ornatus. Next base: position 2,680,344 of record NC_092286.1, read on the forward strand.
CGGAGAACCACCAGGGGACGATGGTCCAGTCCTGACGGAGAACCACCAGGGGACGATGGTCCCAGTCCTGACGGAGAACCACCAGGGGACGATGGTCCAGTCCTGACGGAGAACCACCAGGGGACGATGGTCCAGTCCTGACGGAGAACCACCAGGGGACGATGGTCCAGTCCTGACGGAGAACCACCAGGGGACGATGGTCCCAGTCCTGACGGAGAACCACCAGGGGACGATGGTCCAGTCCTGACGGAGAACCACCAGGGGACGATGGTCCAGTCCTGACGGAGAACCACCAGGGGACGATGGTCCAGTCCTGACGGAGAACCACCAGGGGACGATGGTCCAGTCCTGACGGAGAACCACCAGGGGACGATGGTCCAGTCCTGACGGAGAACCACCAGGGGACGATGGTCCAGTCCTGACGGAGAACCACCAGGGGACGATGGTCCCAGTCCTGACGGAGAACCACCAGGGGACGATGGTCCCAGTCCTGACGGAGAACCACCAGGGGACGATGGTCCAGTCCTGACGGAGAACCATCCTGGCTACTTGCTTTCCTACTAGATGAAGTGAACACCTCGCCTGCCTATAAACCAGATCTCCCCAAGCGGGCTGATCTAGACTCCACATTCTCCAGGAAACACCTTACTGATCACACCTCAACATCTAGCCTCACACACACACACACACTCCATACTTTAGTAGGATTATTTACTCGATCCCAGATCCAAGGTCCTGCGACTGCCCGAGTCCTATGAAACAAACCATCCACTCCAACATGCAACATGTGTGAAGGGATCAGAGATGAAGGGTATGTGAGGGGATGAGGGGATTGTGAGGGGTATGTGAAGGGTGAGGGGCGTGTGAGTGAGGGGCAAGGGGTGTGTGAAGGGCGAAGGGTGTATAAGGGGGTTAAGGATGTATGAGGGCTAGAGGGCACGTGAGGGGTGAGGTTTTTGTGAAGGGAGTAAGGTGTTACATGTGCCAGGGAGGGTCGGCCGGCCTGCGGCACTGCTCCTCCCTCCCTCTCTCCCTCCTTCCCCCTCTCCCTCCATCTCTCCGTACAGACAAAAAACTACCACAAAATGAACGTAAAATCCACAAGTTGAATTACGAGGACAGGGTTGGGTATGATGGGTAAAGCTGCTTGCCCTCGACTGACGGTTGGTAAGGCTGCTGACCCTCAGCTGACGGTGTCTGCTGACCGCCGGCTGATGAGAAATCATCCGTAAGCTGGTGCTCAGCGTCTCCAGGCAATGGCTGCTCGGAAGGGAGAAAACGTAATTAAAAAATTCCGGTGACTAACTATATGTGGAGGCGGGAGGTCGGGCGGGGCGCGGGTCAGGTGTCTGGTTAGTCAACAGGTAGTAAGATAGTGAGTCGGGTGTTGGGCTGGGCAACAAGTAGGATGGCAACATCTGCAGATGTCTTTACCAGGTAAGACGAAATCTCATCAGTATAATAAGGTCCTCTGATATTCTGTTTGTCTATTACTATAATCATTATGCTTTCCCGGACCTTCCCACTGTGCACCAATGGTGTTAGGGCTACGATGTCTTCCATTGTGCAAACGCTTGTGAACATATTACGTAACGGTTGGCATGTGTATACACCATCATGTGCAGAACTGTACCCTCTGCATCCCTCACGATAATCAAATGTTCTTGCACCAGCAGGTTATTACAGACGAGTCTATAGAAAAGTTTGAGATCATCTCTTGCCTTATCTACTGTACTCTGTTCCTCTTTCTTGTCCTCTTGTACTCATGTCTTTTTCTCTTATACCTTTCAAATGCTGGCTGACTGGCTGGGGTGTGGACTATACCTTCCTCACTGGACATGCCCAAGTTCTTTATTTTGACATTATCCTCTTTGTTAGTCTAAAGGTACCCACGTTCTTCTTCATTATAAATCTCGCAGAACTTTTCACAAAAATTAACGTGGGTCGTGTCTGATGAACTTTATTTCCCAACGTATTATGTTTTATTCAAAATTGTTTGCGTTTATCTTCCACAGTTATATCTTCGTTGTCTAGTTTTACCTCTTCCTTTTACATCCTCGTATGCCAGTTGTCAAGCTCTAGCCTCACTTGGTCGCTGTCCACACCTGTTGTATCAGATTTGAAGTTCTCATTTTCCATAACATTATGTGTGACGGAAAGATGTAATAATGCTGGTGCGTTAGCTCTGACTCTAGCGGGCTGGTACCAAAGAATTTCCTGTTGGCATTGTATGAGTTTGTATCTCTATGGCTCTCTTTTCCCATGAAAACCCAAATTCACCCAACACTTTCTTTATGATTACTATTCCCATTATTATAACTTTCCCGTTTATGAAAAATGCGTTTTTCAATGCCTCATTTATCAATCATATTTGCTCCTGCACTATTTTGTATGGAAATTTATTCCGTTGAGGATAATGATATATCGATGCCAATATACAATTCTTTCCTACAATCTCTCCTTCCATTATGTACAGTGTGAATGGTCACCTGCCAATCTCCAATATTTCCTGTAACTCAAGGCTCTTCCATACAAGTCGGGCCGAACCTACCTCCCACTTCCATCTATTGTCTCTTGCCATCTTAACTATTGTTCAGTCCTCTGGGCAGATTAGGTTCGACCTGATCACCTTTTAAAAGTTTGTCTCCATCACTCCAACAACATCAAGGTTGCTTTGGCTGATGCAATATTTTGATTCCAGTTCCATGCCACTTGCCGAGATCCAGTCTACATCTGAACACTTAGCCTTCAGTCTGAGGCACTGTTCAATATGTAGCAGCGACCTCTGCGATGGAAGCGGTGTTGTTCCTCCCTCTGGCCCGATCCTATTCCTGTAGTTTTTTCTTTTTCAAATTTTCTATAGCCTTCTCTCACTCTCTTTTGTTGGCTTTTCATGCTATTTTGAACATCTGTTTTTTTTTGTAGCGAGTGTTTTGCCTGCCCATGCACCTCCCGACCATACTATATGCTATAGTGTGGGCTTCCCCTGGTAGCGTAGTGCTGTGTGTTGTAATCCTCCTGACTCGTGTTACATCTTTACTTACCCGCATCACTCGACACCATCGAATCAAGTAGCTTGTTGACAAGCTTCCCCGCTCTTGCTTCCCTGTCTTCCCTGTTTGGAAAGCAGTTCTGTACCATCACCACTGCCACTACACCTCGACCACTACCACTATACCACGACCACTACCACCACCACCACCACCACCACTAATTTGTTCCAGCAAATTCCATCTGGTGTCCGGCTGCCAGGCAGCAGATGTTCTGCTTTTATTGCTTGGGTCATGGTCGATTCCAATCATCTGTTCGTTCAGCCAGTTCTCATTATGTTCAGTCCAGATCATGCCAATGGTCTTCTGGAGCGGAGCTGGTCGTCGGTCAGAACTGTATGACAGATGATGTGCGCCCCCTCCCCCTTATGGTTGATGTGATCGTATTCTCAGCATGACAAGCGTCGCCAGGGTTAGGGGTGCACTAGGGCCCAGGGTTTCCTGGGGGAGTTACAAACTAGGGGTCTAGTAGAGCCATCTCGAAGGCCTAGGACCTCCTGCAGAGTTACCGCCCTCACAAAACTATCTGTGAGGGCCGGGCCACGTCAACCCCAGGGGCAACGACGAGTTACTGAAATCTTTTGTACAGGTTTGTGAGCTCCATGACCCGAGCCGTGGAGAGAGCCTCATCTGGCAATATTGTCAATGTTGATGGGCGTCAGAGGGTGAGTCTTGATTACGGAGTCCATCAAGGGCTGAGACAGGAACTCACCCACACTGGCAGTAATGATGCTACTCTGGTTCTCTTCTTTATCATGAGGAACTTCCTCTCTCTTAAATTCCTCTCTCTTTACTAATTTCATCTCGAGCGCCACTTGTGATCATTTCTCTTAAATCGATCTTCACAGACAATTTTCAGTTTCAAGGATGCTCTACACAAATACTGGATCCACCTTTGATGACATAGTTCCTCTCACTGTAGTTAACTGGTCATATGTCGGTAGAAAAACAACAAACTGTTCCACACTTTCTAGAAGCATAAACTTCCTTGTGTTTTCATCGCATGAATTAATTTTTCCTTATTGTGGTTAGTTTCCTTGTGGCTGGTGTGTGCAGTGTCAGGGCTGACCACTACGGCATGCTGACCATACAGCCGCTCTCTCTATCGTTCTATTTATTTTTCCATTATTTTCAGGTATTTGCTTTGGTTCGTCTGGCCTGGTTGTAAGGTTATCTATCATCACAGGACAACACAGCAGACTACGTTAACCTCACTTTTCCCTCAAATGTATGTTCTGAACAGCCATTGTTTCTCACAGGTACACCAAGCGACCCTCTGCCTCCTTCCTGTAGTTATATAACCTTCAGGCAAGACTGTGAGATAGAATTTCTTCCCGAAATGCCCCAGGTGGTCCCTGGTGGCGCATCGCCCACACACTCTGCAGATTCAAGTTCCTTACCGGGTGCCACGAATCCCTGGTCAACTGTGCATAATAAATCTGGTACAACTTCTATGTTGTTGCTTCCTCCTCTTCCTCTAATATGTGTGTGTTGTGTGTGTGTGTGTGTGGTGTGTCTGACACATCCTTCATTGTGGTCTGGATCTCTTACAAAGTCAGGTGTAGGTAGTACAGAGTTAGGTGTAGGTAGTACAGAGTCTGGTGTAAGTAGTACAGAGTCAGATGTAGGTAGTACAGAGTCAGGTGCATGTAGTACAGAGTCAGGCGTAAGTAGTACAGAGTCAGGTGCATGTAGTACAGAGTCAGGTGTAAGTAATACAGAGTCAGGTGTAAGTAGTACAGAGTCAGGTGCATGTAGTACAGAGTCAGGTGTAAGTAGTACAGTGGACGAGGACTGGTGGAAGGCCGGGGGCGTGCGGCCTGATGTGTTTCAACTGTTGTATCGACCACTCCGCAGCTGACGACGTAGCCACTGCTGTTACAGGGCCTACTAACGACTACTGTACAGAGAGAGAGAGAGAGAGAGAGAGAGAGAGAGAGAGAGAGAGAGAGAGAGAGAGAGAGAGAGAGAGAGAGAGAGAGAGAGAGAGAGAGAGAGAGAGAGAGAGAGAGAGAGAGAGAGAGAGAGAGAGAGAGAGAGAGAGAGAGAGAGAGAGAGAGAGAGAGAGAGAGAGAGAGAGAGAGAGAGAGAGAGAGAGAGAGAGAGAGAGAGAGAGAGAGAGAGAGAGAGAGAGAGAGAGAGAGAGAGAGAGAGAGAGAGAGAGAGAGAGAGAGAGAGAGAGAGAGAGAGAGAGAGAGAGAGAGAGAGAGAGAGAGAGAGAGAGAGAGAAGAGAGAGAGAGAGAGAGAGAGAGAGAGAGAGAGAGAGAGAGAGAGAGAGAGAGAGAGAGAGAGAGAGAGAGAGAGAGAGAGAGAGAGAGAGAGAGAGAGAGAGAGAGAGAGAGAGAGAGAGAGAGAGAGAGAGAGAGAGAGAGAGAGAGAGAGAGAGAGAGAGAGAGAGAGAGAGAGAGAGAGAGAGAGAGAGAGAGAGAGAGAGAGAGAGAGAGAGAGAGAGAGAGAGAGAGAGAGAGAGAGAGAGAGAGAGAGAGAGAGAGAGAGAGAGAGAGAGAGAGAGAGAGAGAGGAGAGAGAGAGAGAGAGAGAGAGAGAGAGAGAGAGAGAGAGAGAGAGAGAGAGAGAGAGAGAGAGAGAGAGAGAGAGAGAGAGAGAGAGAGAGAGAGAGAGAGAGAGAGAGAGAGAGAGAGAGAGAGAGAGAGAGAGAGAGAGAGAGAGAGAGAGAGAGAGAGAGAGAGAGAGAGAGAGAGAGAGAGAGAGAGAGAGAGAGAGAGAGAGAGAGAGAGAGAGAGAGAGAGAGAGAGAGAGAGAGAGAGAGAGAGAGAGAGAGAGAGAGAGAGGGTGGGGGGTGGGGGGGGAGGGGTGTTCTAAGTACGGTAAAAAGGGCCGGCAGAGGTCGAGATACAATGAGAAAGAATGAGGATTTGGGAGACTTATCCAGCAACCCAAATGACCTGATGTGTTAGTGTTTCAGTGGGTGGCTCCTGCTGGCGGGAGGCCCTGGCTAGTGCATCCACTGGTCTTATCAAGGTAACGCCGTGTAAAACGACGTGTTACGTACAGCCTGTTGTGTTGTTATTATTCAGCAGTGTGGGTCTGGAGGTGAAGTGAGGCGGGAGTCAGGGTGAGTGTGCTCTGCTCCTGGCCTGCCTAACAGCCCTCCACACCTTTCTCCCTCTCTACTGTCATGGCGGCCTCCCTCTCCTCCATGGTCTAACTTCTTTCCATTATTCATACATTTTAGTAGCTATGTTCCTCCCCCTATCTTGTCACTTTTCCTTACCTTTACACACCCATCCTCCATCATTGCATCACGTCATGAATACGTGAAATAATATGTAAATGAATTGGGAAAGACATCACGAAGGCCCATGTCCATGTCTAAACCAATTCATTACATACTCTTCAGCTGTCTAATCCACACTCTTTTTATTACCACACATCTCTCTTACCCTTTCATTACTTTCTCGATCAAACCTCACACCACATATTGTTCTCCAAGATCTCATTTCCAACACATCCAACCTCCTCCTTACAGCCTTATCTATAGCCCATGACTCGCATCCTTATGATATCATTGGCACTACTATACATACCTTCAAACATATCCATTTTTGCTCTCTTAAACAACGATCTCTCTTTCCACACATTCTTCAGTGCTTCCGGAACTTTCGTCCCCTCCATCACCATATGAATCACTTACATCATTAGCCACACCAACACCCCTAGCCACAACAACACAACTAGCCACACCAACACCACTAGCCACAACAACACCACTAGCCACACCAACACCACTAGCCACACCAACACCACTAGCCACACCAACACCACTAGCCACACCAACACCCCTAGCCACACCAACACCACTAGCCGCACCAACACCACTAGCCACACCAACACCACTAGCCACGCCAACACAACTAGCCACACCAACACCACTAGCCACACCAACACCACTAGCCACACCAACACCACTAGCCACACCAACACCACTAGCCACACCAACACCACTAACCACACCAACACCACTAGCCACACCAACACCTCTAACCACATCAACACCCCTAGCCACACCAACACCACTAGCCGCACCAACACCACTAGCCACACCAACACCACTAGCCACGCCAACACAACTAGCCACACCAACACCACTAGCCGCACCAACACCACTAGCCACACCAACACCACTAGCCACACCAACACCACTAGCCACACCAACACCACTAGCCACACCAACACCACTAGCCGCACCAACACCACTAGCCACACCAACACCACTAGCCACACCAACAGCACTAGCCACACTAACACCACTAGCCACAACAACACCACTAGCCACACCAACACCACTAGCCGCACCAACACCACTAGCCACACCAACACCACTAGCCACACCAACACCACTAGCCACACCAACACCACTAGCCACACCAACACCACTAGCCACACCAACACCACTAACCACACCAACACCACTAGCCACACCAACACCACTAGCCACACCAACACCACTAGCCACACCAACACCACTAGCCACACCAACACCACTAGCCACACCAACACCACTAGCCACACCAACACCACTAGCCACACCAACACCACTAGCCACACCAACACCACTAGCCACACCAACACCACTAACCACACCAACACCACTAGCCACACCAACACCACTAGCCACACCAACACCACTAGCCACACCAACACCACTAGCCACACCAACACCACTAGCCACACCAACACCACTAGCCACAACAACACCACTAGCCACACCAACACCACTAGCCACAACAACACCACTAGCCACAACAACACCACTAGCCACACCAACACCACTAGCCGCACCAACACCACTAGCCACACCAACACCACTAGCCACACCAACACCACTAGCCACACCAACACCACTAGCCACAACAACACCACTAGCCACACCAACACCACTAGCCACAACAACACCACTAGCCACAACAACACCACTAGCCACACCAACACCACTAGCACAACAACACCACTAGCCACACCAACACCACTAGCCACACCAACACCACTAGCCACAACAACACCACTAGCCACAACAACACCACTAGCCACAACAACACCACTAGCCACACCAACACCACTAGCCACACCAACACCACTAGCCACACCAACACCACTAGCCACACCAACACCACTAGCCACACCAACACCACTAGCCACAACAACACCACTAGCCACAACAACACCACTAGCCACACCAACACCACTAGCCACACCAACACCTACTAGCCACACCAACACCACTAGCCACAACAACACCACTAGCCACACCAACACCACTAGCCACAACAACACCACTAGCCGCACCAACACCACAAGCCACAACAACACTACTAGCCACACCAACACCACTAGCCACACCAACACCACTAGCCACACCAACACCACTAGCCACACCAACACCACTAGCCACACCAACACCACTAGCCACAACAACACCACTAGCCACATCCATTGCTAATCACACCACTACGACCGCCATCAGCCCACCACCACACCAACCTGGAGGGGAACGCCGTGTCACCAATAACCAGAATGACACACCAATTTCCCAGTGTGGCTTCCTGTTAAGGTCGCCCTAGCAACGGCTCCACCAGCCTTAGGGAGGTGAGGCAGGTGGAGGAGGGGTCCACGTGCAACACCAGCCCACAACATCAATCCCGACCACGCAGCTTCAGCAGGTGGAGGAGGGGTCCACGTGCAACACCAGCCCACACCACACTACAGCTCCTCATCACCCGGGTTGTGAGGCTGGATGAGGAGCATCAGGGAGGCCAATAATCACCTCGACCACACGCGCTCCTAAACTTCTGTCATTGATTTTTCTGTCCCTGGATTCCTGAGATGCCATGAGGCCGACTGGACCTTCCTGCAAGGTCCACAGTTACTAGTATGTTGAACACAACAGTATGATCACTAAGCACGACGGTACTATCACTAAGCACGACGGTGCTATCACTAAGCACGACGGTACTATCACTAAGCACGACGGTGCTATCACTAAGCACGACGGTACTATCACTAAGCACGACGGTGCTATCACTAAGCACGACGGTGCTATCACTAAGCACGACGGTGCTATCACTAAGCACGACGGTACTATCACTAAGCACGACGGTGCTATCACTAAGCACGACGGTACTATCACTAAGCACGACGGTGCTATCACTAAGCACGACGGTACTATCACTAAGCACGACGGTGCTATCACTAAGCACGACGGTGCTATCACTAAGCACGACGGTGCTATCACTAAGCACGACGGTGCTATCACTAAGCACGACGGTGCTATCACTAAGCACGACGGTGCTATCACTAAGCACGACGGTGCTATCACTAAGCACGACGGTACTATCACTAAGCACGACGGTGCTATCACTAAGCACGACGGTACTATCACTAAGCACGACGGTGCTATCACTAAGCACGACGGTACTATCACTAAGCACGACGGTGCTATCACTAAGCACGACGGTGCTATCACTAAGCACGACGGTGCTATCACTAAGCACGACGGTACTATCACTAAGCACGACGGTGCTATCACTAAGCACGACGGTACTATCACTAAGCACGACGGTGCTATCACTAAGCACGGCGGTGCTATCACTAAGACCGACGGTACTATCACTAAGCACCGGACGGTGCTATCACTAAGCACGACGGTGCTATCACTAAGCACGACCGGTGCTATCACTAAGCACGACGGTTCTATCACTAAGCACGACGGTAGCTATCACTAAGCACGCGGTCTATCACTAAGCACGACGGTGCTATCACTAAGCACGACGGTGCTATCACTAAGCACGACCGGTGCTATCACTAAGCACGACGGAGCTATCACTAAGCACGACGGTGCTATCACTAAGCACGACGGTGCTATCACTAAAGCACGACGGTGCTATCACTAAGCCCGACGGTACTATCACTAGCACGACGGTGCTATCACTAGCACGACGGTACTATCACTAAGCAGGACGGTGCTATCACTAAGCACGACGGTACTATCACTAAGCACGACGGTGCTATCACTAAGCACGACGGTGCTATCACTAAGCACGACGGAGCTATCACTAAGCACGACGGTACTATCATAAGCACGACGGTGGCTATCACTAAGCAAGACGGTGACTATCACTAAGCACGACGGTGCTATCACTAGCACGACGGTACTATCACTAAGCACGACGGTGCTATCACTAAGCACGTACGGTGCTATCACTAAGCACGACGGTACTATCACTAAGCCGACGGTGCTATCACTAAGCACGACGGTGCTATCACTAAGCACGACGGTGCTATCACTAAGCACGACGGTGCTATCACTAAGCACGACGGTGCTATCACTAAGCACGACGGTGCTATCACTAAGCACGACGGTACTATCACTAAGCACGACGGTGCTATCACTAAGCACGACGGTACTATCACTAAGCACGACGGTGCTATCACTAAGCACGACGGTACTATCACTAAGCACGACCGTGCTATCACTAAGCACGACGGTACTATCACTAAGCACGACGGTGCTATCACTAAGCACGACGGTACTATCACTAAGCACGACGGTACTATCACTAAGCACGACGGTACTATCACTAAGCACGACGGTACTATCACTAAGCACGACGGTACCCTTAAGGGAGAGGTCAAAGCCAAGTCATCAAGTGCAAGGACCGCCGAACCCTCGTGCTTATGAGAGATGATAGAAGACAAAACATATATGACGAGCTCAACAATTAATAAATTTCTTTCTATTCAGCGAAGCGTACGGCAGGATATAAGAAATAATGTACAGGAATGAATATGTATTTTCTAACGTCGATATACGATATAAATCTGATAATTTTTCTATGGAGAGTCGTGGCAATCATTATAATGGCTAGTATCGTGGCCCCTGACATATCTATCAGCACCGGCAGGTGCAGCTTCAAGGCTGATGCAACAGGAAGACTATGTTTATAATAATGTTGTCCAGCGGCCCTACCGGAGGCTCTTCCACTCCGGTGCAGCCTCACGTGGCTCATAGGTAATATCAAGTTTGGATTTACCTCACAATATGTTTACCATGAGAACCTTCTGCTGTCTGGGGTAAAGGAAACATGTTGAGGGCTATTTATCCTCCACACTGCCAACATCGTACCCCCACATTGCCAACATCTATCTCCTCCACACTACCAATATCTGGCATGGCGAGGACTCATCCAAGCAGAATAGTTTAGTTAAGTGTTTGTCGTAGTAAGTTCTCACTATCACCTGGCGATAAGCACTCATGCTCACTGCAATTTTCATTGTGAAGTGGATTGAATAATCCTTTTGTAAATGTTTCACTGAAAACTTTGTATTGGGGTACTGAGTTCCATTAGTTAAATGTGGTGCCCTTCCTCTGGTGAACAGCATGAGAAATGAAGATACTTTTTTAACATCTCTCACTTCCTTTTGGCTTAGTTAACACAGGATGTTTCCTCCTCACCAGCCTGGCTAACACAGGACGTCCCCTTCCTCGTCCTGGTTTCATTTAGACGCCCCCTCTACCATGAGGTAAATATAAACTTTCTCTTAGAATGGAACGACCCATTAGAAGAGACCCGGCACCTCCTGCCTCAAGTGATAGATGACGCAAGTATAAGGAACTGTTTACCTGAGCAGAGGTAATGAAAGTGATCAATTATGGAGTAAAGAACAGACAGACGTCCTGGTTGTGTTTGTTCTTCCTGTTTCCCATGGAGTGTCCCTCTCTTTCCCTGATTTGATATTTCAGTCAGACGGGAAAGACTAAGAGGCCAGGTGAGAGTTAACCAGTCCTTTTTGGACTACAACAACCTTACCTGTCCATACGTCTACAGATAACTCGTTACGATCCGAACGGTAACGTTCACATAATCCAATACGTCATCACCTCGCGTTTCTTAAGCATCACTGGCTTCGTCAGACAGAGTCTAGCAATACGTAGCTCCCAGCGAACGCGGTCCATCCCTCTGGCTCCAAACCGTCTCTGGCTACACCTGCGTACGCTGTGTGAGGCGGGATACAATATGTGAACGTCCACCACCAGTCAACATGTGGCTCCCGACTTCGCTTGTCAAGACTAAAGCTACAAGTACGAACACATGACAATTGGAAAAGATGATAATGTTAGTGGTAGTGAACTAATGCGGACGGATACCATACAACGTGCAAGTCTGTCGAGGGGGAAGGTGTACCTGGCACAGTGTACAGTACTGGAGACTTACCTGCTGGTAGGGACAACAGCAGTAGCAGCAGCACAGCCAACACCGCAGCCTGCAGCGCATTCTCACTCTCCCGAGACATCCTGCAGGAGATAATGATACGTTCAGTCTGGATGCTGTACCAGAACCATACACCACACAGGTACTGTACCAGAACCATACACCACACAGGTACTGTACCAGAACCATACACCACACAGGTACTGTACCAGAACCATACACCACACAGGTACTGTACCAGAACCATACACCACACAGGTACTGTACCAGAACCAAACAGCACATCTGTCACAGTACCACGTCTGTATCTCTCCAGGTAAGCGGAATATCGTCTGTATCACATACACGTTGATCAGCCGTGCTGATATTTCCTCAGGCCCTTTCACAGTTCGGCGGTGCAACTGTTTGCCATTGTATGTTTTTCCTGACTCTTGATTTGTTTTCCAGAAGGATCGGTGTGGGTGATCGGCGCCTCTTCATTTAAAGAAAAAAGTCAATATAAATGTTGCTTGACCCAGACATGAGGCCGGCAGTACAGCAACATAACCTCGTCACACAGTCAACACGACCAGCCTCAGCAAGTAAGGCGATGTCAGAGTTTATCGGCTTTAGCTTTAGTAGCTGCTGGAGTTAGCTTAGCGTGACACAGAAGGCCCACAGATAGCATGGCCAGAAAGGAGGCCCGCACCTGGTGGGACCACAGGGGGAGGCCCACAGCTGGTGGGACCACAGGGGGAGGCCCACAGCTGGTGGGACCACAGGGGGAGGCCCGCAGCAGGTGGGACCACAGGGGGAGGCCCGCAGCTGGTGGGACCAAAGGGGGAAGCCCGCAGCTGGTGGGACCACAGGGGGAGGCCCGCAGCTGGTGGGACCACAGGGGGAGGCCTGCAGCTGGTGGGACCACAGGGGGAGGCCCGCAGCTGGTGGGGCCGCAGATGGAGGCCCTCAGCTAGAAGGCTATCAGCTCCCCCTCGCTCCTTCACGACTGCCTATTTACTTAACCTAACTTAAAGGGGCTGAGGCACTACCCCAGCACCACAACATGAGGCACTACCCCAGCACCACAACATGAAGCACTACCCCAGCACCACAACATGAAGCACTACCCCGGCACCACAACATGAAGCACTACCCCAGCACCACAACATGAAGCACTACCCCAGCACCACAACATGAGGCACTACCCCAGCACCACAACATGAGGCACTACCCCAGCACCACAACATGAAGCACTACCCCAGCACCACAACATGAGGCACTACCCCAGCACCACAACATGAGGCACTACCCCGGCACCACAACATGAAGCACTACCCCTGAGAGCCTGATACATACGTACATTTGTCTGTCCGTCGTCATATTCCTCACACCACAGAGCCACGATACATTCCATATCATCCCCAACGAGATGAGGTTGTGGCGCACGCTTGACGCCAAAATCTGATGTGTGTGTGTGTGTGTGTGTGTGTGTGTGTGTGTGTGTGTGTGTGTGTGTGTGTGTGTGTGTGTGTGTGTGTGCGTGTGTGTGTGTGTGTGTGTGTGTGTGTTTTAACCTCTGTGTAGTCGAGGTAGCCAGGAGCACTTCCCATGGTTCGAATTCGAACTGTGGTGTATATATATATATATATATATATATATATATATATATATATATATATATATATATATATATATATATAAACTACTTTTACTAAGAGCTGTGGCACAAAAGAGGCATTAATTGGTCTTAGGATTCTCGTTACGTATTCACTTGGAGGCGGAAAGTGGGAGGTCATTACCATATCAAAGACGAGATGACTAAAAGGTTCCTCATACACAGGAGTCCTCGTTACTTGGATTCATATTTACTTGTCTGAGCAGCATCAGGGGCCAGCTCCAGCAGGTGCTTCATGTAACGCCACATCATCACCATCCTGGCTTCTTTCTTCACATGACACCGCCGCTTTACTGGCTCCTCTGTCCTCCCTCTGTCGCCCAACTCTCTCCATTAAGCATTTTTCAATGATCATATTAGAGTATGTGGCTTTATCCCGCTTGACTCACCTACATCAACTTCTGGCTGTCTTTATTACTAGTGCTGTTATACCTGTCTGTCTTGTTATTCTTGTCTTTCTTTACTTTCATCGTTCTCCTGGTTCAAGAACTTGCTTCGTTCTCTAGGCTCGTGAACCTGTCTCATTTTCTTGGCTGATGAACTTGTCTTTTTCTTTTGGGTACTGAATCTGTCTCTTTTTAGGTTCGTGAACCTGTCTTGTTCTCTTGACTTATGTACCCATCTCTTCTATCTCTTTCTTTTGGTTCGTGATCCTGTTTCGTTCTCTTGGCTCGTGAACCAGTCTCGCTCTGGTGACATTGTCTTGCTGTTGTTGCTAGAAAATCTCGTTCTTTCAATGGGATCATTTCGCTTGGCAGGTTTATCTAAGTCGCTTCACTCGACTCATCTTAATGAAGCTGCTTTGCTGTAGTGCTGGGTTGGGAGGTGTGAGGCGAGAGGTTGGAGAATGAGGCTTTACAATGGGGGCCTGGCAATGCTATTAGTGGGGAGGATTGCACGCAACACCTTCCTCGTACGGCCTCGCCCAGACCCGCCCCGCCTCGCTACACCAGCTCACAACACCTGCACTGGGGGACTCACCTGGAGAAGCTTCACCTAGCGGAGACGATGGATATTTTGCACAAGTTCGTCTGTTTATATGATGTATACAACTATACGTTTTTTTTCTTGACCGTGTCCTTCTGTCTGGTCTGTTTGTCGATCACTGTATGTCAATCAACGAACATAAGTGTGCAGACGTGGTACAAGTAAACAGGTGGAGACACGGGGCGACACACTTGTAGAATCCACCTTCCCGTAACGTGCAAATGGCTATCATGATTTATGATTACACATACCCACCCAACCACCCACGGGCCTTCCTGGTGTACTTACAATTACTGACCATGAGTCAGTACGGGCCAGTCCGGGGTCCGACTCACATAGGTTCGTATTCTCGAAGTGGCAATCGGCCTACACCCAGCCCAGGTGTTCATCCTTTTCTTGGGGCTGGTAGATAAAAGGGTACCTGGCTTAGATTGGTGTGTGTGTGTGTGTGTGTGTGTGTGTGTGTGTGTGTGTGTGTGTGTGTGTGTGTGTACATACATAAGAGTAAAAAGCATAGTACACATAAATAAGGATGAGACGGGGCAAAACTCTTACCCCGTAACACACATATGGTAAATAGTAATGACACACACACACACACACACAAACACACATGCATATATATATATATATATATATATATATATATATATATATATATATATATATATATATATATATATATATATATATATATATATATATATATATATATATATATATTCCCCTTTTAGCAAGTTGAAATACAAGGAGGGGAGGGTTTCTAGTCCCCCGTTCCCGTCCCCTTTAGTCGCCTTCCACGACACGTGGGGAAAGCGTGGGAAATATTCTTTCTCCCCTATCCCAGGGATATGTATATGTATGTGTATGTATATACATGTATATGTATGTGTATGTTTATACATGTGTATGTGGGTGGGTTAGACCATTCTTTCGTCTATTTCCTTGCGCTACCTCGCTGAGCGCGGGAGACAGGGATAAAGTATAAAGTATGAATATATATATCAACCTAACCTGACAAGCCCTAAACAACTGACCTCCCAACTCAGTCGTAAACTGCAACCCAACATACATACACCCATCAAGCATCACACTACCCAGACAAACACGAGTCACACTCTCCCGTCTACACTCTGGACGTCACCCATCACCACAACACTAGATGGACGTCACCCATCACCACGACACTAGAAACACCGGTTCAACACATCTGAGAACCCTTCATGCCCACGATGCAACTATCATCAAGAAGACACCGAGCACTGACGACTCCGTTTCCTCGCACTCTGCACGTAGACGTACACACAACCTCACAATACTTGGTGACCTGTGGTCCCGACTGGTGGACGTGGCCAGAGCCTCATAATATTACTTTTACCTTCCTTCTCCAGGAGTCCTTCAACACTCAGGAAGCCGGATAAGTCCACGGAAGCAGGACCAAAGGTCATAAAACGTGACGTTGTGTGCGGGAGCCTCTGGAGGGTCCTATGTAACGCTAGGACTCCTTTTCCCGGGAAGGTTCTTGGATCAAATATAGATAACTCATTATACGAACGAATCTGCTCTGGCCGTTACCGTGGCATGCATCCGTCATGTCGGTCACCATCAATAAGATTAAATGGGACTGCATCAGGTGAGGGTAGCCTGATGCTGGTGGTGGGTCGTCACCAGCAGCCGTCGTATTTCCTCATTTCTGCTGCAGGTCACCCAGTCACTGGGGAGCCTGGTGCCGGCGAGTCCTGGGGAGAGTGGTCCTGCACTCCTGGCTACGTGCTGGAGAGAGACTCTAGTCTGCCCCGTGGACAGTTCATTCAACAGCTCAGAGAACTCTACATGTGACGGGACTAGAGTCTGCAGTGCGAGTGTCTGTCTGGTGGCCGAGCAAGTAATGTACTGTCATTCGTGTTATGGTGCAGTCGTGGTCCAGCAGCAGTGGTTCCGTGTTAGTTCTCCAGACAGTGCAAACAGGTAATCACAAATGGGTCATTACACGCACAGTAACTGTCAGTTAAAGAGCTGTTAATCAGGCGAAGAGATTCGGACGGAAGAATAGTAGAGGCTGAAGGAATGATGTGATTGGAACTGAACATTTTCAAGTGTTTTCACACTATAGACACAACACTAGTGGGACGGGATGGGGAGATTTTAAAGAGCACTGAAATATCTAGCAAGCACATTAACAGAATGCTAAAGAGTCTTGACTCATACAAAACTCATGGCCCCGATGAAGTTTCACACATGTGCTGAAGATGTGAACGGATAAATTAGACAGACCTCTTGACATACTGTTCAAGATCTCGCTGGAGAAAGGCAAAGCGCCAAGGAAATGTAAAAGGGCAAACGTCATGCCCATCTATAAGGAAGGATACAGGGAAGAGGCACTGAACTTCAGACCATTATATCTGATGCATGTGGTCTATAATGTACAAGAAAATATTATAAAAAAAACAAATGATGACCTACAGAGGAGAAATTACCTAAGAGACAACATGGTTTTAAGGCAAGAAGGTAGTTTGCAACGAACCTCTTCTCTTCTCTTCTTTTTCTTCGAGAGAAATAGCTCTGCCTTTGGAGGAAGGGAAGGTTGGTTGGATTGTTTGTATGTGGACTGGCAGAAAGCATTCAACAGCATATAGCATGGGAAGGTGATTAAAAAGTTGGGTCATCATGCACCAATAGGGGGGAGACTCAGCTGATGGATAGAAAATTGTCTTAATGAAAGGGAGCAAATGACGTTTGTCATAAGAGCTATCTCCAGATAGGTGGGGTCATCAGTGGAATGCTGTAAGGTTCTGTCCTGTGAGGGTTACTCTTTTTGATCAATGTGAATGTCTTTCCTGAAGGCGTGGACTCCTACCTGAATGTGTTTGACGATGATGCAAAGGTCAGGAGGGATGTGAAATCCTAGCAAGATTGCATCAAATTACGAGGGACTTAAACAGGCTCCAGAGTTGGTCTGATGGATGGGTTGGTCTGATGATGATGGGCAGTTAACACGGAGTCCTCAATATGATGATTAATCAGCAGGAAATAAGTTCAGGATTCTGTGTATGAGAAAGACTTGGGAGTTGCCATCTTCGCTAACCTGTCGTCAGAGTCCTTCATAGGAGAACAGTTAGTGAGACAAACTATCTGCTGCCAAACACATGGTGAAATGTATATGGATAAGGTAATATGTAACAAGCTTTTCATAACCTACATAAGGACATAAGTAGAATATGTTTCTCAAGTTTGATCACTGCACATAAAGATGCACGAAGAGTTGATAAAGACGGTCAAGAGGAGAGCAACAAAAATGGTATCAAAATTAAGTAAGCTGAGTTACTGGATAAAGGCTAAACGCCTTGAACGTCTTCGCATTGAAAGAGAGAAGAATGAGGGGTGACCTGATCACAACCTATACTTTTTTAAACCTGAGTGATGACGTAGGCAGTAAACAGTTCTTGGGAAGATGTGATGGTAGAACAATCTAGAGGAGACTTGAGGATATTAGATATGATTGTTACCAAGATGTGAAAAAGTACTTTTATCTTAAGAGTTGAGGATATAAGGTAGAGATGAACACTAAAGACATGGGTAAACATGATTAATTCAGACAACATCCACAGACCTAAGCTGTCTGACAACATCCACAGACCTAAGCTGTCTGACAACATCCACAGACCTAAGCTGTCTCACAACATCCACAGACCTAAGCTGTCTGACAACATCCACAGACCTAAGCTGTCTCACAACATCCACAGACCTAAGCTGTCTGACATAAAGAATGTTTCAGAGACGCTGCTGCAGGAGTGTAAAGCTCCCTCTCTGTACAGAGTAAGTGGGTATTCGCACTAATACACCACCCACCCACCTCACCAACCCATCCACCCACCCACACACCCACACACACACACACACACAACCCATCCACCCATGCACCTCCCGCCCCACACACACACAGTTATGTATCGGTTATATGGTTAATATGGACGACGACAAAGTGATGTGAAAGATATATGGTGAAACAAATCGTGTGATATGGATGACGGGGAGGACAGTCATCAACCAGAGGTGTGAGTGGTGGCATCTGCTCACCCCAGACACCGCAGCTGTATGTTCCTCCTCCACACCGCCTTTTCTCGTGTCTCCCCCCCCCCCCCAAGGGTGAGATAGATTTTGTCTGAAAGTTGGGTCGTCTTGACTCCAGCGCCGGGAGGTTTCCTCTCCGATCGGACAACAGCCGGGACATCGCGGCCGAAACGGACGACGGGAGGGAGAATGGTCGGGGAATATAGGAGAAGGAGGAAGACAAGGAAGAGCAGAGGGAGGAAAAACAGATAAAAGAGGTATGAGGATGTAAAAAAAAAAAAAAGGAGGATTATCCCTGGGCCGAGAGGAGAGTTCAAGAGGGTATTTCGTCATAAAACATGAATCAATAGAAGCGGAGTGTCGGCCAAGGACTGGAGTCTCTACTGCCACAGGCTGCACCTGCGTGGGAGAGAGAGAGAGAGAGAGAGAGAGAGAGAGAGAGAGAGAGAGAGAGAGAGAGAGAGAGAGAGTATATATATATATATATATATATATATATATATATATATATATATATATATATATATATATATATATATATATATATATATGCGGTATATATATAGACATGTACGTGCATCCGCTCACATCTGTTCTCTAGCTGTCATGTGTTATGTATCCAACAAGGCCTCACATACCTTACCATGGTGTACAACGGACGCCTCACATGTCCTGATTCAGTACACTGACAGCGCGTCGACCCCTGCATACCACATCGTTCCAATTCACTCTCTCCCATGTACGCCTTTCACCCTCCTGCATGTTCAGGCCACGATCGCTCAAGATCTTTTTCCACTTCATCCTTTATCTCCAATACGGTTTTCTCGTTCTCCATGTTCCCTCAACCTCCGACACATGTATCCTTTTTGTCAATCTTTCCTCACTCATTCTCTCCATGTGTCCAAACTATTTCAAAACACCCTCTTCTGCTCTCTCAACCCCACTCTTTTTATTTGCACACATCTCTCTTACCCTTTCATTACTTACTCGATCAAACCACCTCACACCACATATTGTCCTCAAACATTTCATTTCCAACACATACATCCTCCTCTTCGCTGCTTTATCTATAGCCCAAGACTCGCATCCACTTAATATTTTTGGGATTACTATAACCATTTTGCTCTCTCAGATAACGTTCTCGTTTTCCACATTCTTCAGCGCTTCCAGAAGCTTCGCTCCCTCCCTCACCCTATGATTCAGTTCCGCTTCCATGGTTCCACTCGCTGTCATGTCCACTCCAAGGTATCTGAAACACTTCACTTCCTCCAAGTTTTCTCCCTTCAAGCTTACTCAATATATATATATATATATATATATATATATATATATATATATATATATATATATATATATACCTTCCTTAGCTAACGCTTCAAAATCAATCGATAAATATATATATATATATATATATATAATATATAATATATATTATAGTATATATATATTATATAATATAATATTTTTTTTTTTGTTGTTTCATACTATTCGCCATTTCCCGCGATAGCGAGGTAGCGTTAAGAACAGAGGACTGGGCCTTGAGGGAATATCCTCACCTGCCCTCTTCTCTGTTCCTTCTTTGGAAAAAAAAGAAAAAAGAAAAAAAAACCACGAGAGGGAGATTTCCAGCCCCCCGCTCCCCCTTTTAGTCGCCTTAATAGATATAATATTTATATATATCCTATATTATATATATATATATATAATATATATATATATATATATATATATATATATATTTATATATATATTATATATATATATATATATATATATATATATATATATATATATTTATATATATATATATATATATATATATATATATATATATATATATATATATATATATAATATATATATATATATATGGAGAGAATGAGTAAGGAAATATTGACCAAGAGAATATATTTGTCAGAGGTGGAGGGAACGAGGAGAAGTGGGAGACCAAATTGGAGGTGGATGGAGTGAAAAAGATTTTGGGTGATCGGGGCCTAAACATGCAGGAGGGTGAAAGGCGTGCAAGGAATAGAGTGAATTGGAACGATGTGGTATATCGGGGTCGATGTGCTGTCAATGGACTGAACCAGGACATGTGAAGCGTCTGGGGTAAACCATGGAAAGTTCTGTGGGGCCTGGATGTGGAAAGGGAGCTGTGGTTTCGGTGCATTATTACATGACAGCTAGAGACTGAGTGTGAGCGAATGTGCCCTTTGTTGTCTTTTCCTAGCGCTATCTCGCGCACATGAGGGGGGAGGGGGTTGTTATTTCATGTGTGGCGGGGTGGAGATGGGAATGAATAAAGGCAGACAGTATGAATTATGTACATGTGTATATATGTATATGTCTGTGTGTGTATATATATGTATACGTTGAGATGTATAGGCATGTATATGTGCATGTGTGGACGTGTATGCATGTACATGTGTATGTGGGTGGGTTGGGCCATTCTTTGGTCTGTTTCCTTGCGCTACCTCGCTAACGCGGGAGACAGCGACAAAGCAAAATAAAAATATATATATATATATATATATATATATATATATATATATATATATATATATATATATATATATATATATATATATATATATATATATATATATATATATATATATATATGCAGATAACCACGAAGAAAATAAAACACCATATGTTCCCAAGCGCATTCGTGTAATGATCACATCGCCAGGGAAGATACGAAAATGAGATAGAAGACGTAGAACAGTCAGCTGATATACAAGGAAGAGACGTAGTTAAGACGCCAATAGAAAACAAGTGTTACCGGATGGTGGTGCTGAGGCTGGTGGTGTTCGGGTCTGGCATCACGCCTGTCATAAAAGTCAGTTGTGTTGACAGGAAAAGGGAACCGTCCTCAAATTTTGCCTACGACAAAGCTTTCTAGTTTGCATAGATTTTCACTAACATTACTGTTACAATTCTTCGTGTATTTTGTGGGAGACCCAGGGGTCTGGCCGGGCAGTGGGAGACCCAGGGGCCTGGCCGGACTGTGGGAGACCCAGGGGTCTGGCCGGACTATGGGAGACCCAGGGGTCTGGCCGGACAGTGGGAGGCCCAGGGGTCTGGCTGGCCATTGCCTGGGACTGAACGATGTTCAGATTTCTGATGTTTTCAGATTAATGAACACCGATTATTCCGGTGGGACGTTCATGTTTGTAAATGTTATTTCTATTGTAAATCTGGAAACATATACAGTACTGTATGATATAATACTTAGCATTTATCATATAAATGTATCTCCTCAATATTCTTCATTCTCTTCACATTTAACAAGCGTAATTCAGACCAAGATAAAGTTTCTCAAGTGGATTGAAGATGAAGTGCTGGGGTTAGACGCCTGTAGAAAGCCACTATGACGTCAAACAGAACAAAGGCAGAAACCACAGAACAGTCGAGGAAACTTCACAACTACACCAACTTCAGTTCAGACTTTGAAAACTCAATTTTCAATTTGGTCGGAATCTTAAATGTTCGGCCATTAGAATTTCTGAAAGTTTTTGGGAGACTGACTATTAGAATCTTCATCTTCTGGGTATAATGTTAGTATTACCCACTGTGGCTTATTGTGTCACCCACTGTGGCTTATTGTGTCACCCACTGTGGCTTATTGTGTCACCCACTGTGGCTTATTGTGTCACCCACTGTGGCTTATTGTGTCACCCACTGTGGCTTATTGTGTCACCCACTGTGGCTTATTGTGTCACCCACTGTGGTTTATTGTGTCACCCACTGTGGTTTATTGTGTCACCCACTGTGGCTAGTTGCAACACTTTCCACTCTGGCTCACTCTCACTGCCGTGTAGGGGAGAGGCAGGAGCCAGATGTGTGAAGTTACAGACAAATGTGTGTCATTACCTGCCAAAACTAATGATGATTTAGATCCAGTGAAGCATCAGGGAACTTGAACCTTACTGACAACTTGACACGTACGAACAATGTTCTCCAGACGCCAAGTTGGATCAACTCACACAGATGCTGCCATGAGAATATTGGTTACGTTCATGCATGTATCACACACGACAACAAAATGTAAAGATCTTACATATACATACACTGTAATACATGAGTACAAACATACCTGCATCACGACAACAATATATGGCCCAGCAGAAGACACTGTATCGGTCAGCAGATAAACAAATAATAAAGAAAATTTTGGCCAACAGTGATGGACCAGTTCTACTGTGATTGACCCCACAACCACTGTCAACCAACAATGTAAACCCACACGTCTCACATGGACGGAATCTATTTTGCCTCAGCATACAATCTTAATCCATAAGAACCTCAACATTCATGTCCTTATAATTGTTCTCGATTCTCTACGTTCAAGAGGATTGCATCACGAGGGACGCCGCTGGGTGGTATGAGTCCAGGACTGGTGGTCATGGAGGGAGGGCCCTGGTGGCTGGTGCTGTACTGAGGGCAGACCAGACGAACCTGACGCACGCAATGATTGGTCGCTCAAGGTGTGTGTAGTGTAGTTCTTGGGAATCATTGGTTGTTCAGAAGAACATGGGGTACAGTGCGGCAGCCAAAGATGTAACTGGAGGGACATTCACACATTGCCATCGCACAGTAGTGATCCAACAAGACGGGTCAACCTGTAGCCGAATGCTGACTGGTGACGAACAGGTTTGGCTGACGAATATGTCAGACGTTAAACAACTATTGTCATTCCCCAGAACCACCACATTACGTCATCAACGACATCTACAACCTCTGATGTTACTTCCACACATGTGTACATCTTTGTAACTATTGTTTCTTGTGACACAGAGAAGAAATGAAGTTGCCTTCTGACTTTCCATGGCAAGCAACGAGGACCTGGTACTTGTCTGGCCAAGTCTTTATTAAGGGATGTGATGATAACGAGCGGAACATGATGATAACGAGTGGAACATGATGATAACGAGTGGAACATGATGATAACGAGTGGAACATGATGATAACGAGTGGAACATGATGATAACGAGTGGAACATGATGATAACGAGTGGAACATGATGATAACGAGTGGAACATGATGATAACGAGTGGAACATGATGATAAACTCTCAGGACACGGACTTGCATATTTCACTAGCTGGAGCGGTCGCCATGCCTGACTATATCCTCTATAGTTCACCTTTTGCCTTACAGATAATAAGAATCAAGGACAAGCGTGCGTTAGTTCGTGCACCATGGCGCGCTTTGTTAACATCGTTCAGTGTTCAGTTACAAACAGACAGACATAGAGATAGACAAACAAACAATTAGATATACAGACAGGCAGAATGAAGAGGAGGTCGTAGAGTACACTGAAATATCTAGAACGAACATTAACAGAATGCTGAGAGTTTTGATCAGTGCAACGCTCAGGGATCCGATGAAATTTCACCATATGTGCTGGAGATGTGTGCAGATACACTTGACGACCTACATGAGATACTATTCAAGATGTTACGAGAGGAAAGCTATGTGCCAAGGAAGTGAAAAAGTGTTAACTTCAAAATTGTCTGTGGCAAAGGAGACCGAGTAAATGCACTGCACTACAAACAGGTCTTATTGAAGAGTTTGGTTTGTAAGGTACTGGAAAAAATAATCAGAAACTAAATGGATGGTTTCCTGCAGAGATGAAATAATCTAAGAGAGAGAGAGAGGGAGACAACATGGTTTTAGGGAAAAAAAGGTCTTGTGTAACGATCCTCTAAGATTTCCATGAGAGAGTGAGCTCTGTCTTAGACAAAAGAAAACGCTGGATGAACTTTTTGTGAAAACTGCCGGAGCATTTGACGATGTACCGCATGAGAGGTAAGATAATGAGAAGGATCACCAGTAGGAATAAGGGGAAAACTCCTTCAATGGACAGATTATCTTTGTGAAGGGGAACAGAGAATGCATGATACGGGGCCTTTTAGAAATGAGTGAAGGTCGTCAACGTAGTTCCATAAGGTTTCGTTCTAGGACTTGTTTTCTTTCCTATACTTCTGAAGCTGCAGTCACACATCGAGGCCGGACCTTGATTCGAATATAGAGAGGTTAATGAAGGGGAAAGACGAGACAAGAAAAAGTATTTACAAATTTTGGAGGAAATGAAAAACCTGTGTTTCTAAAGATTCCAGGTCATGGTTATTGAAAGAGACACGTGAGGGTAGAGAGGTCCAAAGCCTCGAGGTGTAGGGTAAAGAAACAGTTATCAAAACGGCTCACCTTGATTTGCCTAAAGCCACATAGTATTAGCAAGAAACAGCAGCTTGCCGAGTGCTGCGTAGTCTAGCTAATGTTAGGGGCACACAGGCAGCCACGTCTTGGAAGCAAAGCCCAAAGTAATACCTAAAGAAGAGGGGAAGTGAATCAACAATGCAGCGTAGCGCTAGAGGAACAAGTTCTGAAGTTGGCATGGAGGAGGTGATAAGTTGGACCGCTTTCGAGTCAAGTCTGTTAAGTACCACCCCAAATGTAAGAGCCGTACCCCATGCAAAGGCGGATTAATAGTTTGTATAAACAGAGCAACTATTCGGACGAAAAGAAATTCCGACATCTAAAGTGAACCCCCAGTTTTTTAGAGGTAAACTTAGGTATTACCGTGAAATACCACAAACCCTTCAAAAGCTTTGGGTATACCAGGAGCAATGACAGGATTCCCTATAATTTTTCAGGGATGATGACCAGGCATTAGTAAGATATTTGATCTTTGCAGATAACTTGCCACAAGGGATTGACTCCTACTTGAATAAGTTTGCAGATAACGTCAAGGTCAAGAAGGAAGAGAAAAGCGAGGAGGACTTCATCAGTTTACAAAGAGACCTACGTAGACATACTCGAAAGTTGGCCTGTTACTTGGCTGACGATGATTATCCCAAGTAGAGATAAAGTAATGAAGATGTGACACAGGAAAATAATGCCTCTCTGTAAATGTTATCTAACAGGAATTGCGCTGCAGGAATCTGTGGTAGATGGGGATCTGGAAGTTGACATCGTCTCTAACCTAGCATTAGAGTCCCGCACTAAGTGAATATGAGAGATTATCAAATGGTGAACAGTAGAATAAAATTCGAGTATACAAACAAGGAAATATTGAGCAAACTGCTGACATCCTACATAATGCTAAAACTAGAATATGCTTCTTAGGTTTGGTCGCCGCAAGTAAAGACGCACAGAGAGCTGATAGAGAAGATCCAGAGGAGGGGCAACACAGATGGTACTAGAATTAAGAGAGCAGAGTTACTGGGAAAATCTAGAGGCTTTGAATTTACCCACTATGGAAGAGAGAAGAGTGAGGGGTGACCTGATCACAACCTTTTAAGTTTTTAAACAGGACGGATGATGTAGACATTGAACAGCTCTTTGAAACATTTAGAGATAGAACAACCAAAGGACATGACATGAATTAAGTAAGAAACTTGCTGAGAAAGAAGTAAACAAGCACTAGCGTAAGAGTGGTGGGCGAATGGAATAAACTGAAAAAAAATCTGTTATTACAGAAAACAACAGGAACTTACAAGGTTGTATTACAGTAGAATTTATTGTAGACATGAAGTCCCACAGGTGTAACATTCCCTGCCCGTACAGTACAAATGTTATTACGTTAAGACCAACCAACAGACAGACACACAAACAGGTGCTCATACACATAAACATACGTTCACCACGAAGCTATATTGAGGTGTCTTTTTTTAACGTTGGAGGCTCCAGTCACGGACAAAAGTCCATATCAAGGTCGGGTCTTAATTGAAATTTAGAGGTCAATGAAAGGGAAAGCGAAGAGAGAAGGGAAAGTATCTATAAATTATGGAGGAAGTGAAAAACCTGTTTTTTTGAAATATGTGGCAGGTCATAGTTATTGGGAAAAGATGTGAGAAGACATGCAGCTCAGAAATTTCGAGGTGTAGGGAAAGAAACAGTTATCAGACCGGCCCACCCTTGAGTTGCCGATGGCCACACAGGGAACATATGACTTAGCAACTTGCTGAGCATTGAGTGCTCTAGCTGATGGTGAGGACGCTCAAGCAGCCAGCTCTCGCGAAACAAAAAACAAAGTGATACTTATAGAAGAGAGGAAGTGAACCAACATTGGGGTGTAGGGCATGAGAGTCAAGTTTTGAAGTTGGCCTGGGAGAATTTCTATTAGTCGGGCCGCTTTTGACTCAACTGTGTCAAGTAAGAACTCAGAGCGAGAACCGCCCCAGATTGTGAAAGCAGATCTCCACACAAGGACGAATCAATCCTTGTATAAACGGAGCAGTTGTTCGTAAGCGAAATAATGAATTACTGTATTCATACATTGACATGATGCAGCCAACCGATAAGCAGGAACCCAGTGGCTAACCGGTACAGGGGCAGCCTTGGCCAGCCGGCACAGGGGTAGCCCCAGCCAGCCGGCACAGGGGTAGCCCCGGCCAGCCGGTACAGAGGCAGCCCTGGCCAGCCGGCACAAGGGTAGCCCCGGCCAGCCGGTACAGAGGCAGCCCTGGCCAGCCGGCACAGGGGTAGCCCCAGGCAGCCGGTACAGGGGTAGCCCCGGCCAGCCGGTACAGGGGCAGCCCTGGCCAGCCGGCACAGGGGGTAGGCCCAGGCAGCCGGTACAGGGGTAGCCCCGGCCAGCCGGCACAGGGGCAGCCCTGGCCAGCCGGCACAGGGGTAGCCCCAGGCAGCCGGTACAGGGGTAGCCCCGGCCAGCCGGCACAGGGGTAGCCCCGGCCAGCCGGCACAGGGGTAGCCCCGGCCAGCCGGCACAGGGGTAGCCCCGGCCAACCGGCACAGAGGTAGCCCCGGCCATGATCGATACCCGAGGAGTTGCGCTTGAAAGACAGATTTTTTTTTTTTTTCTGTGGCTTTGTGTTTGTGTCATTTGTTTGGAGAACATCGTTATAACGTGAGTGGATCAGACGCTCGCTGTACACAGCAGATGTGGGCCCAGCTAGGGTGGTGGGGACAGGAGAGGGACGACTAAGGAGAAGAAAAATGTCTGAAGAACTGAAGATCAACTGGATTTTTTTTCTTTAAAGCGGCCTTTGTATCGGAGGCCCTTAGCCGTTCCCTCTGAAACCTTAGTGATCGTCTCTCTCCTTGTCAGGGAGAGGATAAGGTGGCCACAGAAAACCTGTACAGTTCTCAAGAACCGGATGCTCTCTGACCACTTCTGGCATCATGCAGTCATGACCACCTGTACTGATCATCATGACCATCTGTACTGATCATCATGACCATCTGTACTGATCATCATGACCATCTGTACTGATCATCATGACCATCTGTATTGATCATCATGACCACCTGATCATATGTAATGATCATCTTAATTTTTGGGTGTGGAAAACTTAACTCCTTGGGCACGACAGTAAGATCTTTGGTTCGCTATGTCGTCCGGGGTAGTGGTTAATTCGTCGTGCTCAATGGTCGTGCCTTCGTGCTCAATGGTCGTGCCTTCGTGCTCAATGGTCGTGCCTTCGTGCTCAATGATCGTGTCGCTGTGCACAGTGGTCGTGCCGTCGTGCTAAAGGACATGAACTTCTCTAACATCAGACTGGGTACAAACGACAGTGTGTCGCACCTCACCTCGTCTGCCGGACTTGGCCATAGGATGAGTGGACAACGCTGTGTGTGATCGTGGTGACATACGCTGCTGGCAGGGGGCGTGGTGCACTGTGGGTGTGGCGTGTCCCTGGGGATGGCAGGGCGACTGTGTTTCTGGCCACATACGTCAGCAGGGTGAAGGAAAGCTTGATGAAAGCAGATCAGGTTGAGGTTTATATGTAATGGAGGACATCCCTGGGTGAGGGCAGACCACTGCGGCAAAGATGATCTGGAGACAGACAGGAGCAGAGAGATCGTGTCTCACGGGGGAGTGGAATAATACCTTCCGAGGCGGTGTGTGTGTGTGTGTGTGTGTGTGTGTGTGTGCGTGTGTGTGCGTGTGTGTGTGTGGGGGGGGGGGCGGGGGGGACAGAACCCCTGGGAGCGTTACCCGTAAAAGAAACCGTAGAACGGAGGAAGACAACATAATAAACGTCAATTTAAGAAAGTCTGGAAGAGAACGGTGGATCATTTGACCTTCTCCCGCAGGGCTTCAAAGGGATGAGCCACCCCCCCCCCCACCCACCCACCACCTACCTCCCTGTGTTAGGGAAGGACAGACGTAAGCAGCCGACAGTATCTTAGGGTCAGCAACCGCGTCTCTTCCTCTACAGTGTCAGCTCTGAGGTTCTCTACTTCCAAAGTGTCAGCTTCCAACAAAGTTTGATTACAATTTCATGGTATAGAGCTAAGGTAATCAATGTAGAATTCTAAACCAGACCAGCATGATACATCTGGGTAGTTTTTAATGCTCGGGAAAATGATATATATATATATATATATATATATATATATATATATATATATATATATATATATATATATATATATGGTTTCCTGGGGATAGGAGAGAAAGAATACTTCCCACGTATTTCCTGCGTGTCGTAGAAGGCGACTAAAAGGAGAGGGAAGAGGGGGCTGGAAATCCTTCCCTCTAGCTTTTACTTTTCCAAAAGAAGGAACAGAGAAGGGGGCCAAGTGTGTGTGTGTGTTGTGTGTGTGTGTGTGTGTGTGTGTGTGTGTGTGTGTCTGCGAAAACACATAATAGAGTCTGGTGCTGGTGTTACCGGGCTCTGCTTGCTCGAGGGTGCTCAGTGAGTGATAATGCACCTTGCGAGGCAGTGTCACTGTGAATACTGAGTCGTCAAAGATCTCATTCTAAAGAAGTCTACATTTCACTACTACTGGAAGTGGCGCAGCATTGGGCTGAAGGAGCCCATTGGCTAGGTGCCTGTCAACCCTGGGAGATTGGTCCTGGGGTTGTTATAACCAAAACAATCACATGCTATAATCAGGGGGTCAGTAGTTCTTAAATCGAGGTTGTTGGTAAACTGTGGTTGTTGTTGTCAAGCGTGAGCACCAGCCAGCCCCTCACATGACGTGTGCACATGATCCTCCACGTCTGGTGATCACCAGCGAGTGTTGTGTGTGAGCAACGTCTTCCCTCATTGGCGTTGTGCAGCACATACATATACGTACCTCAGCTGTACACGTGTACGGCTCGACCATACACGAATGCCATATTCTAGAATGACCATTTTTGACTGGGAGTAAAATCTGTGTATGTGGAGCATGAAGGTGTGAGGCAGCTGGTAAGAAAGTGACGGGTAAATTCCAAATAGCTTATATTTCTGGCCAGGCTGCTGGGTGAACCAAGAACAATAAACAAAAGACCCAGATGGATACGTATTTCAAACAGCGGCAGCATGATAGTTCCAAGACACAGCGGTCGACGAACCTGTGAGATGCGGAGTAAAGATGGCCCTTACTGACCTCCCATTGTAATCCCAGGCAGGCGGCCTGCCAAGCTGAGGCCTGGGGACTGCTCTGGCTACACACGTAATCATCAGTCACGTAATAAAACGCTGTTCGCCGCTCACACCTGACCGGTGACTCGTCCACAAGTGGAAGGTAATTACACGGAATACAAATCTTTCTGTCTCGAGGTTTTCATATAAGGGTTGGCTGATGTGTCTCTCATCTTCTCAGTACTATATCCTTTAGCTCTGTTTCCTTCAGACATCTTTAAGATGAGCCATATTTCTTTCTTTCCTGACCTCCCATCACTGGCTGGAACCAGACAGACGCACACAGCCTCGAACTCAGTTGTAATTTTCACCAAACGTTCCAAAACAGCGCTCTGTCTTGAGCATAGAACTCCGTTTCCCATCCTATATTGTTAAGGAAATAGTTTAGCTCTATCTATTTCCTACAATCATACCGCCTCTTAAAGTCGTCTTTTCTCTTCTTATGTTTTCATTATGTAAATAAAGAATATCAAACTTTACACGACCAGCTGGTGTACCATACAGAGCTCTGCCTCTCAGTTCCTACGCTGCTACGTGGAAGGATGACATGTAGTCATGAAGGTGCGTGAGTCCCTCTCTGTAGTGTTGTGGCTGACCTGGTGGTGCAGGACCATACCTGTATACACTACTACATCTTTACCCACTGCGGCTCCGTCTTCACGAAAGTTTAAAATCTCTCAGTCTACTTCTTTGCAATTCAAATCTTCCATCAATGCAACTTTTAAATGTGCAAGGAGTGCATGTCTCGCTGCTTCCCTAACTGTCCTTCATTGTTTTCGTTGAATATTTGTTGTGGTTCATTGCAGTTCTATAGAGCATTACGTACACTCACCAGCGTGACGCACTGCTGGTGACACCATCAGGTTCAGTGTGGACACCCGCGGCGGTGGTGGGTCAAGCGTTTATTGATACTAATGCCTGGACGACTGCCTCCCCAGACACACACCAAACTGTACTGTCAAGGTCTAGTGACACACTATCCTGTCACGTGATACACACACTATCCTGTCACTTAATACACACACTATCCTGTCACATGACACATAAACTACCCTGTCACGTGACACATACGCTATCTTGTCACGTGACATATACACTCTTACTTAATGACATCAGATGACCTGCTGATGCCCTGGGTCCTGCCCACAATCATGGCTCCTCCTAAAAGTCTTAATTTCTTACAGGAGCTTAACCCTTGTGGATAGTCTTGTCCGGCACTACGCCAGCATTCTCTCAAACTCATTCTTCCCATAAAACGTCTGCTGTAGAATACAATCAATCATGCGTCTCATACAACTATCATCATCACCGTCTATCTTTCTGTCTGTTTGTCACATAAACATTCCTCCCCTCCCCCACCCCACCCTTGTATAAACCAACATCCCTGCGTCAAAACATCACTCACACTGATTCTTTGATGACACTTAAAACCTCTCGTGGTAAAGTGGGTTAAGCTGTGACAAAACCTGCTGCGCTGCGTAAAACTTTGTCACGCGTGACGAGCTTCATGTCACCCTTGTCCTCACGTCGTAACGCAGTTACTTCATACAAGAGCTAATCTTTCATACGAGTCTCTTCATCTACCTCACAAACCCAGAGAAAATCCATAGCCTTACAGATGACCCACTCGAGTCTTGTTCGCAGCCCCTCTCCCTCCCTCCCTCACACAGGTTTTGTCTTGAATGAAATGCTTAGTCTCCTTCCGTGTCCCCCCAACCCACACACACACTGAAGAACTCATAAATTTCTATAACTTTCAGGTCTCTTGCTTGCTATCGCTGTGTCACACTTGTAACAAGAAAAAAAAGATATTGTGAAAAGCTCTCAGGTTCATCAGCTGAGGAGTAGCATAGCCTCAGGAGCAGCTTTAAGTGTCGGGAGTAACTCTTACTCGTGTAGAAAACACATGACAGCTTCATAAATGAACAAGAAAACTCGAAAACATTGTTAGCAATATTCCCTGTACGTGAAACATAGAAACATGTCCCACCCTTGTACAACACACTCAGACATTCGCACACTGCTCCTCACACACACACACACACACACACACACACACACACACTTGACACATTCACACCATCGCACAGCACATTGACATACATACCACACAAACATTGCCTTGACACATTCACGCACTCTTGCGACACCCTCATACACCTGTACAACATGCTCACACACCCACACGACACACTCACACGACACACTCACATGACAAACTCAAACAGAAAACAAAATCCTAATGGCTGTCTCCACATTTCTTTATTTACATACACATCTGGGCAGAGGAAGAGAAGTTCAAGTTTCACAACAATACATTAAAGGGGTGCTGGCGGACGTGGCCTGGGGGAGGACAATGGCTCCGTCCCTCCCTGGCGTCCGCACCTCTCCCGACCTGTGGTCACCCTCACCTCAGCATATATACAGTCTTGCCTCACCCCTACTGCAACAATTACAGTCTTGCTTTACCCCTGCTGCAACATTTACGGTCTTGCCTCACCCCTACTGCAACAATTACAGTCTTGCTTCACCCCTGCTGCAACATTTACGATCCTGCTTCACCCCTATTGCAACAGTTACAGTCTTATCTTACCCTTACTGCGCGTCTCACCTCCTCACACTTAACATATTCATCATTTACACACATAATTTTAATACGACGACGCAGCGCACTGAAGACTTGCATCACACTCTGTGCTGTATGACTGACACTTACTTAGTCATCCAACTCAGGTGGATAATAACCCTTGCAGCGTATGAAAGTCAACTGCATATGCTCACTAAACATAAAGATTAATGTTTTCTGAGAGAAGATGGAAGGTTTATTTTACAAGGAACAGGAGAACCTGCAGGACATAGTGAGAACACGGGGAACATAGTGAAGGACCTGGCGAACATAATGAAGAACCTGAAGAACAATTGACATAGTGAAGAACCTGGAGAACACAGGGAACATAGTGAAGAACCTGGAAAGCAAAATGAACAAACTGAAGAACCTGGAGAACATGAGGAACATAGTGAAGAATTACGTGATAAACACCAGGATGAGATGTTGGTTGCAGAATCAACCTGTCTTTATCAATATACTAGCATGATACACAGCTAAAGCTGAAGGGTCGGTAAGGCCGGCTAGATGTAAACGTGCGTTCCAGACGCTGCTGCTGCAGCGTGACGGAGCGTTCCCTAAGTCTCCAGCATCCCTCACATGCCCGGCAGACTGTGTGAGTCAAGGGTAGATCTGTCCCCATCTCAGGTGAGGTGGTTCTCTCTGATCCCAGTGTTGAGTGGGGTGAGTTCTCTTACCCTCCCTCCTATATTATGGTGAGGGATCTAGTGTAGTGCTGAGTTATGTTAAGGGGACTAGTATAGTTCTGGACCATGGTGAAGAGTATAGTATAGAGCTGGGTTATAATGAGGGATCTAGTATAGAGCTGGGTTATAATGAGGGATCTAGTATAGAGCTGGGTTATAATGAGGGATCTAGTATAGAGCTGGGCTATGTTGAGGGGGACGAGTATATAGTGCTGAGCTATGGCGATGGGGGGGCCTAGCATAGATTTGGGCCATGATGAGGGGGTCTAGTGGAGTGCTAGGTTATAGTGACGGGTCTAGTATTATGGTGCTGAGCTATGGTGATGGCTAGGATGTAGTGCTGGGAGATGGTGATGGCTGGGATGTAGTGCTGGGAGTTGGCTAGGATTATGGAAGTACAGTTTCATGGTTCTGCTCATGTGAGGGAAAAGTTTAACTATGAAGTGTAGGTGACAGGGCAGAAAATGAAGACTTTCCAGTATGTTGGCAGGATTTCCAGCAAGAGTGAAGGTAAAGGAAGACTGGAGACTGGAATAGTAATTACTGTACCGGCTATAAGGACGGCTGGAGCCGGTGTTAAGAAAAGTGATGGTGATTTTTTTTTCATTTTTGCGAGTTAGATATGATCTTAACTGGGTCATCTGGTGGCAGAGGGTAGTGGAAGCTGGATTAGCTTGTGGAAGGTGGTGGCAGCTGGGTCATATGGTGGCAGCTGGTTCATATGCTAACAAGTACAAACAATTGGGTCAGCTGATGTTAAGTGGTAGAGGGCAGTGGCAACTGGGTCAGCTAGTGGCAGCTGATGGCATCCGGAGTAATTAGTGGTATCGCAGCCTTGAGCAGACAGGTCGAGCAGACAGGTCGACAGAAGGCAATATTGAAATGAGTAACAACCTACTGGAGAGTGAGTAGCTGGGAAGGAATGTGAGGTGGAATGATATTACAGAAAAGTGTATAAAGATACTACACGCTGCAGTCATGATGACTATATCTCCTGACAAGTGAAAATAATGAGAAGGTGGAGAGGAAATGGAAACGTTTATACGATACTTCAGTCCCCCGCCAGCTTGGTAGGCGTCCATACCTGCCTGCATGGACAATAAGAGCACTGGATGTCCTGTGATGACGTATGTCAGTTTAATTTTCACTGGTTCTCTTGATCATATCTTTCCCCTTGTTGCCCTTGTATATGGCCGCACACACGGCATACCTCACTATCCTCCATGATGTTTATGACATTTTTTCTCCGGTTTGACTGAGAGAACCTCAGGGTAACACAGCTTTTTGAACGTCTCGATAATATACTCGTTTTCTTCCGCCAAGAACACGTCACTGTTGAGTGACTCTACAAACACCATTTTCTTACTCGTGTGATTCAAGGCTGTGGGGGTATGGGTAGATAATGACGTCATCAATATCATGTAGTCAAGTGAAGACTGAGCGACATTCATGCCACGTGCTTAGGGGTCGCCATGGACGGTACGTGCTGAGGGGTTGCCATGGACGGTACGTGCTGAGGGGTTGCCATGGCCGGTACGTGCTGAGGGCTTGCCATGGACGGTACGTGGTGAGGGGTTGCATGGCCGGTACGTGCTGAGGGGTTGCCATGGACGGTACGTGCTTAGGGGTCGCCATGGACGGTACGTGGTGAGGGGTCGCCATGGCCGGTACGTGGTGAGGGGTTGCCATGGACGGTACGTGCTGAGGGGTTGCCATGGCCGGTACGTGCTGAGGGCTTGCCATGGACGGTACGTGCTGAGGGGTTGCCATGGCCGGTACGTGCTGAGGGGTTGCCATGGACGGTACGTGCTTAGGGGTTGCCATGGACGGTACGTGGTGAGGGGTCGCCATGGACGGTACGTGGTGAGGGGTTGCCATGGCCGGTACGTGCTTAGGGGTCGCCATGGACGGTACGTGGTGAGGGGTTGCAATGCACGGTACGTGCTGAGGGGTTGCCATGGCCGGTACGTGCTGAGGGCTTGCCATGGACGGTACGTGCTGAGGGGTTGCCATGGCCGGTACGTGCTGAGGGGTTGCCATGGACGGTACGTGCTTAGGGGTCGCCATGGACGGTACGTGGTGAGGGGTCGCCATGGACGGTACGTGGTGAGGGGTTGCCATGGACGGTACGTGCTGAGGGGTTGCCATGGCCGGTACGTGCTGAGGGCTTGCCATGGACGGTACGTGCTGAGGGGTTGCCATGGACAAGTTACTGTGGCCGTAGAACACTCACGTAATGGCCAACTCTTGGGTCATGATGTACCTAGAGACAGTCATCCTGGTTATGACATTCACACTAGTTATGAC
The DNA here is from genome assembly GCF_036320965.1 of Panulirus ornatus. NCBI lineage: Eukaryota > Metazoa > Arthropoda > Malacostraca > Decapoda > Palinuridae > Panulirus > Panulirus ornatus. Next base: position 2,716,341 of record NC_092286.1, read on the forward strand.
AGTCACCCTGTTCATGACACTCTAGTTCGTCACCCTGATCATGATGATAACCAAAATTATGCCAGTCACCCTGGTCGTCATGACACTCACTCTAGTTATGACACCTACCCTAGTTTTGGCGGTAACCCTGGACATGACACCTACACTAGTTATGACAGTAATTCTGGTCACTAGTAATATTGCAGAAGAATCATCTGGTTGTGGGTTAAAGTAATTAACCACCTTTCTGTGGGTTACTGGAATGAACCATCTGGATACTGGGAGCTGTAGTGAACCATCTTTTTATGGACAACTGGAATGGACCGTCTGACTGTGAAGTCTGGTAAACCGCGTGGCTGTAGGAAACTGGTGAACCATCTGGCTCCGGGCAACTGTGACGAGTTTGTGACGTATGAGGAAAAATGTATTAAAAAGACGGTATGTAGACTGACTGGCTCAGCTGGCTCTCAACGACAGGCTCAGCTGGTTTGCAAGAGACAGGCTCAGCTGGCTCTCGACAACAGGCTCAGCTGGTTTGCAACAGATAGGTTCAGCTGGCTCTCAACGACAGGCGTGTTGTGTGACTTTATAAGGAGAGAAGAATCTCCATTGATTACTCCCAGGAAATGGTTGGCATAGACATGGCACCATAGCAGTGGTGTGTGAGGGAGAGTGGAGCTTGTGAGAGGCAACAGCCTGGTGCAGCGTTTGTTATTGTTACAACCCTGAGCTGCTGGAGCGGCGGCCACGTTGACTCTCATAACACCAGACGGCAGCACCAGCTCCTCTCCGACACAAGAAATATTCCCAGATGATCCAGAGCGACACTAACCTGACAGCTTTATCTCCTGCAGGTGAACTAGGCGGTGCAGCCAGCCATTCCCTGGAAATATTGTTCTCGCTCACAACACAACGGATGATTCTGCAGCGAGTTTACTACGAGTCCGCCTTATGTAACCCTCAACCTGATAATCACCAGAGGAGCGCTAAGTAACGAGCCAATTATCACTAATTGATTAGGTAACACTTTGTTGCAGGGCAAGACCTGTCCTTCACGGAGATCATGACAGCTGGGGCTAGGCTGTGCCTGGGTAAGGCGGCATCATATTAGTCAGACTTTGGAAACGTTAAGTAATGGCTGGGGCTGGGGTAGGGGAGGGGAGGGGAGGGAACACTCTTCATATGAAAGGGCAAACACGGCCGAGCCTCACATGAGGACAGAAAAGCGTAGTTGGTAATGTTGGTACATATATAGATACACATCACTAACTATCTGTTTCTGTTAACCTGAAAACACTGTTAAGGTTCCTTCCTCTGATCATGTTGATATTTGGCCGACGTCTAACAAGGTCACATTCACACGTGCGTTGCTGGCTATATGGCAGAGGATCCTTAACACGTACGTGCAGTAAACCATGGTAAGGTCTGTGGGGCCTGGTTGTGGACAGAAGACTGTGTTTTCGATGTATTGAACATAACAGCTAGAAAATGGTTGTGAGTGGATGCGAGAAGTTCAGTTGAATGGGTGCCACAGAAGACAGACCAAAGGAAGAGACGATTAAAGAAAGATTACAGCAGGTTGACTGACTAGGGACATCTCGACGAGAGGCTGGTACAAGAATATACTTCAAAGATATTTCATCTCATGTACTGATGGTAGATCTTTGAAATATATATAGTGTCATCTTCATAATACATGCGGTACATACATACAGTGCGACCTTTCTAATACGTCCGGCTTATACCCATAGCACTACCTTAATGATAGATCTAGGATACACACACAATACTACCTTTATAATACATCCAGAATACACTACTACTTTTACTACCGTCATACAATGCTGTCTCTAGAAATCTTGAAGATTATTAAGAAAGAAAACGATGTTTATCGTTACAGTGATGATGATAAGCGAGGACTATGAACTATGAACACATTTCTATAGCCTCGTATACGACGTTGGTCGTAGGTAGGGCATTAGTGGGAGGGTCGTAGTTTGGAGTAGTGATGGGAGGGTCGTAAGCAGGGGCGGTGATGAGGGAGGTCGTAGGTTAGGTGGGGACATTGATGGGAGAATATCGACCTGACGTCCCCCTGATATCAAGATGATGAAGTGGACGCTGGAGAGACCGACAACAACACGGAGTCAGCTGAGGCCGAGGAGGGAGGGCGACTGACCCGAGGAAGTAGGGACGAGTAGAAGGAAAGGTAAGTGAGGCAAGGACGGGATGAAATACGCAGAATGGATATGGATAAAGAGACCAAGGAACCGGACTGAGGAAAACGTAGACAAATGATAAATTAGGAAAGAAACGGAAGTGAACATAAATACAAGGAAACGGGTAGGAAATGGCGGGAAACTATTGTTTAAGGTAAGCCGAGTACAGCAGCCTAAGGAGATGTGATTAGACCAGAAATTACAAGATGGACGACTGTTTGTTGAGGGGGAGCCGGAGAGACGAGTACCGGGAGCGAGGAGAGAAGGGTACCTGGAAATCGGCGAGGGACGGATACCTGGAAAGCGATGGAAGAGGTGTGCGCCGACCCTCCGATTTACTAAAAACGAACACGACAGCTTGTATCTCATATGATGGTGGAACATGAGAAGCACGAGCAAGATGATCTACCGCACCACAGGAAATGAAGAACGCTGCTAGAGAAGCTGATCTGACGAGGTATGAGGCGATGCAGCGTTTCTCTGTGTGAGTGTACACACCACTGTCGTGCGTAGGAGCTTGGACAGCTTCAAGTATCCGTCATCACATGAACGAAAACGAAGCCTGTGGGTTGACTGGTATGAGAGATATCCTGTCAGTTCTTTCAGATACATGGGTAAAATTCAGCCCTTGGAACATACAATTACTAATTCGGATATCCCCTGATACCTGGCTATTATGTCAAGTGTAGAAAGCAGTTTGGTATTTTGTGTTAAGAAGACTGACAAGAAGCTGACACCAAGATATAAACCGAACAGGTATATATATATATATATATATATATATATATATATATATATATATATATATATATATATATATATATATATATATATGATAGGTTTGACCCCAGGACCTGGTCGACATATATCAGAATTAAAAAGATGTTTTCATAAATCAGAGCTGCCATACATCAAGAGAGAAAGGTTTGATTATCTGCTATGTTCTTGAGCTTTACGTCAGTGGGTTAGCATTTCTGTGTTAATTTACCATATCATAGATCACAGTTTCAACATGTCATGTAAATCTCATCAGCAATCTACGTAAAACATATCAAATCAAAAGGACCTGCGGCCCAATACATGTGAAATATTTATAAGATCAAAGTCCACGAGAGATGATTGAATGTTCACTAATGATGGTCTTGACGATCCACGGTAATCATGGATGGTTACGACTGGGTGGGAGGAACGGCTGACGGATGATAGGCGATGACCGCAGGACGACAGATGGAGAGTGACGGGTGGAGGACAACAGGTAGAGAGTGGCGGGTGTAGTGACGTAATGATCGACCACCGGGTGACGGGGACTGAACAATGTTATGGCTTTACGAAGTCACACGTCGTCCAAGTGACCCGCAAGGGCCAGGGAGGCTGTGCTCTTACTCGAATTAATCTTGACTGGAGCAGCACCACACCCTCCCACACCACTCCCTGCAACCTTGACTGGAGCAGCACGTCACCCTCCAAAACCCCCTTTACTAGTGCAATACCTCACCCTCCATCACCCTGCTCCTTGACTCAACAATGGGCTATTGATCCCTCCCTTCTCTAGGTAAAACTCAGCTGAGCCTATTACCATACTGGCTGCCACCACTGACATACTGGTATATACACCAACATAATGACCACCACCACTGACAGATGTGTGTCCCTCATGATCACAGAGCCGTTCTTGGGTGAGCCAACCGCTTATCTCTTTATTTTCCTCTCTTTGTCTCCCCCCCCCCCACTACCCCTGCCTCCTTTTCCTCTTCACTTTCACTTATTCCCATTTCTTTCCCCTGGTCTACTTCTCTCTTCTTGCCTCCCTAACACCCTTGTGTGTCTCACTTTATCTTCCCGAGAGCGTCTCGTCTCCTCTCCTTTCTTCACCACGGTGTTAAGCCATCACTCCACCTCCTCCCACTCCGCTCATCTTCAGCTCGTGATCACGTGAGCGTGGCTGTCAGTCTGGTACCCATACAGTCTTGAGAGACCAAATATGTCTGACATAACCCACGTCTCCAACTGGTCCTCAGATAAGATTAAAGGAAATGTGATACTCTTTTGATAGAATTCATATAATCCATATAGTTTTGCGGTCTCTATATAGAGCCTTTACGTTGCAGTGACAGCCAGTTACATCGACATAGATGCCAGGCCACAGCCCAGGCCACAGCCCAGGCCACAGCCCAGGCCACAGCTCAGGCCACAGGCCAGGCTCACTGCCATATGGTCTGGTGAGAGGGTCTTTATGGATCGCCTTTTTACTGTGAACTGGTGAGTATATATATATATATATATATATATATATATATATATATATATATATATATATATATGTGTGTGTGTGTGTGTGTGTGTGTGTGTGTGTGTGTGTGTGTGTGTGTGTGAGAGAGAGAGAGAGAGAGAGAGAGAGAGAGAGAGAGAGAGAGAGAGAGAGAGAGAGAGAGAGAGAGACCATAGGATGGAGGCATATGGCTCAAATGAAGGTAAGCTCAGGTAAACACGAGTCTTGCTAACCCAATATTTATCTCTCCTCAATCAACTCTCTTTAAAATTACGAGTGTGTATGATGGTCAGGTAACGAGGCGTTGCCTCTGGCCAACGAGCCATGGCCTGCCTCCCCCCCCCCTTCCCCTGCTAAGGCCAGCCAGTGAGCCATGGCCTGACTCCCCCCCTTCCCTGCTAAGGCCAGCCAGTGAGCCACGGTCGCCTCGCACCCCACACTGGCATGGAGGATGGTTATGTGTTTACGTTCAGCTTCTCTGGAGGAAAGGATCACAAGTCGCGTCGGGAACCTACTGCTCGATCATCCTTCCATTGTTACACTGTAAGACCGAGGAGGACAAAATATAAATGACTGGAGGAAAATAATTAGGAATTCTCTACTGCAGTGATATATGCCCGAGTGAAAGGACATCTTGGCTGAAATAGCAAGAGAAAATGAGTAACAAAATCCAAGTTCCTGCATGTATGTGTCCAGGAGGTGGGGTGTTCCCAAGTGTCCCTCTCCCAAGGTGTTTCTCCCCACCCTGAGAGGTCTCCAGTCGTAGGTCAAGTCCAGTCATCAAGACCAGCATATTTTCATTTGATTTACTTATGAGGTTCTGAACGATGGTTTAGCACATTCTCAGCTCTATTATCATTTATTGTCTGATAAAAGTAATTATGGTAATCTAAGAACAATAACTGAAAGAATCTACGTTGAATGCTATTCTATGATCGTCTTTACAACACCATAATGGTATTAGTATCACAGTTAGAGCGTAGCGAAGAGTAAGAAGACTATTGAATTTTAGATCTCTCTCTCTCTCTCTCTCTCTCTCTCTCTCTCAGTATGAAGATTACATACCAGACTAACACAGCAACAACTTGCAAAATTACCTATGAAACAGACAAGAGTATAAACCACTACACATGGACACAAAGAACACATATATCAAGACAAGTGGCACAGCTAGCAGGTCACACAAAGCCCGGGGCCAGTGTTGTTACAACCTAGGAAAAGATAATCCTGTAATTAGAGAGAAATTTCCAGGTGGAGGGAAGCAGTTTTACGGCCATCGTTAATTTTATGGCCAGGTCGGGATTTCATTCCTTCGTTAACAGTGTGTCTGTCTCCCTCGTGTGTCATCCCCCCTGCTGACGAGACGTGTTACTAACACGGCCACGTCTCAGTACCTCACGTCTCAGTACCACAACCACAGGTCTTAGCCCCAGAGTCACTGATTCTACCACCTCACCACATCTGACAGCTTCCAGCCTTTGGTGTTGACGGCTGGTCGTGTGAGGAAAAATGTCTCACAAGTTGATCCTTTACAAAATTTTCCTTCAGGAGGACCATACAGCATCTAGCCGTACCACACCTGTCGCTTCACACCTGCACCACACCTGCCTGCGTTGTCGCAATTGCACCATGCCTACCAGTCAGTCGGACAACGGTATACACGTGCCTCTCACACAGCTGCACCGGATAGGATATCATCAGCATGCGTTTCTCCTTAACTTGTTCCTGACACGACATACGCAGCACCGAGAGCTGGGAGACTGACGCACTCGTGGCTCACTCCTGCAGGTGGAGTGTACCGGTAGTGGTCGCTCCTGGATGACTGTATTACCAACGGACACTTCCCGGGAGAGATGTGTGCAGCAGGTCGTTGTAGAAGACAATATATCCATTAGGCGGTGTTGCGCGGGGTCTACCTCCAGTCATCATCATGGCAGAAACTGACACAAAGATCCAGACATCATGAGTCACAGGGACGGAGGACTGAGGCAAGACGGTGAGCGCCTCACTCCCAGGGAGTGTGGTTGCCTGTCTCCACCCCCCAACCCTGGGGTAGACTTTTTATCACTTTATTTTCACATTTAAAACTTGAGAGATGAAGCCCCCTCTCCCCTCTGTTTTTCCGTTTATGAATATTCAGAGTTTACTCGTCCAAACTCCATCCTGGAGCTTTATGTGAGAAGACACATCATGAATATAATATGAACCAGAACCGAGAGATGGAATCCCGGATCAGTTCATCCACGGAACCAGCCAATCAGAGTTGCTCGTATAAAGGATCACGAGCCAACAATATGTTCGGTAACTCAAGCGTAAGGTTACCCCACTCATCCAGTTAAGAGTTCCGTCCAGTAACCCACCCGTATCCCACATTCTCTATCCAAACTTTGTCCAGTTGGAAGATGAGTCGTATGAGCGATAAAAGTTGTGCAACATTTACCATACTAAAAGCGACAAAGTATGTCAGTCCTCGAGCCCCAGATGATGGCTTCTACTTTCCAGACACGTTATTAATTGGCTATGTTTTCTGATATAGCTTTCAAGAGCAGCGGCCGGGCAGGACCAACAGACATAATGATATGAACAAATACGACTCAGAAGATTGGAGACGTCATCAGTAAACAAACCGTGTACACATACATACATACATATATACATACATACATATATACATACATACATATATACATACATACATATATACATACATACATATATATACATACATATATACATACATACATATATACATACATACATATATATACATACATATATACATACATACATATATATACATACATATATACATACATACATATATACATACATACATATATTCATACATACACATATACATACATACATATATACATACATACATATATACATACATACATATATACATACATACAAGCGGAGGTCCTCCTGGGTATGGTTGAGGAGCGTCCTGACCACCGGTGGTCCAGTAAGTGATCAATAGAAACATTTGAAATATTTCTATAACTTGACATTTCCACGAGAAGAGGTTTAATATCTGTATGAAGGGTATGTCAGTAGTGACATAAACAGCTGTGTGTGTGTGTGTGTGTGTGTGTGTGTGTACGTAGGTATTTATTTCTAATGATAACTCTTTTTTCAAATTTTGTTATGTGTTACACGCTAAAGCTAACGTAGATGGTTCCCATGTTACAAGGTTCAGTCACGGACAGAAGTCCTCATTTTCGATTTCGTCCGTCCGTTAAACAATGAAAAGCACAAAGTAACAGAGAAATGGAGCATCAGAGAACATCAATTTAACTTTCCTGATTCATGATATAAATTGTCTAAATTGTTTTATAGCATGGCTTGAATTTCATCATAGGTATTTCATTTCAAAACATTATAAAAATGCCAGAATCAAAACACATAATAAAAATAACGATCTCGAAGGTTAAAGATAACTCAAGGATGTGAAATCACTACAGCTAGGCAGCCCACTCCCGCCAGCTGACCACAACCTCTGAGACCTTAAGGTTAAACAGAGAAGAGTTAAGACATGAGTACTTACAGGAGGATCGTGATACCAAGCAATGAACCTACCTTGTGATGCCAGTGTTGTGATGCACCTCCTCCCTCACACGACAACAACCTTTCTGGATATAGTTGTGAGGACAGTCAGCCAGGTAGTTCTGTGTGGTTGTTGGTTCTGGAAGCAATATGTCCCGTCTCTCTGGCTTCATTTAAGTTACCTTTCCATGTCTAAAGTTACTTACACCACTCACGTGACACTTGCATCACCAGGGATGTTTTCTGCGCACCACTGTCATGGATGAAGCGACCCTCACTAAGGTGTAACAAGTCAGACGGTGGTACACAGAGTAAGACTACAGGTTGACAAACTGCTGCTTTCTGCCCATGTGATGATACATTGTTACCGTTTACTAGTACCACGTAAACCTACCACATAAGCCTACCATATATTGCTACCATATATATTTACTGGCACATACGGTGAAACTGTCTTCCCGGATGTGTTGTTCAATAAAATTTGAAATGATCAATACGACTCGTGTTGTCACGGTGGGGTTGGTAGGCGGGAATGTGAGACAAACTTCCTAATAATCTTGGTAACCCTACTTTATACTTACATCCCTCGAAATACGACATCAATACAATATTTATTGTGACAAATGACAGGAAATATCGCCGGCAGACGACGTATTACAATATCATGAAAACAGGGCTACCAAGGTGAGGCCAGACCAATGGGCATTTCTCAAAATCTTTCGTCCGTGGTGTCAGGTAACTACATATCCTGGTGTCAGGTATACATACCATGCACCAGAACAAGACATTGCTTCCAGTCACAGCCATGATCACGTACACGGAATATCATGGTATTTTTACGGTTGCTTACCTCCCCCACCACCGCCAGTCACCATCACCACCATACCCAACACTAACATTATCATCAAGCAAACTTTCCGCAGCCAAACGTGGCTGAGAAACAGTATAGTGAGCACCACATATCAATACCAACCACAATACATCTATCACATATCACAACCGCCATGTCTCTGACCACACTCAGAACCACACAATCTACTGCCACTACTAGACACTCTACCTTCCCCATCACCACCACCACCACACACACCATAAACTACTGCTCATCATCTTCCATCCTTAATGTTGCACAAGTGTTGTCATCATCCTCTAACATATGGAGTTAACACAAATTCATGTCTACAGTCGATATTCACTTTAATCCCTTGAGCACAACGGTACGATCCTTGAGCACGATGGTACGATCCTTGAGCACGATGGTACGATCCTTGAGCACGATGGTACGATCCTTGAGCACGATGGTACGATCCTTGAGCACAACGGTACGATCCTTGGGCACGATGGTACGATCCTTGGGCACGATGGTACGATCCTTGAGCACAACGGTACGATCCTTGGGCACGATGGTACGATCCTTGAGCACGATGGTACGATCCTTGAGCACGATGGTACGATCCTTGGGCACGATGGTACGATCCTTGAGCACGATGGTACGATCCTTGGGCACGATGGTACGATCCTTGAGCACGATGGTACGATCCTTGAGCACGATGCTACGATCCTTGAGCACGATGGTACGATCCTTGAGCACGATGGTACGATCCTTGGGCACGATGGTACGATCCTTGAGCACGATGGTACGATCCTTGGGCACGATGGTACGATCCTTGAGCACAACGGTACGATCCTTGAGCACAACGGTACGATCCTTGAGCACAACGGTACGATCCTTGAGCACGATGGTACGATCCTTGGGCACGATGGTACGATCCTTGAGCACAACGGTACGATCCTTGGGCACGATGGTACGATCCTTGAGCACGATGGTACGATCCTTGAGCACAACGGTACGATCCTTGGGCACGATGGTACGATCCTTGGGCACGATGGTACGATCCTTGGGCACGATGGTACGATCCTTGAGCACGATGGTACGATCCTTGAGCACGATGGTACGATCCTTGGGCACGATGGTACGATCCTTGGGCACGATGGTACGATCCTTGGGCACGATGGTACGATCCTTGAGCACGATGGTACGATCCTTGGGCACGATGGTACGATCCTTGGGCACGATGGTACGATCCTTGGGCACGATGGTACGATCCTTGAGCACGATGTTGCATCCGTGTAAGATGATGTGGGTGTTAACGTGACACTTCGAAGTCAGATTGCTGGCCAGACTGTCCTACGACGGAGGATAGTTCCGTCATGCTCAAGGGCAGCATCCTCAGGCGACACATGTTAAAGAAACAACTAAATCACGTATCACACACACACACACACACACACACACACACACACACACACACACACACACACACACACACACACACACAAATAAACAATAACATAAAATGATACAGAAAATACGTTTGATAAAGACCTTGAACCGTTAACTTAATTAGTTATCTACCAGTTAAATTAATTTCATTTCAAAGGCAGTGTATCGCACAGACCTGGTAATTACTCTCGAGTGAGTGCATCGACCCAGTGTGTGCGAGCGAGTGTGTCACAAGAGCTCTCTTACAGCTTTCCAAATGTATAAAAATTCTGGCGTTCATACAGAAATGGTATTCATATAAATCATTCTCCGTGTTTTACTTTACGATGACAAATTATGAGGCTTTTTCTCGAGACTTAGAGTGTTGCTTTGGGGATAAGGGCCACGTCTACCCGGCGTACTCTGTGGAAGCTTTACGTTTGACTGGACTTAACAGAGGCTCGGGAAGTTTAATATACTATCAACAGTTTGGTAATATGAAGACCTCCTGTACTGTCCACTCACTCAACTGTTAGCTAGACTGTGTATTACAACCTCAAGAGACACAAGACCTCTGTGACTCTTACTCTTGTCGACTTAAAGTTCTCGACTGAGTCAACCATGACATGATCGTATAACAAAGCAATCAACACTGAGTTATAGAGGATCAACACTGAGTTGTAGAGGATCAACACTGAGTTATAAAGGATCAACACTGAGTTGTAGAGGATCGACACTGAGTTATAGAGGATCAACAGTGAGTTGTAGAGGATCAACACTGAGTTGTAGAGGATCAACACTGAGTTATAGAGGATCAACACGGAGTTGTAGAGGATCAACACGGAGTTGTAGAAGATCAACACTGAGTTATAGAGGATCAACACGGTGTTGTAGAGGATCAACACTGAGTTGTAGAAGATCAACAAGGAGTTGTAGAGGATCAACACTGAGTTGTAGAAGATCAACAAGGAGTTGTAGAGGATCAACACTGAGTTGTAGAGGATCAACCCTGAAGATCAACACTGAGTTATAAAGGATCAACACTGAGTTGTAGAGGATCAACACTGAGTTGTAGAAGATCAACACTGAGTTATAAAGGATCAACACTGAGTTGTAGAGGATCAACACTGAGTTGTAGAGGTCTCATTCCTTGCTTGTTAGCTTCCCTACCGAGTGTTGTCAGGCTGTATGCTACCGAGGGGCCTCTGCACCTTCCCGGCCCTCACCTGCAGTGCGCCACAGGACACAGTTATGGCATCCTTGTTTCCTAATCCTTATATAAACGATGGCTTGGTGGAAGCTTGTGACCGATGGAAGCACAATGCGTCGATGGCTCTAGTGCCGTTGAAAGAACCGACGACAATTCTCTGGACTTTATCGTCCTCCGGAGCTTCCTCAACAACTCCCAGAACTGGATCAACAATGCCACTGTCAACAAGATCAAGACCTTTGCTGAGCACGTCAACCTTTTTCCCAACCATGTACGCCTTTAACCGTCTCATCAGGCGCCAGGTCCCTCCAGATTGTGGAATTCATTAAACTTTTCTGGGTGAGGTGACAAACGTCTCCGGGTTGGTCGACAAACTTCGCTGGAAAGAACACGTCATTACCATCAACAAATCTTCCAGCTCTCGTCTCTATATTCTCTGTAGACTTGAGGTAATTGTATTCCCTACACCTCAACTCAAGCAGATCTACACAGATTGCACTCACCATACTCGATTATGGCTCTTCTTTATTATCCACCAGACAACAGGGGAGTCTTCATTATCCACCAGACAACAGGGGGTCTTCATTATCCACCAGACAACAGGGGGTCTTCATTATCCACCAGACAACAGGGGGTCTTCATTATCCACCAGACAACAGGGGGTCTTCATTATCCACCAGACAACAGGGGGGTCTTCATTATCCACCAGACAACAGGGGGTCTTCATTATCCACCAGACAACAGGGGGTCTTCATTATCCACCAGACAACAGGGGGTCTTCATTATCCACCAGACAACAGGGGGTCTTCATTATCCACCAGACAACAGGGGAGTCTTCATTATCCACCAGACAACAGGGGGTCTTCATTATCCACCAGACAACAGGGGGTCTTCATTAAAAAAAGGTGCAGAAAGGACATGCAAGATCATCCTTGGTCACTTGTACATCACCTACGAAGAGGCGACCCACTCTCTAACAACCTTCCACCGCCCGTCAACCATCATGTAGACCTCATCCAACTGTTTTACGATTAAGCTACTGCGAATCATCCCCGCGACCGTTACCCCCGTTACCAGGGATTCCTTGTCCCAAGGTAGCAGTTAAGCACCAGATTCGCATCGGATCCATCCTAGCTCACACAGACCACCACAAGAACAGCGCCCAACCATCCCTCATGCTGGACAGTTTGTTGTGTAAAGACTGTTAATGTCGAGCTTCTTATAACTGCCCGTTACCATTTATTTTCAGCCTTTCGTTGTAGTCATTTCATAGACAACTAATTCTATTACTATGATAATAATAATAATAATATCAATAATAATAATGATAATGATAATAATAATGATAATAATAATAATAATAATAATGATAATAATAATAATAATGATAATAATAATAATAATAATATAATGATAATAATAATTATTATCATTATCATTATTATCATTATTGTTATCATTATCATTAATGTTATTATCTTTACAACATCAGACGTCATGGTGTTTCAGACAAGGGAAAAGGGAGGAGGTAACATGGGGTCACCATTCTGGTTGCTCAATATTTCTGAGGTTTAAATTTTGTCCTGCGGCGGAGTCACGAGAGCAGCGGCGCAGAGGATCATTAGGGAAGGTGTTCGACTTTGTTCTCAACTTGATGCACATGTTCTGGCTTAATGACGCACTCAGACATATTCCTAAATTAAGCAACACAAGAAACGCATGGGAGTGGAGAGATCTGCTGCCGGATGCTTCAACATGAAAGGTTTTTCATACTGTCAACTCACAGATCCCTCCAGCGGGAGGGCGCGCTTGCTCCGGCCGGCACAACTCACCACCGACCGACCGACCGACCGCTCACCGTCCTCACCTAAGCCACACTGACCTACAGCCTCCTGCCGCCCTCGACTTATCCCAACCCCCAGTCCTGAGGTGACTGTCTGTCGACGCAAGACTGATTGTTGACCGGCGCTGATGTGATGTTTGACAACGTCAGAGGCGACGTACTACAAGTGTAAACACATATTTCTACACGAACGGCAGAGAGTTTGGACTCGTGGGTCCCATCTCTCGAATTCTACTTTTATGACAAGATTCTGCCATTAGTGAGGGTCAGTGCAAAGTGTGAACCGCAGAAAAATGTAGCGTTAAGACGAAAGTTGTGTGATTACATGTTGTCAAGTATCATGTTGTCAGATAGTAATGAGTTTGAGGAGTTAAGGGTTAACAACACAAGAAAGAAAAGTTGGCAACTGGGCCAGAGAGGGGAACTTGACAGTCACCTTAGTGCTGGTTCACCACTGCTGATAATGACCTTCCCGATACCCAGGGAGGAGGAGGAGGAGGAGGAGGGACACTCACGACCACAGTGACAGGGCGGACGCAGGGAGGCAAGTTGGCGGGTCTGAAGAAAGTTTGGCAAGTTTCCAGAAGTTTGGGATTTTGTTGTGTAACGAGAAGTTTGCGAGGCGTCAGAAAGTGGTAACACTGACTGCAAGTGGGCCAAAGTATTTGGTTTGAAAGTTTGATATGTTGGGAGGCCACAGGCGTAGCAGGAGAGGTATATAAGGATTTGATTATTAGATATTGTAAGTATCATGGCAGTGACGGGTAGATGACCAGTTGGTCACGGTAGTGTACAGTTTTCATAACCGATCTGTTTAACAGTGTGGTTGATCTGTGGCAAATGGTACTTATTTGATTTTTTACATGAGTACGTTTGTGTGTGATTTGAGAGAAGGTATGATCTTGGTGTAAGGTGGAAGTGCTTCAAGTAGGGGAGGGGGGGTGGGGGTGGGGGGTGGCCCTGTAGGCGTAGCAAATTTTGGTTTTGTTTAACGTTCAGGTGGCGGCAGTCGGTCCACAGTCTGCTCGGCTGTTCATCTTCCCACTGAACACCTGGTTAGGCTAGGACATGTGAAGCGTCCTGGGTAAACCATGGAAAGTTGTGTGGGGCCTGGTTGTGGGTAGGCAGCTGTGGTTCGGTGCATTACACATGACAGCTAGAGAATGGATGCAAGTAAATGCGGCCTTTCTTCGTCTCTTCCTGGAGCAACCTCGCTAACGCGGGAAACGGCGATCAATTATGTAAATTCACACACACACACACACACACACACTGGAAATTATTTACTATACCACACAACATGCGAGGTAAGGCTGGTTATGTAAAGTGTTGGCCGCTCCCTTGTGACACTGAGTATGTCTGCCCTCACTCACCCCTGACGCTGATGTGTCAAACACGTTAGAGTCAGCCTCACTTCCCTGAGTAGCTGATGTCATGTATCATTTGACTGTCACATGTAATGAACATTCCAACCAAGAAAACTGGAGACTGGTAGGAACGGTACGATGATTCTTATCACTAACTATGATACAGAAGATAATGTGATGTGACGGACGGGCGAGTGGTGGGTGACCGATCGTACTTCATGTACTGTGGGTTGTATCAACGTGCCAGCAGGTCCCCCCTGGTCCTGAAGCCTCTGTGATTAGATAACTCTGCCATTCAAAGGTGGTTTATCACTTTCTGAGTAGAATCACGTGATAATTTTCCCCATTGTTGAAGTTGTTGATGATTGGATGAAATGTGCATTACTGGCAGATTTATAGGCCAGATCATGTGGTAGATTTTAGCCTCAAGAAAACTCATTGACTTTCGTCTGCCGTGTGTAAGAAAAGAAATGACTGTGCCATATTTCTTGAGCTTTGGCTGAAATATGGCCAAATTACTGAGAAAAATGATCCGATGAATTTCATATAAGGAAAATGTTGGGCTTTAGATACAAATGTTCGAGGCAACTGTCATGACAGCTTCAAGAAGGCGTCATCAAGCCGGATATGCGAGACGTACACAGCAGCACCACAACTGATGATGGTCAGTAACATTTCACCGTCATGTTGTCAACGTCACATTATCGCAATCAACCAATCAGAGATGCGCAATGCAGAAGGCTAACCACGTTCCCAGCACGTCACGTGTCTGGCCTGAGGTCGCTCATACTGGTGTGGACAGGAAGGTCAACATCTCCCAGGGTGACCTGCTATATAGATAGACACAATGACATGAAGGTTAGAAAAGACGTTATAATATGATGACATGTGACTGCTGGCTCTTCAGTGTAGAAATATAGAATGAAAAAACTGATATCTCAACTTTATTGACGATAAGAGTAACAAAGTAAGAGACAATAACAAACAATGAATATATCAGACACTTGAGGAACTCATTTATTTCCTCGTTCTTTATCTACTACTATTTTTCTTTCACCCGAAATGGCCACCATTAGGGTATGTTTTGCCCGTGTCTTCTTGTTCGCTGTGAGAAAATTTCTGAGATGGTGACATCAATGTCTCATTAATGGTGACATCAAAGTCTCATTTCATGTGAGCTGAGGAATATTTTGTGCTGAGGTGTTGCCATCTGACACTGTTTACTCACACTCTCAGACCTCATTGTAAAGGAGTGACGTCGTGTCGTTCCAGATCTCATTATAAAAGGCTGAATCAGTGACCTCCCAAACCTCAGTGTAAGAGGCTAAATCGGTGTCTTCCCAGGCCTCAGTGTAAGAGCCTAAATCAGTGTCCTCCCAAACATCAGTGTAAAACACGGAAGGAGTGATATCGTCTAAGACATTAGCATAAGAAAGTAAAGACACATTGTCGGCCGTCAGGTTTACATAGGGGGTGGCGCTCTGCTCTGGACTTACAGGGACGTATGTGTCCAACACCTGTAGCCCCGCCATGAAGACAAATCCTATTAGGAAAGTCCACATCCTGACCTGGCCTCCCCGTGGCCTGGCTCTTTCTCTCTCCAGCACCTCGCAGAAGGTGACGTATAGGATGGTGCCGGCAGAAAACCCCTGCAGGAAGGTAGGTACGAGGACTCCAGAGGCAGTGGTTTCCGCTATCATGGAAGTCACCAGCGTCCCGGCAAGGCCGCCGATGGGAGACGCCAGAGAAAATATTATCATGGACACCATGAATGGCGTCAGAGTTACTCCAACCTCTAATAATTCCATTGCCATACAGAAAGCTATGATCAACTTGTGGGCAGAGAGAGCACCAAAGAGCAGCCATACGTCCTTCGGCTTGTGGACCAAACCAAGCGCTAAGCCTTCCATGATGCTGTGTAGTGAGAGTGCCACCACAACCACCACAGCTCGCATCACAGACAAACCTTCATCCAGTGCCGGGGTGGCGATCACAACCTCTGGCTGGCTGCTGCTCTCCCTCTCCTCATGCAAGAACTTCTCCAGACACTCATCATCAACATCTACATCAGTATTTGCGTGCGTTAAGTTCGATTTGCACGGTGTCTGTACATTCACATTCATCTTTAAGGATTCATTTGTCTTTTGCTTCTTGTGGTGGTTTTGATGGATGCAGGAGTGGACGACCTCCTCGATGATGTAGATGAAAAAGAAACCAACACAAACTATGAGCTCAGCCAGCGGGTAGGGTATTTGCGGGATGAAGCCTGAGTCCATGGCCTCCTGCATGTAGTAGCGAGTTTCGGGCAAGAGGTGAAGGAAGACGGTGGCTAGCAACACTCCGCCACCGAAGCATAAACATCCGCTCAGAAACATCTGTCAAAAGATCCGTTTAGGTCAGTTGCAGCAACACAGCCCTGTGATAGGTATTTACTTAACACTACAAAGAAATAGGCAAACTGAAGCCACAAGATACACACACCCACTTTCACTAATTACCTCTCATTACCTCATGAAAAATATCGAAAAAGGAAGAACGATGAACACTGTTCACTGATCAGCCCTACATACGACACAGGGAAGGATCGACACCCACCCCGGGCACTTGACCCAACGCCATGACAACATGTGTACTTTATAAACCTTGATGATACATATGTATAGGTAGGTCGCTACATGTATTGATATCTATACACCACCGTCCAGGATGTCCTCCAATAACTAGGTTTTAAAACGTACTGTGTTTTCAGGAACGGTGACAGATCTGTCTTAGGACTGGGATTCGAATCTCCTTCCAAAATAAGGTAAAGTCCCTCCTACTGTACCTGGGTGAGGTGGTCCCCCTGCTGGACCTTGCTGTCAACTTGACCATCATCATGAGCTCCAGTAAGCCGGATCTTTAGCGTCAAACATTTCTTTTCTTCCAGGTCTTTTGCATTCTTTTTGTTTATTTTGTTTTTGTTTTAAAAATAGCCTATAACTGTGTCTCAGACATACAAACAAGAATCCTTCGCTTTCAAAGAGAATGATCCAACTCGTTATGTGTTTCTGAGAAGAAAGGTTTATGGACATGACATGTGGCAAACACCAGGGAACACATAAGGATAAAAAAATTTCTTATGGGATAAAGTTATCACGAAGGTAATCAGAGTGACACAGAGTTAAAAATTCTTCATGGAAGTCAGGTGTTACTGCCTCAGTGTACTGAAGCCAGTGTGGATATGGGTAAAGATGTGTCAGACTACCTCCGCAAGGTCGACTCAAACTTCTGCTCCACGATGATTACGTTATACTCATCATAACGGAAAAACTATTATTTGGAAGGGCCATTTTGTTTTTCACTTTTTATCCATGCACAAGTAATCAAAAACCTTTACAAATTTCAGTAAGATTTGAAAATAGAATAATTACATTAAAGTTGCAGACAATATATGACGCTAAAGCACCACAACATTTCCCTCTCACCTGTAGTTAGTTATTGAGAAACCGAGAAAGTTATGAAGAGTTGGACATAATGTAATAAAAGAGAATGTCTTTCCTTACCTAAAGCAGGGAGGCAAGTTTTCCCGACATGAAGTAATCAGGTTTCAATGATATCCACAATTTATCATTAAGAGACGTTACTGCTGCATACACAGTGTGATGAAACACAACGACTTGCTTTACCTAGAGGGTGTGAGGGTTACCTGTGTACTGTTGCTGTGGAGGTGACGGAGGACCAACCTCCGCACGAGGAGTGGCAGGAAGGAGGCGGCCAGGGTGAGCACCGTCATCAGCGACAGCACCACTGCCTTCGTCTCCACCAAACCCAGCATCCTGCCCCACACCTGCTCTGTCTCCTCTTCCTCTACTGCTGCTGCTGCTGCTGCTCCCTCCGCTCTCTTTCACCGTTCCACCGTCGCCTCGCCTCGCCCACGTTTGTCTCCACTGCTGGCGTAGTGGGAGGAAATCCTGAATCAGTTTATGGACTCTTTTGATGCCACTTTATTTCTGTAACATTCACACCGCCTCCCCGAGCTGCCAGCCAGCCTCTCCAACCTTGGATCCAGAGTCCAGTCCCTCTCACCTGCACCTGTGAGGCGTGTTGAACTGTTCCTGAGGATGTGTTGTAGGAGTTTGGCAGAGGGTCCTGGGGATGTGTTGTAGGAGTGTGGTGGTTGTGATGCAACGTCAAAGATGTCAAATATTAGTTAAAAAGCTGTATAAGGGATGATTGTCGTGTGAAATAGATAATGTCAATGCATGTTGAAGAACTGGTGAAGGAGTATTTATTTAACAAATGATAATAAAGTATTGTATCCCCTGGGCAACACATCCAACCACTTTACTAATAATGATAATGAATACTTTGTTATTCTTTCTAAGCTAGGCTTCACAACAGGCTTAGATATTCTGTCACAGAAAACCTTCATCTAATATTTGTTACAAAAAGAGAATAGCCTACGTAGGTCATAATGTATTACACACATATATGACGAACAACTGCATCAAACAGGTATAACTTTAAACAATGATCGTTATAATGTAATGTTGGATGATGTAGAATATACGTCGAATGTCTAACACACAAACAAAGTAATAAAAGCGGAGATGCAGAAAACAAGACATGTGTCATCAGAGCAGACAACAGACACAAGCGACTGGAACTGTCTCAAGATTTGACGATTCATGTCTCTGAGTTAGTCTGGTAACGCCAGAGTGAGTTCGGTAACGTTAGCGTTAGTCTGGTAACACTAGAGTTAGTGCGGTAATGCTAGTTCATCTCAATGAATAAACATGCAATACAGGAAAAAATCCCATTTTTCCTTTTCTGTGACAATTCAAAAGTGGTGAGCCAGGCGGCAGGAAGCCAGGAGGCTTTTATTTGATCTGAGCAAATTGCCTGCAGTAAACCAGACAAATCTCCTTCATGAATAGTATCACTATATCATCAGGAATCATTTACTGTACATGTTCATGAGATCTTCCCTCAGCATCAAATGTCCCTACCCTCAGCATATGGTACATCATCATCCCTGTATAATGATACATGGCATGGCAGTATTCTAAGTTCCCTTTAGTTTCTCATTTCTCTGAGTAACTCATCCGGTA
Organism: Panulirus ornatus; assembly: GCF_036320965.1. Taxonomy (NCBI): domain Eukaryota; kingdom Metazoa; phylum Arthropoda; class Malacostraca; order Decapoda; family Palinuridae; genus Panulirus; species Panulirus ornatus. Next base: position 2,736,130 of record NC_092286.1, read on the forward strand.
TAATCCATTTCAAAGTTACACTCTGCAAAGAAAGCGTTAAAGCTTCTATCCTCACACTGAAACTCTGTTGTGCTTGTTAACATAGTCAACTAGAGACTTAGATAACAGAGGAAATATATATCATTGCATTTGATTTTAGAATCGTACCTCAACGTATGCAAGGCTTAACATACACCGTTATGGCAACGTGTAATATGATCACTTTGATAGAAGAAATAATTGAAGCTCGGATCCAAGATGAAGATGTAAATATCCTAACTTTAATGGCATTACTTAACATAGTGAAATAACGTAATGTATATTGCCTACCATTCCCCTATATGAAATTGCTTATGTTTCGTTTTACTGACGACAGGAACCTCTTCCACAAGGTCTTCGTTAAGTATGTTTACCAACATTTATAATGGAAGCCTCAACAAATAAAAATCTTTAGTAAAGAAAAAACTGGCAAGAAAATAGCCAGGTAACGCAGCATTTTATCTTTTGGGTTTATATACCAAAGACCACAACAACAAGGCCACATGAGAGACCCACTCATGGATCCTCATGTCATACGACGCCTACCCCCGTGCCTCTGGTTACAACATCCACTGCTTTTTGATGACTGGCTAGCCTGTCAGTCTCCTGCCCAGTGACAAATACAGAGAAAGATCTGCTTTTGCTTCTCTGTTGAAAAAAATATCTATATTTCGATGAATTTGTGCTATTGATATCCTGAAGTGATGTTTCGAAATCTACATAGATTTAAGAAACATTTTGATAAACATTATTTTTATCATTATAACGGAGACACCTTGATTAAGTTTTGCTGACCAACACGAGCAATGACAATGTGGTCATTATTCCGTGCAATTATCTAAGTTTGTATAGTTCAGTAGTTGTTGTAGCAGTCTCTTTGAAGGAGATATTAACCTTAACCAAGCTATGTGTGGTGTTAGTCGAGTACAGCTCCCTCTGACGGCCCCGCATTAATTCCGACAATCCTGTATGACGGCCAGAGAATAAAGATCCTCACAGGCTAGCAACAAACCCAGCCTGCCATGGAAAACACACACACAGGAAGGTGGGGGGGGGGGGGGGGGGTGACCTTCAGGTTATACACTAATGATTTTGGTTAAGTTTGGTATTCATCACATTAAATTAGACTAGATTGGGTTGAGTTAGGCTATACCAATGTCCTTTTTTTTTTTTTTTATATATAAACACAGTGAGGATCCTATTCGTTGGAAAATGACTCGCTGTTTACCTGGGTGATAAACACAGCTGGAACCTGTAGGTGAGTAATGTACATGAGAGGTAGTAGTAGTATTGTACATGTGTTACGTAGTAGTTAGTCCTGGTTTATAAACTCAGTAACTTAATTTTTTTTTGTAGTGCAGATTAAACTTAACTTGGTCAGTGGCAATATAGGCTATGTAGATGTCACATAACAACTACTGTGTGAGTACTAAATATATTCCCTACGTCTTGTATAATACTGGAAAGTGATAGAGTATATACAGCAGCTGCCTGCATGAAATATGTCACTGTATCAGAATCAGATTAGCGTTGCTTTATGATAAATCCTAAAACAATCCATCGACGTTGATTATACAGGAACAAGTTTCAGAAGAAAGATGTAGAACATTGCCATAGTAGCAGCAGGTGTCAATGTAGTACCAGCAATTCTGGAAACGTATATTGTCTGCTTCAGTGGTCATAAATGATGAGATGTTGTAGAGCAATAATCGTAATCAAGCAAGAGGTGTGTGGAATTGTTTATGAACTCATGTTGCTCAGTGTTGTGTTTGTAAGAAAGAATATTCTTGAAACATAGGAAGTGCCTCTGATTCAGAGTCATTTACAATCCATTGATAAGGAACAAAATGAGAAAATGCTTGATGAAGAAGCTGAAACAAAGGATCACTTACTTTACTGCAAAACATGATATCAACCAGCACTTGAACTCTGCCATGAAAGAGTAACAACTGGGGATACACGTCATTCAAAGTCAAGAGCAATGAGTTACCTTGATTCAGAGAGGTTAATTGTAGGCGATTTACCAATCACTTACGACGATCTTGCCTTCATGCGCCCATGACTGTAAATTACACCATGTTATGAAACATATCATCGTTGATATCATATCTGCCTCATATGCAATAATACATAACATTCTGTTTCAGAGAAATAATTAATATTCATAAATTAACCATAAATCATAAGATGTCTTCCACCAGACGTCTGACGCATCATAACTGGCCAGGCGGAGGCAGGGAGTTGGAAAGAAGTAAGTGTGTGGTGACTGCAAAACCATAGAGGAGCATCACACACGGGAATGCATCTCTGAGAACTTTAATTTCATGCCAGAGAAACGGAATATCTTGTTATGTGTTCGCAGTCGTGCCTTATGCCGGAGCAAACATGAAAAAAAAAAAAAAATCAGGTGTCAACAACACTGATTGTAGTGTTCACAAACTACACCATGTCATTAAAAGTAGTTCATCCTCATGAAAAAGCAGCTTGTTTCATTACTTTTAAATGTTGAAGCATTACAACATTTAGGCCAAAATAAGACAAAGAATCGTTTAGATCAGCTCATGCTTCATGCCATCCATGACGTAGCTACTAGATAAAGATAGTTCATCACGTAGGATGAAGACAATGGGAGATCCTGAGGAACTGTGATGCTGCACTTCAGCCGTTTTAAGATATCACAAAAAATATTGGTGGCTCTACTGCTTCAGTATAAGAGGTAACACCTCTAACAGTTTCCGTGAAAGATATCTTTAAAACAGATAAGAACCATAAAATAATATATGCTGCTGAGCTGTCACAGAGATCTGATAAGGTATAAGATGGTGATACTTAACGCAGTTTGCAATATTACGTCAATTCAAAACGTATGAGGAAATTCTCCTCTTCTGGTGTCACAAGTCGTGTAGGAGCAGTAGGTGGTCACTTCTTTATTACGAAGTTACCGAAAGGGATCAAACTTCAGACAGCAGAACGTACCGACAACACCGATATGCAAAATTCACAGAACCATCAGTGATTTCATGACTGCATGCCTAACTTCCAAAAGTGATGAAGAAACTGAACCAGAGAAACAAAATGTTCACCACAAATAATACAACAGTACCACACGGAGAAGATATCAACACAAGAGGAGGAGGAGGAGTCTTTGTCATGGTGGAGCGAGACAAAGCTTATCCCATTTTGAAAAACTTAGCTAAAGCCTACCTAGTCCTGTCCTGGAACCCTACCTAGCCCGTCCTCGAACCCTACCTAGCGCCGTCCTCGAACCCTACCTAGCGCCGTCCTCGAATCCTACCTAGCCCGTCCTCGAACGCTACCAAGCCCGTCCTCGAACCCTACCAAGCCCGTCCTCGAACCCTACCTAGCGCCGTCCTCGAATCCTACCTAGCCCGTCCTCGAACTCTACCCAGCCCATCCTCGAACCCCACCTAGCTTGTCCTCCATATATATATATATATATATATATATATATATATATATATATATATATATATATATATATATATATATATATATATATATATATATATATATATTCCCTGCGTGTCGTAGGAGGCGACTAAAAGGGAAGGGAGCGGGGGGCTGGAAATCCTCCCCTCTCTCTCTTTTTTTTTTTTTTCAAAAGGAAAGAACAGAGAAGGGGGCTGGATGAGGATGTTTCCTCAGAGGCCCAGTCCTCTGTTCTTAACACTACCTCGCTGACGCGGGAAATGGCGAATAGTATGACAGAAAGAATATATATATATATATATATATATATATATATATATATATATATATATATATATATATATATATATATATATATATATATATATATATTTTTTTTCTTTTTTTCATACTATTCGCCATTTCCCGCATTAGCGAGGTAGCGTTAAGAACAGAGGACTGGGCCTTAGAGGGAATATCCTCACCTGGCCCCCTTCTCTGTTCCTTCTTTTGGAAAATTAAAAAAAAAAAAAAACGAGAGGGGAGGATTTCCAGCCACCCGCTCCCTCCCCTTTTAGTCGCCTTCTACGACACGCAGGGAATACGTGGGAAGTATTCTTTCTCCCCTATCCCCAGGGATATATTTTTTTTTTTTTTTTTTCATACTTTGTCGCTGTCTCCCGCGTTTGCGAGGTAGCGCAAGGAAACAGACGAAAGAAATGGCCCAACCCCCCCCCCCCCCCATACACATGTACATACGTCCACACACGCAAATATACATACCTACACAGCCTTCCATGGTTTACCCCAGACGCTTCACATGCCTTGATTCAATCCACTGACAGCACGTCAACCCCTGTATACCACATCGCTCCAATTCACTCTATTCCTTGCCCTCCTTTCACCCTCCTGCATGTTCAGGCCCCGATCACACAAAATCTTTTTCACTCCATCTTTCCACCTCCAATTTGGTCTCCCTCTTCTCCTCGTTCCCTCCACCTCCGACACATATATCCTCTTGGTCAATCTTTCCTCACTCATTCTCTCCATGTGCCCAAACCATTTCAAAACACCCTCTTCTGCTCTCTCAACCACGCTCTTTTTATTTCCACACATCTCTCTTACCCTTACGTTACTTACTCGATCAAACCACCTCACACCACACATTGTCCTCAAACATCTCATTTCCAGCACATCCATCCTCCTGCGCACATCTCTATCCATAGCCCACGCCTCGCAACCATACAACATTGTTGGAACCACTATTCCTTCAAACATACCCATTTTTGCTTTCCGAGATAATGTTCTCGACTTCCACACATTTTTCAAGGCTCCCAAAATTTTCGCCCCCTCCCCCACCCTATGATCCACTTCCGCTTCCATGGTTCCATCCGCTGACAGATCCACTCCCAGATATCTAAAACACTTCACTTCCTCCAGTTTTTCTCCATTCAAACTCACCTCCCAATTGACTTGACCCTCACCCCTACTGTACCTAATAACCTTGCTCTTATTCACATTTACTCTTAACTTTCTTCTTCCACACACTTTACCAAACTCAGGGATATATATATATATATATATATATATATATATATATATATATATATATATATATATATATATATATATATATATATATATATAAATGGCGAATAGTGTGAAATATATATATATATATATTTTCTTTCTTTCAAACTATTCGCCATTTCCCGCATTAGCGAGGTAGCGTTAAGAACAGAGGACTGGGCCTTTGAGGGAATACCCTCACCTGGCCCAATTCTCTGTTCCTTCTCTACCTGCCCAAATGTGTTTGGTGGCTCCAGTCGCGGACAAGAGCACACATCAATGCTGGGTTTTAACTGGAATGGAATATAAAGAGGTTAATGAAAGGGAAAAGGAGACTAGAAGTATTAACGAATCTGGAGGATTTGAAAAATATGAATAAATGAAATCAATAAAAATTCACTTTTGCGAGGCTGCATCATTGGGAGTACAGACAGTCTCCTCAGAATACTCACACCATAAGAGTTTACGTTACCCCGCCACTGGAAGTAGTGTAGCCTTGGGCTTTGTATATATGATAACACTATCGGGTTAGAGATCTGCTAAGCCTACGTTCACGGAACGAGAGAGAAATATATACATCAATTGTCTCTCTCCATCAATTTTCCTTCATCTAAGATGGCCTTCATTGGGGCATATTTGCCCATGTTATGTCGGTCACTATAAGGAAAGAGAGAGACAGAGATGAAGAACATACTGAGGACATGTACAGCGACGAGGACAGATATATCTCACCAACACGTTCCTAAGTGTGCGATAACGACCGGCCAGGAGACGCCTTCCTCTGCTAGCGGCAAGATGCAGTTGACTCTCTGGGAAGTAATGTATGATTCACCTCCACCGGAGGACAAACTAATCTTGGTCTCCCAGCGGGTCTACTGCCGTTATGAGAAACATATCTTCCTCGTATTGCAGGGAGAGGGAAGGAGGCTGAGGAAGGCTGCTGGTGAGGGAAGACACGCTCTCCCTGCCCTCATACAATAATCGCAAGTTGATAGTTTCTCTGCGCTAGCCACTCATCCAGTCTCTTCTCAGTAAAACTTTAAATTCATTTTTCACAATCAGTTGTTTACGTTTAAGTTTCAGAAGAGATCGGGGGTTCCTCACACTTCGACTGCCAGTATGACACTACACTCGGATAGCCATGGCCATCACCGCCAAGCGCCCGTGTCTCAGAAAACCGAATGAGAATGATACCTGGCCGTACGCTGGTGTGCCAGTGTTCTCATTACATATCTCATGGAGTTATCTCTCTTATCACGTCACCCAACGTAGAAAATAAACGCTCTGAGTGCTTACTCCTGTCTACGTGCTTACCATAACGTGTTATGTCATCCACAGCAGCAGGTGTCCAGGGATAAGATCATGATAGTATTTTATCGATTTTGCATGACTGAAGAACCATTAGACTCATTCCTCGGGTCCTCTTATACCCCACAGACTACATACGCGCCTCTTTCTTCATGACTTTCTCATTAACTCCCTCACCACCCCATCCGTAAACAAATTAAACAACCATAGTGATGTCACACACCCCTGCCGCAGGCCACCTTTACTTGGAACAATTTTCCCTCCTCTCTTCCTACTCGTACACATGTCTTACACCCTTAATAAAAACTCACTGCTCCTACCAGTTTTCCTCCCACACCATATTTCTTAAAACTTTCCATACACCTGGATGTGGAAAGGGAGCTGAGGTTTCGGTGCATTACACATGACAGCTAGAGACTGAGTGTGAACGAATGTGGCCTTTTTGTCTGTTTTCCTGGCGCTACCTCCCTGAAGCAGGAAGTAGCGATGCTGTTTCCTGTAGGGCGGGGTAGCGCTAGAATGGATGAAGGCAAGCATGTATGAACATGTACATGTGTATTGTGTATATGTGCATGTATGGGCGTTTATATATATATATATATATATATATATATATATATATATATATATATATATATATATATATATATATATATAATTTTTTTCTTTTTTTTTTGCTGTCTCCCGCGTTTGCGAGGTAGCGCAAGGAAACAGACGAAAGAAATGGACCAACCCACCCCCATACACATGTATATACATACGTCCACACACGCAAATATACATACCTACACAGCTTTCCATGGTTTACCCCAGACGCTTCACATGCCTTGATTCAATCCACTGACAGCACGTCAACCCCGGTATACCACATCGCTCCAATTCACTCTATTCCTTGCCCTCCTTTCACCCTCCTGCATGTTCAGGCCCCGATCACACAAAATCTTTTTAACTCCATCTTTCCACCTCCAATTTGGTCTCCCTCTTCTCCTCGTTCCCTCCACCTCCGACACATATATCCTCTTGGTCAATCTTTCCTCACTCATTCTCTCCATGTGCCCAAACCATTTCAAAACACCCTCTTCTGCTCTCTCAACCACGCTCTTTTTATTTCCACACATCTCTCTTACCCTTACGTTACTTACTCGATCAAACCACCTCACACCACACATTGTCCTCAAACATCTCATTTCCAGCACATCCATCCTCCTGCGCACAACTCTATCCATAGCCCACGCCTCGCATCCATACAACATTGTTGGAACCACTATTCCTTCAAACATACCCATTTTTGCTTTCTGAGATAATGTTCTCGACTTTCACACATTCTTCAAGGCTCCCAGAATTTTCGCCCCCTCCCCCACCCTATGATCCACTTCCGCTTCCATGGTTCCATCCGCTGCCAGATCCACTCCCAGATATCTAAAACACTTCACTTCCTCCAGTTTTTCTCCATTCAAACTCACCTCCCAATTGACTTGACCCTCAACCCTACTGTACCTAATAACCTTGCTCTTATTCACATTTACTCTTAACTTTCTTCTTTCACACACTTTACCAAACTCAGTCACCAGCTTCTGCAGTTTCTCACATGAATCAGCCACCAGCGCTGTATCATCAGCGAACAACAACTGACTCACTTCCCAAGCTCTCTCATCCCCAACAGACTTCATACTTGCCCCTCTTTCCAAAACTCTTGCATTCACCTCCCTAACAACCCCATCCATAAACAAATTAAACAACCATGGAGACATCACACACCCCTGCCGCAAACCTACATTCACTGAGAACCAATCACTTTCCTCTCTTCCTACACGAACACATATATACATATATATTAGTGGATAGGCCATTCTTCGTTTGTTTCCTGGTGCTACCTCGTTAACGCGGGAAACGGCGATCAAGTATGATAATAAGATAATGTGTGTGTGTGTGTGTGTGTGTGTGTGTGTGAGCAAATGAGGCCAATTCTCCTTGTGTCCGTGTTGTTATTTAGCCAGATATATACAATTCAGCAGTGTTTGGTATTTTTCTTATGGTCATAACTTTTTCTTGATATATTTCAGGGACTTTCTGAGAAGCTGGTCCTCGTGGTGCGTTGGGCGAGGCTTCCCGCTACAAGATGAATGTTTCTTCTGGTTAGTTTTTCTTCTGAAATCCTTCAGTCAGAACCAGTGATTGTACATCTTAGTTCCTTAATTCCCCTTGGCATTTAATGACACTTTTCCTTATCTTTTGTTTGATTCCTCAGTTTCTATTTTCCTCATTAATTTGTTGTAACTTCTGATTCTGTTTCCGGTTCACTGACAACAATCACCCCAACCTTATGGCGTCACTCGATCATTCTTTCGTATTCTCATCTTTTCCCCTTCACGTGAGACCCATCAAGTTCTTCGTCCAGACAGATACATATGTGTGGTCTGATTCCAGTTCTGTTGTCAACGTCCTGTTTGGCTTAAAGTTTCAGCACAAAAGTTATTGACAAAGAATTCCAATATAACTCGACTTCCTCGAGCTTTTGAAAGATCACGGCCAAGAGTTTAACCATAGAGGGAAATATCTACACTAACTTTTATTGAATTTTTTTCATAGACTTCTTCATGTACTTCAGCTCACCTATTTAGCTTTTTCCATTTATCATTTTCGTAAGAATCGCTACTGAAACAATTAAGAGAACATAAGGACATCGCTGGTAAGTATAGCTGTTTGAATCCTTGTTTGACCTCGCAGTCAAGTTTTTATTACATGTATACATGTGACAACATCACTAAGTCATCGTACATACCGACGACTGCCTCAGGTACGTGTTAACGTACATATCATTACGTTTGGTATAAAACTACACCTGTAATGTCGTCAGAGAATGACTCTACATATGTATGATTCGAAAAAAAACAAGTGCATAACCCCAGTGTAATCCACCTCAAGATAAATATGTAAATAATTAGTGGAACCTCCAACGACTTGCCACCCGCGTTGGTAACACTGTACCTCAGTGCTGGTAACTGACGGGTTTAGCACACTTGCTGCACCTCCTGAGACGGAGGCAGTCCTTCAGCAGCAGCTTCTCGTAACTTTCTGCTGCTCTTGTGTTCTTCAGCATAACAATATATAATTCGATATCTATGTTGTCGTCATCACACAATCCCCGTGAGGCGCCGCGCCAGCAACTTCAAGCTTACGCTGCGCGCACGGAGCTGCTACATGAAAGAATCCTTGAAGGCGAAGTATTAATGAAGGACAATGTGCTCTCCGTCCAAGAACGTTGATAATTACTTCTTTAATGGTGGCTTCTCCCTCGTGGTTGAGTAACGTCTTACAGAGTGAGGCCGGATACACACCAGCAAGTGACATATGGGGGTAATATATAGTGTTGATGAGCCGTTGCGGAGGTTGTACTCAAATAGTCTATTGAGAACATTTTCAGAGGTATTAAGACCTTTTACAGGTGTAACCCTAAGACAGAAAATAAAAAAAACTATCAGTTTTGCTTATGATGACCGTCTGTCAAAGGTTTGTGCATTAAAGGTAAAAATCAATGTACATGTATGCAAAAATAATTGCAGCGTTGAAGTTGTACCAATCAAAAATTCTCCTGTTGAGGTCACTGGTTGTATCTGTCAAATTCAAAGTAGAGATTGCAACTCATCTTGAGTAGGTGAAACATGAAAGGGTTGAGATGAACAAGACCAGGTAAGTACAGTATATGTACTGGCTAGCAAGCTAATGCCTTGTTTGTCCTTCTTAGTGAAAATAATCACTTGCCTGTAAAACTGCCAAGGTCATTGTTAAGTATAGGGATAGTGATGAAAGATATATAACAGAATCCATCATAATACCAACTAGTATAATGATAATATATTGAATATCAGTTATGTATAAATTAGATCCATTTATTGTAAAGAAAACTGTAAAATGTTTTATCAACAATTCTTGAGGTTGTCAACCTTGTGTCAGGTTGTACCTGAGTGACGTCATCCAAGAGTTGTCAGGTTAAGGTCAGGAAGAGGATGGGTCACACACACCCTTGTGTCAATCTCTCTTCTAACTAATCATAATATCTTCTCTCTTTGTAACAAGTCCTCCTAAGTTTTGATAATATACGAAAGCGCTCAGGATTTTCGTGTTTCCTTTTCCTAATGAAGTTTCTGTATTTACGAAGTCATATGTTTGTTATGATTTTCTGCATATATACATATATATTTGTATTTATTTATTTATCATACTTAACCGCCGTCTCCCGCGTTAGCGAGGTAATGCAAGGGAAACAGACGAGGAAAGGCCCAACCCACCCACATACACATGTATATACATAAACATATATATATATATATATATATATATATATATATATATATATATATATATATATATATGTATATATATATATATATGTATGTATGTACACACACACACACACACACACACACACATATTCGCCATTTCCCGCGTTAGCGAGACAGCGTTAAGAACAGGATTGAGCCTTAGAGGAAATATCCTCACATGGCCCCTTTCTCTGTTCCTTCTTTTGGAAAAAAAAAAAAAAGGGGGAGGGGAGGACTTCCAGCCCCCGTTCCCTCCCCTTTTAGTCGCTTTCTACAACGCGCATGAGAAAATGACAAGCGAAGTCAAGCTCACACTCACCAGTTTCGTGGAGCCTCACCTCACACTCATTGGGACAGTCTCGGAAGGGCGCTTCCAAGATACTATACAGTATGGCAGAGTGAGGAACATAACGGATCACGGTGGAGTTCAGGGCGACTAAGGACGTCGGGGTTTCGAAAACAGAAGTGAAAGTCGGTGCTGTGGTAGCGAGGGTCACTGTTGATGGAATGGTGGTAAAGGAGGCCACGGCCGGGTCGATGGCCCTTATCAGGGATGTGCGCATCAGTCTGGGCGAGTTATTATCCTTCCCGCTGGTTACTAGGGTAGGTATGGGTGTGGGAGCCGTGCCCGGGGACACTATGTGGTAAGCGGCAGCATCAGCAGCCCGAGTAGGCGTGAGTAGGATGGACCTGGCTGGATGGCTGGAGACTTGCTGACCCACTGGCCCCGAGGGTAGGGCACCTGGGGTCAGGGGCAAGGAAGCACCTGCACTGAGGCCAACGTTGTTGTCACCTTGTCTGAGCCTCGCACGTCCTGAAACGGTAATTTCCTCGTCATAAATGATACATCATGTGACGCTGGCCGAAGGCAAACTGACAGACAGCTTTCATATGGATGAATCATCACAAGACTTGAATGTTTTATAATGTGTATATCATGATGGACCTTCCTGTACACCCTTGTGAAATATTGATAGTCATCTACACATCATGCTAGCGTCAGACTATCATCTCATATATATATATATATATATATATATATATATATATATATATATATATATATATATACAAACAAACAAAAAGAAAACATGGTCGTGAGTCTGATCATAAGTTGGTCACTACCAGGAAAATGAGGCTGTACGTAGGAGTGACGAGTACGTAGGAGTATGTTTGTGTCTATATAGAGGAGTTGATTCTCTCATCAACACTGGTGTACCTTAATGTTCTATCTAGTCTTGGTATTATGTGCCTTCCTTATCTTTCTGAAGACTTCTGTTCTCTCACTACTATCCTGTTGTCTTACCTGTGTGAGGGATGGTCCCCTCCTGCGTGAGGGATGGTCCCGTCTCTGCACATTTTGAGTGGTGGACATCAATAAAGGATACACCTGAGAAGCATACATTTCAGGGACCCACCAGGGGAAGCAACCCAGGGGACTCACATTTGGATAGCCCCCCTGGGACGCACACGTGGGAGGCACATGGGATCACTCCCAGGGGACATAAAGTCGAGGTAGCACATATACCTGGGGGACGCACAACTGGGGATACATGACAACCCCGGTGGGAAAAAACCTGGACACTTACAAAAAAAAAAAAAAAAACATTTGTAGGAGAAACGTATTCAAAAAGTAGACAAGAGAGACATTAGCAAACCTCACCTGATGGTGTGGCCTGGTCAGACGGCAGCCACCACAGGCAGAGAGGTAAGACCCAGCAGGTGAGGCCCAGCGGTGCCATGTGGGCCCAAGGAGACGACAGGAGGCACAAGATACACTGGGTGCAGCACACTGGGTGACACTGGGTGCAGCACACTGGGTGACACCACGCTGAAATAAGCTACAAATCCTTGGCAACACAAAACATAAATGCAACACCGTAAAAAAATCAATAACGAAGCAGTAGGTGTCACCAAACATAATTTTCCCCACAAACTAACCGATATTTTCCATCATGTAGTTGCAAATCAGGACAGCCGGAGATAATGTTGTCATGTGTAAGTCCCTACTGCACAATACAGTACTATATATAAACTGTTAAGTCAACACCACACGTGTTGCATATATATTTCTGGTGAATAACCGTTATATGAATAAATACAAAATGCAAGTACAGAATCCACAACCTGGTCAGTATACAATGAATGGACAATACACATCATAAGGACTGTATACGATATATCACATACACACTTTATGATACTGTGTACAAGTGCAGGACAATAATCTAACTTTACCTTGAAGAGGGATAGTAAACTTGACTACAGCATGGAAATATCACGCAAAAACTTTGATTTTAATAGCAACAAAATTGCACGTAATATTGGGATACTATATATACAAAGCCTTAACAAAATATATCAATATACTCATACAGACTGCACAATGCCTAAGCAATACATGGCAACTAGACGTCGAACATCATGTAGCATCTAGATAGCATATGGTTCAAAATCTTAAAATCTTAAGTCAAAACCTAAACGTTTATACGTGGACAGGAAACACAACTTATCACCTGCATAACATACATGAGCTACACTGATCACAGGTTTGCAGTATCAAGAACATGGTAACACGTGGGGTCTGGAGGCAAGCGATACCTGCACTATGCACCTGGTCTTCATGACATTTGAACAACACAGACCTACAATCTTTGGATATTGTCAGCTACGAAGAGTGATACAAACTTTGGGGTGACGACTTACCGTCCCCACTGATTTTGCCAGATCTGCCCGAGTGTTGGAGGAGTGTCTGTGACGAGTGGAGGTGGTGGACTACGCCGGGTGAGATGGACAGTCGCTGGCCAAGGGTACAGAATGAGGACGAAAGTGAGCGGCAAGAAGGCTGGATGCGACCCACTGATCGCAACTTGATATTTCCCTCTTCAACAGGGACTACAGAACGGACACTCGTAACATGAACCAGTTGTGAAGCATAGGTTGAGCAGCGTACAGCCGGCGCTGCTAAAGAAATCACAGCGTCCTCCTGTAGCACATACAGCAATGTCTAGTTATCATTATAGTATTAAAAATAGCGAGACGTGGAATCTACTTTGGAATATTGCCACTTCATAGGTCTTAATTAAAAAAAAATATTAACGGCATGTTGACGATGCAGAATCAATAATGATATTCTGACATTCTCCATCTCACATCAGAGATAGTCTCTCCTCACAGTTATCATGGCTTGTGTCAGTTGCGACACCATGATGACCTTGTGCCAAGATATGTCGCGTGCCAGACTCATGCCAGTGACGACCTCCACTGTTTCAACCACCGCTCGGTCATCCCATGATGGTGCCTGAACCACTGATGGTGCCTGAACCACTGATGGTGCTGACCTGAACCACTGATGGTGCCTGAACCACTGATGGTACCTGAACCACTGATGGTACCTGAACCAATGATGGTACCTGAACCAATGATGGTGCCTGAACCACTGATGGTGCCTGAACCACTGATGGTACCTGAACCAATGATGGTGCCTGAACCACTGATGGTACCTGAACCACTAATGTGCCTGAACCACTGATGTGCCTGAACCACTTATGATGCTAGGACTCCTGACGGTGCCAGTATCCTGAACCCCGTTTGACCCAGTGCCCATGATGGTGCATTAATGTTTGTTTTTGGACTGCATTTGACATTTCCTCGTCGAATTGGAGAAAAAAAGAAATTTGCTAAGGACTGGACGAGGTTTGTCAAATATACTGAAAAACTAGTGGTCAAGCACAAGCAATAATGGCCAAGTAAAATTATGGACATCCATTTAGAAGTTAAAATGGTAATATTGAATCTCTCTTCAAAATTTGGATGAGGTCATGTTGTTAGTAGATTCACTAAATTCTGTCAAAATTTAGTATACAGTCCTGTGTATCACCTCTATGCTGGAATAACATGGTTAGGCCATGAGGTTGGCCACTGGGATCCTCTTAGTTAAGCATTGCATAGATTATGTGACTGCCTCTTGTGCTCTAGTACAGCACACTAATACAGTACATCGCCAGAGTATATCACGCAGATTCAATTCAGTCTATTCCATGCTTGCCTCTCACCATCCTAAATGTTCAGGCCCTGATACCCTAAAGCCTCTAATTCCATCCTTATATCTCACTGACATCCCCCCCTCCTTTCCTCCCTCCACATGCAAGACACAGATCTCTTAGTCTCTTTCTTCACTTATCTTCTCCATATGTTTGAACTATTTCAGCACACCAGGCTAGCTTTCTCAGTTGTAATGTACTTGCTACCACACATCTCTCTTACACTGTCTTTCCTACATGATCAACTTCCTAACATCACACTGTCCTCATGCATTTCATTTCTGACATATCCACCTTCTTCAGTTCATTCACAGACTGACTCATATCTTACAACACTGCCAGGATGACTGTCCTATACCCACACACATACCCATCTTTGCCCTAACAAACATCGATCTCTCCTTTCGCACACACCCCTAACCCCTCTCTCACCTTATGACTACTTCAGCCCTCATGGTTTACTTTGCTGCTGAATCACTCCTAAGTAACTAAAACACTCCATCTCCAACAATTCCTTCCCATTCAAATTTACTTTAGAGCTATTCTGTCATCATCCTCCAGCTGCAATTTGTAGCCTTACTTTTATTCACCTTAACCTCTTAACCTTCTCACTTTATACACTTGCCATCAAGTCACCAGCTTCTGAATTCTGAAGTTTCTCCCAGGTCTGAAACCACCCCCAATGAACATCCTTCCCCTTTCAAGTACATTGTAGACCTGTCCCTTGCTCTGAGACTCTTGCATTTACTTCCCTCATTACCTCATCCATAGAGTAAATATTCAGTGTCATCACACATCAATGGTACAGGTCCATCTACATGAAAAAACCCTTAACCTCCTTCCTTCCTAATCACAAGACTGCCTAACTGTCCTCATATAAACTCCTCACAACTTTTAGTACTATTTCATTTATTCCATTCTGTATGTTCATTTCAAATTCCACAAGACCCATCATTTTAATCCTTTCATAGCTTTTCCCCAGATCCATAAATGCCATGTACAATTGATCTGCTCTTAAGAACTTCTCACACAAATCCTTCATATCAAACACCTGAATTACAAATCCTTTACCTTCCCTAGACCCACATTGTTCCTTCCTGATCTGATGTTTTATTTATGCCACCACAGTCTAACCCAGCACTCTTCCAAACATCTTACCAGGAATACTCAACATACTCTTACCTCTGTAATTCAAGCATTCAATTATGTCCCCCTTGCCTGTAAATAATGCTCTCAGGAACCTCATTCTCTCCATACAAACATTGAATAGCCTGGCCAACCAATCAACAACATCATCACCCCTTCCTCTAAAAACTTAACTGCAATCTAGTCTATTCCTGCTGCTTCACATCTTTTCATCTTAAGCAAGGCTTTCACTATCTCCACTTTTATCACCAAATCATTAGGCAGGACTCTCACTTCACATGCCATCTCTTTCACAACACAATGCATTTGCCGCCCTATCATCCAACTTTCCTTTTGGATACTCAACCCATCCCTTTTTTACTTTTTCTTTGCCTGTTACCACAATCTCATCTACTCTTCTTACTGATATCCCATTTGTTCTCCTTACATTATTCTTTTTTTCATGGTGAGGGCTCCAGTCACGGACAAAAGTTCACATCAAGGCTGGCCCTTAATTGAAATAAAGAAAGAATTATGAAACGGAAAAAGACAAGGGAAAATACTTAAGGGTTTATGAAGATATGAAAGAATTGTCTTTTGAAATGTGCCAGGTCATAGGTAATGGGAAAGACATGATAAGGTAGAGAGTTCCAAAGCTTTGACGTGTAGAGAAAGAAGCAGGTATCAAAACGGCCCACCCTTGAGTTGCCAATGGACACACAATAATCATGTAATCATGTGACACAGCAGTTTGCCGAGTACTGCTTGGTCTAGCTTGAGGTGGAAGCACACAAGCAACCAGCTATCGGAAGCAAAAACCAAAGTCATACCTATAGAAAGGGGGAAAGTGAACCAACATTGCAGCATAGGGCAAAGGGGTCACTTGCCTCCACCAAGAAATGATCGCCAGCTGCCCCCGTTAGCACGTTCACACCCATCAACCCTTCCTCTGCATTGCTGTCACTTAGCACATAATCCAATACTGCTCATTGATCCTCACCCTCATTCACCTATGGAGACTTATTTTGCACATCTATATAAACCAATTATTCCCAAGCACCAATCGTTTTCCAGCACACAGCTCAAAAACTGTTCCCCATTTCTGTTCATAGCAAGAACCCTCTGTCCTGTATATATATCCTTAACTGCCACGTCACCCATGCTTACATTCTCATCCTCAAGCACCAAGGTGCAATCTTTTGCATCAATATTGTCGAGGAACTAACAACAGCTCTTTTAAAGCACCTATTTCTTTTCCACTTCTCTAACTACTTGGTGCATAAACAACAAGTCACCAACTGCTGTCTAGGTTTATTATAACTCATATCAGTCCTGAACTCACTTCTTTGCACTCTTAATATAGTCCAACATCTCTTTCATCAAATTATGTTATTTTCTTACTAAATAGGTTGACTCTCTAACCATATCAGACAATTCCTTTACTTGACAAAGTAATCCCTAGTGAATGTCATGACGACAAAGTTGCTGAATAAACACCTTTCTTACACAACAAACTTTGGCAAAGCTTACTCAAAATAAATGCCATAAACTTTAAAGCTTATGCCCTGAAACACTGTGAGGAATACATGGCATTCCTAATTTTCCTGAAACCTATTCGTACTTTAGTTTTCTACTGAAATATCTGTTTGCTATCCCTAAAAGCCCAGTACACTGAATGAATGCATTAACTTGTTACCTATGTCAGATTAACAAGATTTGTTTCCTTCTACTTTAACACAAAAAAATGACAAGCAATCTGATATCTTCAACTGCAGGAAATAAAAAATCCATGTACACAGGGCTGATCAACAGCATTTACCCTCATAACTAATTCCTAACTTTCAAGCACCTACTAGTAATATATTAATTTTCCAATATCCCTAATTACAATATTGCTGATAATACACACATACAAATGAATGCAAGAGTTTTGGAAAGAGGGGCAAGTATGAAGTCTGTTGGGGATGAGAGAGCTTGGGAAGTGAGTCAGTTGTTGTTCGCTGATGATACAGCACTGGTGGCTGATTCATGTGAGAAACTGCAGAAGCTGGTGACTGAGTTTGGTAAAGTGTGTGAAAGAAGAAAGTTAAGAGTAAATGTGAATAAGAGCAAGGTTATTAGGTACAGTAGGGTTGAGGGTCAATTCAATTGGGAGGTGAGTTTGAATGGAGAAAAACTGGAGGAAGTGAAGTGTTTTAGATATCTGGGAGTGGATCTGGCAGCGGATGGAACCATGGAAGCGGAAGTGGATCATAGGGTGGGGGAGGGGGCGAAAATTCTGGGAGCCTTGAAGAATGTGTGGAAGTCGAGAACTTTATCTCGGAAAACAAAAATGGGTATGTTTGAAGGAATAGTGGTTCCAACAATGTTGTATGGTTGCGAGGCGTGGACTATGGATAGAGTTGTGCGCAGGAGGATGGATGTGCTGGAAATGAGGTTTGAGGACAATGTGTGGTGTGAGGTGGTTTGATCGAGTGAGTAACGTAAGGGTAAGAGAGATGTGTGGAAATAAAAAGAGCGTGGTTGAGAGAGCAGAAGAGGGTGTTTTGAAATGGTTTGGTCACATGGAGAGAATGAGTGAGGAAAGATTGACCAAGAGGATATATGTGTCGGAGGTGGAGGGAACGAGGAGAAGAGGGAGACCAAATTGGGGAAGGGATTGGAGGGAAGATGGAGTGAAAAAGATTTTGTGTGATCGGGGCCTGAACATGCAGGAGGGTGAAAGGAGGGCAAAGAATAGAGTGAATTGGAGCGATGTGGTATACCGGGGTTGACGTGCTGTCAGTGGGTTGAATCAAGGCATGTGTATGTGGGTGGGTTGGGTCATTTCTTTCGTCTGTTTCCTTGCGCTACCTCGCAAACGCGGGAGACAGCGACAAAAAAAAAAAAAAAAAAAAAAAAAAAAAAAAAAAAGAAACAAAATACTATTGTCTTCTTTCTTTATTAGCAACTAAAGTATTTACACCAATCTTCTCAAACAACGCTGAAAGTCTGAAAAGTAAATGGACAAGAAGGATGGTGGTGAATTTCCATAAATGGGTGGCGAAAACCTTTTTCTCTTGTACTACATCTTACTGTCATTATAACAATAGTAAATCTTTTTTTGAATTGTAGAAAATCTGAACTGAAAGATATTCTATCATGCCACATAAGCTCCACTTTAAGAATGAAAAATGCAATGACAGCTCCCATCCCTTCATTCGAGGATGAGCTGATTTTGCATGAATGATAGAAATCATCATCTGTGCTATGAAATCTAAATCCATATCCTAAAAAGCCAGAAAATGATTGACTAAACTTTTGAATATAAATTTTGACAATGACCTTTACAAATTATCCATCAAATAGAATCTAGCTGTCACTGAAAGAACAGCACAATCAAAATATTGTCAGCAAAATGCCTAAAATCCATCAGGTTTAGCTGCAGGTGCATAGTGGTTCTCACTAGACCGTTCTCCTGTAAGCCACTGGCGATGACGTTCAGCACGCATGATATTCACACGAGCGATCTGCAAATAAAAAAACCTTTCTTTAACACATGATAAATGAGAAGTTTACAAGGATAGAGTTAATTCCCCATGTCTAAAAGTGCAAGGATGCAATCAGGATAAAAAGATGGGAGAGACAGTATTATGTTTGGGGAGAGGACCCTGTGTTTTGGTTCTGAGTGACACTTACAGCAAGGGGAAGGAGGAAGAATGGTTTTAGGAATGTACATGGATAACGTCTACAATTAGGGTTAGGGCTGAGCAAAACAGGTGGCATTTCCATCGAAGGAGTTGGTGGAGGATGTGGAAGTGCAAGGAAGTGAGCACCACAATTATGCTAGTGAAAATAAAAGCAGGTCATGAGAAGTGGGTGACTGTCTGTGCTTATACATCTGGTAATGAAAAGAATGAGGAAGGTGAATGTTTTGGGAGGAGCTGTGTAAGTGCATCAATACTTCTGATGTGAGAGATTGAGTAACAATGTTAAGAAATTTGAATACAAGAGTGGGAGATGTCACAGACAAGGGAACAACTAAGGGGTACAGGATACCCAGTGTGAATGAAAATGTTGAACAGCTTGTGGAGTTGTGTGCTGAAAAATAACAGGTGATTTGGAATACTGTTCCTGGTTTAATAAAAAAGGACATCAATACTGTTAAGGAACTAACAACAGCTCCTTTAAAGCACCTATTTTTTTTTCCACTTCTCTAACTACTTGGTGAATAAACAAGTCACCAACTGCTGTCTACGTTTATTATAACCTACATCAATCCTAAACTTACTCCTTTGCACTCTTAATATAGTCCAACATCTTCATCAAATCATGTTATTTTCTTACTAAACAGGCTGACTCTCTAACTATATCAGTCAATTCCTTTACTTGACAAAGTAATCCCTAGTGAATGTCATGACGACAAAGTTGCTGAATAAACACCTTTCTGAGTGGGGTTGACAGAGGGAGGGGATTAAAGAATTATGTTCTAAATGATAGGCAAGCTAAAGAGAAACTTATGGATACAAATGTGATGGCAAGTCACAATCAACCTCCACTACTCACTCCCAGCTGGACCTCCTGCTGTCTGCAGACATACCCATATCACCATTCCTACCAATCTACAAGTCATACATGATCAACCTTCTCCCCACATATGACTTAGAGAGACTGGAGAAGTTGACTTCCATACTAGACTTCCACAGATGCTACATTTCTCGGCCACACATCAAACGTTGCCCTGATGCCTATACCTGGAACCATGAGGAATGTATTCTCCAATCAGAAAAGAAAGCAATTGAGGATCTGGCCCCTGATCACCATCAGTATCAGTTGTCCAAGGATGATCTAAATGCCCTCCAACAATATGTTCTGACTATTCCTGGCCTATCCTCACAGACAGCACTAATCATTAGATGAGCATAGGAGCCATGTGGCACCTAATCAACATGGCAGTAAGGAAAAATGCCTCTAGTCCTCTTCACCATGCCCCATTGGAGTATGCAGAAGACCTAATCGAAACCTGATCTGAACAGTCCTAAGTCCGTAATCTCCATGACCACATTCAAGAGGTCCTTTCCTTCCAGTCAAATCTCCGTGCCCTCCGTCTCATAGCTGCATTGCTAAAGGCTGGAAGAGCATACAGTGGAGATAACCAAGGAGGAACTGTAGCATGCCCTCATTAGGGTATGGCAACAGTCCCCGGTGATAACAGTTTCACCTACTCAGTTCTCCATGTGCTCTTGAGTCCCCAGAAATTTCCTCTTCCTGTTCTACAATCTGTCTCTACATGGGGCATGTGCCCAGGATATGGACTTCCAGCACAAAATCTGTTACTGACAAATTCAGACCCGTTTCCCTTACCTTCTGCTTCAGCAAAGTGATGGAACGTATTTTCCGTATCTTTTTATGTTCCAGCTGGCGGACAAACTCTCACCATGACTATATGGTTTCCTACCACAAAGGGAAACAGACCACTATCTCGTGGAATTCTATAACCGTCTCTCCCCTTAAGTTAGCTTTGTTTTTGATGTTAGCTGAGGCAACTAAGGCCCTTATCTAGGCCACCTCATTAATGCTCTCTCTCTCTCTCTACTCATTTATTTTATTTATCATACTTTGTCGTTGTCTCCCGCATCAGTGAGGTAGCGCAAGGAAACATACGAAAGAATGGCCCAACCAACACACATACACATGTATATACATACACGTCCACACATCCATACATTTCAATGTATACTCTGATGACAGAGTGGCAGATATAGGGTGTTTTGGTCGAGGTGGTGTGCAAAGTGAGAGGGTTAGGGAAAATGATTTGGTAAACAGAGAAGAGGTAGTAAAAGCTTTGCGGAAGATGAAAGCCGGCAAGGCAGCAGGTTTGGATGGTATTGCAGTGGAATTTATTAAAAAAGGGGGTGACTGTATTGTTGACTGGTTGGTAAGGTTATTTAATGTATGTATGACTCATGGTGAGGTGCCTGAGGATTGGCGGAATGCGTGCATAGTGCCATTGTACAAAGGCAAAGGGGATAAGAGTGAGTGCTCAAATTACAGAGGTATAAGTTTGTTGAGTATTCCTGGTAAATTATATGGGAGGGTATTGATTGAGAGGGTGAAGGCATGTACAGAGCATCAGATTGGGGAAGAGCAGTGCGGTTTCAGAAGTGGTAGAGGATGTGTGGATCAGGTGTTTGCTTTGAAGAATGTATGTGAGAAATACTTAGAAAAGCAAATGGATTTGTATGTAGCATTTATGGATCTGGAGAAGGCATATGATAGAGTTGATAGAGATGCTCTGTGGAAGGTATTAAGAATATATGGTGTGGGAGGCAAGTTGTTAGAAGCAGTGAAAAGTTTTTATCGAGGATGTAAGGCATGTGTACGTGTAGGAAGAGAGGAAAGTGATTGGTTCTCAGTGAATGTAGGTTTGCGGCAGGGGTGTGTGATGTCTCCATGGTTGTTTAATTTGTTTATGGATGGGGTTGTTAGGGAGGTAAATGCAAGAGTCCTGGAAAGAGGGGCAAGTATGAAGTCTGTTGGGGATGAGAGAGCTTGGGAAGTGAGTCAGTTGTTGTTCGCTGATGATACAGCACTGGTGGCTGATTCATGTGAGAAACTGCAGAAGCTGGTGACTGAGTTTGGTAAAGTGTGTGGAAGAAGAAAGTTAAGAGTAAATGGGAATAAGAGCAAGGTTATTAGGTACAGTAGGGGTGAGGGTCAAGTCAATTGGGAGGTGAGTTTGAATGGAGAAAAACTGGAGGAAGTGAAGTGTTTTAGATATCTGGGAGTGGATCTGGCAGCGGATGGAACCATGGAAGCGGAAGTGGATCATAGGGTGGGGGAGGGGGCGAAAATTTTGGGAGCCTTGAAAAATGTGTGGAAGTCGAGAACATTATCTCGGAAAGCAAAAATGGGTATGTTTGAAGGAATAGTGGTTCCAACAATGTTGTATGGTTGCGAGGCGTGGGCTATGGATAGAGATGTGCGCAGGAGGATGGATGTGCTGGAAATGAGATGTTTGAGGATAATGTGTGGTGTGAGGTGGTTTGATCGAGTAAGTAACGTAAGGGTAAGAGAGATGTGTGGAAATAAAAAGAGCGTGGTTGAGAGAGCAGAAGAGGGTGTTTTGAAATGGTTTGGGCACATGGAGAGAATGAGTGAGGAAAGATTGACCAAGAGGATATATGTGTCGGAGGTGGAGGGAACGAGGAGAAGAGGGAGACCAAATTGGAGGTGGAAAGATGGAGTGAAAAAGATTTTGTGTGATCGGGGCCTGAACATGCAGGAGGGTGAAAGGAGGGCAAGGAATAGAGTGAATTGGAGCCATGTGGTATACAGGGGTTGACGTGCTGTCAGTGGATTGAATCAAGGCATGTGAAGCGTCTGGGGTAAACCATGGAAAGCTGTGTAGGTATGTATATTTGCGTGTGTGGACGTGTGTATGTACATGTGTATGGGGGGGGGGGGGTTGGGCCATTTCTTTCGTCTGTTTCCTTGCGCTACCTCGCAAACGCGGGAGACAGCGACAAAGTATAAAAAAAAAAAAAAAAAAAAAAAAAAACATACACATATATACACATGTACATAATTCATACTTGCTGCCTTTATTCCTTCCCGTCGCCACCCCACCATACATGAAATGACAACCCCTTCCCCCTGCACATGCGTGAGGAAGCGCTAGGAAAAGACAGCAAAGGCCACATTCATTCACACTCTGTCTCTAGCTGTCATGTATAATTTGCCGAAACCACAGCTCCCACAGGCCCCACAAAACTTTCCATGGTTTACCCCAGACGCTTCACACACCCTGGTTCAATCCATTGACAGCATGTCGACCCCGGTATACCACATCATTCCAATTCACTCTATTCCTTGTGCGCCTTTCACCCTCCTGCATATTCAGGCCCAGATTGCTCAAAATCTTTTTCACTCCATCTTTCCACCTCCAATTTGATCTCCCACTTCTCATTCCTTCCACCTCTGACACATATATCCTCTTTGTCAATCTTTCCTCACTCATTCTTTCCATGTGACCAAACAATTTCAATACACCCTCTTTTGCTCTCTCAACCACACTCTTTTTATTACCACACATCTCTCTTACACTTTCATTACTTACTTGATAAAACACCTTACACCACATATTGTCCTCAAACATCTCATTTCCAACACATCCACCCTCCTCCACACAACCTTATCTATAGCCCACGCCTCACAACCATACAACATTGTTGGAACCACTATTCCTTCAAACACACCCATTTTTGCTCTACGAGATAATGTTCTAACCTTCTACACATTTTTCAATGCTCCCAGAACTTTCGCCCCCTCCCCCACCCTGTGACTCACTTCTGCTTCCATGGTTCCATCCACTGCCAAATCCACTCCCAGATATCTAAAACACTTCACTTCCTCCAGTTTTTCTCCATAAACTTACCTCCCAACTGACTTGTCCCTCAACTCTACTGTACCTAATAACCTTGCTCTTATTCACATTTACTCTCAGCTTTCTTCTTTCACATACTTTACCAAATTCAGTCACCAGCTTCTGCAGTTTCTCACCCGAATCAGCCACCAGGAATGTATATATATATATATATTTGTATACACACTAGCTTGAGCCAGGTACCCATTTCATCAATCAACCCCTAAGGGTGGATGAACAGCTGGGTTGACTGTGGACTGACATCTGCAACCAGGATTTGAATATGCTCAACCCTGGGTGGCCCTAACTGCTACACCATGGTTGTCCATCAATGAAATCAAACCTGAACTGATGGTCTGGGAAGCAGGCACACAACTAAAACACTCTCGCCTCTCTTGTAGAAACAACAGGTTGTCATCACTATTGCCTTCATCAACCTTAAAAGCACCTCTGAAGCTGTGAACAGGGATATTATCCTTGATCAACTAGTAGATTTTGGTGTCAATAGATTCAAAGATACCTGTGGAACAGGACCTCTCATGTCCTTTTCCAGGGAGCCTGCAGCTCTATCAAGTACTCTGAACTTGGTATTCCACTGAGTGTTGCTCTCGGCCCCTTTCTTTCTAATGCTTTCAAGCACTGCCTACTCTCTCTCCTCCCTGATGTCTCCAGTACCACACTTTCCTGTTATGCACGTGATATGTGCACTCACTCTTGACTCACTGGAAGATCTTCAACACCTCTAACAATCCTCTGTGTCATCCTCATCTTGTGGTCTCATCCTCTCTCCAGACAAGAGTAGGATCTTCTTGACCTGCAACCCAAGGAAGCTACCAGAATTCACTGTGAGAGAGAGTATTATCCCACTGTGTACGCAGCAACTTTACAGGGTGCACCTGTGCACATTACACCAGCAACACCTGTACGACAACATGTTCAACCTATCATCTCTGAT
Source organism: Panulirus ornatus (assembly GCF_036320965.1). Lineage (NCBI taxonomy): Eukaryota > Metazoa > Arthropoda > Malacostraca > Decapoda > Palinuridae > Panulirus > Panulirus ornatus. The sequence continues at coordinate 2,761,303 of NC_092286.1, forward strand.
CTTTTAGACAGACTGCAACAGTGCCTAATCCCTCTGATGTGGCTTACAAACACTGCAGCTGGGATATCTATCCCTTTAGCCAGAACTACTTATATTCTTTTTCTCCAATCTGTTAATGACTACCTTTCCCCTGCCCTATGTCAGCCCTCTAGATCCCCTTGAAAAGTTTCAAAACAAAGTCTTGAGATTCATCCTGGGCTGCCCCAACTCCATGAGGAGAGTTAACATGGAAACTGAACTTAATCTTCCTTCCTCTGTTGCAAGAATATATGATAATGTCTCCTACTTCAGTGTCAAATGTCTTCACTCACCCCACATTGCCCCCCAGTATTTTTGTCATTATAATCTCCTTTAACCCAAATGAATCTAGGCCTCTACTTCAGCCAGGTAGACTCACCCTCATTAAAATAATTTGCGCTATAATTCAGATCCTTTATACTTTTGTGCCCATAATGGAGGGTGATCATGATCCTCCACCCTGGAGGATGCCTGTCCAGCAGCCTCCTTTACTCACTCCTCAAAGGCGGACCCATCCCTACTTCAGAAACAATTAGCTCTAGAGATCATTGATTGAATTGCTTCACCATTCCCTGCCATTCACCATCTACAAACCGAGTTCCCTATAATAGATGGCAGTGTGGAGTGCACTCTCTTCTCACTTGATGTGGACCCCTGCTGTACACTTCCCTACTCCTAGATGCTGTTGATCTCTTCCTTTAGAGGAGATTAAATAGTGCAATCACTTGTGATGCTCAATCTGCCCATCACACCCTCTCCTTCCCTAATCCCAGATGCCTTTCTTTAATTCAACATGTACTCTGTTGCCAGCATTTTTTTGTGTGTTTTGAGTGATTGCATCCCATCATGTTTACAAAATGCCAATTTGTGTCTCCTGCCTCTGGTCAGAAGAGGAGGAAGACAATTACTCTTTAGATGAAGTTAAACTTAATTGCCCAGCATGAAGTTCTACCTGGGGCACCAAGAAAATTAGATTAGATGTACAGTATTAAATGTATCTTTGACTTCAGATATTGTCAACTTACGATGGGTTTATTGGAACATAACCCCGTCATAAGTCGAGGAGCAAATGTATATATATATTATTTATTATATACCTATCTAATATACATAATTGCTGTTTCCTGCATCAGTGAGGTAGCACCAGGGAACGTGTATGTGTATGTGGGTGGGTTGGCCCATTCCTTGTCTGTTTCCTTGCGCTACCTTGCTAATGTGGGAAACGGCGATTAAGTACAATAAAGAAATAGATATATATACACACACACGAATATAGCGCATATGAACAGGCACTTTCATGGAACACATAAGGATACATTCAGCCACTTTTTTCCCTAAAACCCACTAGAGAGATAATGGGAGCATAACCATCCAAAGCTATGATTACTTCCTACCTCATCTATTCAAGTATCGTCAATGCGGACTTATGGTCCACAGACATAATGCCTGAATTAAGTAAGGATACAGAAGTATCTGGTAAATCTTTAAGGCTGGGCATGATCTGCAAGTCTCTTCCAGCAAACTCTGCAACTGTTCCAGTGTTAACCCTTATCAATATTGCCTCAACTGTTCCAATGTCACAGACCTCCTACCACAGGAAAAGTCACACATTACTATGTCACCACCTACTTGTACATACTAATTTGGATGTAATTCTTATATGCTACTCATGCTTTGGTCGGTGCTAATTCCTACTGTCATGGACCTACCTTAAATGTCTCCATGTTATAAATCATAGCATGTCCTGTGAGACAGAGGTGTCTCTGTAATTCATGCTTGGCTACATGGTCTCATAACTTGGCTTGTTGCCCACTGGGGCACAATAAATTAAATAAAGGGGCATGAATCAAGAAATATCGAAACTATTGTGATATGTCTTACAGTAGCAAATTCCTAAATGTTGAGAAATAACTGCTAGTCACATAAGTATCTGATTTAGCCTACGTTATGACCCAGGTTGTGCTGCTGGTTAAATCAAAACCCCTGATGAGAAATAGATGGATGACAGACACAGTCATCCACTAGTGTCTGCTATGCTACTTAAGTGAGACAACAAATGAGATTTCTAGCAATGAAAGTGTTTATCAACTGAATATACATCTAAACAAACACTCCAAATTTTTATCAAAGTGTCTTGAACAAATGCTGTAGTGTATCAGACATAATGTAAAGTTTCACATAATGCTAACAAAAACATTGTTCAGCAACAAAATCCTATACTGAATAGATGTATATTGCAAAGCTCTTTATGTTAAATTTCAAGATTCTTTTCCTTCTCAGCTCTTAATCTTACACGAATGACTAAAATTCTGTATATACAAAGACATGTTACATAACTGTATTATACAAATAAATATCTGTAAAGGAAAAAATTTAAAATCAGAAACCTGCTTTAAGAAGCAGCACACTCTAGTGTGAAACAATTTTCAAAGATGTACTGAAAGCTTTATAGTACAGGAAAAACAATGAAAACAAAGCAATACATAAAAGAGTGTCCATAAAATATTAACACTAAAACAAATAAATCTTTCATTATGCACAAATTCTTAAACTATGTCCCTAAAAGTCACACTAAAAGAAATAAATCTTTCATTATATACAAATTCTCAAATTATGTCCCTAGAAGTCTTCTGATTCATAGAAAAAAGTATTTCAAATCAATCTGAACTGACTCTACAGCAATTTTTTTGTGGGAACCTTTGAAAAAATATTCGCATCTCTAGAAGAACAATCATCCATTGCATATCTCATTCTCCACACAACATAAAATATCCCATTCTCCACAGAAACAACAGTAAATATCTCACATAAACATATCTGAGATTCCAAACAATATGTATTTCATACGATGCTGCTTACCTGCTTGGTCTTATAAGTACACTCCCTTAAGTCATCCATATAATCTCTGCAACGATCCCTGCCACGCCGAACACCATAAGCTTCTAAACACTCCATAGCACGCATCTCAAAGTCTGCACATCCTTTGTTAGTCTGATGGGTCATAATGCCACCAGTCACATCTGTGAGTGGTGTGCGAAAGGCTGGGGCAAAATGGGTGGTCATGACTGGAAAAAAGATTATCTTAATAAATACCAAGCAATTGGGACTGTCAATGATGATGCATCAACAAACAAAGTCTATGCTAATCAATGTACCTAGTAAGAAATCATGCAAAAAAGCATTACATTCTCAAGCTGTCCTTCACTCCAGCCCACAGTCAATCCACAGTTTCAATATGTATGATGACCACTTGTTGCAAAAAAATTCTATGAAAACTCAAGATCAAGCTAAGGCAAGAAAAGACATAAAACTATTCACAATGAACGCCAATGATTCATAGCCTCTTACAATCATATATATCAAACATATGACGAGAAAATACAAGTGCCATATCTAATTTGTTTAAATTTTCATAATGTTCATCAACAGTACAAAAGTATATCTGCTTAATCTCTAATAACATAATTGACAAGGTATGGAATTGTGGAACATTCAGTGCTAAGTTTCTGAATGAATGCCTGAAGAACTCTACCATTCTGATGGCTGTGGTGATGCTTTGATGCTAACCTAGATGATCTTTCTTCTGACCCAACTGACAAGAGAAAGTTCATCCTTCTAAAGAAAACCACCAAAGGCCTTTTCACTTACAACTCCAGATGGCCAACATACAGCCTATTGTCTACAGCATTTTTACGTTTGGAAATAAATCTATATCTGTTTTCTCATGGCATGTCAACAAGTATGCTGGTAACTGGTCCAATGGCTGTATCTAAAATAAATATGAAAAATACTACAATGGAGGATCTGCTCGACATCAACACAGCTGTGAAACTAACTGTTCAGTCTCCTGACAAAAGGTCACTCCTCACAGTCCAAAGCAATGCATCACACAAAAAGGACCATATTTACAATGGAAATCACAGCTGCTAGAGGATGTTGACATTATCAAAGGTTCTGTTGTCATCAACAAGTATTTCACCTACTTTTACACTGATTAACCTAAATCTTCCTGATTTTCACATCCCTCCCTACTATGATTCTTACTCATTAACTAAGGATACAAAACGTTCCAAAGCACACTGAGGTCTACATCACTCCAATTAAGTGCACGGAGTCCATCCATTTGCATTTTCTCCAAATTCAAAAGTCAATTCTGTGGCACCCCTCAAATAAAATGTTACAAGTTAATTCTGTGGTGCCCCTTGCGTAAAATTTTACAATAGAATTGTTTGATTGTCATAATCTACACTGCATCCATTATATATGAGGTAAATTATCAGTTTAGCTTTACATCAATATCAGCATTAGATATCAATTACTTGTTTGTAAAGGCAGTAGAGTGTTTCAAAGCTGAATAAACATGAAGAATGTGATTTGGAGCTTTATATTCTAACATATGATATGAATCAAAGCAGCAGTGAGAGATATAAAGTATAAAGATCAAGGCAAGTGTGGGGTTCATCAGACATCACACGTAAAATACTTGAAACATTTTAATATAACCTGTAAAAACCTTATCTAACTTCCCTAATAACTGATATTTATCTGAATTTTCCATATTCTCTTTACAATGTACCACAACACCCAAGAATGAGCATCTCGCAAATGTAGATGGGTACCACTAAACTATTTGCATCACAACCCAACTTCTCTAAAAGCAGCCATCCCATGCAGAATAAAATATTATGCTCTAAATCACCCTCTGAAGCTTTACATCCCAACAAAATGGCCATTGATAAGCAAAATAATTCAATATCCAAAGCTAGTTTCTAAGCATACCTCAATTAGTAATATATCATACACGTGGAAATTAACATGAACAGAAATCATGTAAGAAACTCCCAGAGTAACGTTAGCTCAGGAGCCTGGACAGATCAAGCCACAGGGATAAAGATGCTCTGTATACCTATAATCAAAGCCATCTGGAGCTGTTTACCTATTCCAGTGTTGTGGATCTGCTGTGGTCAGCAATTCTAGTTTCTAATCTTCCCTTGATGCAGCAAAGTTTCTTCTTATGCAATATAAACAGATCTTATCTGAGGTACATGAACATGATATAAAGGCATGCACAATGTGTTATCAGTGATTTACAGGCATCTTTCCTGTAAAATGAGAGATCCTTGTTATGATGCAACCCATCAGCTGATGTGCAAACAACGCAGCTTGACTACTTGCTGCTTTCTCTTCTAAAATATCAATACAGGATTCCTCATTTGGAACTGTATGATTTCTTACTCTCATTAACTTCATATGAGAAAAAACACTGTTGGGTGTGCGATAAACTTACTGAGAGATTTTAAGTTTTTTAGATGATGTTAATGATGCCTGCTCCTTGGTAGTGCTACCACCGGCCAAAGGATAGCATAATATCAACATGGGCATTATGTGTCAACATGGCTCAATCTACAATCTTATATTCTGAATTTCTCAATAGTATTTTTATGAGTAATAAAATTGTTGATTAATGAGTATTAAGCATCCATCGAAATAAACTTAGGAGTAGTAATCCTGTATATAAATGTTTTCCTTGCCATATCTTTACATACGGTGGAGTAAACTGCTTAGCTTGTGACATCAAAACCCAGCAATGGTATTCTATATAGAAAATTAGGACAAAGAAGTGTCAATTATGAATGCATACATGGATGGTTGTAGCAAATGATAATGATATATCTTTTTGTACGAATTCGCCGTTTTCCTCGTTAGCACGGAAGCGTTAGGAACAAGACGAAAGGCTTCATTTTTCCCAGATACATTCTCTAGTGGTTATATATTACCATATTTCTCACCAGAAGTTAGATAGTTTTAAGGTGTGTTAGTCGCCAAGTCAAACTTCACAAACCAGTCTTTGTCACAAAATTTTCTATGATTTCCCCTGATTCCATTGAGGGCATGCCGCCCATAGTCCATATTCTGATGATGGTGGTGTGTTTGTGGACAAAGCTGGAGGTCTGCTGAAGGTCTTCAGATTAACTTAGTGAAGATAAGGGTATATGAAGAGCTGGTGGAAAGGATAGGATTGTAAACATTATGATCCAAGCTAGGTTCCATTCTGACCTCAGTTCGAACTTGATTCAAACCTTGAACATAGTCTTGTTGCAAAATGATATTAGGTTGTGAATGTAATAATTGCCTTGGCAGTTGGTAAGTCCAAAGCACAACTAACTAACCAACTTATCGAAATAAGCTAAAGAAAATTATACTGAAAAACGTAGTACAATTGCTTGGCTCTTTGAATACGTAGACTCTTTTAGGGATAATTGCATTTCAACTTACTTTTTTCCTCAACAAGTTCATCAGAGTGACTTAAGTATGCATAAAGAATCAGTAAAGCAATTTTGTGAAAATGATTTTGTAAAAACTTTTTTAGGTTTAAAGAATATATACATTGGGCCAGGACACTCCTGGTGACTCTGAATTATATATATATATATATATATATATATATATATATATATATATATATATATATATATATATATATATATATATATATATATATATTGTTGCTGTCTCCCGCGTTTGCGAGGTAGCGCAAGGAAACAGACGAAAGAAATGGCCCAACCCACCCCCATACACATGTATATACATACGTCCACACACGCAAATATACATACCTACACAGCTTTCCATGGTTTACCCCAGACGCTTCACATGCCCTGATTCAATCCACTGACAGCACGTCAACCTCGGTATACCACATCGATCCAATTCACTCTATTCCTTGCCCTCCTTTCACCCTCCTGCATGTTCAGGCCCCGATCACACAAAATCTTTTTCACTCCATCTTTCCACTTCCAATTTGGTCTCCCACTTCTCCTCGTTCCCTCCACCTCCGACATATATATCCTCTTGGTCAATCTTTCCTGACTCATTCTCTCCATGTGACCAAACCATTTCAAAACACCCTCTTCTGCTCTCTCAACCACACTCTTTTTATTACCACACATCTCTCTTACCCTATTATTACTTACTCGATCAAACCACCTCACACCACATATTGTCCTCAGACATCTCATTTCCAGCACATCCACCCTCCTCCGCACAACTCTATATATAGCCCACGCCTCGCAACCATACAACATTTTTGGAACCACTATTCCTTCAAACATACCCATTTTTGCTTTCCGAGATAATGTTCTCGACTTCCACACATTCTTCAACGCTCCCAGAACTTTCGCCCCCTCCCCACCCTATGATTCACTTCCGCTTCCATGGTTCTATCCGCTGCCAAATCCACTCCCAGATATCTAAAAACTTCACTTCCTCCAGTTTCTCTCCATTCATACTTACCTCCCAATTTACTTGTCCCTCAACCCTACTGTACCTAATAACCTTGCTCTTATTCACATTTACTCTCAGCTTTCTTCTTTAACACACTTTATCAAATTCAGTCACCAGCTTCTGCAGTTTCTCGCACGAATCAGCCACCAGCGCTGTATCATCAGCGAACAACAACTGACTCACTTCCCAAGCTCTCTCATCCACAACAGACTGCATACTTGCCCCTCTTTCCAAAACTCTTGCATTCACGTCTCTAACAACCCCATCCATAAACAAATTAAACAACCGTGGAGACATCACACACCCCTGCCGCAAACTAACATTCACTGAGAACCAATCACTTTCCTCTCTTCCTACACGTACACATGCCTTACATCCTCGATGATAACTTTTCACTGCTTCTAACACCTTGCCCCCTACACCATATATTCTTAATACCTTCCACAGAGGGTTACTGAGGGTTGGTGAGGGAACTGGGGTTGGTGAGGAACTAGGGTTACTGCTGGTGGTGTGGCTGATATACCATGCTCCTCTCTGCTGGTGGTGTGGCTCATCTGTCCTCTGATCTTCTGCCGTGTCCTCCGTTGTTTGCCTCCTGAGTGTCATATATATTCATATATATCTAACCTTGACCCACACAACTGTGACACGTTGGTCTTTTCATCTCAGTGGTGGTCTCCGGGCCAGTCATTCTCCCTTCCCAAGTTCGTTGTGTCACTCTGGTCTCTCACAAGAGCAACGTCTCGAGCTGGTCTCTCTGCACCAGACCAGTGTGCCACAACAGTATCGTGCAGCTCACTACCGGCCGGCACCAAGCACTCTCCTCCCACTGGGCTGTCTTGTCTCTTGTGCTGGACCACGTCTCGTACTTCCTGCAGGTGTTGTGGTGCAGAGTCTTTCCTCCTAGACACTATACCATAGTCTTATTGCCTACCGGACACTGTATAGTGGTCTTGCCTCTTAGAGACACTGCACCATGACGGTCTTGCATCTCAGACACTATCATATTGGTCTTCCCTTCCAGACACTGTACCATATTGGTCTTCCCTCCTAGACACTGTACCATATTGGTCTTCCCTCCCAGACACTGCACCATATTGGTCTTCCTTCCCAGACACTGTACCATATTGGTCTTCCTTCCCAGACACTGTACCATATTGGTCTTCCCTCCCAGACACTGTACCATATTGGTCTTCCCTCCCAGACACTGTACCATATTGGTCTTCCCTCCCAGACACTGTAACATACTGGTCTTCCCTCCCAGGTGTACCAGGACCCACCACAATCCCCTGTAGGTGCGGCCACTTCCTAATAAACAATTTACCGTAAATGATCCCGTCTGTCTGGGTGGACACGGCAAGTTCCGGGAGACAAGTAACTAATTTGTTTTGGGTGGATGTGCTCAGCCAGAGAGGGCAGACATCCGGCTACAGATGCCCGGCTCCCGGACACAGTTATGTGGGAAATATGTGAAAATATTGCTCTTAGTTTGAGAGGAAATCTGGTACTTCTCTAAATGTCAGTATGGATTGGAGGAGGGCAGAGAGGGTAATTATGAAGTATTATGATAGGGATAGGGGCGTGGGTAAGAACCAAAGACACAATTAGTAATTATTAGCATCCAGGAGCAACATACGTACCGGCCGGGACTAATGATTACCTTGGGCGAACCTGCCATGACGAGTTCACGTTAAACTGTCTGCTGCACTGCCCAGCTGTCAGGCTGTCTGCTGCACTGCCCAGCTGTCAGGCTGTCTGCTGCACTGCCCAGCTGTCAGGCTGTCTGACTGACTCCGTCTCCTGGCCTGGCTGTCATTGCTGTCTGTTTACTTTCTTATGTAAATGACTTCTTGTCTGTCTGTCTTTGTGTCCGGATTGTTCACTGCCTATCCATGTCTGTTGAGTCTGCCTCGATAGAAGCATTAAGAACGAATTGGATAACCTTCCTGCATCAGCAGGTCATTGGTCACATTAGGGTCACAAGGGCAGATCCTTAGCATCATTACTGGAGCTCATTTTAACTTGTAACTTATGAGGTGAACGATGATCATATCAAGACTGCCACAGATATGGACAGACTCCAGCACTACACTGAAGCCTGGCCGGTGAAGGTCACTCCAAACAAATTTAGAATAATGAAGATGAGACACTGTCGGACGAGGACAGACTTTTTGTTTACCAAACGGGAGTATGTTACACGAACCTTCCTGAGAAAGGAACCAAGGGTTGAGATAATGTCCACTCTGCCAACAAAGGATTCTATTAGAAGGATACTGTTGGAGGTAAATAATATATTGTTTATTGTGAAAAATAGCCTTCAAGTACAGGAACACTAAATGTTCAGAAAAACATGTTCAGCTTATGTTTGGCCAGAATTAGAATATGTGTCATCGGCTGTTGGCTACACCCTCCTATGTCGATGTATACTACTGTACCGGTAACACTGTTCGCTCTAAACTGCCCGGAGATGTGTACCCTTCAACCAGGTTATTATTGAAATACTTTGTCTGTGTGTATCTAGATAAAAAGTATCAAAAGCTAACTGAAGGATCGTTGGTGAAGAGAGTTGATAGATGCCTAACAAACAACGTATTAGAAGTGAGGAAAACTAAACAGCAAGTAGGAGGTTGTATGTGTAGAGCCTTTAACACTGACACAAGAGAGATAGAGAAGAGGAGGCATTACTGCAACGTCCAGGTTCATCTTGGGTTCTGATAATTCGGAGGTTGATGAAGTGCTTGAGTCGGGAAAACCGTTCAGCCAGTGGAAGCAACAAGAAGCTAAACCTAAGAAGAATCGGGAAGGATTGATGATAAACGAATAGATAGAGAGAGAAAAGGTTTACTGACCAGGCAGCCATTCGGCTAAAAATACACAGTTGAGGAATAAGGTAATTGAGGATCATGACAGTAACTAGCTAACAATCACTAGATCGAGATGAAGGCAAGGCTGGCTACATCTACCCTTAGGATGAGTACATGACTGAAGTGTGTCTACACAGTAAACGAAGGTCTAGAGTTAATGTTATGGTTTATACATTAGTGATTCGTTGAGCATTACGTGATGTAAAGTTACATATTGGTTGAATTGCAGTAGTATTGTGTTGACATACATACATAATGGAGAACACTGAGTATTGTAAAGTTACATACCTGTTGGAGTGCAGTGATGTGTTGACATATATTATGCATTTAATGATGAGCATTATTAAGTGTGGAATATGTTCACGTTGGTTGCCTCACAGCAATATGGTAGGTGACATTTACTGGATTAACTGTGCATTTGTTCATGGATTGTTTATAACCTTCACAGTAGGAGGTGTAGGACAGTTGTTGTCCCTGTACATCACTGGTTGGTACAGGAGGCTGTGGTGACGCACGTCGGTCAGGCGATCGCCCCTCTGACCCTCGAGGAAATTGTTAGTCGCTGTGGTCGGCTGGGTCACAACTCCAACACTCGAAGTGGCGAGTAACGTGTCAGTTGTTTACACTGAGGCAATCGAAACCCCGACATAACTCTCTCGCGAGGATCATATTGAGTTAGTGGTTCACTGGTGTCTAATACGTACATCTTCCTAACAATCAAATTCATTAGAGGTAAACACTCTTGTGTGAAGATGGTAGCTCTAATCAAGCATAATCCAAGTATCAAGCAAGGGGAGCGAGAGAGAGAGAGAGAGAGAGAGAGAGAGAGAGAGAGAGAGAGAGAGAGAGAGAGAGAGAGAGAGAGAGAGAGAGAGAGAGAGAGAGAGAGAGAGAGAGAGAGAGACGTCCTACCTCATCGAGAAAAGTAAACCAGAGGAACAAGCAAACACCTCAGGAGGTGAAGCCAGTGACCACTGGAAGTCAAGAGTATATCTCATATGAAAGGTTAGAGATGAGTGTCACAGGCGTGACAGTTATCCCTGTAACCACAAGCAGGAGATTACAGTTGGTTATAACACACACACACACACACACACACACACACACACACACACACACACACATACCGAGCCTCAACGGTCGTGTCAGCTGTACGGGAAAACCAGCTTGTGCCGCCCTTGTTCTCCTGCCCAACCCAGCTTGCCTCACCGCAGCCCGCGCCTCCCGCTCTCGTCGTGCTTTTGTACAACAAAAACCATTACCTTTTGGCTGCCATACACCAGATGCCTGGGTCTCTGTGGCCACAGATTACCGCTCGAGACCACACGTCTCCATAATTTGGTCTCCGCTCCCCCTGCTCCACACCTCCTACCCTGCACCCACGTACGCTACCAGCACCACCATGACTCCAAATCATGTCAGGTTTTCTCTCTATTGTAATGTTAAGTGTAGCGACCACGTGAATACACGACCTGAGGTCTTATAACAGGATACTTGACCTACAGACACACCTTCAAATGTTCATTGTGTATTTTGAAAACTCAAAGTTATAGATGAAGTTTATTACTGGAGGTGTAATTTGAGATACACTAAGAACTAACGATTTGCTTCACCTTGGACTGCCTCCATCAGGACAATCGTGAGAGTTCTTAACGTCGAGATAGGAAAATATGAATTAACACTGGAACCAAATGTGATGGTCAAAGGCCAAGTGATGGGTTTGAAACAACTTTGAAAGTCTTTTCAGTCTATGTGCAACAGAGCAGGGAAGTCAGAACACAAAGTAGAGAAAGAGTTCAAGAGTAGTAATATAAAGAAATTTATTTAGACACCTAACCTGCAGGAGAACATTATTGTGAAACAGGAAATACATCTGTCCTCCGTGCACGGCAGCACCCTCCACACACGAACACCGCCACCACCACTGTATTGTCTCTCAACCCCGTGACCGTGACTGTACGACCCCGTGACCGTGACTGTACGATCCCGTGACCGAGACTGTACGACCCCGTGACCGTGACTGTACGACCCCGTGACCGAGACTGTACGACCCCGTGACCGAGACTGTACGACCCCGTGACCGAGACTGTACGATCCCGTGACCGTGACTGTACGACCCCGTGACCGAGACTGTACGATCCCGTGACCGTGACTGTACGACTACTGTCCACTTATTCTGCAACCCTTGAGCACAACAGTATGATCCAGGAGCATAATGGCTTAGCTTTTCACCTGACCCGGAAGGGTTAGGTCAAAGGCCAGTCTGTCATATTCAAGTGTCGTACCGTCGTGTTCAAGTGTCGTACCGTCGTGTTTAAGGGTCGCACCAGTATGCTCATGTTGTATGATTAAGAATTGATTTTACTGACTGTTGTGTGTGTGTGTGTGTGTGTGTGTGTGTGTGTGTGTGTGTACATGAAGATGATGATTGTTGCGTGTACATAAAATGTCATTTTTTCTATAGTGACTGACGTGGTCGGAACAAATATGAGTGACGTGGTATGGATAAACATGCCCCGATCAAGGCCATCTCGAGTGAAAGAAAATTGTTTGAGAGACAGAAAGTAGAAGTTAGTGAGATGTTCAGCAGGTGTCTGAGGCTTTACCCGAGTCTGAAAGAAAGAGAGACTATGTGAAGAAGGAAAGACAATAGAAGTGAGAGAACTCCATAGCTAATTGCTCGAGGAAAGAAGGAATTTTCCAGACACTAAGATACTCTGCTCTCTCCATGTACAAAGACGTAACACTGGAGGTCCACCGACGGGCAATAACAGTACTAGAGTATAAGAAAGTTGTGTTACAGTCAAGTAACAGGCCATGAATTTGGCAACTTTCGAAAAAAGAAGAGTGAGAGATGATTTGCTCATAACGCCTAGGATTCTCAACCAGCATGATGTTGACTGTAAAAACTTCTTCGAAAGATGGAACGGTTCGGTAGCCAGGAAGCATCACGAGAAGCTGAGAAAGAAACGTGTTGTAAAGATGAAAAGAAATGATGTTGTCCCATCATTGTATTAAGGGGGGGGGGGTACAGGTGATGAAGCTGTAGGTACTGACTTTGTACAGACGCGTCTGAAGGACTGGCTGACGGTCACCAAGTTCAAGAGATACACCCCCTCCCCCTCCCCCCTCCTCCCCTCCCCTCCCTGTACCGTGCGAATAGCTACATGCGCTTTTGCCTGACACCACAGCTGGCCACACCCAGGCCCTGACACCACAGCTGGCCTCACCCCTGCTTGTGACACCACAGCTGGCCTCACCCCTGCCTGTGACACCACAGCTGGCCTCACCCCTGCCTGTGACACCACAGCTGGCCTCACCCCTGCTCGTGAAGGGCCACCTTCCCTCCTTGCGTCATCTCTTCACCAAGATTGGTGACAACTGATGATGTTGTGTGGAGCATGACTGTAGCTTGACTCTCCCCGAGGTGCAAGGCCTTCCCACACTCACACCACACCCCCGCCTCTCCCCACTGTCCCGCGTGCCACGCCACTTCACCCCACTTTCTACCTCCTTCTCCCACCAGGTCGCCTCCCCTACCAGCCCTCCTACCCCTACGAGGTTGCTTACCCACCCCCCAAACTTCTTTCCCCACCAGGCACCCTTTTCCGACCAGGCCACCCTCCCCCACCGAGCTTCCTCTGTCCCCACACCCCCACCACCACCTTAGAGAGCTAAGAGAGATGAGAGGAAGGATTGGGTGAGGGAAGGGGTTGGGTGAGGGAAGGGGTTGGGTGAGGGAAGGGGTTTGGTGAGGGAAGGGGTTTGGTGAGGGAAGGGAGGTAGAGCAGACATGGTGTACCTCCCCGCCTGGTCCTTCCCCAGCCAGATCATCACGCACCTCCCCACGATGCGCTTCCTCCCCACCTCAGGCCCCCCCCCCCTCCCTCCCTCCACTAGGCCCCCTTCCTTTCCCAGACTACATCTTTCCTCAGGGCCACCTCCCCCTATAGGCCACCTACCCCACTAGGTCACCTCCCCCTCCTCAGCCGAGGTCAGCGGCTGCCCGGGGCCGGGTCGTGTGGCTCAGTATGGCCGCCACAGTTCCCACAGGGTCACCTGCCTGCCCCTCACCCCTCACCATCCGCCGTGTGGCCTGGCCACCTAAACTTTCAGGTGGTCAGGTGATCCTACATCTGTAATTTTTCAGGTGGCCAAGTGATCTTCCCATATGTCAGGTGGTCCCCTAGTTGGCCAGATAATCCTTCCAGACGACCAGGTGATGCACTAGGTGGCCAGGTGGCCAAGTGATCCATCAGATGGCTATGTGATCCTCCAGATGGCCAGGGGAACATCCAGGTGTTCAGATGATCCAGCAGATGTCTAGGGGATACTTTTAGGTGGCTAATTGATTTACCAGATTGCCAGGCGATTTTCAAGATAGTTGAGTGATCCCAGTGGTTACCAAGTGATCCATTAGGTGGCCAGGTGATCCACTTGGTGATCAGGTGGTCTTCCAGGTGGTTAGATGATCTCACTAGTGGTCAGGTGATCCACTAGGTGGTTTGGTGATCTTGCAGGTGTTCAGACGATCCACTCGGTGGTCAGATGTTCCTTTAGATAGCCGGATGATCCTCTGGCTAATCATCCAGGTGGTCAGGTGATCTCACAGGTGGCCAGGTAATCTCACAGGTGCCAGGTGATCCTCCAGATGGCCAAATGGTACCCTAGATAGCTGAGTGCCCCTTCAGGTGGTCCACCTAGTGACCAGATGTTTCTTCTGGTAACTAGGCGGCCCTCTAGGTACACAGTAGTTCTCTGTACTTGCAGGAGGTCCTTGAGGCATGTGGGTGACCCTTCAGGAGGTCAGGATATCCTTGAAACGTAGGTGAGCCTTCCAAGTATAGGAGGTCCTTGAGACGTGGGTGACCCTTTAGGAGGCTAGGAGGTGCTTCTTACTTGTTCGTCATACTAAGAGGTAACCCAGTAAGCAGTCTTGACTGTACTAAAGTAACTGATGAAGAATATCAATCAGAACACACCAGTGTCGCCTCATCAACTCCGAAAGAAGAAAAAAGGAAGAAAAGAGCACAGGAGTATATCATGTTGTTCCATTCACTTAAGAAACATCGAGTCCACCATGGCTGGGATGGTGAGAACATGACGAGTTTCAATGATGAAAATATGAATACATAAAAGAATTCAGCCATTACTGATTCCTGCAACACAATCTTTGTTTACATCATCAGTGTCTGAACGGTTCATGAGCCTTGTAATGCTTCTTAATGTACTATGTAGTTCCTCTCAGTACATTCCCCAAGGTCTTTCAATCTTTGAACTGTATAGCAACTCATGGTAGAGCTGGGTAACTACAGCTGAGCGTGCGAGGTAACTCCTACGTTACCCTCCAGTACACAAGTGGACGAGTAACTACCCACCAGGAACAAGACGTCGCCCACCGTAAACATGAATATTTTTCCATCTCTTCAGCCGTCTCAGCTCTCAGCATGATAGCTGCGGCCTCCACCTGAAGCAGTTAAGAAATGTTCACACCTATAAAGCGGACAGAAAAACTTACCAATTACTCTGGTTTGCCTCGCTGGCGGAGTGCCGGAAGCAGCAACACCCGGTACTTGTGAGCCGCCAGTGAACATACTCCCACCCATCTTACCCTCCCAGTGCCGACACTCCCGCTGGTCCTTTTTTTTTTTCAGGGTGCTGCCCTTGGTCCCGGACGGTGTTACCCACGGCCACCATCTGTGGTCCTGGCCACCAGCTGTATCAACAACGTTTCCAGACACTAGCGCTAGAGCAGGACACTGGTATTTTGATCTTGGGTGTCGGAGACAAGCTGTGGTCCCTGACACTGACACTGGTCTTAAGTACCGCCACCGCTCTTTCTTTGGAAGGGCAAAGCTGTTTTGAAACTCACACACACACATTATATCTATATATATATATATATATATATATATATATATATATATATATATATATATATATATATATATATATATATATATATATATATATATATATATATATTATCCCTGGGGATAGGGGATTAAGAATACTTCCCACGTATTCCCTGCGTGTCGTAGAAGGCGACTGAAAGGGGAGGGAGAGGGGGGCTGGAAATCCTCCCCTCTCGTTTTTTTTTTTTAATTTTCCAAAAGAAGGAACAGAGGGGGCCAGGTGAGGATATTCCACAAAGGCCCAGTCCTCTGTTCCTAACGCTACCTCGCTAACGCGGGAAATGGCGAATAGTTTAAAAAAGAAAAAAAAAAATATATATATATATATATATATATATACATATCTATATATATACACGAACAAAGTGCATACGAACGCTCACCTTCATAGAACATACAAACATCCAATAGCCAGGATCGAGCCCGGGACTCCTGTGCAACAGGCGGTAGCGCTACCACGAGGCTATGATCGCCCCTAATAGGGAAATGACTATTCGAATACTATGTACCCGAACACCCTTCGTCTCATGTTGATGAGCAACGGGGTCTCCAACGGTCATTTCCCAGTAGATAGCATTTTATCCAACCTAACTGTACAACACGGAGGTATATGAGTACGACCAAAGTGCATATGAACGCGCACTTTCATAGAACATACAGACCTCCAATGAGTCCACGAGGAAAATGAAACAACGATGTTTCATTTTCCCCGTGTGGACTCATAGGAATATACCTGATCACGCGCAAAATTATGATCATTTCCAATATATATATATATATATATATATATATATATATATATATATATATATATATATATATATATATATATATATATATATATATATATATATATATATATATATAAGCTTTAAACAATCTCGGAATGTAGGTGAAAACTGTGGGTCCACATCAGGAGCGTTCATGATGGTCATGATCCTGCACAGGGGGTGAGCAGTATGGTTGACACCCCCCCCCCCCCCCCAAGGTTCATCACCACAGTGAGTGAAGATGGCGCCTCCCTCACTCACCGAGCACATCCCACCCTCGGCACGTGCACATTTCCCTCAGTTGGTTACATCAGCACGACTACCCTGGACTACCCGCGACATAACGAACAAGAAAGTGTACAAAGAAAATTAGGTTTGGAGGACCAAGTAAGGTCAAGAGAGACATAGATTAACGTTTAGTAGATCTTGAAGTAAGATATGAAGGGGGTGGTCAACTTAAGACCTCCCCGCCATGTGCACCTTTAACCCTTAGCGGGAAATAAGTTAGGCTGGAGAATGAAGGTTACCGAGAGAATATGTGGCAGGAGCGAGGACACATGGGGAGAGCAGTGGCTTGTTGTCAATGTTGCCTCCACTCTGGGTGACCGAGGTCAGCCCGGGCTGCTGCCGGCCGCATACACCCGACATGAATGGTATTGGCTAATGGGGCTTTTCTACTTTTACTTACCTGTTCTGCTCTCACAGCGGGACTGGTAAGCACGTCCGAGCGCTTGGGTGCGTGATGGCGCCTGAAATCTGTACTGGTGGTGGAGGAAAGGGTAGGTGATCCTGGTGACCACTCCCACCTCACTAGGTGCGCTACGAACGAGGGAAGGTGAGGATAACACTTAAAGGTTCATATGTGAAATGGCCGTATCTGCCGCGTGGCAGCGACATTGTCGAATTAATTCTGCTTTTTGCACTCATTTTGTCAAGTAAACATACTGGTTGAATGATGCTTTCCTTATCTACTGGTGCTTCAGCCCGAGGTGAAGACCGTCCACATGTGCACATTGTTGGCGATCCAGCACTGGTACCAGCACCTTCCTGACCTGCGAGGTTCTTACAACATATGAGAATGTGTCTGATGGTTACTGTCTCTCTACCGGGTCTGTCTAATTGTTAAAGTGTGTGTGTCTTTTTCCACCAGACATTTTACTTTTGTATGTATTTCATTGGCTCTGCTTATGTGAATCTGTGTCTGTTGCCTTACACACACACACACACACACACACACGGACCAGGAACTGGCAGCAGCAGCAGCACAAGTATCGTCTGGGGACTTATCCTCAGGAGGGGACATAAATCGCTCTGCAGAAACTGACCACCTAAGCCTTGAATCCTTTACTGGCTTGGGTTCAGCTGGTGGAGGTGAGCTGTGAGTGTGTCTGGAGGCGGTGGGTGGCTGTGGTAGTGGTGAGTGTGTCTGGTGGTAGTGAGTGTGTCTGGTGGTAGTGAGCGTGTCTGGTGGTAGTGAGTTTGTCTGGTGGTAGTGAGTGTGTCTGGTGGTAGTAAGTGTGTCTGGTGGTAGTGAGTGTGTCTGGTGGTTGGTTGGTTATCTGAGCATTAGAATTATCAATTACCAGGGAATCAAATCTGTCAAGGACAAGTCTTAAATATCAGCCAAAATGTCTTGAAGACGAAGCTTCTTCAGGTGTTCAAGATGATTGTGAGGCCATACACGCTCTCACTGCACGTGAGGTCCAGCCATACACGCTCTCACTGCACGTGAGGTCCAGCCACATAAGGCTCATCCCTAAGTCTCGTTTCATGATACTGATGACGACATTTACCATGTTTGGTTATTGAAATGAACATGAGAATTGACTTTCATATATCATATTCTTGACAACTCATTTGATAAGCTTTGTCTTATCTGAGATATAAAGTTTATATTAAGTAAGGCTGATTGTCACTTAGAATAACGTTGATATGAAATTCTTCTGACATTTAACACTAAATGGTTTCAGAAATGTGTTATGATGAAACAAGTATCTTGTTTTTTCGCAGGTTTTAGATTAGCGCAGGTTGATATGATCTTAGTTTCGCTTTACAATACTTGTATGAGACTGAGAACTTGTACACCAGTTGCATATAACGTTCTACCTTCACGTTACTCCTGACTCATGATCCTCTTGTTTCCCTGGTACTCAGGATGGCCACCACCTCCAGCTAGAGAAACCATAAGCCAAGGAATGTTGAAAGTATGTAAATAAACGAATACATAAACAACGGGTTATCGAATTTAGGCAGCCATTCAGCTGAAAATACAGAGTAGAGATAACACAGATATTACAGAACTGTGAAGTTATAACTCTAACTAGTTGACGGCGAAAATTGCACTGGTAATCTGAAGGAAGGAATAGGATTCTAAGTACTGGGGAAAGTGAGAGTTCGGGAGAATTGTTAAGACTTTGGAGACAGCAAAAGTGAGCGCACTGGGGTGATGACTGGAGGGATTAAAGTAGTCTCTTTTCTTTGGAAGGAGCTGCACCAACCGAGGTTTCCAAGAGAAAGGAAAATCTAAATATTTGGATGGCGGTGAAACAGGTGAGCAGCAACTGGAGCCAGCTTTGAGGTACACTTATATAGGACTGGAGGAGGAATGCCATCTGGGCCATACACCTTGACCACCTGGAACTGGAAGAGGACTTAGCAGACCTTACGTGAGGAAAGAATGGCAGATGTTATAGGAGGTTCAGCGGGAGAAGACGAGGGCACAGGATTTGAAGCAGAATTATCCAGACTAAGATGAGAAGAAAATAAAGTAACACAAGGAGCGGTTTATCACTTGGAGACTGACTTGCGGATTGAGCGGACCCGGAGAGAAGAGGAAATGTTGAATTTCACAAGTTACTAGAGATGCTTCTGGGTGAGGACCGGAGAGATTCTCACTAGAGGAAGTCAAAGCAACCCTCTATGAAGGTGTGATTGACCTTATGAGGAAAAGCTCAGCAATGACACCTAACAGATAGCAAAGCGGAGTTTGATGCAGGGGAACCGAGGAGTTCCATGGCCAGGCCTACTGTCCCAGGCGAGACTGACATCAGAGCAGGAGTGGATGGGATGCAAGACCCACAAGATAACTTCTGCTATACGTTCAGCACAACGTGAGGCATCCCGGCCAGGGAGGTGGTACCCTCACTTCCCAGGAGGAGGCAATAAGGAAGCTTCGTAGGGATGACTACTGAACTCTTCCCGGGTCCCATCACTGGTGTTATCAAGGTTCAACTTCCAGTAATGTGTTGTACTGATCTTCCACCCCCCACCCCCACCCTCCTGCTGCCGCTGCTGTGGAGGGTCAGACTTGTGAAGCTGGAGCTGTGGGAAGGTCAGACCTGTGAAGCTGGAGCTGTGGGAAGGTCAGACCTGTGAAGCTGGAGCTGTGGGAAGGTCAGACCTGTGAAGCTGGAGCTGTGGGAAGGTCAGACCTGTGAAGCTGGAGCTGTGGGAAGGTCAGACTTGTCTATTATTCTGGGAAGTAACGATATCAATTCGTCTTGAGTTAAAATCATTTATGATTTATGCCGAGGAGTAAGTGTGTTCGACGTTGGTGTAAATATGTTCGAGGTGGTGTGAGTGTGTCCAGTGGTGTTGTTAGACTGTGCAGGTCTGGTGTGAGTGTGTCCAGTGATGGTGAGAGTGTGTCCAGTAGCGGTGTGAGTGCGTGTGGCGGGGGTGGGGGCAAGGCTAATGGTACCCTCCTTACTGTAACATCCACCACAAGTTATCATCACCTTAGGGCTGTTCAGAATACCAGGATGTGCGTGAGAGGCTCAAGAAGCAAAGCAACAAAAACAAGGCACTGTGTCCGGGCGGAGGTGCCAAGGTTTCTGGTAAATTTCTGGTCAGGATTTTGTCAGCCTCTCGTGGCACTCCTCATGTACTCAGTCCTCAGATGAGGGGATGACGCCACTGGCCTTGTTACGTTACCTAATGTGACAGTTTGTTTAGGATTTCAAAATGTTGCACATGTTTAAAGAAGTCAGTGATGTGTAGGAACGATGTCAATCTTGGCATCACTGCGTCCGGGTTACGAGGTGAGGTCGCCGAGGAAGCAGACGACCTTGGCAACTCTCGTACAGCGACCACTGCCCATACTCGCACACCTGCCAGACGCACGACACAATACTGCCAATTCTTCATAATCTGATGATAATCGATGACCACACATTTCGCATGTCGTATTCCGCCTTAGTTTGTACTGACAGCGTACAAATGAAAGTATTAAAGTAACGACTGGGAATACTCGAGAGAACACAATGAACGAGGAAGAGTGTTACAAGCTGGAGAATGATGGTCCGACCCGGGTCTGAATTAGTTGGTGTCATCGTCTGCTGGGGCGGGTGTGTGCTGCCGCAGCTCCCCGCCTCCCCTGGTTAACACAACCCACCCACCCTCTAAGTGAACCTAGCGTACTGTGCCAGTTAGTGTGCCACACACTCACGTGATCCACTAGGCCCCGCACAACATCATCAAGAGTTAACAAGAACCACAGAACTCTGGACTCCTCTCACTACTACTTGTAAGTTACTTATCTTCATGTTTACTATCAACAACTGTGGTTTAATGTCGTTCTTATGGTCAGATGGTGTGGTCTTGTGGTCAGGTGGTATGGCCAGGTGATGTGGTCAGGTGATATGGCCAGGTGATGTGGTAGGTAGTATAGCCAGATGATGTGGTAGGTGGTATAGCCAGGTGATGTGGTTCGGTGGTATGGCCAGGTGATGTGGTAGGTGGTATAGCCAGATGATGTGGTAGGTGGTATAGCCAGGTGATGTGGTCAGGTGATATGGCCAGGTGATATGGTAGGTGGTACAGCCAGATGATGTGGTTCGGTGGTATGGCCAGGTGATGTGGTCAGGTGATATGGCCAGGTGATGTGGTAGGTGGTATAGCCAGGTGATGTGGTTCGGTGGTATGGCCAGGTGATGTGGTAGGTGGTATAGCCAGGTGATGTGGTTCGGTGGTATGGCCAGGTGATGTGGTTCGGTGGTATGGCCAGGTGATGTGGTAGGTGGTATAGTCAGGTGATGTGGTTCGGTGGTATGGCCAGGTGATGCGGTTAGGTGATATGGCTAGGTGATGTGGTCAGATGGTATGGCCAGGTGATGTGGTCAGGTGGTATGGCTAGGTGATGTGGTCAGTTGGTATGGCCAGGTGATGTGGTCAGGTGGTATGGCCAGGTGATGCGGTTAGTTGGTATGGCCAGGTGATGTGGTCAGGTGGTATGGCTAGGTGATGCGGTTAGTTGGTATGGCCAGGTGATGTGGTCAGGTGGTATGGCCAGGTGATGTGGTCAGGTGGTATGGCCAGGTGATGTGGTTAGTTGGTATGGCCAGGTGATGTGGTCAGGTGGTATGGCCAGGAGATGCGGTTAGTTGGTATGGCCGGGTGATGTGGTCAGGTGGTATGGCCAGGAGATGCGGTTAGTTGGTATGGCCAGGTGATGTGGTCAGGTGGTATGGCCAGGAGATGCGGTTAGTTGGTATGGCCGGGTGATGTGGTTAAGTGGTATGGCCAGGTGGTGTGGTCTCAGAAAAAGTCTCAGGCACGTTGGTAAAATGGTGAATATAAGTACCAATACAAGAACAACAGTGAACGGTCTGTGTATTGTGTCAAACTAAGAGATGGGATTAAACACACAACACACACACACACACACACACACACACACACACACACACATGAGTGTTAGATTCCTTGCTCATACAGGAGAGATAGTAATTACACAGACACTAATCATTAACTTTGTTAATTTGTTCAACACTTTACCATACACAGAGGACGTGTCTGTGTTGTATGTGTTCACACATCCTGACGTGAACCAGTTCATCCAACTCCCTGTGGCCGCCACCCACACTCTCTTACCTCATCAAGAGCTGACTACCATCATAAAGATCACGTCATCAAATTCTGTATCTATCCATCTATCTATCTATGGAACATCTACTCATCTCTGAATCTATCAGTGAATCAGCCAATACCTATATGTATATCTATCTGATTATCTATGTATCTGTCTGTCTATCACTAACGACGTATCCTGTCATCACAATATGCACCACGTTCATACGGCTCGGATTCCCCTGGTTGTAATAACGTTATTTTTGTGGCAATTATCACGAAGTGACCTGGATTTGTTTGTGAGACTATTGCATTCTAGGGTTGTGAAGATAGTTATCTATTGTTGTGAGTATCATAGTGTTTTGGTTCTTGTGGTAGTGATCTAGGGTTGTAAGTAATGTCATCGTACTGTGTGAATAGTGGCTTGTGGTTGTTTGTGGTGGTCTGTGGTTGTGTAAGCAGTGTGGTCTTTGTTGTGTGAGTAATAATCCAACATTGTGTCAGGAGATGTGCGTTGTGTTCTGGTGTAGTTCACCGCAGTATAGTGTTGTGGGTCAGCGTTCTCAGGTGTTGGGATCTTGTTCTGATGGTAACTGACATGACACAGTCTGACACACGCTGTGATCATGGCTATGTCGGATGAAGGAAAAGAAAATTACAAGGAAAAATGATAGATAAATTAAAGTTCCTCGTGTGTTTGTAAACATGAGAAGAAGGTACCGTAATCTTCAGTCCTCGTGTGGCGGCTGATCATCACACAAGCTGTGGGAAGCAGTAGCCAGACGGGTACTACAGATTTTAGAATATTTGTTTGATGTTTTGGATGATATTCATTTACCTGTTTCAAAGTCTGTTTTCATTGAACTGATAAAATTGTGTATAAAAGACTGTGTTCCTTAGTGTTAGAGAGACATATAGGTAGTTCACGAGAGCAGTGCCCGGGGTAGATACCTATATAACAGGCAGAGGGAAGTAACTTGGTAGAAGACACAGGGGTGTTGAAGGTGATTGATAGCTGGAGAGTTGAGAAGCCAGGTGTTCTATTCCATTTTGGCTGAGTGAAAGATGCAACGCGAGAGATCATCAGTAGATCCTGCAACGTGAGGGATCATCAGTAGATCCTGCAACGTAAGGGATCATCAGTAGATCCTTCAACGTGAGAGATCATCAGTAGATCCTGCAACGTGAGAGATCATCAGTAGATCCTGCAACGTGAGGGATCATCAGTAGATCCTGCAACGTGAGAGATCATCAGTAGATCCTGCAACGTGAGGGATCATCAGTAGATCCTTCAACGTGAGAGATCACCAGTAGATCCTGCAACGTAAGGGATCATCAGTAGATCCTTCAACGTGAGAGATCATCAGTAGATCCTGCAACGTGAGGGATCATCAGTAGATCCTGCAACGTGAGAGATCATCAGTAGATCCTGCAACGTGAGGGATCATCAGTAGATCCTGCAACGTGAGAGATCACCAGTAGATCCTGCAACGTAAGGGATCATCAGTAGATCCTTCAACGTGAGAGATCATCAGTAGATCCTGCAACGTGAGGGATCATCAGTAGATCCTTCAACGTGAGAGATCACCAGTAGATCCTGCAACGTGAGGGATCATCAGTAGATCCTGCAACGTGAGAGATCACCAGTAGATCCTGCAACGTAAGGGATCATCAGTAGATCCTTCAACGTGAGAGATCATCAGTAGATCCTGCAACGTGAGGGATCATCAGTAGATCCTTCAACGTGAGAGATCACCAGTAGATCCTGCAACGTGAGGGATCATCAGTAGATCCTGCAACGTGAGAGCCATGTTGGTAATGTGAAAGAATTTATTGGATTTCAGTCTTTAAGAAAGTGAGAGTTAAGGAGAGTATCAAGTTAAGGAGAGTGTCAAGGAGAGTGTCAAGTTAAGAAGAGTATCAAGTTAAGGAGAGTATCGAAATTACGATAGCAGTAGTGTGGGAGATAGCTGGAAGGTTAAAGAGCTCTTATTTGTGAGAGATGGGCCGCAGTAAGACATGCATCCAAGGGAAAGTTTGGGTATTAGGAGAAGAATAAGTTTGTCGTCCACACCATACGCCTTGCCCACTGTGGCTAGGAAACTACTTAGATATTTTGGAGGGGAAAATATAGGAGAGGTCATAAACGTGTGAGGGAGATTTGATACAGATTCATACAAAGTCGATTTACAAGATAGTAAGTCACGAAAAAGAAAGATTTTATCAATCTGAATGTTTGCTATGGGTTGAGCAGTTCAGAGGCCAGGAGTAAAAGTTGCCAGTGAAATTGTTGAAGATGCTTTTAATTAACGGCCACGAAGATACATCTGCAGACGAAAGATCCAACTTAGAACACTTTCTTATGAAGGTGAGCTCGACCATACGAAGAAAAGCTCTGGAATGGTTCCGAGTAGAACTGAAGGCCGGGGAGATCAGGAGAGGGGAAGAATTTCATTGCCTCCATTCACCCTGTCTCTGATGGGTCTGGCATCAGAGCACGAACGATAAAACCATGACTGGTTGTGCGATGACCTCCGGTCAGGACAGAGGGAGGTGATCCGACCAGCGAAGTAGTACTGGTCCCGAAAGTCAGTACAGTAGCTGTTCAAGGACGACCACTGAACTCTCCCAAACTGCTAGGGTTGGCGTTTCAAGGTGGGTCTAGGGGAGGGTCTTGTGCGCTCGGAAATATTAGGGATTAGGTTGTGGTCGGAGGATCCTAAGCGGGCAGAAATAAAGATGTGTGGTGTAGGTGTTTATAACGACCAGGAACTTGTGTTAGGCGTTTAATCATTTGTTCCTCATCGCTGAGGCGGGAAAACGGAAAAGCTTTGATCTCACCGGGATCATCCCCGGTAGAGCCAACAAATGTTTGCGGCGTCCAATGCACAGAGGATTTGCGTGCGTGGATGTGTAGAGAATGGTGCTTCCTCACGCGATACCAAGTACTAAAGAGTTGTTCACAGCTGGAGGGGGAGAGGGGAGGATGCACGAAGAACGAGAGCGAAGTTATAAAGGGTAAATAAATCCTGAGCCAGATAGATTCAGAGTTTGAGATTCAGTATCCATGAGACAAGCAATGGATGCTTTGATAATACATACAGGAAGCACAAACACAACTGCCCTTGGAGAAGAGACAAAGGGAAAACATGTAGAGATTTGATAGAGCAGAGGAGAAGCGGAGCAGAAGAGGAGGAACATGAATACTGTTTGGAGATCGTAAATGTCGCAGAAAGGGAGAGTAAGAGCCAGGTGTAGAGGCAGAGTCAGAAGAGGAGGAGTAGCCACCTTCCATGTGGTAACAGTCCAGGGAAGGATCGACCCGTTTGTGGTTATGCTACGAGTGAAGCGTCACCCCGTCCAGGTTGTGTCATCATCTGTTGATGAATGAGGGTTATAGTCGCACGGGGGAACTGCTCACACCAGAAGAGTCCATTTCATGCTGCTGGAGACTGCGGTGCACCAGTGAAACTGTAGCAACTCCTCCAGAGTAAGGTGTCCTGGGGATGACCAGAGTAAGGTGTCCTGGGGATGACCAGAGTAAGGTGTCCTGGGGATGACCAGAGTAAGGTGTCCTGGGGATGACCAGAGTAAGGTGTCCTGGGGATGACCAGAGTAAGGTGTCCCGGGGATGACCAGAGTAAGGTGTCCTGGGGATGACCAGAGTAAGGTGTCCTGGGGATGACCAGAGTAAGGTGTCCTGGGGATGACCAGAGTAAGGTGTCCTGGGGATGACCAGAGTAAGGTGTCCTGGGGATGACCAGAGTAAGGTGTCCTGGGGATGACCAGAGTAAGGTGTCCTGGGGATGACCAGAGTAAGGTGTCCCGGGGATGACCAGAGTAAGGTGTCCTGGGGATGACCAGAGTAAGGTGTCCTGGGGATGACCAGAGTAAGGTGTCCTGGGGATGACCAGAGTAAGGTGTCCTGGGGATGACCAGAGTAAGGTGTCCTGGGGATGACCAGAGTAAGGTGTCCCGGGGATGACCAGAGTAAGGTGTCCTGGGGATGACCAGAGTAAGGTGTCCTGGGGATGACCAGAGTAAGGTGTCCTGGGGATGACCAGAGTAAGGTGTCCTGGGGATGACCAGAGTAAGGTGTCCTGGGGATGAATAATGATATAATGATGATAAGATAATGAAGGTCAAGTGGTACCTGGGATACAGTCAGTCCTACTTGACCTGTGGTTCCCTCCCTCGTCACGTGGTGTACTTCAATTTGGTTGTGTATATACGTATAGCTGGTTGTAAGCAGGCATGCCGTGTTGTGAGTATGGTTGTAAGCAGGCATACATGTTGTGAGTAGTGGTTTACGGTGGCTGTGAAGTCGTGTAGAGTTTTGAGCAGTTATGTGAGGATACGGCCGAGTGGTGTAGGATTGTGAGTAGTGGTGAAGGAAGGGATGTGAGTAGTGATGTAAGGTTGTGAGTGGCACTGGGTCAGAGGTGCAATGTCTGGCACACCTGACAATGGTTGGGGAAATATTATGGCGCTAGACACTATGGGCGAACCGCCGCCTCCCCTTACCCGACGTGTTTTTTGCTTCGTGGCTTCAGGTGGAGTTGGTGTGAAAGGCTTTTTACTGGTTAGTTGTGTGTTGGCCTCGTGATGTCCGGGTCTACCCTTAACACAGTGATGAGCACCTCGTTATTCAGACATTGAGATGAGTTGTTTTTTTCTACCTGTATGTTTATGTATACTCACATATATTAGTGTGTGTGTGTGTGTGTGTGTGTGTGTGTGTGTGTGTGTGGCACCAGTGGGTCTTTGCTTTGGGTCAGTGTTGGCGTGCTGCAGGGTTCGATCCTGGGACTTACACCTGACTATGTTTGTGGATGATGCCAAGATCATGAGGTAAGTAAAGAGGTGATACGGATTGCATCAGTTTACAAGGGGACCCAGACAAACTCCAGAACTGGTCCAATAAATGGTGGATGAAGTTCAACTCTAGTATGTGAAAGGTAACGAGGAAGGAACACAAAGAACGGAAGCATAGATACGAGGACCAGTATGTATGCTTCAGGAATCTGTGTTCATGAGGGACTTGGGGGTCGACATTGTGCCTATCCTCTCGCTAGAACCCCAACTTCAGAAAATTGTAAAGAAGAAAAACTGTTTATTGATGAATATCAAAATCGCATTGAGTACATAGATAAGGAAGTGTTCAACAAACTGTCTACATCCTATACAAGGCCAAACATAGAATATGCTTCTCATGTTTGGTCACCGCAATCAAAGATGCACAAAGAACGTATAGAGAAGGTGTAGAGGAGGGCAAGAAAGATGGCAGTAGAATTAAGAGCGCTAAGTTACAGTGAGAGGCTGTAGAGGCTATTGGTATGTCCATCATGGAAGATAGAAAAGTAAGAGGTGACATTCACATCCCGCAGGCTTTTGAATTAGTCTAGCGATGAGGACAGAGAACAGCTGTTCAAATATATAGAAACCATAATGTAGGAATTCTGTAGTATGAGATTATTGGAGGGAAGGGAAGGTATCTTATGAAACAGCGTATGATGTCTTTTGAGAAAGTTCCAAGAGTTCCATGGTAGAAGAAAGATGTCAAGAGCTTGGTGTGTTACGAGTGCACAACTCGGCGCACAGCACGGATCGGTAATTACATGACTAGTTTGATGTACTCATTGGCAGTGGTACACTGTGAAGCAGGTGTGGTGTTGTTAATGGTTGTGGTGGAGAAAGTGGCAGATGTCATTTGTTAGTGGCTGTGGTAGTAACCGTATATTGTCATGTCTGAAGCAACTTGCTTGGTAGGACGCGTTTTCCTGAAGGTCAGGTCTTTACAGAGCAGGTAAGAAAAGGTTTGTTGCTAAGCGAAAGGGGATGATGGACCTGATGGGAACAGGATGGAGAAAGTTGAGGAGGAAGAGGTGAGAGTGGAGAGAGGCGGGGAGGTCAACTCTGGGTCAGCCAAAGAACTTAAGACATCCAGAACCCCTACGTTGGAGGGCGGTGCTTCTAGCGTTAAGAATGTCAGTCTTGCCACACACAATGAAAACCTCAGACGAAGAAAAACTCTAATTTCAACTAAATTTTATTGTCAGCTGAATCAAACTGCGACTGAAAAGTATCTTAATGTCACCGTCATAATGGGATTCAATTAAAATTAAATCTCTGAGGTGATGACTAACAAAGACTACAATAGAGCGTCGTGTGAACTTGGTCCTTGGTTCTCACTAGTTCCTAACAAACGTCTTCACATTATAGCTTGAAGGCTCCGTGCTGAAGATGCTGGTATGAATGTGTCTCTACCTTATACAGTGAAGGCTTCGTGCTGCAGAAGCTGGTGTGGATGTGCTAGGTGTAGTTTCTCACACGTAAGTGTCTGTTGTGTTTTGCTTGTTAAGGATCACCCTAGTTCACTTGAGGAGGATTTTGTAGGATGGTAAGAAACTCTTGACATTTTTATGGTTTACAATATTAGCTGTGGGAGGTTTTCTTCTATTACATTAATTGTTGATTAGGATCTGACGAGGCCGTATACTGGATAGCTGATTGTTTTTAACCTTCTGACATTGCAATATGTCCCATATATGATAGTTGTATGGTAGTTATATGGTAGTTGCTAACACAAAACAGTGTAACACACTATTAACTTCTGCTAACTCATGAAAAGCTTTTCAAACGCTAGTAGGTCTCGTCTCACCAATAGCTTCTAGTTCATCAGTAGTTTTGTCATACCAACTGCAGCTAACTTATCAATAGCCTCTGAGACACCAAGAGTTTGCATGTGGTACAACAGATGAATATTTGGTCATGGTTACCTTAGGGCTGACAAGTGTGTGTGTAGTACTGGCGGAAGGTGCGCAGGTTACTAGGTTGGTGGTTGTGTAGGATACTCGGTAAGTGGGTAAATAAGTGTCGAGGTAAAGGGTTAAGTGGGTAAGTAGGCGGGTGTGTAGGTAATTGAGCGTATAGGACGGTCGGTAGGTGAACGTGTAGGTGAGTAAGTAGGTGGATGTGTGGGTTGGTAGGTGTGTAGGATTGTCTTTAGGTGAGCTTGTAGGTACCTGGGTGTGTAGAGGGCGTACTTAGGTAAGCAGAACATGGAGACGTGAAGAAAGGATTAAGATTATATGAAGAGGAAGATGGTAGGGTGTAAGTCTAGAGAGAGAGAGAGAGAGAGAGAGAGAGAGAGAGAGAGAGAGAGAGAGAGAGAGAGAGAGAGGGTGGGGTAGGGAGAGAAAATACCTACCTACTCACAACTATGACGAGAATTTCCTAAAGTAGCAGAGCCAAGACTAACGCGTACCGCTCATCGCTTGTCTTGCTTGTTAAAGCATGCTATTATCTCTCCCCTGTGACGCCTACTCAGTAGTTAAGTAATATCATCTGGAACTGACATCAGCTGCGTCTAGTCGTCTCCTTAATGTTCCAATGATCACTCTAAGCATGGTTCTTATTTCTCCAGGTGTTGCAGTAAATAATCTCTCCATCTTTGCGGGTCATTTAAGTATTTTCGTGAGATGTCTTTTAAGTTTACTCGTGGGATCCCTCCCGACCAACCTGATGATTTCCTACCATTCTTGTTGCGTTGCTGTCAGCTTTATGACGTCATTGTTTATGTTTTGTGTCACCTGCCGTCCATAGATCGTCAATCATGTCTCTCGTCTTCTGAAGGTTGTTCAATTCAAACCCTGGTAGTCTCATGGTAGTTCATGCGGTGCAGACCATCAGTTTTGCTAGTAAAGTGTTTCTGTATCAAATCCAACTTGCCCATCTCCATCTGTTTAACTGAGAACCATTCAACACGGTAATGTTCAGTGGTTTTTCTTCTGCAAACACTAAACGTTCTCATAATTAGTTTCCCATCTCTCGCTGTGACAGCTCGCACTATCATGCTACTCATTATTATCATGCCACTCATTATTATCATGTATGCCACTCATTATTAGCATGCCACTCATTATTATCATGCCACTCATTATTAGCATGTCACTCATTATTATCATGCCACTCATTATTAGCATGTCACTCATTATCATGTCACTCATTTGGCTTACTGCACCGTTTGGTCAACGCGCTTCTTGTGTTTTAGGTTTACGTCAACAATAGCGTCAAAGTCTCTCATATTTCTCTTTCCCCACATCTTTACCGGTATCTTTCCCCACATCTTTACCCGTATCTTTCCCCACATCTTTACCCGTATCTTTCCCTATATCTGTCCCCGTAGGTCCAGGGCGTATAGGTAGGCGACATTATAATGTTAAACATTCCATAACTTGAGTAATGTCTGCCCAGTGGACCCCATTAGGTTCACCTCGGCTCCTCCATGTAGAACATCTCAGCTTCTCTGTAATTTCACTTGGTTAGGAAAATATCCTGTGCTCTTTTTCTCACTATCGTTTTGTCTACAGAGAGAGAGAGAGAGAGAGAGAGAGAGAGAGAGAGAGAGAGAGAGAGAGAGAGAGAGAGAGAGAGAGAGAGAAGGGGGGTGGCTACAGTGAATAAAACATCAGTGTAAGGCCTGAGTGACAGTGACGACCGGACGCCAGCAGTGAATTTTGGCGGTAACCCCGGCCAGCTTATTGTGCACCTCACCCATGCTCATCGTGTGAGCGGCGGAGCAAAAGGATGGCGCTGCCGCTCACAGAATAGTCCTGACCCTGGGAGAGCTAAGGTAGACAGTGATGTTATACGAGGAAAATGATTGCGTCAAAAGTATGATGGGAAACTAAAGCTGGAGGATGTGCGGGATGAACACAAACAAAAAACAAGGGCAGACAGTGTGAGAGAAGGAAAAAAATGATAGAAAAAATTGATGAGTCGAGAGAAGATGCGGGATTAAAGAACGGTCGAGCTCAGTCACCTTGGCGCGGTCAGCGAGGTGGGTCATGCCTTGGACCCCTCGGCTGGACGACCACGCGTCCAGCAATCTTCTTTCTTGCTCTCACGCCACGCTCTCCTCCGCCCTGGACTCAACGAATAGTTGCTGAAGGTACTTCAGTTGACTTGTGGTGAAGATTTTAGATATCATTTAGTGTAGTCTGCCTGTAGGTGGCATGTGTTTGCTATGGTGAAATTCAAAGAAAGCCCAACTATTTGATAGGAATATAACTAGAAAACAAGACAAAGCAATTCATGCTGATGAATTGACAAGAGCAAAGCTACAGATCGTGCATTGCATGATTTATTTTAGTTATAAGAAGTTATTTCATACATTGCCACATAAGTGTTATAAACTTTAGTTGTAAAGTTTACCGTTACGATCCCTGGGCTTTCCCGGTCGGGTACGGCGCCAGTGTTGCCAGATGAGGGATGCTCCCGCCATCATGGCGGGATTCCCGCTCGGTGTTTGCGAAGTGACGACTCCTTGGTGAATATTTGTAGATGACTAACATGTACCCTTTGTGAGAAGCAGCATGGCTCTGCTGCCTGTCGCCTTCGTGTATGCTGAGCGGCACGGCTGCACACGCTGAGTTACAACAGTAGAGAACTTACTAGTGTGGGAACGTATAACCAGCAACTAAGCTCTGTGGTCATCGTTTGCATTCCTTATGTTGTTCTTTCTTTTAGAATACCACCTGTAACTGGTTTCCTGTTCTCTTCTTCAACAGCTTGGTTGAATAATTTTCTGTTTTACATTCTTAGGATAGATAAAGGACCTGCACTGTGTTGAATACGTGGGTGTTCGTGTAGTTGGCTGGATGACTCTATATGTGATCTTGTATCAAACACTTGTGTAACACAGTCTGCTCAGTAGAAAACTAAATATTTAAAAAGCCAGTGTAACACTTTATCAACAACATTTTCTGTTGTTGGGAAACAGTTCATGACTGTTTGACTGTCACCTGTACTACAGTAATGTTTGACTGTCACCTGTACTGCAGAAATGTTTGACTGTCACCTGTACTACAGTAATGTTTGACTGTCACCTGTACTACAGTAATGTTTGACTGTCACCTGTACTGCAGTAATGTTTGACTGTCACCTGTACTACAGTAATGTTTGACTGTCACCTGTACTACAGTAATGTTTGACTGTCACCTGTACTACAGTAATGTTTGACTGTCACCTGTACTGCAGTAATGTTTGACTGTCACCTGTACTGCAGTAATGTTTGACTGTCACCTGTACTACAGTAATGTTTGACTGTCACCTGTACTACAGTAATGTTTGCTTAAAAGCCCCTATGTACGGAGGATGTACTGGTCGTTGGTGCGGTGATGTGGCGACCTGTCGCCCACGAGTCGTACATCTGTGGTAATAAACACGTGCAAACTGACAACTGTAGCACTGCCCTGCCTCAGTGACGTCAGTGTGTAGTAGTAGTGGTAGAGAGAGAGAGAGAGAGAGAGAGAGAGAGAGAGAGAGAGAGAGAGAGAGAGAGAGAGAGAGAGAGAGAGAGAGAGAGACGCGATTTTGAGGTCGTAACACCTATGACTCCGTCAGATGGCACATCTTCACTACTGAAGATGCGCGAAGAATCAGGAGATCTGTCAATGATTAGACGGTTACGTAGGAGATGATGGTCTGGTGGCTACACTACCTGCTTGCTAGACACACACACACACACACACACACACACACACACACACACATTTCCCCGAGAACATGATCACTAAAGGGGTATTTTTTGCCGTTATATTTTTGTTATTAAGATTAGTAGTAATTCTAATATTGTCATTCCGACTACTATTGCTACAAAGTTTAAGTGGGTAAAGTGGCAGTGGGCAGGTGGTAAGTACAGCGGTGGTTTAGCATTACGTAGTGGCGCACCGTACCTGTCCCTTCCAAGTTTACACCTCTCTAGAAGATAAAGTGGTGTTGCCCGTCAGTAGTAGAGGTGGTGTAGTGGGAAGTAGAGCGTAGGTGGTTTGCTGGGGGTTAGAGTGGAGGTGGTGTAACCGGAGGTTGGGCGTGGGGGTGTGGAGGGGTTGGCAAGAGACCAAACAGGTCCCACCCCACCTCCTGAGGAATCTAGACCAGGACCTGCCATACACGGTGCTGCTTCGGTGACGCCCTTCCTGATCAGGACGGTTAGGTGCGCTGGTGTTGTGTAGCATCGGGTTGGTGGACGCTAGTACATTGCTGCTCCTCAGTGCTTTAGTGTTGGCTGTTAAGTTTGGTCAGTGCGACGCTAGTTGCTGGTGGTGTGTCCCGATCCGTTGCTGCCCAGCTGATGGCTAACTGACGAAAGACTTGAAGAGCCTCACTCCCTTCCAGCTGAGTGGCACACTCCATGTCTCAAGGGTTACTACTGAAGGCTGACGAAAGAACACCGGTCAAGAAATACATGATGTGAGCGACGCTAGCGTCATCCTTAGACCTGACTGGTACAGCTCATCATGGACCTCAGGTGTGCAGACCTTCGTTACCGGACGTAACGGACTCCTCTGTAACAGGCGCTGCAGGAACCAGGCGTTACGCCGCTCCATCGGGAGGACGACTGGATGTAAACTGGTTTGATATGAAAGTTGAACAACAAGAACACTGGTGACTCACTTCGTGAAGAACAAGAACAGTTGTGAATCGCCTGGTGAATGGCAAGTCAGGAAATGTACGACCATCAGAACGTAAAGATTCTGAACTGTGTAAACGTCAGAACATAAAACAGTTTTCACAAGATAAACTTTGTTTACGTAACTAGAAGTGATTAATGTAAAGTGTGACCATCTGTTGTGATGATAATGATTATGGACTTTATCAACATTAAGGACACAATCTTTGTAGATGAATACAAACCTGTGAACATGATGACTCGTGAAAATGAAAGATGTGAGGCTGTCAGCTTGACGAACATGAGCTTGCAAACGTAAATCTACCTTATAAGAACTTGTTGACGTGAACACTGACAATAATGAATGCAAAACTTCTGATCTTTTGAACAAGAAACATTCCCATGAATATGAGGACCTAGTCATAGTGAACATGACGACTTAGAACACGTGAACATGACGACTTGCAACACGTGAATATAGCAATATAGAACTTGTGAACATGACGACCTACAACATGTGAATATAACAACTTAGAACTTGTGAACATGAGAATTCAAAACTAGTGAACATATATTGGAGTTTATGAACGTGAGTCAGAACATGATACGTAAGCTGAATGAAGGTACGAACTTTAAGAATACTTGTTTGTGAATGAGGCAGACTGTTTACAACATGTGGGAGGTAGTGAGTGAGGCGCGTGTGACTGACGGGTGGTCGAGAATTAGAACGATCTATGAATCATCAATACTTGATCTGTACCATCATTGGTAAAGACTGGGCCATCATTACTTAAAACTGTAGCATCATTATCATTACTGTATTATCATCACTTGTGCTTATGCCACTCAGTGTGCTCATACTGTGCCATCATCACTTGTGATTATGCCACTCAGTGTGCTCATACTGTGCCATCATCACTTGTGATTATGCCACTCAGTGTGCTCATACTGTGCCATCATTACTTGTAACTGTGCCATCATCACATAGCACCAGTTCTGTTCTGCCATCACTTGGCATCATCATCACACCTCACTGCTCTTCTACAGTAAGTATCCTGACTCCGCTATTAAGTACTTAACTTGTAGTAATCACTTGCAGACACTATTGCCTCCGTGGCACATCAGAGTGGCATCACTTCTAAAGTGAAGCATCACATAAAGAGTACATCGTATCATCAGCCATCGTTATGTTATAAGTACATGACAACGAGTTACCAGGACGTAACGCCGTGTTATCGTTTCTTGATGACGTTTCTTCGTTTCAGACACTAACGATTTCGTAACGTCGTTACGAAACAGTTTCCGTTAAGGAAGACTTTCACTAGTGTCGTGTACACAAGAGGTTCAGTGGCTGCCATGCACAGGGGTTGAGTAAGTGCACTCGTTAGGTGGTTACCTTGACGCATATCAACCCGCCACTGTACAGAAAGCAATTACATAATCATAATCTAGAGATTCGTCGGCCTATACCAGGCAATTATGCTCACGAACCTAACCTCCACAAGAGATTAATCTACCGTGATAGTGGTTGAGTCATCATTCGTAAATACATACGTCATTGTTCTTAAGGGTGTCACTGGTCGTAAGTACAGAGTCAGGTCAAGGAACGGACCAACAACATGTGTCATGTCGTCTACCTGGCCAGGTAGGTCGGGCCCGCCTGCAGCAGTCCAGAATGTTCATGGATGGATTTGACGCAGTGAACCTGAGCGGGTACGTCATTGTAGTGAAGCGCTTAGTGAGAACCTGCGTCACTCTTGCTTCCAGGTCCCGTCCCCAGGTTAGTGGTCCCGTCCCGAGGTTAGTGGTCCCGTCCCGAGGTTAGTGGTCCCGTCCCGAGGTTAGTGGTCCCGTCCCCAACTGCAGTGGTCCCGTGAGCGAGTGACCGGGACACGCTAGGAACATGACGTGTGGCAAATGTGACCATCATGGCTGGCTCGTGCTGACCTGCATCAGTCATGTATGGGTTAGTTTTTGTCATGAGGAAGACCAGTGTACCTGTGTTCTGTGAGGTGAGTAAAGTGCGCTAGGTGGGATAGTTAGTGTATTAGATGGACAGTTAGAGTGTGTTGGGTGGGGCAGTTAGAGTGTTAGATAGGACAATAAGAGTGTGTTAGATGGGACAGTAAGAATGTGGTAGATGGGACGGGTTTAGTGTGTTAGATGGGACAGTAAGAGTGTGTTAGGTGGGACAGGTAGAGTGTGTCTGGAGCATGTAAGGGCCATGTTAAGTGAGTCAGTGACTTAGAAATGTTCTGGAATTTTCATGAGAATACTAATAATGATGAAGAGAATATTATCATCATTAAAGGTTTGCATCAGAAGTAATAAATCTTACGTAAATAAACTACATAAGATTAGACTTTTTGCAACATGAAAAAAAGAATATCGGAGTCAGAGTTTTACTTTATAAGACAGGTGAAAATTAGGTGCCTCACTGCTTGATGAATCACAAGTCTGGAGGAACGAACAAACACACGAACTCTCAGCATTAAGTGTGCTGACATGTGAAGATTTTTTTTAATCAAAATCTTGATTACGCAATCAGAAAACGCTGGAATTTTTGAAGAAATGTAACCCTAACTACTTGACTGTGTATCCCTAACTACTTGACTGTGTAACCCTAACTACTTGACTGTGTATCCCTGACTACTTGACTGTGTATCCCTGACTACTTGACTGTGTATCCCTGACTACTTGACTGTGTATCCCTGACTACTTGACTGTGTAACCCTAACTACTTGACTGTGTAACCCTAACTACTTGACTGTGTATCCCTGACTACTTGACTGTGTATCCCTGACTACTTGACTGTGTATCCCTGACTACTTGACTGTGTATCCCTGACAACTTGACTGTGTATCCCTAACTGCTTTTCCTTCGTCAGGAAAGGTTCTTTCTAACTTGAGAAATACCTGACATGACTCACACATCCTTAGGACTCGTAAGGAAATACTTCCTCCAGCTACACTGTCCCCCTCCCCGTACCCCCGCTTGCAAGGCTACTAAACCTGTTTGGAAATCTGAGGAAATAGTTCAACCATTTCATGTCGGTTCCAGTCTCCTCCCCCCCCCACACACTCACTGTACCGACCCCGGAGTGACCTGCGTCCACACCGGCCCTCACCCGACACACCTGCACCACAACGAAGCACTCCATCCGTGGTGACGTCAGGCTTGCCACAAGATACGACGATTCGCCTCTAATATCGACTTACCTCGAGTGTAGCTTTATGATGACCGATATGGCAGGGTAAGAGATGCCCCAGTCATGACCACCTCGCGTAAAAAAGTAGATAGTTTATGAGTAAAACAAAGAAGTTAATCAGAGTTCCTCAGAAGTGTGCAGACCCGACCACTTGTGGTGGAAGGGTTATTAGAAGAGGGAAAATCGAGAAGGTAGAACGTTCCACAGTTTCATTTTACGAGGAGAGGAAGTATTATAAAGGCCATTCTTCGTATGGTAGTTCTCCAAACAGAAACTATGGGATGCAACAGCCAGACGCATGCCACTTGTCGGCAGGGACACACGCAGACAACCCACGAAATGATAGCCATAGACCAGGGAGAGTGTAACAACAACACGGAAGACAGGAAGAGGTGGTATATAAGGGATGGTTTGAGGTAGTGAGGGACGTGGGTGGAGAGGAACTGGCAGTGAGAGGCATGGGTGGTGAGGGACCTGGTAGTGATAGGCATGGGTGGTGAGGGACCTGGATGTGAGAGGCATGGGTAGTGAGAGATGTGGGTGGTGAAGGGCGTGGGTAGTTTTGGGCCTGGCTCTGTGGGGCGAATGGAGTGCGGGTCGTGGCTCTGGGGTCTTGGCTGTAAAGGGCGTGGCTCAGTGAGAAAGCCAGATCACAGAATGACGGTCTCTGGCGAGGTTATATGCTGGAGGACGTTAACAGTAGCCTAAAGTTTGGGTGTGAATAGACAAAGACTTGATGCAGAAAGCTCACCTTCATCCACCACCACTGACTGTGGCACATCTGCCGATAGGAAAAATAGTTCAGAAGGAACAGTGTGCAGTATGAAGAGAATGTAAAGATGTGGAGATCTTATAGTGAAATGTGCAGTGTGTAGTATAAGGGTATAGCGACGTGGACATCTTAAAATGTGAATGGATAACACATCCTGATGTACTGTAGTCAGTCAAACAGTCTAGGGAGGAAGACGTTGGCCTGAGTTATATTTCTCTTATGTTTCCCTTCCTGAACACGTTACTCTGACGACGATTCTTGATGTTTCTGAAGTATTTCTGTGGTTGTGATTTATGTGTTGACAGTCTTCTCTTTGACAACATCTGGTGGTAGTTTGCCACGTTACAGCTGAAGAAACTTACCCAAGATATTGTAATATGTCTTTCAATCAATCTTCATACCGTTATTTCTGGTCATTATGTTTCTATATAATGTGAAGTTATGTTGTCAAAAGTATTTACTATTTTGAAGATTCCCATTAGGGCATGGCTGTAAGGGGCGTGGCTGTATGGGGCGTGGGTGGTGAGAGGCGTGGCTCGGATGGGCATATGTAGTGAAGGGCGTGGGTAGTCAGAAGCGTGGGTTGTGGTGGCGTGGCGGGCAGTGGCTGTGGCCGGGAATGTTCCTGTGTTGTCAGGGGCGTGAGTTATGAAGGGCGTGGGCATTGTGGAACGAGTGACGTGGGTGGTGTGAGCATGGGCGTGGTTGGTTGAGCATGGTCATGGGCAGTGTGAGCATGGGCGTGGGCGGTGTGAGCATGGGCGTGGGTGTTGTGAGCACGGGCGTGGGTGATGTGAGCATGGGCGTGGCAACACTTCCTTCTCAGTCTTCTGATTTCATTCTGTAATGGTCAACTTTCACCTGCCACCCGCCTGTGTGTCTGTGTTTGTAAGTCTGTTTTTGTGTGTCTGTGTTTGTGTGCCTGTGTATGCTTGTGTTTGATTTAATGTATATTTATTGTCTAGTTATATGTGTTTGACTTTGTTTCTGTGTATGTATGTATGTGAGTGAGTGTGTATGTGACTGTGTATGTATGAGACATAGCGTGTATGTGACTTGAGTGTGTATGTGACTGAGTTTGTATGTGACTGAGTGTATATATTTATGTTTTTCTGTCGGTGTCTGAGTGTGAGTGTTTACATCTATTTGTATGAGTTTCTATGTGTTATTAGCATCATTACATTTTGTAACTGTTTACGTGTAAAGTACAAAATGTGAGTAGGGGAAGGTGTGAAGTGATGAGGCCTCATCTCTTGAACTTATTATGCCATCATACAACTTTTGTATGTTGTCCACAGTCACAGCTTCACTAGTCAAACTATTCTGGGCATGTACCACTCTCCTCCCAGAGTACTATCTCTCTGTACCACTCTCCTCCCAGAGTACTATCTCTCTGTACCACTCTCCTCCCACAGTACTATCTCTGTACCACTCTCCTCCCACAGTACTATCCCTGTACCACTCTCCTCCCACAGTACTATCTCTGTACCACTCTCCTCCCACAGTACTATCTCTGTACCACTCTGCTCCCACAGTACTATCTCTGTACCACTCTCCTCCCACAGTACTATCTCTCTGTACCACTCTCCTCCCACAGTACGTCATCAGGTTGCATCTTTCTATCAACTGTTGTTCATTGACAACATAAACTGGTTTATTAGAAACTTGAAATCATGATCAAGACGCCACTTATTCTTCTTTCCATTGTGGACTAATTCATTGCCTCAAGCTTCTCAGTGTAGATTAGCTCTCACTACTGGTACCATCTTTTCTGTCTTATTTTGGATGTGGACATTCTCTGGTTGTTCGGTATGTTTCTCTCAGTGTTGTGACCAAACTGGATGAATATATTCTAGTCTTGGTAAAATATGATAGAATATATCTTTTAAAAATTTCCTCTGAATACTTATAAGCTGTTGTAATATTTACGAGTGGACAGAATATATCCTTGACTTCTTTAAAAATGGTCCACTGGTGACGGGTTATGTATAGGTATGTGTGTGTGTGTGTGTGTGTGTGTGTGTGTGCGTGCAGGGGGTGGTGTTAGACAGGGTGAGGAACAGGTCCAGCAGGAGGGAGGGTCACTAAGGTCATCATTATCATTCTTGTTGAGAATTTAGGGCATTTCCTCATCCTCACCCCTTTCACCCCTCCCTCTAATCTCCCTTCCCCTTTCTGCCAATACTCCTCCTGCCTGGTAACACTCTCCTCCCCTACCTGCTTGTCTCCCTCTCACTGCTTGCTAATTCCCCTCCACTTCCCTATTAATCTCACCTCTCCTGCCTGTGTCTGGCTCTGTGGACTTTACAAGGGACAACGGAAGTTACCTTATAACAAGCCGCTGCTCTGCGGAAAAGCATACAGAAATCTCCCAGTGTAACCTTGGCACTGAGAGCCAGAACAATGTTCATAATTCAGTCATGTGCAGCGGCACCCATGCGTCATACAGCCAGCTGGCACAGTGCCACATCGGGCTATGTAGGTCGCGCGACGTCACAACGGCCCGGTGTGGACAGATACATTCAGAAAACAAAACGTAACTTGCACGGCTGAACGTGGGTGGCTTTCATGCGATCATCAGATAGATCCAGATGAAGGCACTAGGCTCGCTGGCTGCCGTTAGATCACCTCTCCTCTACCTGGAGTACGTAGGTCCACGGAGGTGTGTGGCAGGGCGTGGAAAGCCAGGCGGTGTGACGGGGTTATCTGCCGGAGGAGGTTATTTGTATTCGAAACTCTTGACCTTCATAAAAGGAGACAGGATAGCGCAGCAGAAGGTTGGTTCCTCCGTGTTGTGGTAAACTTGCTGGGAAGTTTGTTATAGCAACAGTTATGCAGAAGGTGTCGTTGCTCAGCGTGGTTCGGTGTATCTGAAGTGACCTTCATGTGGGATGGAATGATGGTAAAAACATTTTAAATGAAATGATCTGATCTTATGTTGTGCTATAACCATCGACGAAATTCAACAAACAACCAACTCCACATTCAGCACCACTAACACTTTAACCAACATTACAACAAAGCCACAACCAGCACCACAACCAGCACACTAGTAACGTAACCAACACTTGTCAGCACTACCGCTGGTATGGGGTAACCAAACACGTTAGTTACATAGCCTCGCTTGATACAGGGACCACTACTGTGGTGTTAACGACCATTACCACCACTCTCCCACCAACACTACCATTACCACCACTCTCCCACCAACACTACCATTACCACCACTCTCCCACCAACACTATCATTACCACCACTCTCCCACCAACACTACCATTACCATCACTCTCCCACCAACACTACCATTACCACCACTCTCCCACCAACACTACCATTACCACCACTCTCCCACCAACACTATCATTACCATCACTCTCCCACCAACACTACCATTACCACCACTCTCCCACCAACACTACCATTACCACCACTCTCCCACCAACACTATCATTACCACCACTCTCCCACCAACACTACCATTACCATCACTCTCCCACCAACACTACCATTACCACCACTCTCCCACCAACACTATCATTACCATCACTCTCCCACCAACACTACCATTACCATCACTCTCCCACCAACACTACCATTACCACCACTCTCCCACCAACACTATCATTACCATCACTCTCCCACCAACACTACCATTACCACCACTCTCCCACCAACACTACCATTACCACCACTCTCCCACCAACACTATCATTACCATCACTCTCCCACCAACACTACCATTACCATCACTCTCCCACCAACACTACCATTACCACCACTCTCCCACCAACACTATCATTACCATCACTCTCCCACCAACACTACCATTACCACCACTCTCCCACCAACACTACCATTACCACCACTCTCCCACCAACACTATCATTACCACCACTCTCCCACCAACACTACCATTACCATCACTCTCCCACCAACACTACCATTACCACCACTCTCCCACCAACACTACCATTACCACCACTCTCCCACCAACACTACCATTACCACCACTCTCCCACCAACACTATCATTACCACCACTCTCCCACCAACACTACCATTACCATCACTCTCCCACCAACACTACCATTACCACCACTCTCCCACCAACACTACCATTACCACCACTCTCCCACCAACACTACCATTACCACCACTCTCCCACCAACACTATCATTACCACCACTCTCCCACCAACACTACCATTACCATCACTCTCCCACCAACACTATCATTACCACCACTCTCCCACCAACACTACCATTACCACCACTCTCCCACCAACACTACCATTACCATCACTCTCCCACTACTGATAATAAAGGAAATATATTGAGATCAGTATGAGCTCTGCCATGATTTCCATGTTGTAGTAGTAACTACCATGTGCTATTACCACAGTTATCACCACCAGGACTACTACTACTACCATCACCACCCATTACTGCTTCACCATAACCACCAACCATCACCTCAAGACACACCCCCTTGTTACTACTCCCACCACACCAACCATTACCACCTTATTGCTACCCACTCGTCACCACCCACCCCACGACACTCCATCACTACCCCATTACCACCATCTACCCTACGACACTCCATCACTACCCTATCACCATCACGCACCCTACCTCTGTCCATCACTACCCCTGGCTATGGAGATGGACCTGCGAAGACTCCGCAAGGTATCTTCACCCCCGTCCGCAGCACACACCCTATCACTCCCCCTTCACCAACACCTACCCCACCATCACCACCACGGTTCACCCTGCACCCTATATGGAAGTAGCGACGTCATCTACCAGAAAAGCCGTCGTGTCAGGCCAGGTTAAGGCTCGTGCAGTTGCTGCAGTGTCCTGACTGGCACTGCACCACCCTTGCTGCTGCTTACTCACTGTAGTGGTGGTGTGTGTGCAGTGATGGTGTGCAGTGATGGTGATGCTATGTAGTGGCAATGACACCTGTTGTGATGGGTATGGTTTGGTGTGTTGGTGATGATATTTACTGGTGAGTTTGTGTGGTGGTGGCACTTTGTATAGTGGTGGTGGCACTTTGTATAGTGGTGGTGGCACTTTGTATAGTGGTGGTGGCACTTTGTATAGTGGTGGTGGCACTTTGTATAGTGGTGGTGGCACTTTGTATAGTGATGGTGGCACTTTGTATAGTGATGGTGGCACTGATATGTTCTAATGGTCTAGTGCTGACGGTATTGTGTCGTGGTGGGAATGGGTGGTAGTGTTGGTCCTGCCATACAAAGGTGTTGATGGTCTACAACAATAGTGATTGGTAGTAGTGGAGATGGTATATAGTTGTGCAAATGGTATGAAGTGATGGTGACGAAGTATAGCGAGAGCAATGGTGTATAGTGACTGAAGCATTTGATCATTTGGACCAGACTGGTAGAAGAACCGACTCTAGATACCGTCCAGAGTCTGACCTGCTCCGTACACTTATATATCTAGATACTGAAGTGTACACAGCAGGACAAACAATGGAGAGTGTCGGGGGTCGGTTGATGGATTCATGGTCGGCCATGATGCACCAAATTGTTTTCTCTGGTGATATGATGCATCTGGGAGCCAGCTTACATCTACCATCCACTGGTGCCCCTATATTCCCCTCGCTTTCTACAGTTAACTCCCCCTGGCCTTTTTAGAAGTAAACCCTCCTGGCCTGCCGGAGACTACTTCCTCACCTCGGCCACGTAGACCTCAGATATCCACTTAACCTCGTAATTATGGCTCTTGACCACGCACACCTACACTACCCAGACTTTTACCCACATTATCTTCAACTTCTGTGTCATCTGAACCCCCGACACAACCAGACATGTACATGGGCAGCACGTGAACCACAAGGTGGTCACTAAACTCCATCATTGTACTTCGTTGAATACAATCATATCTACCTGCACCCCACGTTACCAACCTGCACCCCACGTTACCAACCTGCACCCCACGTTACCAACCTGCACCCCGCGTTACCAACCTGCACCCCGCGTTACCAACCTGCACCCCGCGTTACCAACCTGCACCCCACGTTACCAACCTGCACCCCGCGTTACCAACCTGCACCCCGCGTTACCAACCTGCACCCCACGTTACCATCGTGTCCCTCGACTACCCGTTACACACACACTGTGTTTTTCACTGAAGTACAGTTTCAAAGA
Organism: Panulirus ornatus; assembly: GCF_036320965.1. NCBI lineage: Eukaryota > Metazoa > Arthropoda > Malacostraca > Decapoda > Palinuridae > Panulirus > Panulirus ornatus. The sequence continues at coordinate 2,805,607 of NC_092286.1, forward strand.
AAATGATCGTGAGTTTCGTATTATTCCCGTCTCAGTTGCTGCATCTTGCATCAAATGGAAAATCCCCCCTCCCCCAACAGCTACAGCTTGCTTCAGGTGGAAAAATTCTTACTTGAAGTATACACAAAATCTAAATTCCATCTTGACTTTTCGGTAAGTGTGTGTGGTAATCCCCTGTGCTGTCACATAACTCCGCTGTCAGAACTTGTTGTCAATATGTCATCCTGTAGGACGCCTGTTTTGGGTCATATTCATAGTGATGACGTTGTATCCCTGTGGTTTACGTGAAGACTTTCTGTCGGCCTCTAGCTACAGTGTTGACTTTTGTTATATATGTTTTGTTTTACCGAATGTTAGTTTTCTTTTCCCTGAACTTAGTATCAGTACCATCTGCCACCACCCGGGCAGTCCTTCCTGATGTATGTTGACCCAGCAGACATGTTGATCATATGTTCATGGCTCACTGTTGGCCATAGGTTGTAAAGATTGCTGTTGGAGGGAGGAGACGACCTTCCAGTGTGTTCTGTACTCCTTCAGGTTCTTAAAACAAGAATGTTTCATACCCGTGTGTGAGACGATTCTCCATTGTAGCCTTACCATAACCAACAATGGATCAACACATCCTTGATTTTGTTTTCTTTCTTGTAGACTGTTGTGTCCGACCAGCGCTTCTTCACTGTCGTATAGTTTTGAAGCTGTCCAAGCTTTGTCTCTCCATCTGTTATAGGCGTCAAAACTTTTATGAGTTAATAATTTTCCAAGCGTGATACAGTATTGGTGCTTCACAGATTGTGTCCTTCTTCCGTTCCTTGCGGTACGTGACGCTGCTCAGCACTTACTGCGCTGCCGTCACATAATGTTCACAGTAGTGCTGGTAAGCAGGTGCTTCAGCGTAAACCTTTGCCTCTCTAAGTGTTTTTCCCGCTGGACGTTGTTCTCCGTAGACCACAGTAAAGTAAAATGGATTTTCTTTACTCCCGTTTACCGTTCCCTTCAACCGCTAGTAACCTGATCAACTCATTCTTCTACCATCTCCTCTTTCAAGTATATAGCACCAACCCTCTAGCTGTTTTCATACAGATTTCCATCATACAGCAGTGATGTTTGTCTCCAATCCTGTCCCCGCCACGCCTGTCGCCCCACATAGGAATGATTCGTTAGATATTCATGCTCTTTCTCTTCACAGTTTAACCTTCACATTCCAAACACCAACTTTAGACGTACCACTTTTGTTGTCAGGCCGGGTCACTCACTGACTCGACCCGCATCCCTGGGTCGGCCCTACATCAACGTCGTCAAACATTTACACTTCGTGTTGTTGACTGACTTGGAAGTCACGAACTTCATACTGCCGCTAAGGACGAACCACCTTGCCAACCGTCGACAGATAAGCTTTTTCGCTGACACTGACCTTATCAACACCCACCTGAAGTGCTAACTTGGTCCTCCGGTCACATCTAAACACTACAGCCACAGTGATTCTTTGTGGTTGAGACTCGACCGAAGGTTTAGAGAGCAGCTGAGACTTTGTGTCAGGGCTGGCCTTCAGGGATAACTCTCCAAGCTTCATGGCACAACCAACCTGGTGACTGTTATCAAAGTTCCTTCACGCGGTCAATATTGTTAACAAACATTTTCCAGACTTGTGCACGCTATATAGGGACTTCAGTCTCCTTGCTCTGAGAACAATCCCTCCCGTCATAAAATGCTCAGACAATGACAGCAAGGAATGATACATCTCAGGAACGCTGTTACTTCTCCTGCCACTTGCCTCTCCAACGTGGCTGGTTTGAATGTAATCTATTTGATACCACCCAACATGTTGTGTGCTGGCCAACATTACACAAACATTCAGCCAACGTGGACTTACATTGGTCTAGACCGCCAATATGGTTGTCACTATCTTATAGAGCTAAAGGTGAAGATTTGGAGAGGTTTTGCGAAAAAAGGGAACAATATCGATGAGAAAAGTCTTGAAAATGAATGAGCTTAGAAAAGGGACTTGTGTGAAGAAATACCAGGAGAAATTAAGTGTAGAATGGCAAAGAGTGAGATTAAATGAAGCAAGAGAAGTGGTTGAAAAATAGAAGGAATTTAGGGAAGCAGTGCTGGCATGTGGGAGAATTGCATGTGGCATGCAAAAGTTGGGAAGCGGGCAGATTAGAAAGGGGAGTGAATAGTGTGATAAAATAGTAAAGTTGCTTGAGAAAGGAAAAATGTTGAGGCGTTTAGGCGGTACATACAGGGAAGGAGTACAAATGATTGTGCGATATAAAAGAGACAGCGGCAGAAGTTCAGAGGAAAGTGCAGGGGTTGAAAAAAAGGGAACTGAGAGTTGGAGTATCAGCAAACTTTAAGGAGAACAAGAAAATATATTGGAAGGAGGTTAACAATGTGCGAAAAACAAAAGAAACTTACGAACATTGGTGAAGAGGGCATAAAGGGAAGTGGCAACAGGTCATGATGAAGTGAGGAGGAGATGGAGCGAGTATTTTGAAGGACTGTTGGATGTGTTTAAAATTAGGATGGCAGATGTAGGGTGTTTGGGTTAGGGTGGTATGCGAAGTGAAAGAGTCTTGGAAAGTGGTTTGGTAAAGAAAGAAGAGGTGGTGAAAGCCTTGCGTTGAATGAAATGTGGCAAGTCGGCTGAGTAGATGGTATTGTTGTTGAGTGTCTTAAGAAAGAGGGTGACTGTGTTGTTGAATGGCTAGTTAGAATTTCCAGCTTATGTATTGATCATAGTGAGGTGCCTAAGGATTGGTGAAATGCATATATAGCACCACTGTTATAAGGCAAGGAGGATAGAGTTGAGTGTTTAAGGAACAGAGGTAGGAGTACGTTGAGTTTATGTAGTAAATTGTATGTGAAGGTAGTGACAGAGAGTGAAGGTACGTACAGAGAATAAGGCTTGGGAGGAGCAGTGTGGTTTCAGAAGTGGTAGAGGATGTGTGGATCAGGTGTTTGCTTTGAAGAATGTGTGAGAAATACTTAGAAAAACAGATGGATTTGTAGGTAGCATTTATGGACCTGGAGAAGGCATATGATAGAGTTAACAGAGTTGCGTTGTTTAAGGTCTTAAGAATACACGGTGAGAGAGAAAAGCTGCCAGAAGCAGTGAGAAGATTTTATCGAGGATGTAAGGCATGTATACAAGTAGGAAGAGAGGAGAGTGAGTGGTTCCAATTGAGTGATAGAGTGAATTGGAACGATGTGATATACAGGGATCAAAGTGCTGTCAATGGACTTAATCAAGGTCAATGAAGCGTCTAGGATAAACCATGGAAAGGTCCCTGGGCCTGGTTGTGGATAGGGAGCAGTGGTTTCGATGCGATGCGCATGATAGCTAGAGAATGGATATGAGTGAATGCGGCTTTCTTTCTGTTCCTGGAGCTACCTCGCTAATGCGAGAAAACGGCGATCAAGTATATATATATACATATATATATATATATATATATATATATACTTGATATATATATATACTTGATATATATATATATATATATATATATATATATATATATATATATATATATATATATATATATATATATATATATATATATATATATACCATACATAGTTGCCGTTTCCTGCGTTAGCGAGGTAGCGAGAGAAACAGATGACTAGTTATTAGAAGGAAAATTCCTCTTTTGACTCTTGCTTTTTTACTTCGTTTGGAAACTGATACAGGAAGGGAGGATTTCCAGCTTCCCTCTCCCGTCCCTCTTAGTCGCTTTCTACGACATGCAGAGAACACATGGGTATTATTCTTCCCCCCCCCCCCTCCCCCCACATCATCAATAAACAGCGAGCAAAAACTAGAGAAAGGTAAATAGTTTCCCTACTATTGGAAGTAACGCAGTCTTAGAGCCGCAGAACTATTGGTGGTAGAGGCTGGAGGAATTGAAATGCTCCCCTTGAGCCAAGTGCCATCTCTCCTCCTGTATTACATCTTTTCTAGTTCTTGTTTGCTTCTTGTGGTTGATATAATTTCTGATTGATGAATGTTGGTAATGATGTCATTAATGATAATAAAATGATAATCCTGATATCAGTAATCATAATGACAAATAAATCAATAATATCAGTAGCATCATCACTGTCATCACTATCATCACTATCATTATTAGCATCATCACTATCATCACTAGCATTATTATGCAGATCTTTAGGATTTTAGGAAGTTAATGTATTTGTTTCCTTTTGTGTTACAGAGAGGGAGAGCTGTAGACGTCAGCCTGAGGCCACGGCATCCCCTACCCTCGGGTGCTCTGACTGTGTCGATACCTCGCGACCTTTCTCAATTTGGTCTTGTGGATAACCTGCAGGTGACATTACTCAGCCCAGTCTCATGAACACAGTAACGTGTCTTAACGAAGCCCCAGCTGCTCGAGACCCGTGGATCCCTGTGAAGAGGCTGCCTCTGATGGGGAACCTCTGAGACAATGACCCAGATAACTTGTGTGTGTATAGAGATTTTCTTGTTGAAGTTTTGCTGCTGCAAGAATAAAGTCGAATAATTTGATTTAAACTAAAATGAGGCAACTAGATGGAAAAATAGAATTTAAAAAGTACTGGTAATAGTTCTGACGGTATTTCTGAAAAGAAAATGCGGAAGATAAGGAAAGACATTTTGTGCAGAAAGCGAATCCAAAGGACAATGTACATTAGACAGAAGTGAGAGAAAGACGAAGAAGCAGAGACAAAGACAGAACAGTAGCGGGCAATGGAGACCCGTGGACGCTCCCCTCCTGGCTGTCCTAACGTTATTGCTCAATATGTGTTCCGGCTGCACTTGGCTGTGCCCGGTATTTAGCGACAGATCCCGAGTGATCGTCGGTATATCGGAGTGGACGCCTCTCCCTGGAGCAGGTCAGCGCTGGACTACCATGCTACAAGACTCAGTTTATCAGTACTACAAAAGACAGTTGGATCTCACTACCCTAGTCTGCTGAGGACGTCATGCCACTGACATCTGCACTCAAGGTGAGCCGCCCACTGACCGGATGTGTTCCCAGTGTTGACACTAGTTACGGTCTTTCATGATAAATAGGTAATGAAAACATTCATTGGTTCTATTTAATCAGCTGCACATGAAAGTACACAGAGAAAATGCATATAAAATGAACAGAGGGGCTAGAAAATGGGAAGAAGAGGTTAAGGAGACAGTTTTGATACATACACTGGGGTGAGAATCGACTGATTATTGATGGTCACAGTAGTTGGGATGGGCCGTCCTTGTACTTGTCTCTCCGACCTCGAATGGGTTCGATATGAGTGTTGTGCCGAAATTAACTCAGGAACGAAGAATCTATGGTGGTAGTAGGAGATGATAGTGGCAGGCATGACATTTCTTGTGATAGATAAGTCTGGGTGATGGTTGACGAAGGAAGTGAGGACCAGTGTGTTGAGTGCCTCATGACCGTCCTGCACAGAGAATGGTCTCACTCTGTAGTATGAAGCATTGTCAGCGTTCAGTCGTGTTCACAGGCTTGTGTGTGCCTAGGTGCTCCTACGCCCGCTGCTATCTCACTACGGATAGTTTTACAGTTTCGTCTGTGTTCAGCTGTACTATTGTATATTATCTATTGTCTAAAATCTCGTCTAACTGTGTCTATTTGCAACCGGATTTATTAGTGTTAAACTTTACCTGTCAAATTATACTAGAATTCGCTAGTTCTACTGACGTCCAGCACCAGCAGTCAATTGTTTCTCATCTAGTTGTATTGGTCTCTTGTGATACCATCATCTGCTTACCCCGTCTATACTTGTACCAGCATCTAGTTGTTCCGGCCTGGTTTTACTTCTGTCTGGGAGGGGGTAGATGTGGTTCCACATTTCACGTTTTCTGAGAGAAAAAAACTCATTTCACAGTGATACGTTTCACCTGGATCTGCCACCAGGCCTGCCCGCTCTAGTTCAGGTTAAAAAGATGTTCTCCTGAGAGAGAGAGAGAGAGAGAGAGAGAGAGAGAGAGAGAGAGAGAGAGAGAGAGAGAGAGAGAGAGAGAGAGAATTAACCAACATATAAAACATAAAACGTATTAAAAGGAAAAGATTCCAGTTCACCTCTGACCCTTGACCCCACCCACTTCAGGTAACCTACAAGGATATTACTTATATTACTTATTTCCCGATGATATAAGTACTTACTTAAGTACTTATACGTTCCCACTAATGGCGCTCTACTCGTCAATCTTGTGAATTTCTCATAATCAGAGGAGCAAGATATTATTAGACGATGCACGCAAGGTCTTTCTGCATGACCTAACGTCTACACCGAGATTACGTGGGATGTAACACCACCTACACAACCACAAGCACCTACCACCACCTACACTACCACAAGCACCTACCACCACCTACACTACCACAAGCACGCACCACCACCTACACTACCACAAGCACCCATCACCACCTACACTACCACAAGCACCTACACTACCACAAGCACCCACAACCACCTACACTACCACAAGCACCCACAACCACCTACACAACCACCACCACCTCCACTACCACAAGCACCTATCACCACTTACAACGCCACCTACAACTTCCACAACACCGAATATATTTCATCAACACTATCATCTTTCCATCACCACAACCACCACTCACCACCATTACCACCGTTGCCATCGTTCAACCCATAATAACTTGTCAGACGAGCGCGAATGACAGCGACTCTCGGTGCCCCGCCGCTGTAAGTGCACCGCATGCGGTGGTCAAGGTAAACACATGAGCTGTCATCCTTGACTATTGAACGGCTGTGTTCGTTCATAGGGATGAACCTGAACATGCCGTCCCTCTGAACATGATTGCTACTGGGATACGATGCTCGTCACCTTGACGAGATAGTATGAGTAAACTAGCGATCTTGACGGAGGGCTGACGGATTTCCTCACCAAGGCAGCCAGACCTACCGTAAGTGACCCGTAATGACTCGTCTTCTTGCTGGAGATATGAACTGCAATATCGCAAGACCCGGTCGTCTTGTCCTCCCTCCCTGGCAGGCTGGTCGGGTGAACCTCTGTCCTCGGTGTTGCCTCCTCACCACAAGATTCTCAGCTTACTTCCTGTCGCAGACGGAGCTGGAAGACGCGGATGCTCTAAACGTGAACGTCAGCGTTCTATGCTCTGTGTTGACCCTAGTGTAGTGGCTCGAGTATACGTATGTCCGATCATCTGCTCATAGTGTTACTCCTTCGGTACAGTTTAAACCCCTGAGTACTATAGTTTTACCCCTTCACTACAATTTAACTCCTCGTGTACGACATTTTCATCTGTAGAATACCAGTTAACTACATAGTCACTCACTGATAATCAGCTGTAATCTTCAGCATAATGGACATTACTCATTGTCATCAGCATTCGGCGGCACACAACAGGAGACGCCTAAGTCTTCCCACTCGGCAGGCGTGGCTGTGGGTGCAGGTGTGGGCGTGTGTGGTGGCGTGGGTGGGCACGGCGGTGTCCGCGGCACCCCAGCAGTTCCCAGAGGCCTCCGAGGATAACCATTTCGTCTTCAGATCTGATGGAACTTACTCCTTCTCTTACGATACAGGTGAGTTAGTCCGGTCTTGTGAGTTAGTGAATTGTTACCTTCTGGTGAGTTAGTGAGCTTTTGTGTGGTTGTGAGTACACAGGGGTACTATCTTGCTAACTATACTACTCTAGTCCATACTAAACTACTACTCTGGCAATGCTTAAGTGGAGGTTGTAGCTGAGACTAAGCTGAAACAGAATGTATTGACCAAAACATATATAAGATCATATGTCAGTCATTTAGTAAATACGAAAACTGATGAGATTCTTCTCTAGCCGACTTTTAATGGTATTCATAGTCTGCATCAGCAACGTTTGGCGGTAAGTTGTTGCAATGTTCGACGGTTCTATTTGCAGAAACCTTTTTCTCACGCTAATCTTATGTATTATAGCTTTACATACTATCCCATCTCTTCACGATTTACTTTGTTGAATTTATCGAGAATTTTAAAGACTTGTATCAAGTGGCCGGGAAGTCTTCACTTCCCCAAAGAAAAGAAATTTCATCTCAGCCGCTGTACATACGGTCACTTTCTTCAAGATGGACTTATTTTCTGAAACCTTTCTTGCTTTTCTTCATCCTCTTTATAGTTTGGGGATCAGATCCGAGCTGCATAGTCAGGAAATGGTTGCACTAACACATAAAGAATTTTTTTTATTTCTTTCTGTTGTTTCGTGGTCTATGTTCCTTTGTTATGAAACTTGTATTCAGTTTGCTTCATTGCTGCTATACACTGTACAGTGTTGCTGATAATAACACCAAGATCATTTTATTCATTTACTTTGTACAGTAGGCTTCTGAGCAGTCTATAGTCGTATCTAGTATTTTTATCTGTAATGTGCATAACTCCATATTTACATACATCAAATTCCATTCGCATTTTCTGATAATTCTGCTCATTTGTCAACATCTTGTTCAATTATTTCAGTCTTATGTATTTATAAGTCTGCTTCCCAATTTTGTATCATTGGCAAAATTTGAAAGATTTAGGCCCCAGTTCTAGATCGTTTATGTGTATCATAAAGTAAATGGGACCAAGGAACAATTCCTGCGGCACGCCACTAATCACGTCCATCTAGTCGGAGGCTTCGCCATTTACAACTACACTTCGTTTATTGTCAGCGAGTCAGTCACAATCTATGCACATAATTCCTCCCCTGTGCCATATGATTCCGAGTTACACAGCTGATTACCTCCAAGATTCTATATGAGTTAATAAGAATATAGTCTCTCAAGAAGCTTACTAAGGAGTTCTTAGTTTTCGGAAATTAAGGTAAATAGTCTCAATTATATGGGCATACAGGCAAAACAACAGTGATCGGTGTACGGGTATACAGGTTAACATTTGGCCACATATTTCAGGTGCAGGGCAACACCAGAGCTTCAGGATAGAGACGCGAGACTCCAAGGGGCGAGTCTCCGGCCGCTTCGGATACGTGGATCCGGACGGCGTGTTGCGGATAACGGAGTACCAGGCGGATACTGAGGGATACCGGTGAGAGGAGATGGTTGGGGAAAGGTGGATAGGAAGGACAGGTGTATCCCAGAGGGAAGCGGATGCCAAAGGGAGATACTATAGGAAAATTAGGTGCCAAGGGAAGCATGGATGTTAGGGGAAATGTGGACGCCAAGGATATAGATGAAACAAGTGATGATGACATCATTTAGAGGAGGACTTGACAACTGTCAGAAGAGGAGAGGCGAACTACGGTGTTAGACAATAATAAAGGGTACCCAGAGGTGGGGTGAAAGCAACGCTACAGGGTAATGCAAAGTGAGGGTGAGTGGCTCTGAACAATTGTGTTGAGGTGGTAAAGAAACAAGAAAGGGTGTAGGGAAATCAGAGAATGTGGAACTTTGAATAACTTAGGGGAGCTGAGGTTAGAGATGAGTGAGAGGATAAGGAGAGGTGGATGGCAGGGTGAAATGCTGGGGAGGGTTGGATGGTTGTATGAGGCAAGGGGGATATGAATGACTAGGTGAAAGGCAAAGATGTGGATACTGGGAGTGAGAAGGATGGAGGAGAGATGGACGTTCGTAGAAGCAGTGGGAGGGAGGATGAGGGAAGTTTACATCTAACAGTGTCAAGATTCATCTAAACCAACTTTTGCTGAAGACATTGAGATAATGAAGGGGGTAACTGTCAGTATATCACCGGGTTCTGTTTACATCACCTGTAGGTTTGATATTTCGGTTTATGGATTCTTTACGAGCTTTTTAAATAACATATCTGTAGAGATGAACCTATTTTGAAATGTTAATAACTTAAGGCAATCTCAACAGGGCAAACATGGAGATCTACCACTTGGTGAGTTGGTTCCCGCGCTCACCCCTGCTGGTAGGACCTCTGCCACAGCCGCCATCAGAGGTGGAGGACCCACCGGACTCGCTTGAGGCACCACAAGAGACTACAACTGGACCTGTGGGAACTCCTCTCTTCTTTCCCCCTCAGGGCCCCATCCTCATCATTGGACCACTTCCTAAACCCCTCCAACCTCCGAGGAACCTTTTAGACCAGGAACCACCGAACCTCACTGAAGAGACCTTAGTGGGGGCACCTCTGGACACCGTCCTACCTCCTCCGTCAGATTTCTTGCAAGCTTCTGCGATAGAAGATATTTCAGAGAGCTCACCTCGAGAGATTCTGCAGGATGGAATTGTAAATGCTCTTCTACAAGGATCCCTTGAAGACATCCTTCAGGAATCAGTAACGGACCTACTGAGTAGTTCCATACCGAATACTTCCCTTGCGATTTCCAACAACACTCAGCAAAACACGGAATTGCCATCAGAATCACCTCCAACTACTGTAGATGACGATGATCAAGATTTACCTGAGGGGCTCGAGCAGACGGACTTGTGGTCTGAGATGCAAGACTCGGGCTTAACCAATCCGCCGTCATCAGTACTGCCAGATGAAGGGAGTAGATCAAGAAGTTCTCCAGGGAATGTAACAGATATTTCATCGACCATCGCCCCCGAAGAATCAGCTTCTAATAGAACATTAAATGTCTTTGAACAAGTGTTACCTGAGCGTTTTCCCAACACTTCAGCCCAAGAAAGACAAGACAATTTTAAGAATTCTAATATTTCTATTACTGGTACTACTAGTACTAGCATTACTGGTACTACTAGTACTAGCATTACTAGTAGTCTTACTAGTACTACTATTAGTGCTACTACTAGTACTACTGCTAGTCCTATTAGTACTGTTTCTGGCACTACTACTCGTACACTACCTCGAGTAAACAAGGAGATCACGATGACGTCACAGCTAACAACATCAGCGAGACCTCGGCTAACAACGTTAGCGAGTCCACAGCTAAAAACGTCAGCAAGACCTCAGCCAACTATTACACGAGTACCGCAATCAACATCATCAATGAGGCCTCAGCAAACCTCAGCAGCAACACTTCAGCTCACGGCCTCGGTGCGAGGACCTGAGCTGACGACCACAAATACCCCAAGTGTGGCTACAACAACGTTATCAAGAGCTTCTCCGACGCCAGTAGGACGGCCATTATCTGCTACAGCTTCAACAGAACATGGAGACCTCAAGTCAGGTCAGGAGGGTGACACCTCCCCTTCAGCCACCTTCATCAAGACTTTCCCCCCAGTACCTGCCCTGACCTACCTTCCTGTGGGAGAGGAAAGGTACGACACCCCCCCAGATGTTTACTCATATCTACCACAAACATTTAACCCATTTTTCTGAGACAAAGTCATGTTATGGGTAGCGTGAGCATGCAGTTTGCTTGATTCTGTTGACAGGTGAAGTGGACACCTATCCCGAGTTGTGCAGATTAAAGCAAGATGTGTTTTTGTGGGTTTTGTTGCGTGCATTCAGAAAGCACCACCCGTGTTTACAGACAGAAAACCATCGAGTAAAGCCATATTGACTGCCGAAAATGAGTGTCAGGGTTTTCATAAGTGACGAGATGGAGTAAGAACATTCTTGTGTAAGACCAAGGAAGTACCGAGGGTGATCTAGCAGTGGAAGTTATCTGTTGCTACCATGCGTAACTATGATCGTACTGTTCAGGGCATCAGCAAATGCTCCAAGTTCGTCTGTTCAAATCCCAAAGTTCTTTACAGATGGACAAAAGAGTCCTTACCTTAGCTAGTCAGTTCCCAAGAACTATAATGTTGTTGAACCTTTGTAGAGCACTTCCTGATGACATATTTGCTTACCTGGTCATCTAAAGTTACCATCATGTGAAGGTAAACCTGTAGTCATGCACAATGTTCTATAGCCACATGAAGGCTGACTAATCATACTATGTAATATAATGGCTGCAGTCATCATGTGTTTGAGTCCCACGATTTTGGTAACAATTACACCACGTAACAGGTAATTAAAAAATGGGGTCATAAAAGAATATTGACTATATTCATATGTTAGATGTACGGCTTTTAGGTGGACAAGAATCACATCAGGTTACAATTCTGGTTATATCTCCAGTAGCGTCCGCCTGCCAGGAACTTTTGGTTGTGGCGTCTTGTGCACTGAACATAAACTGATAGTATGATGAGTGGTACAGTTGTATGATGAGTGATACATCAATATGATGTTACATCTGAATATGTTGAGCGGTGCATCATTGATGGCTGACATGAGAGCATAATGGAAGACATGTCTGAAATATGATAGCCATGACAACAGACCCATTTGTGTGACGAAGTACTACGAATGGAGTAAATCGTTCCACACTCATCAAGTTTAGATGATACAAACTGCATGATTCTCAGGTTTTTGCACAAGGCAATTTAGTGTGAGAGACGAGACAATAGTCTTAAACTAATTCTAAGCTGAAAAAGGACAATTCTTCAGGCATGTTTAAAATCTGAAAGTACTTGTTCCAAGGGACAATAGGATGACAAAAACAATGAAGTTAAAACCCTAAAGAAATCTCTTACAAATACCCATGACAACTCCTGCAGCAGACCTTGACAACATAACAAACTTCCACAAAAAAACACTTTAGCGCAGCTGCATTCCAAGTACTTACTGAGATCTTTAATGATTCCTTCCTAGCCAATCATCACTCCTTCCTAGCTAATCAACACTGTTGGCTGCAGAACAAGAACGAAGGCATCTGGAGGTCCGGCAACATGGCACCCAATCTAAAAGCTTCCAGATCATCCAATTTCCACCTCTTCTTTTTCCCCTAGCTCTTCATCACCTTCAGTAGACAAACATTTTGAGAGACTGATTCACAATACGGCCCTAGACCTAACCTCTCGAGAGGAGGTGGTGAAAGTCTTTCGTAATAATAAGCAAGGTAAAGTGGCAGGATTCGGTGAGACTAATCTTGAATTTTTCAAGAAACAGAGACAGTTATTGTTGATTGGTTAGTCAGGATTTTCTGCGTATGTATGGCTCAAGGTCAGGAGCATGAGAAGTGGCGAAATGTCTGTGCAGTGCTGCTGTACACGAGGGACGAAAGTGAATGTTTGAATTACTGAAGAATAAGAATGTTAAGTCCACATGGTAGACTTTATTGGGGATTGGTGATGGAGAGAATGGTGCAATGCAGAGAACATCAAGTTGGGTTGGAACAATGTGGCTTCAGGACTAGTAGAGGATGTACCTGGTGTTTTCTATGAAATAGTTGTGTTAGAAATACATAAAGAAAACAATATGCATGAGGTATTCATGGTCCGGGAGAAAGCTATGCTGAGTATGCCGAGGATGAGGTGAGGCCAGATGATTTTTTTCCCATTGGTTCACCAACCACGGACCTTAATCTGACTGGGTGATCAGGACAAGCTATATAAACTGTTGTTGCACTCTCTTCCCGTCTTGATGAACATCCTTGTCAGATATCATTACTACACTCAGGAAACAACTTTAGGTGTTGTCCACCTTCTGTTACGAGACCAGAGCAGACCAGACTAGACCAGACCAGAGTAGACCAGACCAGACCAGAGCAGACCCGAGCAGAGCAGGAAGCATACGTCAATATATTCGTTAAATGTCGTTACATTGTACCAGAGAAGCACTCTTCATCATGTTACCGTCGGTATCCAGCGTTCCGACGCACTTTGATCCTGCCACTCCAGTGGTGCAGGAGACCTGCAGGTGATCCTCCCGCCGCAAGGACGTCATATCCTGTAGGATGGCATCAATGAGGTAAGCGGTACAGTAATGATGAGCAACACGTGAATGACGGTGTAGCAATAAGAACACTGGTGAAGAAGTGAAGAAAATGTTAGAGTTAGTGTGGTTAATGATGAAGCAGTGAGGATAATTTCTAAATAGAAAGTGATCATGAATCCCTGTGAGATAGTGAAGTAATAAGAATGATGATGAAACAGTGATAGTGAGAATTTTTAGGTAAGGTGAGAGGGTGTGGGTGATGGTGAAGTAAAGTGAAAGAGTGGAAGTGTTAGTGACGGTGCAGGATTGTGAGTGATGATCAGTCAGTATGGGTAATAGTGTGATAACACTAGTGATGGTGAGGTCTGTATATGGTGTTGAAGAAGTGTGGGTAATAGTGAGGAGTGCTAATGATGGTGAATTTGGTGTTCGTAATGGTAAGGTAATTAGAAAGGAATGTGAGTGGTGGTGAGGATTGTTGGTGATGATGAAGGAGTGCTGGTAATGAGTAATTTGTGTGATGGTGAGGGAGTGTGGTTGATGGTGAGGGGGTGCGGTTTATGGTAATGTGGTAGCGGTGAGGGAAAGTGAAAAATGGTGATAATGAAAGAATGTGCGTGCTTGTGATTGTGAGAAAGTTTTGGTTTAATTGATGGTGATAGTGAGAGTGTATGTGATGGTGAGAGTGTATGCGATGGTGAGAGTGTATGTGATGGTGAGAGTAAGAAAGCGTGACAATGAACGAAAGTAAGACAAATATCCTCCTCAGACTCACCTTGAGAATTTACATTCGAGTTTCTTCTTCGTGTGTTGTGCCAGCGAGGGTAGGTCGCCGTCAGTGATGCTGCGGGAGGACACCTCTATCTGCTCTACTTTGACTTTGCCTCCTTTGATAGTAGAGTCAGCAAGGGTTTCCACCAGGTCCCTGCACCCCTCAGGGCTCAGTTCACTGCTCGGGAAACATAAGCTGTTGAGGAATCTGGTGGAAGAAAAGCACATGTAAACGAAGGGTCTTGATCATAATGCACTCCGAGAGATGAATCCTGATACATACATACATACATACATATATGTCTGGATATCTTATGTCCATCTTTTCATGAGAATACAAAAAACAAGAAAAAACTACATATCACTCCGTGACGTCACATGTATACAGAGAAAATGTACAGTAATGTACAACCTGACTGACATTTGATGCATGATATAAAGATGTAAAATACAGATACCATAATCTTTACATTCTCAGTAAAAAGTAACGGCAGGTGCCTACCATGATAACCCATTGCTAGACACTTAGTGGACGAACTGATTCTGTGGTTAGCCATGAGAATCGATGATTGCTGTAAGGGAAATAAGAGGAGACAATGTCTTCAATTCCTGTATTTGAAAAAGATCAATTAATGTGTAGAAAGAAAAACTTGAAAAGGGGAAGAGTTCCTCTACGGGGAAATATGAGAAATGAATGATAAGAGCGGCATGGTGTATAATACAGTATCATCTTCATATAAAAGCCAAAAAGGTGTTTATGTAAGAGGCACTATGATGTCTATGTAGGAGCCAGTATGGAATCTGTATGGTGTGTACGGGGGTCTGAAAGTATCGTTGACGAGATAAAGTAAAGCACTGGACTTGCCACAGCTGTTGAAGTAATATTGGACAGGGTTTCATTAGTGAAGTGATAAGACAGATACTGAAAACTGTACATGAAGGACTGGGAGGCTGGGGTTGAGGTACTGTGATGATAACAAGCACAGTTTTAGAGTGACTAACCAGGGAGCACTCACATGGAGAACAAACATATCCTCTTAAGCTGTGGCAACACGCGAGGAGGACCAGCCTGCTTCTCGTTACATTTGGGAGGATGAAGGAGAGGAACGGCCATAAATAACAAATCAAGTTCTTTCGTTCTTTTGTTCATCCATCTTAACAAGTTCGGAAACGTATTACAGTAACCGGCGAAATATTGAATCTCATGTTTACCGTTGACGAAGGGTGAAATGAAAGTGTGTATAGCCTACATGATGAGAGACAACGTCATTAATAGGTCAATGCAACAAAATCGACATCTGTGAAGACTGGTTTTTATATATATGTATACGAGTTTGTATAGTTTATGATTACTAACACGTTACTCATATATCTATATATATAGAAGAAAAAGAAGTAGGCGGAACAGCAGAGCCGTGGGATGCTTTGCTAGTAATAAAGAAACTGACAGATGAACTTTTCTCTGGCATGGATGGCTTTGGACGGATGAAACACATGAATTCAAGGAATTCAGAAAAGTAGAAATACCGTATGAGGAAGATCTGGGAGGAGAGTCTGAGGAGAACAAACTGTATCAACGACTTTGATTTCTCCAGTGTAGCCATAACAGAAGATGAGGCAGAGTAGCGTCACTGTAATGTGTTAAGACATGACAGAGATCTGCAGCACCATGATCATGGCAGTGGGTACTACATCATGGATCTGTAGTGGAAGTGTCTGTCACAGTGACGACGGAGATCTTGCCTTACGACGGCTTCCCGGGCCTCAGACAAGCTGATTCAAGACCACAACTTATATTACTATTATTATTCATTATTATTATTATTATTATTATTATTATTATAATGAAACAGGAAAAGGGGGATAACTAACTCAGTAGTCGGCTTGAGGACGCGCACAACCCTAGAGGACCACTCTACTCCACTGTCGTCCACATGGTACAGGTGGAGGCGGATGCCACTTCTTCCTACCGATGGCAGCTGCTGCAGGTGTTCTGGGTTGACCGCCCTGGACACGTGGACATCTGTGTACGGGCAGCAGCCTCAATAAACTGGTCATGATAATTAGTGCCTTCCTCACAAGATGAAGTGGAATGGGTTAAGTGAAGATTTGATAACATTTTTATGTCATTTACGCATGTACTTACCTATTTGTGATAATTTATATGTAGGGTGTGTGTGTGTGTGTTTGTTGAATTGTAAATACAGCAACCAAAAGAGAAAAGATTCAGCACTTTCATCTTCTACAGGAAAGGCTGGGGTTTAATGGGAAGTAACTTAAAATGATCAACACATAAAGTATAATGCATGAAAACTTTAACTAGGAACCACTAGAGGGGGGGGGGGGGGTAACTAGGACCCCTGGAGAAGGGTCAGTAGGCTCCCAGGGAAGGTAATCAGGTTGCCTAAGTCTCTGGGCTGGGCCTCCTGGGAAAGGTGACTGACCCAGATGACACAGGCGGGTCAGGTGCTGGAGGCGCGGTAAGGCGGGATCGGAGTCCGGGGCAGCAGACAGGTCAAGGCGAATCAGGCTGTTGGGAAGCGTCACCCTAGAGGTAAAATGGCCCTCCAGGTGGATCAGCGAACACCTGTATGTAGAAGAAAAGGATGAAGTAGAGGTAACTTGGTGGATAAATCTGTTACACTGCAAATTATTTATGTCGCTAGTACTGTAAGCAGAGGAACATGCATCTATAAATCAAACAGAAGCATGTCTCAGGGTGCTGAGGGATGGCCGAGGGTCACAACAAGGAAACTATACGGGATGATAAACACTGAAAAATTAAAGATGTTGTGGAATGTGGGGACGATCATGAGGGGATGCAGGATGTCTTCTACCACAGTGTTCACCACAAAGGGAAACACCACCACATTCATATTCACTATTCCCGTGATCAATTTGAATTCTTTTAAAAAAGTCATCTTCACTACACTGATTTTCACGGCGCCCATATATTCATTACAACCTCAGGAGTCCTGGTAAAAGACCACCTCCTAGATTTACACCTTCATCGTCACTACAACCGTGACACCACAGGTCTTTGTCCTGACTTTTACGGGGAGAGAACGCTGATTGTTGGTAAATTAAGAAAGAGGAAGAAGAAATAAAGAAAACAATTTGCTTCCCCCCTGAGAGGAAGGGGTAAACAATCAATCAATAGTATCGAGTGAACGGAAATGATGGTACTACAGGCAATCCTCAGGTTACCATTCATTTAACTATTTAGATCTTGACATAGTCCTAGATGCGGACCTATCCAGTGTTTACACAGTGGAAATGTGTGAAATAAGAGATACCATTTAGCGTAGCCTGCAGCTGAGTGGACACTGACATACATGTCATACCAGAATGATCATTTGATGACTTTTGTGACGGTTGACATGTTTTACATGCTATAAATATATACAGGTCTACATGTACGTATATGTTTACATATTATACATTTGTGCAGATACTAAACTTGTAGAAAAATAATGAAGATTCGGACAATTAATGAGGCAATACAGACTGTATTGGAAGATCTGTAGGAATATTATCTGAGAGACATTTTTGCATTAGTATCTATTTCTTGCATTAGTATCTATTTCGAATGACAATGAGTAAGGAAACAGGAGCTGTGCCTTGGGTGCTTCTAAGCCTCCTCTGGACACAAAGGCAATTGTTTGTTAACCAGTGTTGTAAATTGTTATAATACATTAAATTGTGTGTCATCCATTGCATACTGCATTAAATATAACCTTATCGAACCTGATGTAATCATTCAGTATAAATTGATACTTCTGAAACGACAGTGTAATTACTACCATGTCTCCAGTGCCGTCTGTTCGTTGTGTTCACTGATCACTTTATAAGGTAAAGGTTACCACAAAAGTTTATTGCTTTATGAAGTAATGGTTACCACAAACGTGTATGCTTACTTTATAAGGTAATGATTATGGGGTAATGGTTACCACACCCAAGATTACCTTAAACCTTGCACCTACGTGAACGTTTAACTGATATAAATTAAAAAAATAATTAGTTTAATAATAACTGCAGTTTCAAGTTGGTTGAAGGTCACTGCTGGTCAGGGACCTGAGTGTGGTTGGAGGTCACTGCTGGTCAGGGACCTGAATGTGGTTGGTCACTGCTGGTCAGGGACCTGAGTGTGGTTGGAGGTCACTGCTGGTCAGGGACCTGAATGTGGTTGGTCACTGCTGGTCAGGGACCTGAGTGTGGTTGAAGGTCACTGCTGGTCAGGGACCTGAGTGTGGTTGAAGGTCACTGTTGGTCAGGGACCTGAGTGTGGTTGAAGGTCACTGCTGGTCAGGGACCTGAGTGTGGTTGGAGGTCACTGCTGGTCAGGGACCTGAGTGTGGTTGGAGGTCAATGTTTGCCACATCATTGTTACAGTTGCTCTTCTTTCTTACTCACCTGCCGTCTTGGAGGAGCTCAAGGAGGTGGTCGGCGCTGGTGTCTGTGGTGCGCAACAGTCGTTTGAGAACCAGAAATACCCGGCACGGTCGGGGGGCCACGACCTTGATGAGATCATCAAGGTCAGACAGGTGGCGAAGGTCGCCTTTCAATGTGATCTTGACTTCTGTGTCTGCGGCCAGGTGGGGCAGGACGGCCCGCGCTGCTCCAACGTGCCCATCGCTCACATTCAGGGGCTGGGGACATGGAGAGGTGGTGAGCAGGACGAGAAAACCCTTCGTATGGTTATCCCTAGCTAAACAAACTGTCACCACTTTGAACAGCTGCTGTGATAACCTACTTAGCTCCTTAACTGCTAAAACTTAACCAGTAACTAAGATATTCCTGCTCATTCTGTTACTTGCCTATCAGGATGATTCCCTGCTCCCTCTGTTATCTATCGAGTGAAATAACTATAATTACAGTAAATGAAACCGTGTAGTAGATATATATGTCGGGCATAACCATCTTCCATTCATCTTGCAAATCTCGCTCAATAACCATAACAAAACCTGGTTCTTAAACCCGGGGTTCTTGGCTGGGTATTTTTCTCATGAGAAAATATTCCTCAACAGGGCGTTCGGTTCGGCCAGTATGTAGTAGTTCTGGCATATCTGGGATGGCTCTTCTTTCATCTCTCTCTCAAAGTTAATCAGACAGTGTGGGATCAAAAGTTACTCATCTTCATAACCTCTTTCCATCCTTCATGATGTTGCTTCCTTCTCTCTGCTATACAGAAACTGAGGCCACTGCTCTCGTGAGCTGTCTGTTTCCCGGCTTCTAACATCTGGACCCCTCCCTCCCCACGCACGCTCGGTCAGATGCTTCCCATAGTCTGTGAAAACCAGTCCCACGAGAACTAACCTTTGTGATACCTCCCTATTCCCTCGTACAACATCCTTGTGTAATAATTCTCTTCCGTCATTTGTCTGTCCCTCTTCCTATAACCTTTTCACTTTACAGATTTATCCCAGACTTATTTCCTTTCATCTGAGATGGCCACTCCTTCTGCCATGTCGGTTTATATGTGAAAAAATTATTGATGTAAAAAATAGAATTCATTAATGGAAATTAGCGCTCGATGAGCTTTAGCAAGGAAGGCATATGTTGCCGTCTGTTCAGAAAGCTCTTAACTGACTTCAAGTAACGAAGTGACAAGTATCAACGTTGTGTGGCATGTTGACAGTGACGGGAGAGTTGGACACCCGTAAGCCTGGCATGCATAGTGGGTAGTGTTCCTTAATACTCAAGGTGACGACTGATCAAAGGCTCTCAAGAGATATGTTGACCATGAGATAACGGACTTATGGAGAGATACACTGATAATGACAGCATGATGCGAGTAAGGGAGACTCCCACCGTGTAATGAGAAGACCAGAGTAGCTATCTAGACAGAAGGTTATGTGATTAGCATCCTAGGCCCCTGTGGTTGGACCAAGCCCCTGTGGTTGGACGAGGCCCATGTTGCCTGACTAGGTCTATGTGGAACAGAGAACTACTAATCTTTTCACCGGAATACTGGAATAAACTGAGATGACCATATACATCCAGTATACTGTGATGTTAAACCATGACATACACATAAATCTAGTTTTACAGATCTTGGAATCTGAGTATAGACGTCACAAGTAATATATAGTGAAGTGAAATCATCCTACAGTATACTTGTCGTGATCTAAATTGAAACTACATTAAAATAGCTGTGGTATCTGGACATGCCGGGGTCATACATCTTAGGAAAGTATTCAAATAACGTGATATTTGATGGACTTTCAGCAAGTCTGTCCAACACCTTTTATCAAAAAAAGTAAAGTAACCAACAAAGCACACATGATCATTCGATATACAATCACAAGGTAGACTGGGCTTAACTTATGGGTCTAAGAAAACACTCCTTACCTTCTTACTTAGCTTCTTTGCCACAAGCTTAGCCATTTCGTCACAGTTCTTCGTCTCTGCTACAATGGTAAGGAACTGGTGGGGTTGGAGTCCACTCTCTTGTAGGAGATCCAGGAGCTCAGGCCCATGCAGAGGGATGTGGTCCTTATGCAAGTGGAACATAATCCCGGCCATCAGGAGGAGCATGTTTTGGTAACGGGAAAGGTCCAGATTCTTGGTGCTAGTGTGGAAACTCTTCAGTAACGTCGATATGGTAATCTGGTTTAGAACTTGCAGCTGACCCTTGGCGAAATTAAGTATGGCTTGCCTAATCTCCTGTGGACATTTATGGAGGTCAAGAAGTTCTTGCATGCTGATTAATATATTTTCAATATCATGAGTGGCACATACATCATTGATGATGGCATGTGCTGAGAAGAATTCCAACTTGCTCTTGTGTGGAGGGACTATAACAGTCAGATACCCATCACTGCTCCATTCGTTGTAAACCTCCATGTAGTTTTCCAACATGTCTGACGATGGCAGGAGGTTATCAGTACAAAATTTTTCTAATCTACTGATACATTCCTGTGGCATTTGCATGGCATCTTGAGACAGCGCAGTGAGGCACTCTTTGTACAGAACGAGAAGGAAATCTTTACACAACCTTTCCAACTCCTTCTTCTCCTTTCCTGTCTGATGGACTAATCGCCGAAGCAAACGCATGAGAGCAAGGTTATGGAATGCTGTGTATAATTCGGTCGTTGAAGTTGCTAAGCAGATCTGGTCTGAGTGGTGGATCCAGAGGTACGCTAGCAAGGCTAAGTTTAGAGGCAGCTTAAACTGCTCTCCCATCTTGGACTGAGAGCTTTCCATGAAGGTTTCCAGCTTCTGGATTTGGGTGTCTATGTTTGTAATATCTGATGGATTTCCAGGAATACTTTCATTAACTTTCATCTCAAACATCCCTTCCATAGATTTCTTGGTGAAAACAAACTGTTTATCAGGTGGGATTCCTGTGATTTTGATGTGCACCCAAGACTGGGACTCAACGTAGTCAAGAAGTTTATCCAACCTCTCTGGTCTGGTGGTACACAAAACACGGAGTTTACCGTTGCTTTTTGGTATACTCTCCCGTAAGAGTTCTTGAAGAAGACACTTCGAATTTTTATTCCATTCGTCTGCACCGTCCAGCAACACTAGGGTTCTCAGACTCAGGACTGAGGTTATCAGTTGGTTATGCGTTAGCCGCAGGGATGAACTGTCGAACAGGAAAAGGAGAAGGTCGAGGAAAGTAGAAATAAACTGAGTTCTGAATTCAAAATGGAGAATAAGTTCATAATCATTCAAGCCAAGAATTGTGTTACTTTGATTAGGAGCCTGGCCCATTCTGCTAGGATGAACTTCACAAGTGATGTCTTTCCCATTCCAGCTTCACCTTCCACTACCACTACAGACGGCTCCTTCCCATCCTTTGTTTGAAGCTTCAACAAGAGATCGTGATCTATGATTCTCTTTGATTTATCATTATATATTTCGTTTACTATCCCTTCCTTGCAATATACAGTCTCGATTTGTAAGGATTCTACGTGAGACAGAAAGGACGCGGGATGGATCTTGGAAGTTGTTAGATACTTTTCCTTTAGATTTGAAATTACTTCTTTAACATGACATATTTGTTGACTTTGCAGGTCTTCCATCATTTTCTTCCACTCCTGAAAATCTCTCATGTGGGGTACTAGCACGATACTGTCAATTTCGCTCTTCATTACTGAGATGTAGTTGTCTGCCTCAGCATCGTCACGGTTGTACCGGCTAGCAGCCAGGTTATAGGTTTTCCCAAGGAGCTTCTTCACATCGTCTGCGAAGGTGATCAACTCACCTTTACTTCTAATTTCTTTGTCATGAACAACATCGTTACGCAAATCTTTAATCTGAGTAATGAGGTATTCTAACTTGCTTTCATCACATTGGGTCCAGACGGCTGTGCCGAGCTTGGCAAGTCCTGGCAGCGGCAGCCCGAGACACCGATGCAACAGTGTTATATCAAAATCACTTCCACTGGGATCTCTAAGAATTTTTTCCCGCTGTTTTATTGAAAACCATTTTTCGTAATCCTCTTTTTTCATTTTTCTTTCATCGATCAAATAATCTTGTAAATTCTGTGTATTCGACTTGTTGCAAGCTATGGTGAAAATGTAATGCATGGTCGTTCGTCCTTCACAGTTGAGTAATTTAAAGGCCTTTATCTGTGTCAAGGCTCGATCAGGGTCGATGCCACCCAGCTCCCTCTGCCTGGACATGGTGGCCACTGGCTCCTCAGGTGTCTGCTACACAGGCTCCGTCCGTCTCTACAGCTGTCGGAAGATTAGCATCCAACAAGCAACATGAACCAGTAGTGAGAGAGTCATACCAAATAGCACTTTGGTTATAAATGTAAACCAAAGAAAACAGACATGGAAAAATGAACTGCCTACATTACTGAATACATAAAACGAACAAAAGTTATCAGCGACATATATAATAACGTTTTATGAAGTAAGTGAACAAGTAAATGAATTGATCTTGGTGATATCTTTCAGCACAAATACATTTTTCTAATTATGGCGGAGCTATAACAAGCAATGAAAGATATTCTCGTTCCCTGATAACCTGACAACAGCAAACTTTACTACACACAAAGTTTAGCGTGATCACTATCGCTACCTTGACCAAGGAGGAGGTTAACTGGAAGACAGAACCTGCAGGTCAGGTTCTCACGGGGATGATCGCCACCTCCCACTCTACTCTGTCTCACCAGCCGTCGTTAGCGAGGCAGAAACACCATCTATAAAGGGAAGTTCTGACGTGTCCATAATACTAAGCTTTCATGAACCTATATCGCTCAACTGCCTCACTGGTAACAGTGGGAGTCTTGCCTGGTGGCCGGAGCCGCCGGACACAGTTTTAAAAAGGGATGGGTCAAGGATCACCCTCGCCAGGTCTGCTTCACACCGGCCTAGTAACGTCACGGAAGATTGAAATGTGATAAAGTAACGAAAATACAGCGACCATAGTAGACAACGACCGGCAAGCGAAGGCAAGAGTGCTAACACTTGGCTGGGGAAAGCACTTAGCTTTGGACAGGAAAAGCATTTGGCCCTGGCCAAGTAAACTGGTTAACTCAAATTCTGAAGTAAGTTCGGGCCATAACCTTCACAAATTACTCATCATTCACTACACGCGACCACCAGGTGGCGCTAACAACGGAAACAAACAGCAAAACATAAGTATAAGAAAATAAATTTTCATTCTTTGTTTCTTTTCTTTCTTTAGAAACAACGTAAATGATTATTAATCGACTGCACGTTATATATAAAAGCAGTAAACATGATCATTAAATTAACTTCAAATTAATGTACTTCAAGAAGGCCTTTTACACTGACAGCTGTTCACCAATGCAAAACACCGTTCTGATGTTTCACACACATACAATTTTGATATTTCGCACACATACACATTCTGATGTTCCGCACACACACACACACACACACACACATTCTGATGTTCCGCACACACACACACACACACACACACACACACACACACACACACACACACACACATTCTGATGTTCCGCACACACACACACACACACACATTCTGATGTTCCGCACACACACACACACACACACACACACATTCTGATGTTCCGCACAAATACACACACACACACACACACACACATTCTGATGTTCCGCACACACACACACACACACACACACACACATTCTGATGTTCCGCACACACACACACACACACACACACACACACACACACATTCTGATGTTCCGCACACACACACACACACACACACACACACACACACACATTCTGATGTTCCGCACACACACACACACACACACACATTCTGATGTTCCGCACAAATACGCATTCTGACGTTCCGCACACACACATTCTGATGTTCCACACACATACCCATTCTGATATTCCGCACACGTATACATTCTGAAGTTCCACACACATACACATTCTGATGTTCCACAGACATAAACATTCTGATTTTCTGCACACATACACCTTCTGATGTTCCGCACACATACACATTCTGATGTCCCGCACACATACACATTCTGATGTTCCACACACATACACATTCTGATATTCTGCAGACATACACATTCTGATGTTCCGTACACATAAATATTCTGATGTTCCGCACATACACATTCTGATGTTTCGTACACATAAACATTCTAATGTTCTGCAAACATAAAAATTCCGATGTTCCGCAAACATAAACATTCTGATGTTCAGCACACATAAACATTCCGATGTTCCGCACACATGAACATTCTGATGTTCCGCACACATAACATTCTGATTTTCCGCACACATACACATTCTGATGTTCTGCACACATACACACTCTGATGTTCTGCTCACATACACATTCTGATGTTCTGCACATCGTATCGCATGCTATGCAGTGTGGGCAGGTCGTAGTAACAATATAAGTCTATAGATGGAACATATTCAACAGACTTTATAGCAATGAGACACGAATAACAAACAAGAATTGTAACTAGATATTATTGACTGTTATCTATTTATGACATATAAGGAATAATTTCATCATTAAATACATACAAATATGGTTTTTAACTTGCTTTCACACTACTGCCTGATCTAAAACCATTAACATAACCTAAAGTTTAAAACAAGATTGAATATTCTATAAGCGAATTCACGAACCCAAGTGTCAGGTTTAGTGTCAGGTTTAAGAGTATAACTGATGCGATCATGCTGTTGTAGGGACGCCAGAACTCGATTCCCTTTCCTCTGGGCAAGGATTAGAGGTTGTATCATCGTGGCACTGACAGCTTCCCTACGTGGTTACCACGTGTTACATGTAACTGTATCAAGAAGTAAACGTCTCGCAAACCTTCGAGGTGACATTGTCTGTTACGGATTGAATTTCATGTCGCTTTGTAATACTGTTCTAATCATATAAAGCATGACTTCCAACCCGAGTAACCAGCAATGATAACATCAACAGATGTACCTCTCTGTTATAGCTTTATGGAGCCGTTGCTAACGTGTAGTTATCAGAGGTCTGTATAAACAACTGCCTTGTGTTAAAAGAATTATAGTGTATTCTAGATTTACTTACAGTGTTATCAACGACCTAGTTCTTAACTCAAAAAAATTAGTGGTTCACTCTAGATTTAAAGGATTTGGGATTAGAACAACAAACACAGAGGTTACGGTCATGTTGATGAACGATTGAACAGACGAGATCTATGATATAACAGAACATCACATGA
This sequence comes from Panulirus ornatus, assembly GCF_036320965.1. NCBI lineage: Eukaryota > Metazoa > Arthropoda > Malacostraca > Decapoda > Palinuridae > Panulirus > Panulirus ornatus. Next base: position 2,831,686 of record NC_092286.1, read on the forward strand.
TAGACGAAAACCATGATTGACAACTATCATAATGAACACAGTTTCTGCTGGCCAGGTAAGATCTGAGCTACTTGTAGAAGACACCTCTGATGTCCGGAGTTCAAGTCATGCAGCCGGTAACACTATCTATTGTACTAAACACGTTATAAGTGTAGGAATACACTTGCAGTACACTGACGGATGTTAAATGAGTTTGAAACGTCTTTTGCATATGGAAGAAGTCTATCGAGTTTCTCCCAACACCAAGCTAAGACTGTAATGACACTGTGCTGATGCTATATATATATATATATATATATATATATATATATATATACGCTGCACATTCTCAATCATGAGTTACTCTTGATATCATCATACTACAATCAGACAAAACCTATCGGCCTTTACCAGCCTTCAAAATGTGAAGGGTGTGGTGTAGTGTGCTCAAACAAGCATACAAACAGAAGTGTCTTTGCAAGCAGGAGGGGGGATCAATAAGCTGCAGGAATGAGGATGGTATGTCTATTCACTAATGACGTGTGGTCCGTGAGTGTGCACATCGTTAATTATCAACGAGCAAGAGGGAACCTATAGCGGAATTACTTATGAAAAGTGGACGGAAGAAGTGACCATGTGCATAGAAGTGCGGTTGTGTTGTTCAGACATTGGTGTGAACTGTAACATCGTATGTATTATTAACCCACTGGGGTCTGACTAAGACCCTTTGTGACCCCTGTAATACCTCTGCGTAACCGCTCACAGGATGAGCATGGGGTGCAAACTAAATTAGCCAGGGTTATCGCCATAAATAAGAGAAAGTCATAGTTGTACCTCCAGATTAGTTAGGTGGCCTTCGACTACTTGCGGCAACGCTGTACAGTGAGTGAGTCAGACTTGTGATGTTGGAGGAGCTCCTGACTGGCGACCACCTATTTCCTGCTGACGCTTATCCCATGTTGTGACAGCTGATAGTCTGTTTAGGTAAAGAAAGAACAGCACAGCTCAACCTACTTTGCCATCCTTCTACACACAAAACGCCTACATTGCAAGCCACACACAACACTGCCGACTCAGCACTGGTGGGCTGTTGCATGACGACAGCTCGGGGCAGATGCCAAGTCTCGCCACTGGCCTCTTCTAACAATAAACTTCACGCATCACAAGCTAAATTCCATGTAGATATAAATATCTCTGGAAAAGTTCACATAGGTACTGATACAGCCGTCAGGAAATAATTCTTCTTTCAGAGTCACGTTACGGGAGAATAACATGTAATGTCATAAGGTTCGTTATATTGGCTTATAAGAACTGCTGGGTACTGTACCTCCCCTTGGGGGGGGGGGGGACGGAGGCACTGGGAGGTACCCAATTGAGATATACTTAATTAGTAATAATATACTTAATAATAGTATACTTACTAATATACTCAATAATAATATATTTAATTTTGATGTTTTACTATGTTTGTACAATTACTCTGATCCCTTTTGATTCCTTGGAAGGAAAAGTGAATGTATTTCTGCTTCAAGTGTCTGGCTGATTAACGTACTCGTGCTTCGCGTGACCGTTTCATTATCTTCCCAAAGCATTGCCATAACGGAATTATTTCTTTCTGCAGATGTACAATAATTTGTTCCATCAAGTAAAAAATTGATTATAGCCATATCGCCCAATATCATCAGCTTACATTCATACAAAATGGTCACTGGACTTATAAAGTTACTTCGTTACATTAGTTGTATTCAGTTATGAGAATCTAATCAGTATCGACGATTAATCATAACATTGAAAAAACTTAAAAGTGGTATTTTCTAAGATATGATTTGTCCTTATATATACCATCCTTGTTCAGAACTTTTCATTAGTAATTAGGCGTATTTATATTTCGCTCCCATCCTCTTAACCAATTCCTGGATACTCGCCTCGACCTAAACTGTTGTGGTGATAACGTGGGTCGTCTGGCACATTTCCACTGGTTTCCTGGGGTTACTTTTAGATAATGATGTAACTATGTAGGTACCGTCAGTTTACTGGCTGGAACATTTTGATTCGTCTTTTACCGTACCAGAAGTTTCCTTTGTTACTAGATGGATACTCCCAGTTCTCACCCAAGTCACGGTCGTCCCCTTACTCAGACGTCCCGACACACGGACTTTGCAGACGTGGACGTGTCCACACACGAACGTCCTCGATCACGTCTCTACTTACGGACTACCCCACGTAAGGCAGCTCCTGTCCATGGATGTCTCCCCATACAGTCGTCCACACATGCGCACGTCCCAACTCCAGGATATAGTCCTTTCATCTTCATTCCTTGTTTTATTTGTACGTTATATTTCGTGAGAGTCGTCCTTAATTCCCTGCGGATGAGACAAGGTACATGATGCAGAATTTGGGTAAGGCATGAGGTCATACTCAGATCACCAGTCATAGTGACCACGGAGATCTCCGGTCCTTTGGCCATGACGTCTGAAGTACTTCCTGCAGGATATACTTCTACATGAGAACAACTTCTCCCTCCATAAGAAGCTCTTGTTGCCTGAATTGGAACCTTAGAAAAATACTAAGACATATTCACACAGAAGCGTACATCAGTATGAGCAGTTATGTCTGGGAAGCGATATTCTGTTCCTAAGAGCAGCCAGAGAGCGCTGTACTCTTGAACAATTTCGTCTTTGTTGAAGTTGTGTCATAACGTCCTATCGAGAAGTTTGTACAATGCCACAAAATAGCCAGCAAACACATGCTGGTTCACCACATGCTGGCTCAGCATATGCTGTTTCATCACATGTAGGCTGCAACTCTTATTAAGCTCACAAGCGCATCAACTTCATCTCGCGCACAATATTTGATGACACAACTCTCTGCGGTAAGCACTATGTGTTAGAACTACCTACTGGTAAAATTTCGTGGTAAGTACTCTCTGCTTTATTCTAAAAGTATATATCGTTTAGTGTTTGCGTGATATATATATATATATATATATATATATATATATATATATATATATATACACAGGAAATTTCTCCAGTGGGTGGAAGTTAATGGAATCTGCAAAATGGGATCGAACAGATCTCTTTAGTTTACCTTGAGATGTCAAATTTCGTTTTCTATGATCCTACCACAACAGAAAATGAAGTTAATATGCTGGTCTATTCTAGATCCCGCATTCAATTTTCATTGTATGATCCAATATTTCTATGATGATATGATTTCTTTTACCCCAAGAATTAGTGACACATTACCGATACAGTGAAGAACCGTAAGCTGTTTACAAGAGCCATGAAGTAAGTGTAGTGTTGTGTTAATGATCGTCACAGCAGAGGCAAGAGAAGCTAGCAGCCTCGTACCACCTGCTGGGCGCATCCTGAACGTTCTCATGTTGTATATATTACGGTATGTGATTGGCCAGATGTCATGGATCATGTCAGGTGATAGTTGGTTCAAAACTGGATTTGCTTAACATTTTTTTCGTCTTTAAGATAACTTGGCCTAATCACTTTATTCGTAAACTTCGGTGCTATGTGCAAGCCACGCTTTTACCTATAGGGTCAGGTATGTCTGGGCCATGGCCTGTAATAAGGTCTGCTATGTCTTGGCCATGGCCTCCATAAAAGGTCTGTTATATCTGGACCGTGGCGTACATACAAGGTTAGATGTTTCTGAGCCATAGCCTGTAAGGATGCATTACCATTAGTTCTTTATATCAATGTCGGATATTCGATCAAGAATCAACAATCGCTTTGTCATTCCGGCATCTTGTTGTATATGATGATTATGATGATAACTGCCTTTCTTTGCTCTGCGATTTTCTTTCTTACCGATAGATGGACCTGACTGTTATGTGGGACACTGATTGTGATATGGGACCCTGACTGTTATGTGGGACACTGATTGTTATTCTACACACTGACTGCTATCGTGTACACAGAATGTAAGTCAGTGTGTCTGAGTATCATGCTGATCATTGACTGAAAACATAAAATGTACAAATTTTATTCATGAATCATTTACAGAAAAAAAGTTTTCTGTATTGGTGTGTCGGTTAAGGATGGCCAGTAAGCATACAACACTACACTGTATGTGCGGGTTGTAGACTGGTGCATGAGAGTAGTTTACAGGGGTATCTACTAAGCTGTAAATGAGGGCTGTAGACTGGTGCATATGGGTAGTTTACACTGGTGAGTCTACTTCGCTGTGTGTGGGGGTGAAAACTGGTACATATGAATAGTTTGCGTTGGTGAGTCAACTACGGTGTACGTATGGGTTGTAGACTGGTGCACGAGAGTTTACAATGATGAGTCTACCTGAGTAAACTCTGCATCAAGTATATTTTTCTTTGACCCAAAGTTTACATATGTGTTATTGATGTAATGACTTGAAACTTTGAGCCAAAGTTCACATATGTGTTATTGATGTAATGAAACTTTAGAAATACATGATAGTGAGAGTGGGAAATGTGTCAAGGTGAGCGTGGATCCGATTTACCAAAAACAGGTCGTCCGTTACTGACACACACACACAGACACAGACACAGACACATACACACACACATGAGGGTGACTGGATGCATGATAGATTAGTGGGTCACCACAATTATAGTCAAGAAATATCTTAATCAAGAAATATAGCAGCGGGTCATTAGATGGAAAATGAAACAATTATTCTAGTATAAGAATGTATGTATATATATATACACACGCACACACACACACACACAAACATATATATTCATATATATAAATCTATACATAGCAAAATAACATAGTGGACTTATGAATAAAGAATTATATATACAACAAAAATAAACGTCACTCGGTCCTATATGTTTGACTTTTGACCTTCAGGGACAACAATAGTGAGACAGCAAGAGATGCACCACGAACATCCCTACTGTTATTTGGTAACAAGGAGGCTGACCTCATGACTACCAGCTTCACAAAGAGGCACCACTTTGTAGGTGCGTTCAACATACGTCGTAAGATTTGTACATTGATTATCACCCGTATCCTGTGTAATGTACTGCCCAGAGCAGCTATGGAAAACTGTGCACAGATGATGATGCTTGGATGTCCGAATCGCTGTCTCTCTGATCTCTGACGTCAGAGGTGACCGAGGACGAGGACGTGGAGGGCTCGGGAGAGACCTCCTCAGACGACGACACATCTAGCGTTGCTATCGTCGTCGATCGGAGGTGCCTCACGATGGGGCCTCTGATGGGGTCTTCCAACGTCGAATCTTTCAAACTGTTTACCTGAGCGACCGTGGCTACAGCGGCGGCAGCGGTGGCGGCGGCAGTGGCGGCAGCCGTGGCGGTCACCGCTGTGTCAGTGGGTACTCGGCTCTCATGCACGGTTGGCAGGATTCTCGGTGAGATCTTCCGTAGGTGCTTTGGGGTCTGATACTCCGGCGGAAGTTCTATGAGCTCCTTGGCCACTGCCCCATCACCCTGCTGTACCCGGCCGCTTATCGGGGTGACGTAGATCTGAGGATGACCTGGGCTGGCGTCTGAGGACGAGCCTGACGAAGGCGCGACAGGTTTCCAGGTCTCGCTCACGACGGTGAAGTAGGCCGGGGGAGGAGCCTCGGTGTTGATGACTTCGTCGTAGGTGGGCGGGTGGTCCTCAGGCTTCTCTGCTGACTCGCTAGGTCTCATGTTGGTCAGAACCCGAAGGCGGATCTGTAACGTCAACAACACATGTCAACACAGAGGGTTGTGGGGAATACATCAACACAACGTGTGTTGTACCTAACTACTACACCGACTGTACCTACCTACCGCAGGTATCATAACTACTTACTACATCTACCGTAGGTACCTACAACTACAACTACAGCAGATACCTACTGCATCTAATATAGGTACCTGCTACGACTGCTGTAGCCACATACATCAACTACATATACTCACTACATCTACTGTAGCTATCTGCTACAATTACTGTAACTACTTACCAAATCTAAGGTAGGTACCTCCTTCACCTCCTACTCCCTCCTCCTCCTACTACTACTAATTCTACTACTACCACTACTACCAGTAACTACTGTAGCTACATACTTCAGCCATTGTAGGTACCTACTTCATCTGCTGTAGATGCCTACTACAGCTACTGAAGGTACCTACCACCATTACTAGTAATCCTGCAACTTTATTAAACCATTGCCAATGTCACCAAAGTTTCTGATACAATTATGATCATATTATTACAATTACCAGTAATTTCAAGAGGTCATAACTAATAGTCGGTTATATGTCAAGACGGAAAAGTAAATTGTTCAATTATGCCGAACACATACGGAAAACTCAACGTGGACACAGAGTGGAGGGAGAGCAGAGCCACACCAGAGCAAAACAAGGTAGATGGACAAAGTTGGCATTACTGTGGGTATGCACCACACTATCCCCAGGTACAGAAAGGAGAAAAGACACATTAGCAGAGAGGCGACTGTGGTTTATTTTGTTCTAAGCGCACGAGCTTGAGCAATAGAGCTTAGAGCGGAAAGGATAAAGTTAGAGATATAGCGATTAATGTGGTTGAGGCTGGTAGTAGAGATATGGCGGCCGGGAGTCTGCGCCAAGGATATGGAGCACAAGCTGGCCGGAGTGCGGGAACTACCGACTCTCTCACTATTTGCTCCAATAATCTCGGCTGATTTGTTAGTGTGACTCACGTCAGAGCCAGTGTTGTACCCCACGCCAGACCTAAATGATTGAATGCAACTTACTCCAGGCATGATGTACCTCAGTGTCTCTCACTCCAGGACCACATCATCAACTGTACCGACTATGCCTCCCTCCAGACCTACTACACCTATACTTCATTCCAGAACCACGTCATTGACTGTGACTCACTCCAGACCCATGTCATGGACCAGTTCGCCAAGATGGGGCTGCGAGACAGGGCGGGATGGTAGAAAAGCCAATATGCCAACAGGAGAGGATCTCTGGCAGTAAGCTGAATAAATAAACAAGATCTCTGGTACGATATTGATTGCTGCCTTGTGGAAGATCTGTTGAGCTGGTTGGTAAGCGTAGCGAGGCGTGAGGGAGCAGCACTCACAGCACACACTCACGAGTCTTTGGATGAATGAACATCTGGTCGTGTGACAGGGGGAAGATCAGCCGTTGCTCGTGGCAGTTTGGTATTGGTACATGGTGCGTGTGGTCATGCTTAGCCCAACACCAGAACCAGACGCCACTTCAGTAAACATGCCGAAAGAAAAGCAACATACAAACAAAGAGAAAGATACAGCTCATACCCCTTCCTTGTGAGCCAGTCCCCCATGGGGCCATGAGCTTTGCTGACTTGATCATGTCCTCAACCTTGATTTATTTATAGTCATGTTATATATTTCACTGAGGGTGGGCATGCTGCCTGCCGTGCACTGAGGGTGGGCGTACTGCCTGCCGTGTACGGAGGATGGGCGTGCTGTCTGCCGTGTACGGACGAGCCATCACCCCTCCTCCTCCTCCTGAGGAGTCACGCGTCGCGCGATGGACATGTCCTTGTGTTGCATAACTTGAATTCAGCCGGTGACAGCGAATGAAAGGGCGGGGAAGGAAGGGGTGGTTACATGACGCTCCCACCGCTGGTGAGGCGAAACTTGCGTGATGATTGACATCAGTGGCAGATACACAACAATCTCTCTCTCTCTCTCTCTCTCTCTCTCTCTCTCTCTCTCTCTCTCTCTCTCTCTCTCTCTCTCTCTCTCAGGATGTTGAGCGGCATGTCCTCGCCCTACCTCATAGTAAAATTTCGTTACAGGTAGGTGTGTCTGTGTGTGTGTGTGTGTGTGTGTGTGTGTGTGTGTGTGTGTAGTTAGGGCACTCAACTCTCCCTCGATCATGCCGTATGATAAGAATCTGTTCCTCCGGCGTCGTGTCCCAGGAAGCCGTGAACGAACCAAGAAACAACTTCTGACAACAGACTGGCAAACCTGAGTGGCAGACACGACACTGGAGGTATGGATGGAACAGTTTGCCTTACTCAGGTGAAGCATGTGAGGGAGGTGTGCAGGTCACGAGCTGCAGATTCTCAGGTGAGAATGACGTCCTGTTGTACCCATGTGGAGGCAACGGTGACCGGCCGGCAAGAACTCCGGCAGCAGGCCAGATGTACACGAGTCTTCGTGCAGCAAGTGACATTATCACCATGTTCTTCGGCCTGACATCTCTGCCAAACGTAGTTACAGAAGCGGTGGCCGTCTGCTTTTCCTGATGACCCTCACGTCATTAAACTAGTCACGAATAACGAATCCTTGCACGACATGATTATAAAACACCGTTCGTGCAGCAGTAATGACGGTGAAGTGGCACTTTTAACCCAGAGTAACGGCTACACATCACATACAGAGGAGTGTTCGGTCAGGCCTCGTTCTCTCATGATGACATCAGAAACCCAGCCAAAGGCTCCGTCTGTATGAGCGACATGGGAGAGCTCTTGAGCTATTCTGGGAGGTGGTCAAACAAGATGAAACTATTTTAGGTGAGGACATACCATGTGCTATTTCAGGCACCGTTGATGCAGAGAACATTGGGGTGTTATACGACAGCTTACCACGCACTCTTTCCAAGCACAATGGATGCAAGGGTACACGAAATACGGTATGCAAGGACAAACCAAGCACTATCATAAAGAGGAAAAATGAAAAGAGAAATATATCAAGAGGTGAGGATTTCCACAGGAGGCTACAGGAAGTGTTGCTTCAGGAAGCTACAGCAGGTGTGAACTCCACCCCACCTTATTAGTATCAGTCAATTATATTTAAACAGGCGAGGCCTACAAAACCCGACATATTTTACTCGTTATACTTCACGTCGATCCATATCTATCATTCCTTGCATGTATGTACGGATGAGCATGCACGTGTGTACGAATGAACAACTAATGTTAATTACGAGAGAATAGCACGACCGGCAGATGGGAGAGCCGTCCTTACCTTACCACAAGCCATAAAAATATCTTCATTTGTTTCTACTACTCTTCACGTGATTCCTTCCGTCCCTCAGAAGTGATTAGGCTGTCACTGGATGATCGTTTCAACTAATTTTCCTCTCCATAAATTCACAGAACGTTGTAAATAAGAAGAAGAGAATCTACCACTTTTTCTTGCCTGGTCGGACAAGCCTAAGCAATGGCCGGCCTTACCTGTCGAGGCTGAGTTTTTGTGCCGGAGGTTCTGTGGCGGCAGTTGAGTGGCCGGGTATGTGCGGGGAGACGTGACCGCCATTGGTTCTTGTCGCTCGTGGAGGACAACCGGAGGTTCTGTCCCCTGAAGAATCATGGAACCTTGACACTGGTTTCTCAGTCTTCCTTTAGGATGATTCCTGACTCTGTATCCACGGAAGACTGGAACATCATGCGTGCCACAACACTATACTGAATCCTCTCTTCTCTCAGCCCATTAAGTAACTCACTGAGTTCTTTCCGTTCAAGGTTGACTAGGTTAGTTTAGGTTAGGTTAGGTTAGGGTAGGTTAGGTTAGGTTAGGTTAGACTAGGTTAGGTTAGGTTAGGTTAGGTTAGGTTAGGTTAGGTTAGACTAGGTTAGGTTAGGTTTGACTAGGTTATGAATATTCCTGAGCCAGAGTCTCATTCTAGTCGATCGCAGACTCTTGGTCAACAGTTGTTCATGGAAGGTACAAAATCTCTGTCTGATGTTACGTCATTGTAAAACTGACGTTGAAATATCTTTCAAACAATATGAAACTTACATGGAAGTCGAGAAGAATCACTCCGGACAACAAAGACATATCGTTAGCATGGCTTCTGTCGTGGACTTACACCTTCCTGAAACCGTCCCACTCATGACATACTCAAACTTTTTCATGCACGTCAGCATTTGCCGGCGACCATGCTACCATTTCTATAATAATGACTATTAAATAAAACATCGACTCTTATGAAATCCAGTTAATCCCTCGAATACTTCATCGCGACCCAAGGTCGAACACTACGTGCTGGTTCTACGAAGACGACGGGTCGAGGGAAGAGCGGAAATACACCTGGACCATCACGCGCACAACAGCTGCTGCAGATCCTGTGGCGTCCTTCAAGGAGGCCGCTGTGACCCATCCTGGTCCCGTCTGTCTGTTATTCATGCATTTTGCAGAAGTTCATGGTATGTGCTCCTGTTCTTACACATGTAGGGTACTCCTAGGTATGTAGGGATGTTCGTATGTATGTATGGTGTTCATGAGTGTAAGTGAAAAAGAGTGATAATGTTCTCCCTCTAGCGGCCACGATATGATCTAGTGCATTGCTGGGTCATCTTCATCTCTAATGATAGTCCTAAGTTTTTCTTTTGGTTTCTGAGTTACTCACAAGGGCTGACTGGTGTGTCCAAAATTGTAAAAAAAAAACATATTCTTACTGGTGAGTTGTGCGAATGAGTAAGTGTGTGTGTGTGTGTGTGTGTGTGTGTGTGTGTGTGTGTGTGTGTGTGTGTGTGTGTAAGTGTGTGTGTGTGACCAACATTTGTGTATTACGGGGAGAGAGGCTGCACTTGTGTTGCCTCGTCTCTTAACCTTGCATATATGTACCATATCTTTACTCTCTTATGTGTATGTACCTGCATGTGAATATCAGTATATATGTATTCATGTGATTACTGTATGCCACTGGGAGAAAGTTTTACGCTTGTGTGGTCCCGTTGCTTAACCTTCATTATATATGTATCTACTATATGTGTCAGATCTTGACTCCTACCTGTGTATGCACACATAAACCTCCCTCCCCCAGTCTAAGCCAGGTACCCATCTATCGGCCATCCCCGAAGAGAGGATGAATATCTGGGTTAGTGTGTTTACTTATAGATGTTTGAATTTGTCTGTAAATGTGTGTTTGTTTGTGTGTGTATTTTTTGTGCAAATGTGTATGTCTGTGTGTATGTTTGTTTGTGTGTGTATGCTCCTGAATTTGTATATGATTATTCCTGCATTTGCTTCACCATTATCATCCTCGTGTGTGCCTCAGGAGTAGGGAAGATCTGGCATGGCGATCAGGACATTTGATCTAGTGACCTTCTTTCGCCCTTTGCTGTTTTACTCCACACAAATTGCTGCCACCGCCACCTGGCCTGGACACTGGTTGAAATATTCCCAGAAAACCTGCGCAGTGACAGGCTCGGCATGAAGATGCTGCCTTGAAGCTGTTTCTATGAATCACATGGAGACGTGTGTGGCACTCCAAGTCACCTGTTGGAAGTGCCAGTAACACATGTGACTGACGGCCTTGGTCCGGCATCAGTGTCAACACGTCTTCTCTGCTCCGCATCATTTGACATTCAGGGCAGCGTGGTAACATTGCATCAAGAACTGGCTCTAAAAACTTTTGTCATCATCGGATCAGTGAAATGAAATCAGAAACTTTCACACGAAGGGGATAAGACCTACACTTGGCTAAGCTGAGCAAGCTATAGAATAAGGGGTGCGGGCTACTCCCACCTGGCCTCTTCTGCTCTCGTTTGGGCTTCCGTACTTCCAGCTGGCCTTTCCTCTCTCTCTCTTACACCTAAGCAGAGACACATCTCTCCTGTCAGCTCTCTGCGTCATCTGCCTCCCAAGTCTTCACCTGGTTTTCCCCTGCCCCCTTCAGCACTGACCTGGCCTCCCTTACCCACACGTACACTGCCATGCCTCCATCACACTTCATGGCTCACTTGTATATAATATGCTCCCCCCTTTAACACTCCTCTCTATGAGCGCCATATGTCCCCGACATGCCTTCCTCTAACGCCCCTTATCCTCTCCCTGATGCCACCCGACTTCTTGATCCTGCCTGGCCTCCCCTTACCTCACCCCTCTCCTACGTCCATCTGGTCCCTGTCACGACACCCTCTGATCCCTCCTTTCCTCTCACCCCACAAAGCAGCTTAGCGAATCCTAGTCATGTGGTGGTCGGGTGGGCGACCCCTGGCTCTGACCCACAGCCTCAGTAGGTGCCTGCTGCAGCGCACGTCCTCACACTCTCACAACAGTACTCACTCTTGTGGTTTCGCTTCCATGTACGTAACATGTGAGAACATCTCGCACCTGCTACATCAGTACTGATCGTCTGTGAACATCAGGTGGAACTTGATCACCGAACATGTCACGTTTCTGAACATCACATTACACTGGTCAATGTCGTAAAACACTGATGAAATTCAGACTGCTGACTGCTGAACTTCCCTGGACGTCACCTGTGATCATAAGGTAATGCTGAACACATTGGAGCGTCAGCGTAGCTTCTTTAAAGGACGTCAAGGTAAGTTTCTGCCGAGCATTTTCCTTAAGAATGAACATACGTAAATAACATCACTAAACATCATGATCATTACTGAGGGTAAATAACTTCACTAAACATCATGATCATTACTGAGGGTAAATAACTTCACTAAACATCATGATCATTACTGAGGGTAAATAACTTCACTAAACATCATGATCATTACTGAGGGTAAATAACTTCACTAAACATCATGATCATTACTGAGGGTAAATAACTTCACTAAACATCATGATCATTACTGAGGGTAAATAACTTCACTAAACATCATGATCATTACTGAGGGTAAATAACTTCACTAAACATCATGATCATTAATGAGGGTTACGATCTTTACCAGACATTGAGGGGATTACTGACGAACAGGGTCATTACTAGACATCACAGGCTTTTGTTGAACATCACGGGCCATTACTGGTCATAAGTCATTAACATCCATCATGTATAATTAGTGAATATTTGACATATCGCAAGTCTTTAGGGGTGTCTTAAATATAACGGTCATTAGTGAATTTAGGGTTATTGGAAGATATCAATACGAATCATTATTAAACATAATGAGTCAATACTGAACATCATGAGACAGTACTGAACATCATGGGGCTGTACTGAGCATTATGGGACAATACTGAACATCATGGGGCAGTACTGAACATTATGAGACAATACCGAAGATCATGGGGCAGTACTGAACATCATGGGGCAGTACTGAGCATTATGGGACAATACTGAACATCATGAGACAGTACTGAACATCATGGGGCAGTACTGAACATTATGAGACAGTACTGAACATCATGGGGCAGTACTGAACATTATGAGACAATACCGAAGATCATGGGGCAGTACTGAACATCATGGGGCAGTACTGAACATCATGAGACAGTACTGAACATCATGGGGCAGTACTGAACATTATGAGACAGTACTGAACATCATGGGGCAGTACTGAACATTATGAGACAATACCGAAGATCATGGGGCAGTACTGAACATCATGGGGCAGTACTGAACATTATGAGACAGTACTGAACATCATGGGGCAGTACTGAACATCATGAGACAGTACTGAACATCATGGGGCAGTACTGAACATTATGAGACAATACCGAAGATCATGGGGCAGTACTGAACATCATGGGGCAGTACTGAACATTATGAGACAGTACTGAACATCATGGGGCAGTACTGAACATTATGAGACAATACCGAAGATCATGGGGCAGTATTGAACATCATGGGGCAGTACTGAACATCATGGGGCAGTACTGAACATTATGGGGCAGTACTGAGTATTATGAGACAGTACTGAACATCATGGGGCAGTACTGAACATTATGAGACAATACCAAAGATCATTTGGCAGTACTGAACATTATGGGGCAGTACTGAACATTATGAGACAATACTAAACATCATGGGGCAGTACTGAACATTATGAGACAGTACTGAACATCATGGGACAGTACTGAACATTATGAGACAATACCGAAAATCATGGGGCAGTACTGAACATCATGGGGCAGTACTGAGCATTATGAGACCGTACTGAACATCATGGGGCAGTACTGAACATTATGAGACAATACTAAACATCATGGGGCAGTACTGAACATCATGGGACAGTACTGAACATTATGAGACCGTACTGAACATCATGGGGCAGTACTGAACATTATGAGACAGTACTGAACATCATGGGACAGTACTGAACATTATGAGACAGTAGTGAACATCATGGGGCAGTACTGAACATCATGGGGCATACTGAACATCATGAGACAATACTGAACATGGTCTCGGGACTTACACCACTCATAGCCCACGGACGAACACGACCCATGACACAAAATCATATGTTTCAAGGGAAGCTGCTTCCTCATGAACATGATGGCCACCGAATACTGTTAACCAAGGGACAGAAAGTTGCCTTTGTTTCTTGCCATGATGCTCCCGCTTGCCTGTGGTCAGATACGTGCATAAATAATGGACAGAATATTGATTATATCGGAAGTGAGTAAGTGAAGAAGACATAGTCACTATGTCGTCGGTCCATAACAGATGTGGTCATGTATCCTCGTACTTAGGGCGGAGGAGACCCTCTGGCGCCACAAGAACTTGCTTACCTGTCTGTGGAGGGTGAGGAGACTGTGACGCTTGCAGTACCAGTAACAAAAGTGGGCGGCGGAGTAGAGGAGGAGCCAGGCTACCAGCACCAGCTGCCACTTCTCCTCTAGGATGAGCACCACGATGATGAAGATCCAGCCAAGCACCACCAGGAAGGCCAGCACCGCCCCCACCAGGCGCCAGCTCATCAGTCGGGACTTGCAGGCCGGGGGCATACTGCTGTCAGAGGCCTCCGCTGGGGTCTCTTGGTCTCTTCTCTCTGTCTCTCCTGCCATGTTTTGACACTATTGCTCACACGGGATCTACTCCTCACTGGTCAACTGGATTACTCTACCTGCGTTAGGTGATGTTTTATTGAACGTCAGAGTTTACAGGGAGCTTCCCATTCATACCAGGCGGTAGAGCATACGACAACGTCCTTCCGCTGTGAAGCTTCGAGACTGACTGGCCACAGGTGGGTTGAGACGCTCGCACCTGCGGGAAGAACGCATGCGCAGTTAGTATGACACTGACATGTTGACATTCACATTGCATGATGTCATGCACACTTACCTTTCACGTAATGACATCTAACGCCATATATATATATATATATATATATATATATATATATATATATATATATATATATATATATATATATATAGTGAGACAGACAATGAAAATTTCGGTTGCAGTACTGGAATGATTGAAGGCAAAAATTTCAATGAACGGTTGTTATGCACGAACGATGGTCGTCGACAATATTTTTTCAAGGTTAATCATCACCATCATGAAATAAACTCTGCTCTTACTTTCCACAATAAGCAACACATGAAGAAACTAAGCAAAGATTTTTCCTCGAAGAACAAGTGTTCGGTTACTGATGAGACCTCGCTAAGGTGGGAAACGGCGATGAGGAATAAGAGAAACGTGAATCATAACGTGAAGCAGTGAGACACACCCTCAGAGATGGCAATAATGGCGGTGTCTGGTATAAAGAGAAATAGCGTAGCAGAATTTAGGTCCTAATGTAGCGTTACACAGACACAAGTCCTTAAAGTGTATACGGAAAAATTTCCTTTCTCGACAAGTTACTGACCACAGAGAGATCAACACACCAGCAATATCAAATCTTATCATTATTGGTAGAGTGAAGGTGTCAGACATGATATACGATGTTGACATAATAATCATATTATGCTTAAACGTGACTACATGATAAATATGACCATAAAGAGAAATCTAACTTTATACCACGCAGATTTTTGGTGAGGAAGAAGATTCTTCAGGAAGGGATAAGTGGGAAGACGCCTTCTATGGGTGGCAAGTTACCTCCTTGGAAGGGAACAAAGGACGCATGTCTGAGCAGCCTTCTCGAAAGGGGTTGGAGTTACTAATGGCGTGCCTAAGGTTTGCTCCGAGGGCCATTGCTCTTCTTGGTCTATATAAATTATTTGCCAGAAGAACTGGACCCATACCTGAGTATGCTTACGGTTGATGCGAAAGTCACGCAGGAAGAGAGAAGGGATGATCATTGCATCGACTTACAAGGGAACCTTGAGAATTTCGAATGTTGAAAATTGAACCGAGTAAATGCAAAGTATAGAGGATGTGTAACAATGAAACAAAGCAGTAAATGATCTGCATAAATCTGTGTGTGAAGAGAGACTTCGAAGTCAATATCGTACCCAACCTTTCGCCAGAGCCCCGTCTTGGGAGATAAAGGAGACAGTTGCCTGTAAGGAAATATCAGAATCGCATTCCAGTCTACGAATAAGGAAGTATTCAGGAAGCTGGTCAACATTGTGCTACATTAGATCAAATCTTGATATGCTTTTCAAGTTTGTTCATCACCCTTAAAGAAGCACAAATGATATTAGATACTGTCAGGGGGAAGCCAACAAAGAAGGTGCCAGAATTAAGACGGATGAGGAACAGTGAGAAAATAGAGGCCATAAATTTGTTCACCATGTAAGGAAGAAGAGCAGGGGTGACGATCACACTCGTTAAGCTTAGTAATGAGACTGAGATGTCAACAATGGACAGTTCTTTGAAAGATACAAAGACAGGACAACTAGAAACCAAAACACGAAATTAAGTAAAAATCTTGTAAGAAAAACACGTAAAGAAATGGTTGTATATTATGGGAGCAGTACATGAGCGGGATGAATGTAGTGATGAAACTGAAATTTCCCAGTATACACCATCTTACAATGTTGTATGATAGTAAAGGAAGTACAAGAGAAGGAGCTCCACAATTGTACGATTCTCCGTACTGTACAAATAGGTAATTACAGACAGGTTATTACACAATACGAGACGTGCGTTTAGTGAGAAACTGGATATGTGACTGTCGGTAACCCTTCAAGAGTGGGTATCATATATTTGGTAACTTTCCTTACAGAAGGATATGGAAGGAATGAGAAAAGAGATTTGAGATTCGTCATTAATGATGTGGTTGTTACATCAGCTGTAGAAGGTGACAATAATTCTTAATGTAACGCCAACACCAAAATCGTGCAACCTCAACCCGAAATGTGACCACTCGTGCGGCAGTTCACAACAGTAGGAAAAATTTAAAGAATCTAAGATCGTTTGAGAAAATAAGGAGGGGGATGTACATCTTAACTGACACATGCACATACTGTCTGTCTAAGCACTTACACACAAACACACGTGGACGAAAAAATGTAAACGTAACATATACTACGTGCTGGTGAGGAGGTGTTGTCCTCACAGTCAATACAGTAAAGAGCAGCAGTTGTTGCGGTCATAGCCACACCTGTCATAATGTTCCTAGATGTTGTTGGTGTTGACAGAATGATACACATAATGGAGAAGGTTTGGGTTTACTGAGCACTTATAACAGGAAACAGAAAACCACAGAATCTTCGCACTGAGGAACAGTGAGGCACAGAACAGTCGTGGCTGTGTGGCATGACGGAGCGAGAGGACGAGTTATGGCGTCGCTGACGTATACCTTCTGAGAATAACAACCTGTGATGAGGGAGCTGCGTCTGGTAACTGTTGATGATCAGGTGATTCCTGAGTGAAACGTCTGTCCAAACTGTCGGTCATCGACAGAATCGTTTCGTTACTTGAAGTGTGTTTTCTGTAGTAGGAGTGAGTGAAGGCGTCATACTGACGTCATGCTCTATGACCACGACCAACGGAAGGTCTAGATGAGGGTCAAGGTGTATGATGATGACTGCGTGACTCATGAAAGATCTTCGTTATTGACAGATAAACATTCTATATCTAATTTGTTGATACTCGTGGCCATACCAGGAGTGACACGATTAAGACCATCGAGAGGGAAAAGGAATGGCGTTTGAACGTACACCAAGACCAAAAGGTTCGACGTAAACACCAACAGTAGTAGTGAAAAATGATGAAGGAAAAATGAGCGTGATCATGTGGGGTCATGATTGACGTCACGACCACTTTTACTGCGAAAGTCAGGGTTCAAAGGACGTTCCTCTCCTCAGCAGCAGCAGCGGTGGTAACAAGAGTCCGCCACCCCGTCAGTGGCCGCCGTCCGTGCTGGTCATCAGTATACACAGTGTTTAGCGTCGTTACTGTCGGCCACGTGGGTCGTGGTGCAGGGCTAGGTGACTGTGTTGTAGCTTGACAATACTCAACGCAATTTCTCTCATGCGCCTCCTCTGCCATGCATTGCTCCAGTTCTGCAACAAAAAGTGGTCAAGCATCCACGGGCGTGCGTCACTGCAAACGTCAGGCACCACAAGTGTGTCATGCTAACGTCAGGCCCCAGAGGTCTATGACGAGGTTATCTGGTCGAGGACAGTAACTGTATCTTGCATTACGGATATATATAGAAATGAGAACGGTATAGTGAAGTAGAAGAGTCTTCCCCATCCACCTCCTTCTCTTGCAGCAGGGACACCATGTGGTACAGACAACATGCTGGCCTGGGAATCTTACACTGGAAGGAAAACGACAAACACATTCGGGTCTAATTTCAGCCGCCGGATCTCCGATCAAGAGGGTGAAACAAACATACATATTGCATAGTTAGTTTTGAACAAGGTTATTCACTTATGATGAATGACATGAGATTATTAGTGTATTCATGATTTAGAACTCTGATAGTCTTTGTACTGACGGTAACTGGTGGTACTTTATTCCAATGTTCTAAAATTTGTATCTTGAACAACATTTGCTCATATAGATATCATATCTCTTTCCCTTCAACATCACGTCCTTACATCTGGTTTTTGTCTCTCTCTGAACGTAAATAAATTGTCGAGTTATGATAGCGAGATTATCAAATTGTCGCGTTATGATATCAAGATTATCAAATGGTTTGAAGATTTCTATATGATTTCCTCGGAGTCTCCATTTCTTGTTTATAAATGATTTCAGATTATATCTTTTTTTCATTAAGTTAATTTCTGAGCGACGAAATTAGTTTTACTGCTCTTCTTTGTACTCGTTCTAGTTATTCTTCGTCTTTTATAAAGTTTAGTGACCAGAACTGAATCGTGTATTCTAGGTAAGGTCTGACCAGGGCAATTTAAAGAGTATGATGTCTCGTTATGTAGTTTGTATAGCTAAATATGAAACCTAACGATAGGTAATTCATTACGCGAAGGATTGACTTATGTATAGTAGGATGTTACTGATTATCATTACAAGATCTTTTCAGTTTTGTATATCTGATGATGCCTTAACCAACATATTCCACTTCTGTTTCATATTATTATCAATAAACGGCTCACTTGGTATTTATGTACGCTGACCTGCCTTGACCGTGGATCTGACCGCTGTATTAGTAAACCTCTCTGAACCATCAAACTGTCAAGTCACCATCAGGCATCACGTGTGTGAAGCAGTGATGGTTCATCATGTGTGTGAAGCAGTGATGGTTCATCATGTGTGAAGCAGTGATGGTTCATCAAGTGTGTGAAGCAGTGATGGTTCATCACGTTTGTGAAGCAGTGATGGTTCATCATGTTTGTGAAGCAGTGATGGCTCATCACGTTTGCGAAGCAGTGATGGTTCATCACGTTTGTGAAACAGTGATGGTTCATCATGTTTGTGAAGCAGTGATGGTTCATCATGTTTGTGAAGCAGTGATGGTTCATCATGTTTGTGAAGTAGTGATGGTTCGGGCTGCACCATGTTTGTTGAGGGAGACGGTGATGCCAAGAGCAGCTGTACCCTCCCGGGCTGGCATGCAGGCAGGTAAGCTGGATCGTGACTGAGACACAAGGCCGATGCTTCTCGTGCCTGGCGTTCCCGATGCTCTCATTCATCCTCAGAGGGAGGGACAAGCGGCGTCCTGGGCCTCATCCGGGTGAGAGGTCATTCTTACTGCTGGTTTTTGCTGTAAGTTCTTCACACAGAGAGAGAGAGAGAGAGAGAGAGAGAGAGAGAGAGAGAGAGAGAGAGAGAGAGAGAGAGAGTAAAAGGATCCTCCAGGGGCATCTCTGTCTCTACGCTGTTATTCCAACAATATCTATTGACATGTAAACATCTAAGTGCGTAGTTTGCTTCTTACGTTTTCTTCTTTTTCTTATTTCTTTTTTACACAATAGAATAAGTCTCCAACTAGACCTGTCAGGATCCTGCACCTTCCACTGTGCTCACTTCCCAAACACCACCTCTGTCAGCCATCAACATCTGCCTAACCAATTACCTCACCACTCACACCATCTTAACCACGTTCATTCACGTAACCATCCACACCCCCCTAAACCACCTCCACCCAACTCTTCGTTCGTTTTGCCACCTAACCATCTCTTACTACCTAATTACTCCACTATAACCATCGCCAGTCACCTCTCCATCCATAAAAACATCCATATATTATCCCTCATGTCCTACACACTCCAGCATGTACGTCACCCATCCTCACCCCAGTCGCCAGGAGCCACAGGTCCTCACCCCAGCCGCCAGGAGCCACTGGTCCTCACCCCAGCCGCCAGGAGCCACTGGTCCTCACCCCAGCCGCCAGGAGCCACTGGTCCTCACCCCAGCCGCCAGGAGCCACTGGTCCTCACCCCAGCCGCCAGGAGCCACCGGGTGCACTGGAGGAGCATCCTGGAGGGGCAGTGTTGCTCCAGTGTGCTGTTGTTGCCAACACTGAGACGTTAGGGTACTGCAGCATCCGGGACGCCCGCCCGTCCACCCACCCACACAAGCCTTGCATGATCCATGAAAACAGTTGTAAATATCTTTACGTCCTTCGTGCTGCACTTTGAACCGTTGCATGATGGAATCGTTGTACAGTAAAGATTCTAGCAACACAAACTCTTAGCAGAAAACCTTTCATAATCGGAAATAACTTAGAAACGAAACATTTCATAAGACAACTGATTTAGAATATCGGGTCAGGAAGAGTCACTTGGAAAACATGCAAAAGGTTCGATTATCTTGAAAACACTTCGGTTTGTATGGGAATTTGGGTACATGCATGTAGGGAATGGTTATGTGTGGGGTATAGGTATATAAAGGGTTATGGGTAAGTGTGGGATATGGGTATATAAAGGGGTATGGGTATGTGTTAGGTATGGATATATAAAGGGGTACAGGTATGTGTGGGATATGGATGTATAAAGGGGTATGAGTATGTGTGAGCTGTGGGTATATAAAGAGGTAGGTATACAAGCGAGAGTCAGTGTGGCCACGCGTGAGGAGTGCAAAGCGTACATTACAAGGAGCAGGTGTTGTTTCATCAGATTATAGTAACCTGGGGACTGGTGCCACTCACTCACTCTACCAGGGAGGTAAACATGACCACTACGTCACAACTGCTTTACTGGGGACCCAGCAAGAACTTGCGGTGAAAAAATGATGGTCGGAGGGGTGAGCGGCAAGGTCATACCAGACGGTCGAGGTCAGATAAGGTCACCCCAACCGGTCGAATTCACACGAGGTCACACGAGGTGCGAATACCATGCCCAGCGTGGGCTTGACCAGTGACGTGGGGTGCGGCCGTCGCAGGTCACAGTCTTCAACACACGAGGCATTGTGGTCACTTCCTACAGTGACTATCACTGACTGATGCATGTATAATGAACTGAAGATAACTGTCATTATACACACACACACATGTACTCTCTCTCTCTCTCTCTCTCTCTCTCTCTCTCTCCCTCTCTCTCTCTCTCTCTCTCTCTCTCTCTCTCTCTCTCTCTCTCTCTCTCTCTCTCTCTCTCTCTACCGTAAGAACAAACACAATCATATGATAAGTGAAGTTAGCGTCTTGGTGAACCATAGCCCAGCCCTGCACTCTCACAGTAGGAAACTTTTACAGCCTAGGGTTATCTAGAACACAACCGAGACCAGATCAGTTTTACCATCGTATCACATGGCATTAGGTTTAAGGACAGGATTATTGTGTCTCTGCTTATCAGTTGTCTGTAGGTTTACCTGCATGAACTGAACTACTGCGGCCTACACTAGACAGCACTCTCGTAAGATTCACTTTCGTATCACATTTCTTTTCTTTTTTTTCTTTTTTGCGGTGTATAAGAGAGCCATAGTGGGAGAGTGCAGGCATCTTCCAGAGTTAAAGGTGCGCTGGAACACTGGTGACAAATACGTCAACAAGAGAAGCTCTTGGTCCAGTGGAAACCTGGGAAAGCTTCTTGGTATTCTGGAAGGGACGCGGGAGGATGAGAGGACAGACGGGATACCATAGCATCAAATATGCAAGCAGGAAGCTGCTGCAACCCACATTATCATGTTCAGGTGTTACGTTAGGAACAGGAGGAGGAGGAGGAGGAGGAGGAGAGAGTGACAGGGAGGCTGTCTGAGGTCGTAACACGCACACACACACACGCTGAAGGTCGAGGAAATGATAGTTTCCATAAAAGAGGAAGCAATCAGAGGGTTGTGCCTCCATCACACGACTGGAATAACAGGCACAGGAAACAAGGGTGGTAGGGTCTTGCAACTACTACGGGTACAGCATTGAGAAGACGGAGTTGAGGAAAGAACCAGCACCGTCCTGGGGTTCAGGAGGCAGCCAGGGGAAGGAAGGTATCCCAAGGCGATGTGGAAGCGACGCCTTGATGAGTGGATAGGAGGCAAGGGTACGGCGAGAGGGGCTCTGCTGGTGATTAATGGCCAGGATTAGTGAGGTCAGGCTCAGGGCGAGAAGTAGTTTCAAAGATTGATGGTTACGTGGAGAGAGAGAGAGAGAGAGAGAGAGAGAGAGAGAGAGAGAGAGAGAGAGAGAGAGAGAGAGAGAGAGAGGTTGGATGACGAGGTATGTCAAAGGTGGCTCCCAGTTCTAACGGGCCGCGTATCTCTGCCCGAAGCTGTTGCCTGTGCTCACTTATTGACATATAGTCAAGATCAAAGAGAGGGTTACATGGGAGTGGGGAGCTCCGGTTGGAGAGAGAGAGAGAGAGAGAGAGAGAGAGAGAGAGAGAGAGAGAGAGAGAGAGAGAGAGAGAGAGAGAGAGAGAGAGAGTAAGAGAGAGGAAGGAGACATCTGTACAACGCTGGTAAACAAATACAATAGTTGGAGAACAGGATGGGGGACATGTTTAGGCGAAGGGTAAGGGAGACTGGAGGGAGGGAGAGTACAAGGCAAAGGAAATTTAAGGGAGGGAGAGTGGAGGGCAAGGAAAAAAGGGGGGGGGGGGGGGTAACTGGCAATAGTTGAATGATGAATATGATGTCAAGGATGATGTCATAATCAAGCACGACGTCGAGGGAGACATCTCTCACTCGCCATGTGTCCAGGAAGACATCTAACACTAGCCAGGTGTCCAGGAAGACAGCTCGCCCTTGCAAGTGTCCAGGAAGACGCTAGGCGACTCAGTGTCCCAGGATATGCTGGGAGTGTGGCTAGCTAGACCTTGAGGGAATGTATGTACGTACACTGAGGTGTTTGGGGAGGAGGCGGCGTCCTGCTCGGCTCAAGGGCACAACGAGGGGCCCAGAATTCTTGACTGGGAGGAGGAGGAGGAGGAGGAGGAGGCCGCCTCTGCTGTCAAGACCTAGACACTCGAGTCTTTAAGAGCCTTTCCTCTTGGTAACTGTGGGACGGTCTCTACCTGGTGGGACATAATCACAGGCAGCCCATGAAGAACCTTTGGCCACAGAGT
Organism: Panulirus ornatus; assembly: GCF_036320965.1. Lineage (NCBI taxonomy): Eukaryota > Metazoa > Arthropoda > Malacostraca > Decapoda > Palinuridae > Panulirus > Panulirus ornatus. The sequence goes on from NC_092286.1 coordinate 2,855,128, forward strand.
CCAGTCTATATTCTGAAGTCCTAACCAAGACAGTGAGGCCTGAGGACATTCATGTTGAGCTGAGTAATTATGAGAACAAACATTGGTGGGAACCTGATGGGATTTAACCGTCTAGACCACGTTGCTCATGGATGTGACAGGAAGGGTATTCGATTCCTAGTAATCGAACAGTCATTTCCCTATTAGGGTTGATCATATCCGTACTGATAATACCTCGAATGACCCCTGCTGTTTCTGAGACACAGTCATGTTCTACTAGGTAAACACCTAGCATGGCAGACCTCTACTATCCATCTCTGGTGACCAGATCTTGAGTGGACGTAAAGTAACAAAACGTGTCATCATTTTCGATGTTTTTTGGAACTAAGTGCGACCCGTCCTCGAGGGCAGGTGAGACGCCTGGGGAGGCGCTGGCCTCTGGTCCAGCAGCGCGGGATGTGCGGCACAGTTGACTAACTTGTACAACAATTCCAGAGGGTCATTATGTAAGTAGTATAAATGCTGTTCAGACGATAGGGTAAGTAATACAAATTCTACTTACATGATCTTGTATGTTACTAACTGCTATTCAGACTCTATGACCTAAACAGGTAGTAAGTTGTTTAAGCTGAGTTACAAACTGTATTCAAGACCACTTTTTGCGCAGTCTACTTGAGAGGACGAGGCGAGGACGAGGAAGAAACAAAGACATAAGAAACAGAAGGACTGGTAGGCCCGCGGCTGGTGCAGACTGACGTAAGTTTGTATAGAGTCTGGAGAAGATGGAGGATAAAGAATATACGAGGGTGTAGGAGAGGGCAAGAGAGAAGGAGGAGAGCGCGGAGGATTAGAGGATCGGTTTAAAGAGATGGAATATGTACGTACTGAGAGAAGATAGAGGAGGAAGGGAGAAGGAGTGCCAGAGGCGGGGAGAGGATGGGAAGGCCAGTCGTTAACGATGAAAACAGAAGCCAATGAAGAAGTGGCGGAGGGTCCGGCTGTCCCAGGTTGTCTAGCAGGGGAAGGCAAGAGGGGCAGGAGGAAGAGTATCAGGATGTGGGGAAGGAGGAGAAAGGTTGAGCAAAGAATAGGAATTCGAAGCAAAGGGACAGAGGAACACGCAAGAAGCAGCAGGAGAGGCGGAGACTAACGGGCGGGCTGGTGGGAAGCCAGTAAGAAGATAACGCCAAATAAATGGTATAAATAAAAGAATAATAACAGAGTCAAAGTAAACAATCTGAAGTTGGTAAAGCTGAGAGGAATAGTGACATATAAGAGACCGTTAGTGAGATATGTAGTCGCAAAGATAAAAAATGAAAAAAATAAATAAAAAAGATAAATCTAAACACCTGAACAAGAAAGGTTATGGGCAGACCAAGGAGGAGGAGGAGGAGGTGGTGATGCTGGGGGTAGTGGGGTGGGTGCTGGCGGAGGGAGTGGTCGGCTCGGGACCAGTTTTTGTGGCTCAACGACAGGAAAGCCGCGCTCCTCAACCACTCGGGAGTTCCCCGCCGCACCGCGCGCTGGCCCCGATGAACGCTCGCGGGGAAAAAAAGATGTTGTGTGCGGCCAGCTGCCGCTACAGGCGAGGCGGGTGTTGCTACAGACGCAGGGAGGCACGAGATCTACGACTGCAGGAGCTTCAGGTTGAGCGCCCACATGACGATGATGGTCAGGTGAGGCTGGCCAGAGTAAACACGTTATCCTTCCATCCTTTGCTACCTACAGACACACACACACACACACACACACACACACACACACACACACACGTGGTGCCCTGCAGTCATAAACACCTTAGTTATGTAACTTTATACAGCGATAAACAACTCTTGGCAACCTGAAGAGTAAAGCTCACTCGCTGATAATAACCTGGAGGAATTCCACCTTAAACTTAGGGAGTCGTAGAGGATGTTAAGCCGGCCAGGAGGAATACTGATGATTTCTACTAATAATAAATTTTAAGAGAAACTCGAACATAACTGAAAGCAATGGCGGGGAATTTCTGTGAAGGAAAAAACGAAAATTATTTACCATCAGAAATTACTTGATTTTATTGCAGCTTTCAAGCTTACAGAAGCTTCCAAGCTTATCGAGATGTCAAAAGTTACTGTGAGGTTTCTAAGCTTGCTGATGCTTCAAGATATGTTATCATCCAACTTTCCAGTAACTTCCATCGTTACTTACTGAAGTTTCCAGTATCGTCAAGACTTCTAACCATGATGAAGCTTCCAGACTATAATGATACAGTATAACTACTATGTTGTTCACAACTTGTTGCAACACTGTTGAGCGTTATCTCTGCCGGTCATCTTGCGTCTCTGACCTCTCTTGCCACACCCATGTCGCTGACCCTTCCGCCACGCCCACCTTGTAGACCTACCAACCACGCCCACGTTTTGGATAAACCCTCCCACACCCATGTTGTACTCCTTCCCAGTAGTCAACATTACCCGGACAAAATAGACTGTAAAACGAGAGACAAACAATACTTACTATTACACCAGTGTAGCCAGACCGCACTCACAAGACGCTCTTCAGTTTAGGTCACCAAACTTGATCAAAGACAATATCAAACAACAACAAATACAAAATAGGACAACAAAACTAATTCCGACGCACAGAAATGAACATTAGGAAGAGAGACTTGGAAATTTACATATTTTTCTTTTATCTAAAAAAAACGAAGACTCCGAGGCGATCTAACAGAAATATTCAAAATGATAAATGATTTTCATAACATAACTCACGACAATCCTCTTCTCTTTAAATCAAGCGATACAATGGCCAGAGATAACAGTGTGAAGTTCCAGGAAGGAGGTGTAATGATAACACACGCAAACATGTTGTCGTCAGTAATGTTATAGATCATTAGAATAAACAACCAACAGATGTTGTTAACGTGAAAACTATCAATACCTTTAAATAACATCTAACCAAATACTTTGATTAACCATTTATCAGTCAATACGTCTCTTCGGGAAGTACAGTTTAATATGGATGTATTTCAACTTTTTTTTCAGATTTGAACCTTCTTCCCAGAGTATCCGGCTGTCTACATTAGATCAAGCTATGTTTTCTATTCATCCTTTTCTTATACAGTTTCCAGTTCATCATAGCTCTCCGCTGGACATGGCGTCCCTTCATAGATATTCTTGTGCCAACTGATGCGGCGGAGGGAGGTGTATTCTACTTTACTGAGTTGTTCCTCTCTCTGTCTGTCTGTCTGTCTCTCTCTCTCTCTCTCTCTCTCTCTCTCTCTCTCTCTCTCTCTATATATATATATATATATATATATATATATATATATATATATATATATATACAGACTACCAAGTCTTCGGTTCTCCTTTCCATTTACTGAGCCCAAGTTTTAGATCCTCCTACAACAGCCACGTAGCTACATTTCAGAGCACGTAAACCATGGAATCAGTCCTTCTTGCTGCCTCTGTCTTGATCCTGAGCGGCACCTGCACCTGGCCTGGTTGCGGGGTTTTATTGACGCCTCTCCTGCGCCACCCATGAAACAAAACTTCATTTTTCTTTCCCCATCATATAATTTTTCCTTCCCCATCATCTGAATATTCCTTGGATATGAATGAAGTGACGTAATAGCTTCTGTTTGTTGGCCTCTGTGTACTATTAGATACCTTGCAAACTTAGACATGGTTTCTAAGTATTTCGCTCTAAATGCAGTGCGACATGAGTACCGGAAATAATCTTCAATATTTTGTTTGCTTTAAAACGCTATTCAATAACTATGTTGCTTTACGCGTGCTGGTCTGCTGTCATTTGACGTACTCTTATATCACCTCACACACCAAGACATGACGTCATTTCGAAACACTCCGCCCGTGTCTCCAGCAACGGTGGTCACCAGCGCCTCACACACTGACTCCTTGTTCTCCTTGTGTTGACAGTTATTGCTGGACTGATGTAATGTTATACTTACTTCCGGTGTCTAACACATTCATGACGTACTTCAGCTATGGAAAGTTCAGAAACATGACTCCGACGTATCATGTCTAACGTGAAATGAAATTAAGCTAAAGTGAAGTAATATTGACAAATCATGAAGCAATGTCAAAATCTGATCGAATGAAATATGAATATTGGAAGGATATGTCCTTGGAAGATGGAAAAAATAAACTGAAGATGTTGAAACGAGTGTGTGTGTGTGTGTGTGTGTGTGTGTGTGTGTGTGTGTGTGTGTGTGTGTGTGTTGTGGCGACCTTGGGGCCAGGCTGCGGTCACGTTCCTACCTGGAGAGTAGACCGTCATGGAAAACATGAAGACCAGTGAGGTGAAGGCTTGCGTATGTTTATGTTCGTTGGCTTCAGTGTTTTATATAAGCATGTCCTTGTTGTATGTCCTACTCGTATGCTGAATGAGAGTGTGTTTAACTGTGTGTGAGTTTGAATATTGTAAGACCATGTGTGCATTTGTGTGACATTTGTAACGTTGTAGATTGTGTGGGACACGCGTGATGTGCGCATGTGTGTTATCCTTGTGTGTGCATCTGTATGTAGGATCCATAGGTTCGTTCACGAGTACCCGTCACCAGCCCCGAGTGGGTCAACAGCCGTCACCAGGAGGGCTGGGTCAACACCCGTCACCAGGAGGGCTGGGTCAACAGCCGTCACCAGGAGGGCTGGGTCACGCACAACACCATCAAGGCAGACTGCCCTCACATGGTCTCGCCCATGACTGTCGTACTCAGACATGCAACACAACCCAACTCGACAAGTGTTATGTACGGGTCTGGCCTCGTTATACATGAGTGAATGGTAGTGTTAGCAGCCACGACCGTACGTACCAACATTCCTCCGTGTGATATACGAAATGATAATGTTTGAACTCTTAGTGCATCATTGTATTGTTAATAGTTTACCGTATGTTTATGGTTTGTTGTATTGTTAGTGGTTTATTATAATGTTAATGATTCATTCTTTTGAAACAATCAGGTGTGTATCTTTGGTTTGTTTGTGTGTATGTACATGTCTTGGCAGGGAGAATGCCAGTGAGAGTGAGGGAAGGAGAGTAGCAGTGAGACTATATACAGGAAGTACTGCATCCATACACGTCCGGCCGTATCCTGCAGGACACCAACATCAAGTCTGCCGCGTGGTAGCCTCTCTCACGTAGGAGGTTTCGTCAGGAGTCTGTGTATCACACATCCAAGAACTCTATCTAACTTTCATGAGATAAATAAAATCACTTGTAGAGAAAAGTTTTAATATCAAGATTGGATTATCGTCAGATTATGTAACACTAGGTTTGTGCAGTGGAAGGTTAACGTACATCAGGAAGTTTCTTCTCTGTCCAGCATAATGTGTGACACTGGCTGACAAGCTGCAATGTTCATTACTTCAATTTAAGGATGAAAATGTCATTAACTGCGAGCTAGAGCATACGACGACCAACAACTTGTTTCTTTGTGACAGAAGACAACATTCACAGAGGATAATGTGGGAGCAAATATTCGAAAAATATTTAAAGTTATTTGTTGCAAGAAAGTAAACATACGAACATTAACACATGACTAGAGGGAGGGTTTGTGAGGCTCAGCTGCTGGCTCACCATAACCACAAATTTGTGTGGGAAGACCTGAGGAACCTGAGGTTATGAAAGAGGGTTTGGTAGGCTTGTACTTTCCAGGGTGGAGCTCTTCACCTGGAGCGGGAAGGTGTAGACCAACGGGTGGGAGAGAGACAATAAACTGGGTAGGGAGAGGTAAATGAAAGAAGGGGTAATGTAAACTGAGGGAAGAGGAAGTCTGTGGAGGGGAGCACCACCGTGAGGGATGGTTGATGGAACGTGGGTTAGGTCGGACGACAGTGGCAGCGAAGAGAAGGCAGGGAAACAAAACAAAAGAAAGACTATCATGCTAGAGGGGGAGCGTCACCATGTGAAAAGAGAACGAATTATGGGAGGTGGTGGTGCTACCATGAGGGAGGGGTCGTCACTTTATTCCAAGCAAAAACAGTATTCTAAATGAATCAAGAGTTGAAGATAGGGAAACTTCTGTATCCAAGAAACATGAAGATGGGGAATGATATCTCACCTCCTCCTGGTTACGGAAGAGGAGGGAGGGATGATGGGGAGGGAGGGAGGGAGGAGATGGAGAGGCAAGGAGGAACAAAGCGGGAAGTATGGTGGAAGACAAAAGACCAAAGACAAAATATTTTCCATAGGAGCCTGACCCCCAGAACATTAATTGATGTAACAAGCTGACGAGTCAGTCACCCTGGGCTTTGTTCGGTGCACCTCCCTGTGACATTATGAATATCGTCAACAATCGTAAAGTGTTCACACATTAGAGTCCGAATTCTCTCCCGAAAATTTATGACAACATCTGAGACCAGTTTGTGCTGTGTGAGGTTAATTTGGACTCCAGCTGAGTCCAAGAATGTTTGTAGGTGCTCAGCCGTGTCATGTGCGAGTGTAAATGAATGTACGTGAGCAGGAAACACTGCAGGTGCTCGTGGTGTGTGTCTGTGTTGAGTGTCTTGGGTTGCTATGCGTTGAGTGTCTTGGGTCGCTGTGTGTTGTCTTGGGTCACTGTGTGTTGTCTTGGGTCACTGTGTGTTGTCTTGGGTCGCTGTGTATTGTCTTGGGTCGCTGTGTATTGTCTTGGGTGGCTGTGTGTACGGAGATGTTTTTGTATATAACGTGTTTGTGTGGAATGCTAGATGTCTTATCGGTTGTTATAATCTGTATCACACCGTGAGTCAAGGGGTAACGGTACACATAGTATGAAGATCAGCGGAGGAAAAACGAAATAACCAAATGATGATAATACTAAATAAATGAAACACGTTCACCAGAGACACGGTACCTTAGCGAGTGGACAGCCTGGGGGCACGGCAACACAGGTCTTCTCGTGGACGGGAAAGCGTTTTACAATTCTCTCACAAATACTGGCCAAAAGATACAGCCAAAAACACCACTGGGATAGAGCTTGAGTCTTCAAGTGAAAACATTGGCTGGCTGGGGAGGATACTTGGGTTTGAACAGCTCGGCTCCTGTGCCAAGAGTGAAACTGAGTGGCCGCACCGGTGCTCGCCACGACCAGTTTTTTGCTTGTATTTGTCTGAGATTTGCAGCAGGGGAAGTCCCGACAGGAGAAGTGGGTTGCGCTCCGCTACATATATGGCCTCTGTTAACGGGTGCCCAGCCCCACCACCATGAACAAACTTGCCACTGAGGGTGGACATTAAACTCTGGATTCGTAGGAGACACAATTTGTGAACTAAATCAAGAGAAAATCGTCAGGAAGAAAGAATAACTTTGTCATGGAGGAAGGTGACGCGCAGCGTCGGTTGGGTACGAGGATGAAGCATTGGCGTTTTATGTTTACTGTATTACCTGACGACACCAACGTCCAGCGTTCACCCATGATTACGGAGGTCGAGGATGGCACACGAGGATGAGGTGGCACACCACCATTGTTTCCTGAATCTTGGATCACACTTCTCAGAACCGTCAGATGACATGAAGGCAACTGGATCTTTCGTCAACGTATGAAAAAAAGGCGTTCTAGCAGAACACTCCAGTTAAATGGTGGGTTTTCTCCGTCAATATTTGCTCAATTATCGATCCTCTAGCGTCATCTCCTCACAGTGGTATCAGCACGCTGACAGTACCTGCGTCGTGAGGCGTTGGTGAGTTACGAGTCGGGACGCTGGAAGGTCCAGGGTAGCCCGCCAGGGAGCGCCCTCGACCTTCTCTTGTTTTTACAACCCTCGAGAATCTGGTTGTTGTAACTACTATTTGCTCTTAAATTCTTCCTCTAAGAAATGGCTGACTCTTACCCTCTCTGACTCGATGGCTTTGTCTTGTGTTCGTTCTTTAATGATGTTTGCCGACGGCTGGAACACCTGGATGATTTCCTGATTGATGTATCACGGAAATCAGAGAGAGAGAGAGAGAGAGAGAGAGAGAGAGAGAGAGAGAGAGAGAGAGAGAGAGAGAGAGAGAGAGAGAGAGAGAGTTATTGATGACTCACTCAATAGAACCAAACAGTTGATGAACCTTTTGCATAATTCAATGTTAATCCAATATATTTGTGAACCAGTCACCTGATAATGAGTGTTAATTCACGAACCAGTCAGGTGACAAACTAGTGAGATGAACCATTCCGTTAATGAACCAATCAGGTGACGAATCAATGAGATATATGTCATTTGATGAACCAGTCAGTTGATGAAACAATCATTTGATGAACCAGTCAGTTGATGAAACAATCATTTGATGAACCAGTCAGTTGATGAAACAATCATTTGATGAACCAGTCAGTTGATGAAACAATCATTTGATGAACCAGTCAGTTGATGAAACAATCATTTGATGAACCAGTCAGTTGATGAAACAATCATTTGATGAACCAGTCAGTTGATGAAACAATCATTTGATGAACCAGTCAGTTGATGAAACAATCATTTGATGAACCAGTCAGTTGATGAAACAATCATTTGATGAACCAGTCAGTTGATGAAACAATCATTTGATGAACCAGTCAGTTGATGAAACAATCATTTGATGAACCAGTCAGTTGATGAAACAATCATTTGATGAACCGTAAGGTTATGAAGAATCAGTTGGCTGACCAGCCTTGAGGTAAGGGAGCAATCATCACTGCATCATCGCAGACAACACGAACTCCTCGCTCAGTGTGCCTTCATCATGATTACACGTCACTGGTCATTATTAACAATTATCAAGGACATTATGGTGATTATCTCCTCCATCTCTAACCAAGACAATACCTTAATGTAACACGTATCTACTGTACCACTGTTTATTGCTATGTATAACAGAAACATATATGTTTCTTTCCATAACAAAAGGATTCTATCTGCTTGATGGTAGGAATTTGTTGAAAAGCTGAAGTCCTAGTTTGTTCCAGTGTGTTCCAATGTATTTCAGTCGGTTCCATAGGGAGTAAAGTGAAACGAAAAAGACACATAAAAGTTCATTGTTGCTCAAATATATGTGGGCTTCAGAATTCTTCATATGTTTGCACTTCATTTAAACGACATTCTGAGATGATGCAGTTAACTGATTCGTTGGCAGAGTAAAGTGAAGGTGGTACGAGGATCCCGCTGCTCCGGGGGCGAGGCGAGGGAAGCCTTCATGAAGATGATGATCGATCAGGAGACAGGACTCCCCATCACCCTGAGAAGGCAGGACCAATTGGGGTGTGTGTTGACCCTCACCCCCTCCCCCCAACTATGAGGCCAGGGACAGCGGTCGACCCTTCGTCAAGATGGGGTGGGCATTGGCTGGGGTGGGTTTGGGTGGGCGTAGGGTAGAGTGGGTTTGGATGGCCACTGCTATGTAAAGGTTGAACTGTGACCACCTCAGACAGGCTATCATGGTCATCTGAAGCGGGTTGTTACGGCCACTTTGGACGGGCTGTTGTGGCCTTATCGGTCTACTTCGGTTAGGTTGTTATGGCCTCCTCTTGCAGGGTATCATGGGCGTCTGGACAGGCATTATGGCCACATCAAAGATGCTGTTACAGTAAGCTTGGGGCCACCCGTTATGGCCACTTCAGGCAGGTCTTGTTTTCCTTAAACACGCTCTTGAATATATTCATGTATGTCGATTAATAATCTCATGGCGTACTGAAGCGCAGGACTTGATAGGTAGATAAGGTCATATAGGTTATTTTCCTTATAGTAACAAAGACATTCATAAGGCGCATCTTTAAATGAAACAATACCAGGTTAAGTTTCCTCCTGTGGGCAAGAGTAGGTGCGTCACCCCTCCAATCTGAAGGTTTTCTGTGTTGGTCCGCCCGTCACCAGAGAGGACGGCAACGGTGGCTCACAACGCTCCTCTTACCTCTGTAGTGGATGTCACTTTCGACATCATGAATTAGTTTTACCTTGTGCTCATGACAGACAATTAGCAAGGCCAACACATGAATGATCACAGGAAGGCAAGTATATGAGCTAACTGGAATGAACCAATTAAGTCATGCTGACTTAGGGTAATATCTCAACAAGCCATTGCTCTAAACGTGACGAAAAAAATCTGTAGTGGATGTCACTTTCGACATCATGAATTAGTTTTACCTTGTGCTCATGACAGACAATTAGCAAGGCCAACACATGAATGATCACAGGAAGGCAAGTATATGAGCTAACTGGAATGAACCAATTAAGTCATGCTGACTTAGGGTAATATCTCAACAAGCCATTGCTCTAAACGTGACGAAAAAAATCTGATTTGTAAGTGATGTTGTTGTTGCTTTATGTTTCGTTACTCACTTGAGACTAACCTCCACCTTCTGGTGGTAGTACCACAGCTATTGCGATGGTCATGTCTTCCTTGGTGCGCCTACACTATCTATGTAAAGGCTAAGAGCATAAGTGTGGCTTATGTATGGATGTACGTATGCATGTATGTATATATGTAACGTGCATGTATGTATATATGTAACGTGCATGTATGTATGTATATATGTTTTTGGATATAATGCTTATCAGTTGATGAAGGTCATTAATTCTGAGCACGACCCAGGCGTCATATATATATACAATGAACGAGTTTCCGTTAATTAAGTGCACTATTGTAAGATAATGATGGGAATTTTCTGTGATAAAGGCATGTCATAATCATATAGTTCATTACTCCACTGTTCATAAGATGGCAAGTGTCGTTCGTAGTAAAGTTTCAGAACCAAATGTGGTGTGTGTTGCTGTGGTGCGCTGCCTCACACTGAACACCAGGCGTGGTGTTTGGTGATGATGGCGACAGGTGAAGGTATCAACGTTAATTTACTTAGCTTTTCAAGATGCCTCGCCTCTAGTGACACTCTGAGGCTGCTTTCAACTAAGTGTTCATCTTATTGTGCAGGTCAGAATCCTGATTTGACTCGTAGTCTGGCGTGGTGAGGCGCGGGTGTGCCCACGTGACTCGTGGCACGGACGCCTTCACGTCAAGGTCACAGCTAAAAACACCACTGAGGTACAAGTCAGTGTTAAGCAATCAGAAGGTAGCAAGCATACCGTAGGAACGAAAATCACTTTACTAATACGTTAGATCTACGACTTAAAAGGGTCCGGGACGTCGGTGGCGTCACGGTGAGGCCGGGAACGTCCGCTTGGCCTTGAACTAAGATGTCGGTGTGGCGGCGACCCAGGAGCTGCCCGTTATGGTGTATTTTCAGGTGCTGTATCCCACCCCCTCCCCCCTCCCCCCTCCCTCGTCCTTGTTGCGGGTAGATCACAGAAGCTCGAGGTAGGCCCATAATAAGGCCGGTGTTATAATGATCTAAGGTGGAGCCATTTACGAATTAGTTTCATACAATTTAAAGTTTGACGCTAAATGTTGACCTAACACGTTGGTTGGATTCACGACACTGAAATAATGTCTTCGCTTCGTAGTGACGTTTGAGGCGCTGGTCTCCACATTAAGAAACTATAAGATAGTAAGAGAATCCTTCAGGCATCAAGACAGGTAAATACATGATATTCCTTCCCGACGAGACATTAGAACAAGTGAACATTGAACTACTCATGTTCTCCTTCATACCCGTGACAGCAGGGGTCCTGCACGACGCGTACTCTCTTAGTACACATCTTCCATTTCACAGGCCTCCATCGCGGTTAACACTATCTGTCGCTCCAGTGTGGGTACAGCACGTACGTCATGCACGTACAGGACACGTACAAAATGAACCTTAATTGCAGCTTCCTCGTATCTTTGCTTTGAAATCACTTCTTGATTACCGACCTTGTACATACAGTATGCTCCATACTTCCCTCCACATATATGTTTACCTTATATCCATACTGTCATTGACAAGCTTTGTCTACATATATACAGCGGCAGATAAATGTGCAACGATCAAAATTCAAACAACCTATCTGGAAGTCAGCAACCGTCATGGGTTTTATATTCCAGTTCTTACATTCTCCTTCACTTCTTATTCCTCTCTTAACTATACCTTCGTTATCTAGCTCTCTTGGGTCTTCCACTTCACTATTTTCGAAATCATTATTTCTCACTAACAATTTTATCATATTTTTCTTGCCGCTTTCTTATGTAGACGCATTTTCTGCAGTTTTCTTCGTATTTCATGTGGTTCTGTTTACTTCGTCTTATAGAACATTTCTCTTGATGTTTCGAGAAATTCTTTACGACTTCATTTCCCCCTTGATGTACGTACGTACGTACGTACGTGTGTCACTTCCTTACATTGTTTGGAGTTTCGTGTTGTTGTTGATGTGGTACGGGGGGGGGGGGGGGTGGCCTCCTGCTGGTGCTACACTCACACATTCTTGGTCTATTCTAAAGAACGTGACCAGGCGACTATCGTGGTGAGGACCGGGCCTGTTTTATACTTTACCCGCCAGGTGTAGCTACTGACGGGAGAGAAACACACACACACACACACACACACACACACACTAATATTAAACAAAGATGATGAATTACTGCTTGGATATCATCATCCACTTAGCTTAACGTCTGTAGTTGGTAAACTAAGATAAGCCATCATCACTCGGGACGACACTGGAAACCATCCATACAGAACATCACAGTTTAGTTAACGATTCACAAGACGATTCTCGACGGTATTGTTCATGGCTGAAAATCTGCTTCATTTCGTGTATGACTTAATGATCTTGTGTGATGAAGCAGGTGGTGCCATCTATATAAGGTTTCAGAAAGCATTCGATAAAGTTCACATCAAAGTTATTATGTGATCTTGGAATGTCTACCCTTCCCTGACGTTTTGTACCTGGTGATCCAGTGGAAGAGAGAGAGAGAGAGAGAGAGAGAGAGAGAGAGAGAGAGAGAGAGAGAGAGAGAGAGAGAGAGAGAGAGAGAGAGAGAGAGAGAGAGAGAGATCTAGACAAACAGACATGGAGAGGTACAAGGCGGCCGTTCGTGTGCCAACACCAGGGCTGGGGATACTGGCTGACAATTCGTCTGTTAATGATGCAGTGAGTCAGCAGCCTGAGAGACGCGGTCATTACTGCCTGGGACTTCTCGTTCAGCCCCGCAAGCGACGCATCTACATCAACCTTCACGAGAGTAATTTCATTGTAACGAAGTAACGATTATACGAGGTAATTTGCTGAGGCTCTAGCAGCTGCCTGGCAAACTTAGCCTCACTCTGCAGACACCTTTGTAAAAACATGATGGTTTCGTTATCAGAGTTAGTGCCGAGTGTCAACACCTGCAGGACGAATGATAACGCATGATACATCTGTCGTAGTCATCTTGTGTGCACGTTGAGCACTACAAACATGACGTCACCAGCCACCTGGCAAATTAGAATTTTTCGCAGTCTGGACAACCGGAATATCGTCCTGACGACAGTGAACCTCAGCAGTGTGTGTACTGTACAGCCCTCCAAAGATGCTGTCTCATTCACTCCCTCTCCTTCCTCCTCTCCTCCTGTCTCTCACCGGTCTTCATCTGTCCTCAGTGACCCTCCCCTTAGCCATATCTTTATCTCCCCTTCTCTCCCATCTTGGAGGAAGTTGGCAACTTCCTCATAATTCACTTCCTCGGAAAGTTTGAGTCGGGACTAGAAAGTTGGGAAGAGATTTGCCCAGCCGGAGGAGCTGGGTTTGTCGAGCTGAAGTTTACGTGAAAATGATATTTCCTGATCGTCAGAGCTGGCCCACCTGAGGTCTCTTTCATCTCCAGTGTCTCTCATTCTCTCTCATTTCCCGCTATCTTTTCACTCACATCTTAGACTCTTGCATTTCCCACCTGTCTTTTCATGATTCTCTTATGCTAAGTGTTTCTGTTTTTCCTCTGCCAGGACTCTTCACTTGTCTTCTTTGTTCCTCTTTTTCCTGGTACTTTTGTGTTATTTCATTTCCTTTGTTTCACTCAGGTTGTTTTCTGTTATCATCCGCAGCTCTGTCTCTTCTGTCCGTGGGTCTGATTTCGCCTTACACGGTTCCCTTATGTTATCTGTTCTCACCATATCTTCACGGCGTTCATCATCATCCTTTACAGTGCCTCTCTCCGTCCCTCTCATCTTTCATCTCTCTCACTACTCCTCATTTGAGGTCCATTCTTGTTTTGTTTCCCTTTCTTTCTTCTTAAAATATTTCTCAGATTTCTTCGTCTGCTGTCACAGCCTATAACACGAAGTGCTTGAATCGCTTAATCACTCAAACCTCTTCTCTACTCACATGGTTATCTTCATTACTTGTGTCCCTTACTGTAAGCCGCGACCTTCACTTCCCTTCATCAGTAGATATGAATTACGTGGTAATCAACACGTACAGTCATTATCATAATCCACAAAAGGTGTATCTGCTATCACTCTCATATCTCGAACAGCACAAGAACACGGTTCACCTGTGTGTGTGTGTGTGTGTGTGTGTGTGTGTGTATCTTTACTCTTCCCCTAGCTTGCCTATAGCCTCGTGCTGCCCCACCACAAGCGCGCCTCGTTTTGCAATACCACAGCAAGTTGGGGAGGCGCCACGTACTGTGGAGAGCTGTGGTGTGACTGTAGCTTAATGGCCACATAGTTTCTCTCACAATGGTAATGACGTAGAAACATTAAGGTTCATCAAATTATCAATTATATGCCACTGACTTACAATTTTCTAAGTACCAATTGTATCATTAATAGATTCATTAAGATAAAAATTTGATGAAATTTGACTTAAGTAGGAATAGTAACGAACTTTGTGATTTTCATCAAACTTTAAAAGTTAAGTTCCTTAAGTGTCATCAGGTTAGCCCCGAGGCTCTACTTATTAACCCTCACGGCATAATCATCTTTATAGCCACTGAACAGAAAGGTTAGATCAGAACCTGGCAGCCGGCAATGTTGCTACACACCGGACATCTAGCGAGGAAATGCTGCCTTACTGGGCCGCCTCCGCCGCTGTGTGGGTAAATAAGGAAGGTCTATCATCGTACGTGGCTGGGGCGGTGTGTGAACAACCACTGGTACGGTAGGAAGTGGGTGGAGCAAAGGAGAGAGAGAGAGAGAGAGAGAGAGAGAGAGAGAGAGAGAGAGAGAGAGAGAGAGAGAGAGAGAGAGAGTACGGCAAGAAATATAAACAAAAACGAGGAGACATGAAATATTGAGTGACCGTGGCCGAAAAGAAAGACATGAGAGATAAACAGAACAAAAATGTTACGTGTGATTTGGTCATTCAGGGCAGAGCAGAATGGAGGGAGAGAAGGAGCCGTACATAGGATGGAGGGCAGGAGCCGTATATAGGATGGAGGAAGCCATACACAGGAGAGCAGGGAGGGAGGGAAGCATGTACAGGAGGGGAGGAGACTGGGCCCTACGGTGCTAGTTGGCCGTGAGCGGTCAAGGGAGTGTGGCGTGCGGGGAGGCCCCGGCCAGCCACACCATCTGGTGGTGAGGGAACGAAGAAGCCAGAGGAGCGAGTCTGTCCCTCAGGTGTACCCGTGTATATACTTAGGTGTACTCTCTATACCTGTGTATTTACGTAGGTGTACTCTCTATACCTGTGTATGTACTTAGGTGTACTTTCTATATCTGTGTATATACTTAGGTGTACTCTCTATACCTGTGTATTTACGTAGGTGTACTCTCTATACCTGTGTATTTACGTAGGTGTACTCTCTATACCTGTGTATTTACGTAGGTGTACTCTCTATACCTGTGTATTTACGTAGGTGTACTCTCTATACCTGTGTATTTACGTAGGTGTACTCTCTATACCTGTGTATTTACGTAGGTGTACTCTCTATACCTGTGTATTTACGTAGGTGTACTCTCTATACCTGTGTATTTACGTAGGTGTACTCTCTATACCTGTGTATTTACGTAGGTGTACTCTCTATACCTGTGTATTTACGTAGGTGTACTCTCTATACCTGTGTATTTACGTAGGTGTACTCTCTATACCTGTGTATTTACGTAGGTGTACTCTCTATACCTGTGTATTTACGTAGGTGTACTCTCTATACCTGTGTATTTACGTAGGTGTACTCTCTATACCTGTGTATTTACGTAGGTGTACTCTCTATACCTGTGTATTTACGTAGGTGTACTCTCTATACCTGTGTATTTACGTAGGTGTACTCTCTATACCTGTGTATTTACGTAGGTGTACTCTCTATACCTGTGTATTTACGTAGGTGTACTCTCTATACCTGTGTATTTACGTAGGTGTACTCTCTATACCTGTGTATTTACGTAGGTGTACTCTCTATACCTGTGTATTTACGTAGGTGTACTCTCTATACCTGTGTATTTACGTAGGTGTACTCTCTATACCTGTGTATTTACGTAGGTGTACTCTCTATACCTGTGTATTTACGTAGGTGTACTCTCTATACCTGTGTATTTACGTAGGTGTACTCTCTATACCTGTGTATTTACGTAGGTGTACTCTCTATACCTGTGTATTTACGTAGGTGTACTCTCTATACCTGTGTATTTACGTAGGTGTACTCTCTATACCTGTGTATTTACGTAGGTGTACTCTCTATACCTGTGTATTTACGTAGGTGTACTCTCTATACCTGTGTATTTACGTAGGTGTACTCTCTATACCTGTGTATTTACGTAGGTGTACTCTCTATACCTGTGTATTTACGTAGGTGTACTCTCTATACCTGTGTATTTACGTAGGTGTACTCTCTATACCTGTGTATTTACGTAGGTGTACTCTCTATACCTGTGTATTTACGTAGGTGTACTCTCTATACCTGTGTATTTACGTAGGTGTACTCTCTATACCTGTGTATTTACGTAGGTGTACTCTCTATACCTGTGTATTTACGTAGGTGTACTCTCTATACCTGTGTATTTACGTAGGTGTACTCTCTATACCTGTGTATTTACGTAGGTGTACTCTCTATACCTGTGTATTTACGTAGGTGTACTCTCTATACCTGTGTATTTACGTAGGTGTACTCTCTATACC
Organism: Panulirus ornatus; assembly: GCF_036320965.1. Taxonomy (NCBI): domain Eukaryota; kingdom Metazoa; phylum Arthropoda; class Malacostraca; order Decapoda; family Palinuridae; genus Panulirus; species Panulirus ornatus. The sequence continues at coordinate 2,872,011 of NC_092286.1, forward strand.
TGTGTATTTACGTAGGTGTACTCTCTATACCTGTGTATTTACGTAGGTGTACTCTCTATACCTGTGTATTTACGTAGGTGTACTCTCTATACCTGTGTATTTACGTAGGTGTACTCTCTATACCTGTGTATTTACGTAGGTGTACTCTCTATACCTGTGTATTTACGTAGGTGTACTCTCTATACCTGTGTATTTACGTAGGTGTACTCTCTATACCTGTGTATTTACGTAGGTGTACTCTCTATACCTGTGTATTTACGTAGGTGTACTCTCTATACCTGTGTATTTACGTAGGTGTACTCTCTATACCTGTGTATTTACGTAGGTGTACTCTCTATACCTGTGTATTTACGTAGGTGTACTCTCTATACCTGTGTATTTACGTAGGTGTACTCTCTATACCTGTGTATTTACGTAGGTGTACTCTCTATACCTGTGTATTTACGTAGGTGTACTCTCTATACCTGTGTATTTACGTAGGTGTACTCTCTATACCTGTGTATTTACGTAGGTGTACTCTCTATACCTGTGTATTTACGTAGGTGTACTCTCTATACCTGTGTATTTACGTAGGTGTACTCTCTATACCTGTGTATTTACGTAGGTGTACTCTCTATACCTGTGTATTTACGTAGGTGTACTCTCTATACCTGTGTATTTACGTAGGTGTACTCTCTATACCTGTGTATTTACGTAGGTGTACTCTCTATACCTGTGTATTTACGTAGGTGTACTCTCTATACCTGTGTATTTACGTAGGTGTACTCTCTATACCTGTGTATTTACGTAGGTGTACTCTCTATACCTGTGTATTTACGTAGGTGTACTCTCTATACCTGTGTATTTACGTAGGTGTACTCTCTATACCTGTGTATTTACGTAGGTGTACTCTCTATACCTGTGTATTTACGTAGGTGTACTCTCTATACCTGTGTATTTACGTAGGTGTACTCTCTATACCTGTGTATTTACGTAGGTGTACTCTCTATACCTGTGTATTTACGTAGGTGTACTCTCTATACCTGTGTATTTACGTAGGTGTACTCTCTATACCTGTGTATTTACGTAGGTGTACTCTCTATACCTGTGTATTTACGTAGGTGTACTCTCTATACCTGTGTATTTACGTAGGTGTACTCTCTATACCTGTGTATTTACGTAGGTGTACTCTCTATACCTGTGTATTTACGTAGGTGTACTCTCTATACCTGTGTATTTACGTAGGTGTACTCTCTATACCTGTGTATTTACGTAGGTGTACTCTCTATACCTGTGTATTTACGTAGGTGTACTCTCTATACCTGTGTATTTACGTAGGTGTACTCTCTATACCTGTGTATTTACGTAGGTGTACTCTCTATACCTGTGTATTTACGTAGGTGTACTCTCTATACCTGTGTATTTACGTAGGTGTACTCTCTATACCTGTGTATTTACGTAGGTGTACTCTCTATACCTGTGTATTTACGTAGGTGTACTCTCTATACCTGTGTATTTACGTAGGTGTACTCTCTATACCTGTGTATTTACGTAGGTGTACTCTCTATACCTGTGTATTTACGTAGGTGTACTCTCTATACCTGTGTATTTACGTAGGTGTACTCTCTATACCTGTGTATTTACGTAGGTGTACTCTCTATACCTGTGTATTTACGTAGGTGTACTCTCTATACCTGTGTATTTACGTAGGTGTACTCTCTATACCTGTGTATTTACGTAGGTGTACTCTCTATACCTGTGTATTTACGTAGGTGTACTCTCTATACCTGTGTATTTACGTAGGTGTACTCTCTATACCTGTGTATTTACGTAGGTGTACTCTCTATACCTGTGTATTTACGTAGGTGTACTCTCTATACCTGTGTATTTACGTAGGTGTACTCTCTATACCTGTGTATTTACGTAGGTGTACTCTCTATACCTGTGTATTTACGTAGGTGTACTCTCTATACCTGTGTATTTACGTAGGTGTACTCTCTATACCTGTGTATTTACGTAGGTGTACTCTCTATACCTGTGTATTTACGTAGGTGTACTCTCTATACCTGTGTATTTACGTAGGTGTACTCTCTATACCTGTGTATTTACGTAGGTGTACTCTCTATACCTGTGTATTTACGTAGGTGTACTCTCTATACCTGTGTATTTACGTAGGTGTACTCTCTATACCTGTGTATTTACGTAGGTGTACTCTCTATACCTGTGTATTTACGTAGGTGTACTCTCTATACCTGTGTATTTACGTAGGTGTACTCTCTATACCTGTGTATTTACGTAGGTGTACTCTCTATACCTGTGTATTTACGTAGGTGTACTCTCTATACCTGTGTATTTACGTAGGTGTACTCTCTATACCTGTGTATTTACGTAGGTGTACTCTCTATACCTGTGTATTTACGTAGGTGTACTCTCTATACCTGTGTATTTACGTAGGTGTACTCTCTATACCTGTGTATTTACGTAGGTGTACTCTCTATACCTGTGTATTTACGTAGGTGTACTCTCTATACCTGTGTATTTACGTAGGTGTACTCTCTATACCTGTGTATTTACGTAGGTGTACTCTCTATACCTGTGTATTTACGTCAATCTTTTCTCAGTACTGTCCGGCCATGTTCCATCACACTGAGAACGGATACCACCACATCCGCTAATAGAGTGTGGTTGGTGGTGTGGAGGGACAAGGGAAAGGGTATTGTGGGACACCGGGAGTGTGGTACTCTTGTGAGCAGGGGATTGTTGATGGATGTCCAACAAGTGTGTCCCAAGCAGGTACGGTGTCCCGGACGGGTGTCCCCGCCTATCCCTACGACCAAAAGGCTGCTCGTGAAGGAGGAGTTCCTGAGCGTGTTGCTCCCGCGATCCAAATGTCAAGGATGGGAGGTGGTCGCCGCGCCTCCTTGTGGTCTTCCGCATGTGCCGCACCTCGCGCGGCTATCTCGGTGATCATGAACTGGTGCTGGGGAGGGAGAGAGGGGGGTGCGTTGGTCCGTGGGTAGTGCGGTGGTACTGGTGTGGATCCGAGGTAGTTCAGAGGTGGTGGTGGGTAGTGCTACGGTAGTGGTAGGATGGTTGGTACTGGGGTGAGTTTCCGGTGGTGCTGGGGTGATGCTTGGGTGGAGCTAGGGTGGTACTGAGATGGTCCTAGGATGGTGCTTGGGTGGTGCTAGTATGGTAACTGGAGTGGTCCTGGGGTGGTGCTAGGGTAGTGCTGGGGTGGTTCTACGATAGTGCTGGGGTGGTTCTAGGGTGGTGCTGGGGTGGTATTGGGGGTGGTGCTAGGGTGTTACTGGGGTGTTCCTCGGGTGGTGTAAGAGAGTGATTCAGAGGAGCGGGGAAACAATGGAGATAAAGAATGGTTCAACTATCATTATAGAAGTGTTACACTGACGTGTCTGTCAGGGACACCTCTGGCCTGTCCCAGGACATAATGGCCGCAGGGGAAGGGACAACAATGGGCCGCTTCAGAGTATGATGGCCACAAGGCAAATAATCTTACACCAGCCGAGATACAGTTACCGTCCACCTGGCTGTGCAGATGACACGTAACGACCCCATACGAGGTGTATGACAGCAAGTGGCTTACACGATGAGCGACTCTGTAGGTGCCAGTTATCTACCTCCTGCCACCCACTCACCTAATTCATGAGGTTATTTTCATTTCTTTTTTTACAATTGATGTGACGAAATTACTCAAAGAATTTGCGTTCGTTCCTGGCCCAGTGTGGCTACTTCCTTGATGTGTTCCTTAACCCACAGTCTGGCTCCTCAGTGATCTCTGTGGTACACTCCTCGGCCAGATCTGCGGGGTCTCCCATGACACAGTCACGGTGCAGATATTCAAGAAATCCTGCGTCACAGTCACGGAACAGTGAGTCCAGGAGGAGTCTGTTGGCGTCTGCTACTTACTCCTGTGTATATACGCGGGTTAAGGGCCTGGCAAGATACATGAACAGGAGGAGGAGGAGGCGCTCGAGGAGGGAGTGAACGGGAAGGGCAGAGAGAGCTTGGGAAGTGGATAAATATGTGAGAGAAGACACAGAAGGAAGGGATGAAAACATACGTAGGGATAAGTATTGCTCCTCATCGTCAGGGATGGACGGGAGTCTCGTCACTATCGTCCAATGACTGCCGTCCCATCACCCCCTTCCCCAATCCCCCTTCCCATCACCAATCACACACAGGAAGTTACACAAACTCTTGAGTATTGTTCTATATTTCCGTTTCATTGTTTCTTCGTGTGTTTGTTTGCATGCTTGTCTGGGAAGACTCAAATGTAATTACCTGTTTGTACTATGCGTGGAGAGGTTCTCGACCATTATATAACTGTGTAAACTTGTGAAAGCTGTGCACATTACAATTTCCTCATTCAATATATGCCATTCATTCTTTATTATTAATCTATGAAAATATTTCTGTAAATCTCTTCTTACAAAGTTCTTGTTTACCTTCCTACTATAACCTTTGGTTCTTACATCCTTACATTTGACGGAGAACTGTTTACCGTTAGCGTCACTACACTGCTTCAGAAACTTAAATATTGTGATCAGGTCACCCCTTGCTCATCTCTCGTCCATGGTGTACAATTCTGAGAAATCTAAGCTTTCCCTGTACATCATCTCTCTTCATTCAGGTACCATACTTGTTGCCCTGCTCTGCACTTTCTTATTAGTTCTTTACACGTTTGTAAGAGCGGTGACCCGGTGTAGGACGTGTAAGAGCGGTGACCCGGTGTAGGACGTGTAAGAGAGGTGACCCGGTGTAGGACGTGTAAGAGCGGTGACCCGGTGTAGGACGTGTAAGAGCGGTGACCCGGTGTAGGACGTGTAAGAGCGGTGACCCGGTGAGGGACGTGTAAGAGCGGTGACCCGGTGTAGGACGTGTAAGAGCGGTGACCCGGTGAGGGACGTGTAAGAGCGGTGACCCGGTGTAGGACGTGTAAGAGCGGTGACCCGGTGAAGGACGTGTAAGAGCGGTGACCCGGTGAAGGACGTGTAAGAGCGGTGACCCGGTGTAGGACGTGTAAGAGCGGTGACCCGGTGTAGGACGTGTAGAACTTGATGAATATTTCTTTATCCACAAACCTGATGAAACGAACCTTATCAGGGTCGAACGGTTGACTTACTATCATAGCGATTACTGGTGGTAACATGTCTTCAGCTTTCATGTCATTTTGCAGCAGAACGTTCCCCTCGCTCATCAGTGAAACTAGATTTGGGACATCATGGGTTGTGTCTTCGATCGTAAATCCTGATGCAAAACGTCATTTAAGATTTTGTCATGGCTTAGCTGTCCTGAACAAATCACCGTTTTCCGTAATTAATGGATCTTTTGACTGGGTAATGACTCTCTTGTTTCTTACATAACTGTCAAACTTCCCAGGAATATAAGCATCATTGTGACGTTTGCTTTGTCCTATAGCTTCTTCCTTTACGCAAGTTTGCATAACTTATTTTATCTTGTTAGTTATTTCTTTTCTTTATGTTTCTTTATGAGATACTTTCTTAGACAACAGGCACTTTGTTTATGTAACCGTTCTACCTCCCTGGCTTCGTTTTAGAAATAGATCTCTACTACGCATGATCACGTACGTTTGCGTTAAGACGGGAGAAGGAAGAGAGGGACACACTGCTGGGTATCTATAACCCAGCTTGAGTCAGACTGCAACAACCTCTCGGCCCACTCTGGAATCACACATCTGGTGGGCCCACTCTGGAACCACACGTCTGGTGGGCCCACTCTGGAACCACACGTCTGGTGGGCCCACTCTGGAACCACACGTCTGGTGGGCCCACTCTAGAACCACACGTCTGGTGGGCCCGCTCTGGAACCACACGTCTGGTGGGCCCACGTCGTCTAGCATGATGGTGTGTGATGATGATACCACTGGCATCAGCTGCTGATTATTTCTATTTAACTGATTTCAAAGAGTTGTTCAAGTTCTCCGTGGATATATGTCGACACAACAGCTGGGTAGACTCATTGACGGTCAACTCTGTCTTTAGAGACATAAACCTTAAGTTGTCTATGAACACTTTGTGTTCCTCCTCTGCTCAACATGTGAAGGAATCCAATATAAATGTAATTCAACTCCACCATGGGTCATTTCCTCAGTGGTGGGTCCTGCTGCTGATATAAGCAGATTACAGTCACGCTGAGGGGAGGTTACTGGTAGTGATGCGGGTGTGTACTTTCATGTTCTTTTGTGTTGCAGCTTCATTACTGTCAACAGATGAACTAGTCATGTTCTACCACTACGAACACCACCTCGTAATGATCCACTGCATCAATCACCACCTCGTAATGATCCACTGCATCAATCACCACCTCGTAATGATCCACTGCATCAATCACCACCTCGTAATGATCCACCGCATCAATCACCACCTCGTAATGATCCACTGCATCAATCACCACCTCGTAATGATCCACTGCATCAATCACCACCTCGTAATGATCCACTGCATCAATCACCACCTCGTAATGACCCACTGCATCAATCACCACCTCGTAATGACCCACCACTACACTCAAAACATGAAAATGTACTTCATCATCTGTTTAAGATTTATCTTTTCTGATCATATGGCTTCACAACACTACTCTACAGGTAACTTCAGATGACGTGTTGCTTATCTTTCGTCTTATCATTCTTAACAATGAAAGGCTCATCAGCACTACTTCCCACTGTATGTTCATACCAACATTTACAACTGTTTGAAAACGAACTTTCAAGTTTATGTATATCTGATGTCATGGTGTTATCATGCCACACCTCACATTACTCACTGCGCATGACAACTCCACGTGGTCTCTGCTTCCAGCCACCATCGCTGTCACTGCTGCCAACCAGCACTGTTGTCACTGTTACTGCCCACTACTCTACTTACTGCCAACACTCACTTCATTTACAAAACTGCCAACAGCCACTGGTGTCATTTGTAACATTGGCTCTAATTATCAGTGTAACCAACCATCAACTGTCACTGTCGTCACTGTCCTCACTGTCATCACTGTCGTCACTGTCATCACTGTCACTAACGCTACAGCTCTTTATAGCGCCAACCATTCTGTCATGACCACTCCTTACACCACACCTACCAGCCACCACACTTTTCACCATTGCCAACCACCACAGTTTTCGCTGCTACCAACAACGACAGTTTCCATCATTATGGAAACTGAAAACAACACAGAGTTGTCACTTCCACCAACCAACACTGTTGATATGGACACCAGTTGTTGTCGGTGCCAACAACTACTTCTGTTATCTATCTCATTATCCATCACTGTTTTCACTGGAATGTGTCAGTGTTGTTGTCACTGCCATTAGTCTTTAGTGATATCACTGTCACCAACTACTTCTGTTGTCACTTTCATCGTCCACAACTTTATTCACTGATGTGAACGACCAGTGACGTCACTGCAGTCATCCACTGTTGTTATTCATCACTCACTTCTGTTGTTACCACACGACACTGACACCGTTCGTGCCCAACACAGAAGTACATAACTCCCGTTTCCCCACAGCATTACCGTTAATCAACACAAGATAACCCAGACGACGGTTTAACGACCATCAGTGCACGATGCGTTACTCATGTTAAGATGAGGAGAGAGGGTCAGGATAGTAGGTCAAGCCTATCTTAACCGGTAGCAGTTGGGGTCATGGGTCAGCGTCACCAAACACGTGGTAATACAACAAGGGGAGGACCGCCAGCCTCGCACAACCACCACTCCATAACTGTTAGTCAAGCATCAAGGATGACTACGACGTCCTTGTGCCTCCTGGACAACACTGATGGTAAGGACGGGATCAAACATCGAATACACGACACTGAGGTGGCACGTTACCAACATACATCTAGACGTATATATACTTCTGACCTATATGTAGCTAATGGTTTATATGTAGTTTGGAATACACTGTTTTGTGCAGTAGCGACGTCGGGGTCTGTGGGTCCAACTGGTTAGGCTGGTCGGCGCAAACTCACTCGCATTAAACTTTTTCGTAGATGACGTCACATCTTACAAGAATCGCTATATTTCACAACGACTTAAGTCATTACCAAACCGCCATAGACACCAACCATATGCTGACACAGGATCGACACATCTCTCCAGCAATTCTTCTTGGCTCACTGTGATCAAGACATTCCAAAAAGCTGATCATTTGACGATGTTTTCCGTGCGCGTCTGACGTGTACTACGCCACTCAGGGAAATACGTACATCACAATCATGACCATAATGATGATAACATGGCCAACACGACATCATGATACACCGGAGGAGCAGGCAGGCACGGCCCGCCGCTGGCCAAATAGCTGGGGAGCAAGACGCGTCCCTCACCACCAGGACACACAAGAAGGAGTTAGCTCACCTGCGCTCCAGGTCGTGAGTGTGAGTGAATGTGGAGACGGTCAGACACTGAGTGAGGCGCGCCGCTACCCCACCGCCTAGCCTGGCCGCGGCGGCCGTGGGCTGGCCTCGCTACCCGACGCTTTATTCTCCCCCTCCTCCCCATTCACCCTTGTCTCCTCCTCCTCACTCCTCCTCCTTACGCTGAAGGAATCCAAGGGGAACGTTATTACACGAGTGGACCTGCGACCATGATGGGTACATACACGTACTGGCCATCCTGGCCGGCAGTCACGCTACCTGAGCACACACCAGCATGCCTCCCTGTGTTAATTAACTAAACTTTCTGATAAATTTTGAGCTTTTTGAAAAGTTAGTGATGCATATTAGTTGAAGGTGCTGGGTGGCTCGTGTCGTAGTGGTTGGGACTTCTGGTAACCAATCACCAATCGACACTCACCTTACGTGTGTCTGGACACGTATGATTGGACTTCGTCCTGTACACTGCTAAGAGATACACACACAGGCGACCACGACTCTCTCTCTCTCTCTCTCTCTCTCTCTTTCTTTCTCTCTCTCTCTCTCTCTCTCTCTCTCTCTCTCTCTCTCTCTCTCTCTCTCTCTCTCTCTCTCTCTCTCTCTCATACGGCGTATACCGAATCTGATGTCTGAGTTACAAATAGGAACAGCTTCACAGGTCAAGGTCAGAAAAATTTCATGTTACAGTTAAATTTTACAGGCTAAACCTGGCTCCACCAGTGATGTCTTCACCTGGAGGCCCACCTCTTGCCTATCCCCAGACTCTCTCTCAGCCAAGCTCTCAGCTCTCCCTTCAGCCTATCTCTCATTCTTACAACTTATGATCTCTCTATTCTTTCATCTTCTTTCTGGAATCATTTATATCCTTCTTTGTCCTCTCCTCTGCCTACTTTCCTTCCTTCTTTTATTTTCTCTTCTCTCTTCCTCTTCTCTGCTCTTCCTCCTTTCCTTTCTTCTCCTCTATTCCCCTCTCCACTCATCTCTTCTCCTCCCCTCTCCTCTCCTCTCCTCTCCTGTCTCTCTCTACGGGTCTTCAGTAGATGTTAGAGTGCAATCTGGGAGGCACCTCATCATACACTGAATCGGAAAGTTTGATGCAAACGTCCATCCAGTGAATGAGTCATTGTGCCTCTCAGACTTCAACTTCTGTCAGCCAAGTTCCACTTAACAGTTTCTCAGTCCATCTATCTATTTTCAAGCCATTAAATTTACTGCTCAACACTTGACCGGTCCTTCCATTGCATCGTGTGTAAGCTTTGCTACTAATTTGTCAAGACTTACGTATGACGATGTAAATTTTTTCCATCTTCCTTTGTCAATCTAACCGTCTTTTGTTCCATGAACCAAGTGATAACAGAACGTCCTCCAGAAGGCCAATGTCAACACTTTACATAACACCTACCGGCAAGAGTCTGCAATGCAGAGCAGATGTTGGTGTGCATCAGGTATACGATTATCTCGTGAACAGCATCACCCTCAGAGCCGGGTAGTTCATGACTCGCATCGACAACAGATTGATGAAGAGCTCTTATGATGGATGCCCACACCCCACACTCTCATGACCCGGCTGGACGCTTCCTCAGGTTACCATGCGAAACTATGTAATGTATTCACTGAAATACGAATTGTAACATCTTGTGTAATATCAACCCACTGAAGTCTGAGTAAGACCCTTTGTGACCCCTGTAATCCTTTTGCGCTACCGCTCACAGGATGAGCATGGGGTGCACAATAAATTTGCTGGGGTTACCGCCTCAAATCAATCAGGTTAGTGAGGGTGACGGGGTCCATCGGCGAACCCAGAGTTTGACTTGGTTTGGAGTACGTTGGAGGAACTCCGATATGGGGGTGGAGGAGCCTGGTCGGTTGTGGGGGCTTTCATGATGCTGCTGGCAAATACTGACACGGCGCTGAATGATGGACCTGTCAGCTGGGTGTAGGACATGCCTCTCGCATGGCACCTGCCAGCTGGGTATTGACATGAGTTCCACAGGGTACGCACACAAACTCTCGCACACATACACAGATACTGCAAGTTGGCCTGATACATGACTGATGTATCTTAACATATGTGATGGGAATGGATGATGGTGAGTGAAGGACAAAATATATCGTCTAGAAGGATGTAAACTTCAGGAATGTGCGAGTGAAAGAGACCAGGAAGGTGACACCATCTCCAACCTCTCACTAGAGTCCCATCGGAAAAGAACACTTAAGGAGGCCAACCGTCGTTGGCAGAACTACATTCATGTTAATTCACAAAGAGATATTCAGCAAGCTGTTCAAATCATATCTAAGTCCCAAACTAGACTATGCTTCTCAGGTTTGGTCACCGTACCTCAAGAAGCACAAAAAAACTAATAGAGAAGGTCCAGAGGAGAACAACCAAGTTGGTGCCAGAACTAGGATGGATGAGTTACAGGAAGAGGCGAGAGACCATGACTGTGCTTGCCAAGGATGTTGTACACATTGTAACAATCAAAAGACTGAACATGATATTGACTACGAAAATTAAGAAGCAAAGAGGGACTTTATCCTCATAAGACTAGTGGATAAATGACTGAGAAAATAGTAGATCTGGATAGCATATATATATATATATATATATATATATATATATATATATATATATATATATATATATATATATATATATATATATACAAATGTGTGTCTGGATGTGTCTAAAGTTCACATGTAGGCTTCACTGAGACGTCATCACCAAGAACTATGTATCCTTGAGCATTATCATCCGTTGGGCCACAAGAGAGTGTGGCACCCGGTAAATCCTGGGTCGACACACCACTAACGAGGAAATACGTAGTATCTTGCCTTGATGACCTCGTCGGGGAGGTGGGGGAGGGAGGGGGGAAGGGGGCGTGAGGTCACGGTGACACTGGCTTACACTGCTGCTCTAGGCCGCCGGAGCGATCATTGTGGCATGATGACTCCCTGTGCTACGCTACCTCCCTCCCCAGCCTCACTCCCAACACCAACCTCTTCATGCCTCACTCCTAGTACCAGTTGCCGTGCTCCGCTGCCTCACTCCCAGCACCACTTGCTGTTCCCTACCTCCCTCCTCATGCCTCACTCATAGAACCACCTGCTGTGCCATGCTACCTCCCTCCCCAGCCTCACTCCCAGCACCACCTGCTGTGCTCTCTGGGATGATGCCAGCTAGGTTGGCCTTTTCCTACTTGCTCTTGTTAACATGTCTTCGTTCTCAGTTCGTTCTGGTTCTCTCCTCCTTCCATCATTCTCTTCGCTGGTCTTTACCTGTCTGATCCCCACCATGATCCTCCGTCATGTAGTTAGTTGCCTGCTTGCAGTTCTTCCTCCTCCTCGTGGTGGCCTCCACCAGGAGTACCCTAGTTGGGTAATGTTTTTTCTGCCATCTCATTCGTCCACAATCCTTGTTATCATTAGTCAGTCAGTCACTCGGCATCTATCATTTTCTTTCTTTATAATTTCGAAATTTTATCGGCGATTTCATCAGCCAATCCTAGATTCCGTTTCTCATGCTCATTATGTTTTCTTCAGCAAATTTTCCTCACTGAACGTGTCTGTTCCTGAATATCTATGTTCACTACGTATCCTCTCTCTCGGTCGTTATGTTTCACTGATCTTCATTAAAGTTGGTTTAATTCAGTCTATTTTGATAAAGTGACGATGCTGTGTAGAGTATTGTCAGTTCGAGTCCTGCTCAGAACCACTGGTTGCTTCAAGAAGTTGAGATATACACCAGCTCGTAACTTCCCTGTGAACGTCAACAACGTTTTCTACCTTCAGCAGTCACGGGTCTCCGCTCACTCTGCCACCACCTCCATGATAATGTTTCTTGCCTGACTGAGATTCGGAACGTTCTTCAGCCATATCTCGTACTCTAACTTCGCCTTCCTCAAATACTACATCCTTACTTCATTAACATTCTTATTCACCTTTTTCCTCTCAAGCCCCATCAACATCCTCGACAATGTACTTTGGTCTTATTGCAACACCACTCATTAAGATAGCATCATCCCTATTTCCATGTTACCCACTTTCCCCTCCCATGACCTCTGTTCTTGTACAGCTTTGTTCCTTTATCTTTCTCACGACCAAAGCCTACCTTGCTATCTACCCGTTTCCCTTCCAGAAGATGTTAAACTCTCATCCATATTTTCCAAGGTCAACCCTGCTGTATACATTTATTTCTGTCATGTTGTTATTTGATCCACACGCCCGTTCCTCACCATTCCCTCACTCTTATCTCCCTTCTTTTCTCACGTTCAATGTTTCTAACTTCCTTCGTTACCATCTTACCACTCACTTGGCTTCCTGGTAATAATCATCTATACTGATTACATACATGCTCAACACAGGACAGCTACGGTTAGAGCGTCCAGCATGTCTTTGTCTGATGTGTAAGATAATCCTCTATTTACAGTTTTACCCACTCGTATATGTTCCTCACTTTCTTCCATTAGCGTCACAGTCAGGTTGCACCCATGTATCTTATCCCTGATAATCCGTCTCCACGCTCCCTCCTGCCGAGGTCTCCTCTGCCACACAAGGGGAGGGTCTTCCCCCGCCACGCCCACAGGTTCGCTTGCCTGTCTCCTTGCCAGACCAGTTCCTTGACCAGCAACATCCTGGTGTGGCAACCTGGGCTTGCCGGAGAGGTTGTGCAAGCCGTTGCTACGCCCCCATGACCTGCCCGTCCACCAGCCGACCCAAGAGCGTGTTCCCCTGCTCCTCAGCGATGTGCTTTGTAATCTATGAATCCTGGAAAATCTTAGTCAGGCAAATGATAAACCACCGAATTCTTTATTGTTGACACTGGCTAAGCTGACTGGCTGGCTAGTTGACTAGCTGGCTGGCCGGCTGACTGACTGACTCACTGACTGGCTGACAGGTTGGCTGGCTGGCTGGGCTGGCGAGTTTCACTTGTGTTTAATTAAAATGATACAGAGTGGCGAGGACCTGGAACCACCAGCTGGATCAGAGTGGTGAGGACCTGGGACCACCAGGTGGATGGTGAGTGACGACCAGCTGGGTGGTAAGGGACGACCAGCTAGGTGGTGAGGGACGACCCGCTGGGTCAGACACTATCGGCATCAGGTATGTTGATCGCGACCCTCGATACAACGACCACCCGTGACTATACATAGGAATAAAGGCAGCTTCATCACTCCTCTCCCCATCCACCACCACCCAGTGGGTGCCACAAGCACACTCTGCCACACACATCCTTGTTGTACATCTCCATCAACCTAGAGCGAGTATTTACCTTAACAACAGACTCGTGACTCATACATTAGTCGTCCTTCCGCCTCCTTCCCATTTATTTACACCTTCTTATCACCATCCATGTCCTCAGTCATCCTATATGTCAACATAGAGGAAAGACTTCGCCTGATATTTCGTCGTTTCCCTCTTGTCTCACTCTCTCACTGCCTCACTAAGGTCGATCTCGCTTTATCATCCTCATGGGTGCCTTACTATATTCCTTCCAATCCTGGCCATGTTGTCTCCTCCCCCAGTACCACACCTCAGTTAGTGGCCAGCCTGGCTGGCTGGACACACACATACCCAAGCCTTCCCTCATCGCCTCCTCCCCGCACCTGACAGCTCCCCCCACACCAGAGCTGTCGTACCATCCCCGAGGTGTTGACTGGGGTGCAAAAGCTTTACTGGTTTTCTCTCCTCGTGATATATGAATAGTAATCACCACACACACACACACACACACACACACACACACACACACGAGTACAAACAAAAACCTATTTCTCCGACCAGAGTCCTTCAAGAGCCTTCGTCACGAGGTCGCCGCTCAACAAACTTGTGAAATATTAGTCGTCGTCGCTCGGTCTCCTGAGGTGTCTTAAGGCGTGGCAAGGTTATGACGTATTTGTGACGTCATACTACTTCTCTTGCTCTTCCTAGATCCCCAGGAGTGCCAGACGGTGCCACCCATCACTACTACTGCAGCCCCAGGAGTGCCAGACGGTGCCACCCATCACTACTACTGCAGCCCCAGGAGTGCCAGACGGTGCCACCCATCACTACTACTGCAGCCCCAGGAGTGCCAGACGGTGCCACCCATCACTACTACTGCAGCCCCAGGAGTGCCAGACGGTGCCACCCATCACTACTACTGGAGTATGGTGAGTGCCTAAGCAGTGTACCCCGGCAGCTACCGTACCGTCAGATAGTGTACCCCGGCAGCTACCGTACCGTCAGATAGTGTACCCTGGCAGCTACCGTACCGTCAGATAGTGTACCCCGGCAGCTACCGTACCGTCAGATAGTGTACCCTGGCAGCTACCGTACCGTCAGATAGTGTACATTTATATGGCAACCAGAGCGTTTAGCGCTCTGGTTGATATACAAATGGCCACTTTATTTTGATATATATCAAGGAACAATTTTCAGTTGACATCATAGTCTCCATCTGCTTCTATGGAGGCTTGTTTAGTTCAGTTTAAAAGTATATCCGAGTTTTCCCATCAGGTAGAGTGTTGAGCAGCCGCTACCCTGGCAGCCAGCCGCCCTCCTCCGGCCACGTACAGGGGAAGACCAATACATTAATATGTGATCAACATATATTCATGAGCCTCCACTTGTCTCTGTGAGACCCACGTCCAACGTGACACAGGCTTGTAAACACTGTTTGTCTGTCTTATATTTTTCTGTGTACTCGGTATCGTCTCTCGTTCGCTCGCTGGCCAAGCTGCTCCTCCTCTCTCCCTCCTTATTTCCTCCGTGTCCTCCTCATCCCTCATCGTCCTGTTTCCTCCACCATTCTTATTGGTAACATCATGAGAAGCTTCAAGGTGCGGCTTGTTGACCACAGGTGAGCACTATGAACAGACTGGGGAGCTACCGAACAACTGGGTCTCTCCCCACCCACGAACCTCCCCATCCAGGAGCCGAGTTTCCGCTCCATACAGGAGTTTGGTTTCCTCCCTACCTGGGTGTGGGGCAGAGGAGAACCCTGCAAGAAAACTGTTGTGTCATAAGAGCAGCAGGCAGTGAAGCTTTGTCTTTAGCTTGATGAGTCTTAAATCTTCTTAATGTTTTTTGGTTGTCCGGAACACTTGTGGATTTATCATCCTTTCTGAAGCATTATATTCTTATGCTTTTACGAGGAAATTCTGACAATGAGTGATCCTCCTCCGGGAGGCCATGGTGATGGAGGCAGTGGTGTTCAAACGTTATAACGAGATGATGATTTAATACATCATTAAACGAAAATATTTCGGACGTAGATGGAAGACCTATTGGAGACAAAGGCTTAAATGGAAATCAAGGGAGAAATGGAGGGAAAAGATTTAAGAAAAGAGGAAAAATAAGAGGTAAAGAAAACGAGAAGAGATGTGTGATGTAGTTAGGTAAGGGGAAGATGTTCACTTTGTCCTAGTAGGATAAAGTGGGTGGAGGGTAAAGCCGCCCTCACGGCACGGGTGGGGTCAGATGGTGATGGTGTTATCATCTGTCATGCAGCTGCTTCTACGAGCAATCATATTGTTGATACTGACGACCGTACGTACAGACCCACGCACACAAAAATACTGACGTACAGAGATACATACACAAACAACGCAAATATGCACGCACACTTGCAAGAATTCAAACGCGCATAGACACACAGACACACACAAACAAACAAACAGAGATTCATATATACACAGACTCAAACATACGCAAACATACAAACATACAAACGCACACACGTCCTTGGTGTAAATATCTGGGAAACTAACTTGGACGCGCCACCAGGAGCTCGTCCAAGGACTTCCAGCTCCACATGTTCGATATCTCAGCCTCTACATGACTTCCCACAGTTTCTAGATGGCCTTCCCTTGGGTCTCGATGGCCTCTCTTACCGTCTAGATGGCCCCTTCTGGCGCCCAAACGGTCTCCCCCAGCGTTGAGACATCCTCTCATAATGTCCAAATGGTCTCCCCTAGCATCTAGATAACCTCCCCTAGTGTCTAGATAACCCGCCCTAGCATCTAGATAACCTGCCCTAGCATCTAGATAACCTGCCCTAGCATCTAGATAACCTGCCCTAGCGTGTAAAGTGCCTCATATCGTGTAGACTGTCTTACCTAAGGTCAGACTTGTTTAAATGCTAAGCTGCTTCTCAGCCGAGTTTGCATTTTCCATTACGTGGATGATGTTTCCTGACGTCTTAGTTGTCTGTGTAGCGGCCATCATCCTGGAACCTCACCTGTGTCCAGTTCTCTGACTACCGGACTCTACCTCTAGGACACACCTTGTGAGTCCTGTTAGTTTCTCCCTCCAAGAAAATCTCTATTGCGGCCACTGATATACTGTGTATGTATGTATGTATGCATGTATGTATGTATGTATGTATGTATGTGTGTATGTATGTATGTATGTATGTATGTATGTATGTATGTATGTATGTAATTACTGATTTGTACTGTACGGGAGGGAGTTCCACACTCATGGAGTCTTTTCTTTAGTGTGCGTCTGTGTGTGTGTGTGTGTGTGTGTGTGTGTGTGTGTGTGTGTGTGTGTGTGTAACAACCTCTGAAACTTCTGTTTCCTTTACATAATCGCAATTTCTTCACTCAGTTTAACACTGTAAAGTTACTTTCCTGCATCCTTTCCAACAAGCGTCCTGTGTGGTATCGTGGCTGTTCGTTCTGTCTCTGTATCGTTCGAAGTGTTGTTCATTGTTGCCATTATCAAATTGGCTTACTAACTTAAAGGTTGTGATCACGTTATCTCTTGCTCTTCTCTCTTCCTTGGTGAACAAATTAATGGCCTCTAAACCTCTCAATCTAACTCAGGTGCCATATTTGTCGTTCTCCCCTCGACCGTCTGCATGCATGTTTTTGTGTACTGGTGCGACCTAACCTGAAAAACACTTTCTGTTTTGCTGTAGCGCACGATGTGCAGCTCGCTGGATGATATTTGTCTTCTACCGACTTGAATGTGATTCTGGTATTTGATCAACAAAAGTTTCTCCTTAACAGTTCTCCCAGGATGAGGTTCTGTCGACAAGTGACACATAATATCCACTCCAGAGACCGTGTGGCACACGCATTCTGGCACTTTATATCTTACCACATGATATCATTATGAAGGCCTTCTCTCAGTGTATCTCCTCAGCTGGGTATCATTATGAAGGCCTTCTCTCAGTGTATCTCCTCAGCTGGGTATCATTATGAAGGCCTTCTCTCAGTGTATCTCCTCAGCTGGGTATCATTATGAAGGCCTTCTCTCAGTGTATCTCCTCAGCTGGGTATCATTATGAAGGCCTTCTCTCAGTGTATCTCCTCAGCTGGGTATCATTATGAAGGCCTTCTCTCAGTGTATCTCCTCAGCTGGGTATCATTATGAAGGCCTTCTCTCAGTGTATCTCCTCAGCTGGGTATCAGAGATTGTCTTGGTTCCCTTGTAAAGTGAGACGGTTTTCCTCACCTTGACAACATTGACAAACATATTCAGGTAGCAGTCCGGCCCGTCTGGTATGTCACCTGCATAGATCAGGAAGACCAATGTGGTGTGTGTGTGTGTGTGTGTGTGTGTGTGTGTGTGTGTGTGTGTGTGTGTGTGTGTGTGTGTGTGTCCCTCCGTAATGCAGTGCTTGGCACTGCGACCTGCCGATCTAAAGCGTCCAGGTCGAGTCCAGTCCAGTGCAGCCAGCGCACAGTGCAGCCAGCTACTTATCCTTCACATGGGGCTTCCATTTTAGGCTGGTCAGTGGTGGATCCGCGACGTGATGTGGGTTGTGTATACAGAGATATAATATGAGATCATATATTAGATTAAGACGTGGTATATACATACACAAGGTCCTGGGACGTGGAACACGAGTGAAAAACTCTCACCCGTAGCGCACAAATGGTAATCACACACACACACACACACACACACACACACACACACATACACACACACACATGCACACATACACACACATACACACACACACACACACACACACACACACACACACACACACACACATACACACACACACACACACACACACACACACACACACATACACACACATACACACACACACATACACACATACACACACATACACACACACACACATACACACATACACACACATACACACACACACACACACACACACACACACACACACACACACACACACACACACACACACACACACACACACACACACACACACACACACACACACATACACACACACACATACACACACATACACACACACACACACACACACACACACACACACACACACACACACACACACACACACACACACACACACACACACACACACACACATATATTAATGATTTGGACCAAGTGCCTGTTCGTTCCATTTTACTATTGCAACCAGCGTATCTATTACCCAAGTGCAAATGGACTGAATGAGAGCTCATAGCAGGGCTGAGCCGGTATGGAGATGATACATTCTGGCGTAATGTTCTGGATTAAGTAATGTATCAAATTACCAGCGGGAGTCACAGTTGGTCCTCAGTCAGTCAGGATGGTGCAGGAGGGAATGAGACGGTGGGAAGGTAAGTAGGTAAGGGAAGCTATGTTCTTCCTGAGTCTACATTCAGTTGGTGTTATTGTTTTGTTTACATCGCACCACTGGACGTGCATGCAAAAATAATGTTGTAGTCTACGTTAAGACAAGATACACAGATGATATACACTGAGACAATACCTATCTACATATTTCATACATTTCTACTGTCCATGAAATGCGAGAATGTCTGATCTTTTGTGATGTGAACAACTGAATGGTTGTGCTTGTGATGTGAATATTTCTTAAGATTTAGGAAACAACTGTTCACTTCCAGTTCTAGTCAGAGTTCACAGTGAGTGGTCGTGGTCGGCAGCTGACTACCAGTTGACCAACCAAGACGGCTGACCACCACCACAGGGTCACGACCATCGGTGTCAAAGTTCGAGCCTCCGGGGAAGATATTAATCACTCGATTGAAGATGGGATTTAAGAGTCATCAACGGCACGCTGGGTCTGTCCCAGTATCCTCAGTGCCCACAGCTTCCTCAGTGTCCTCAGCATCACCGGCGTCTTCAGCCTTCTCACTTTCCTCAGCATTCACAACTCCAGTAACATACTCAGAATCCACAGGAACCTCAGCATCCACATTCTCATCGTCGCCAGGATCCTCACCTTCAGCATGATCCTCATGATCACCAGGATCGCTAGCGTCAGCAAGATCGTCAGGAAGGTGCTGGGGTCGTCGGCAAGATCGTCAGGAAGGTGCTGGGGTCGTCAGCAGGATCGTCAGGTGAGTGCTGGGGTCGTCAGCAGGATCGTCAGGAAGGTGCTGGGGTCGTCGGCAAGATCGTCAGGAAGGTGCTGGGGTCGTCGGTAGGATCGTCAGGTGAGTGCTGGGGTCGTCGGCAGGATCGTCAGGTGAGTGCTGGGGTTGTGGAGGACCTCCTCCCTCGTGCCAGGGATGAGGACAGTGATAGGTCACGTGGGTTGTAAGTTGGTCTGACGAAGTGAGGCGGTCTGACCCCATGAAGACCAGCAACTCGGCCATTTGCCTGATGACCTAACCTTGCAAACACACGCATGGCCAAGTGCAAGACAACATTCTCATTGCACCTGAGGCCATAACAATGCGACATACACTCTGTATGCTCTACATTGGAGCATAACAAAACAACATCCACTTTATATGCTCTACAGTGGGGCATAACAATGCGACATCCACTTTATATGCTACACAGTGGGGCATAACAAAGCATGCATGTCCTCCACTTGCTCTACACTGCGACACAATATTCAGTTTGCATCTTAACGTTGCAGGTAGCCATGTTTAGCTGTGGCTGTGGTGCCGACCCATTAGTTTTTGTTGAGGATGTGTCCTTCATGAGTGGCACTTACGCGATACGACGCTAGGTGGGCACTAGCTCCCTCATACGACACTATGTGGGCACTAGCTCCCTCATACGACACTATGTGGGCACTAGCTCCCTCATACGACACTATGTGGGCACTAGCTCCCTCATACGACACTATGTGGGCACTAGCTCCCTCATACGACACTATGTGGGCACTAGCTCCCTCATACGACACTATGTGGGCACTAGCTCCCTCATACGACACTATGTGGGCACTAGCTCCCTCATACGACACTATGTGGGCACTAGCTCCCTCATACGACACTATGTGGGCACTAGCTCCCTCATACGACACTATGTGGGCACTAGCTCCCTCATACGACACTATGTGGGCACTAGCTCCCTCATACGACACTATGTGGGCACTAGCTCCCTCATACGACACTATGTGGGCACTAGCTCCCTCATACGACACTATGTGGGCACTAGCTCCCTCATACGACACTATGTGGGCACTAGCTCCCTAATACGACATTATGTGGGCACTAGCTCCCTCATACGACACTATGTGGGCACTAGCTCCCTCATGTGACACTATGTTAGCACTACCTCCCTCATACGATGCTATGTTAGCACCATCTCCCTTATACGACGCTATGTACAGAAGGTGGTCTATTAAAGCTCTTGACTACACATCAGCGTCCCTCACATAGCCCTCGTGGACGCTATGCAAGGGTGGGCAGCTCTCCCTGACGGTGCTCAGTACACCAGCTACCCTGGCTGCCTAGCTCAAGGCTTCCTGGGGTCAACAAGCGCTCCTATGTCCTGCTATTTGCTGCACCACGCGGCACAATCCACTCCAGCTGGACCTGAAAAAAACATTTGGCTCCCAAAAAAAAACCACCCCTCAGCGAGGCCAACATGGCATTTCAAGTAATGATGTATCTTCCTGGGATGAAGGAATAGAGTCTTATCTTTCCTCACAGTAGTTGACGTGGCACAGCCAGACCTGTGTTTGGTTGTGTCCAGGTCAGCTGAATATTCTGTTCTACTTGGTTGATAGTGTGCCATCGTAGCCGACCTCGTTTCATCAAGGGTTCTGACTGACATACATAACATAACAAGTCTACAAAACGTGGACGATAATGATGATAACCTTGGGATAAGAACGAGCCATGACAAGTCTGGAAGGTAGCCACTGTTGAGGAAGTGATGGGTATATAAGAACAATATAATGCTGAAGTTTATGGTGATGCAATATAATGATACTTTAGTTAGGGAAGCAACCAAGGCCAGTCTTTCTTACTCCAGGTTTAACATTAAATATTGATCTGGCATCCTTGAGGTTTTTGGGCAGTGTTCCGGAGTTGTGCTGGGGTAGAGTGTGTGAGGGACTTGTGTGACTCAGAGGATTACAATCATGGCACGTGTGTTGCTGCACACGTTGCACCATACCTGTGGTGTAGCGTTCGTCTGACAGCCTCAGGGTACTGTAGCCCTTGAATGTGAAGAGAATCAAATGTTTACATACTTGATCAACTGTAACGAGATTCTACTGCCCAGACATGGGTTGAGTACGAGAGGGAAGACTGACTGCGTTAATTACGGCGACTCACACCCAGCCTAGCTGTTTCTCCTCCCCTCTCCGCTGGTCAATGAACAGGTATGTGATATATATATATATATATATATATATATATATATATATATATATATATATATATATATATATATATATGAATTTAGAAAATAAAAGATGGAGACACGGGGCCCCACAAGTGAATAGCAGTACCCGTGATACGGACACACACAACAGGAAGGTCGTCTACTTTCCCTCGTGGCGTACCCAGCTCGGGGATTTACCTCTGACACTGAATGTGATATAAAAAGCGAAACTTGCAAGAAAAAGAAAAGTGCGACAATGACATTATAAAACTAAGATGTTAAAGTCATCCGAGAGAGAGAGAGAGAGAGAGAGAGAGAGAGAGAGAGAGAGAGAGAGAGAGAGAGAGAGAGAGAGTATCTACGACGATATATTGCTAAAAATGGCGGGGCTGGCGCGTAGTACTGACCGTAAAAGAGAGAGGGAGGGAATCATACACAAAAGTTGAAGACGTGGTTTTATAATGATATCTTCCTGAGTCCAGGGCGTATGACTGGTGAGATTCCTGGCACTCCTGAAGCAGACGACCTCAACCACTTCCTCTAGTGAAAGTCTCAGGTCTGAGACAGCTTACTAAGACAATCTTCTACGTCAGTGCCGTGCATTCTCATCCAGCGCCTTAAGTGATGGAAACTTAAATTCAACCCGAATGGAAAAGGTCCTCCCGAGCAGGCAGGTGCTTCCTCGGAGGGCAAGTCACTTCCCAATAGAGAAGCCCTCCTTCAGCAGGCACATATCCCCACAGCTGATGCTTCCCCAATCTGCAACTGCTCCCCAGCAGCCAGTTCCTTCCGTAGCAGACATGTTATCCTCCAGCAGGAAGACACCTCTTCATGCCAGTCCTCCCTAACCATCGTAAACCTCCCAGCAAGGAAGTCCTCTCAGCATGGAGGCCTTGGCAGATGGACTCGCCTCAAAGGAGGAGATCCGTAGCAGCAGTCAGGTCTGACCCCAGCACGTAGGTTCCTCAACAGGAAGCATCATGTCTCCCTCGTTGATTGTAAGTCATCCCCGCGGGTCAGTGTGAGACAGACCTGCTTTGCATACCTACCACTGCAGGAGGAGCGTCGGTGCTGGCATCCAACACCATTTGTTGCGCCACACTCGAGGCCCAGGTAATGAAACCCTCGACGCCTGACTGGGAATGACTACTAATCACGCCTCTTGAACGTAACGTTTGTGACGAAACAAAATCCAGATTGTCTGTTGGTGGAACCAGATGCTTAAGCGCTTGCTGCATACTCTAGTCCTCAGAATACAACCAAAGTATTGTATTATCTCTCGAGGTAATACATGATATAATATCCACGTCTCAGACATTGTGTACTATATCTTGCTATTCCAGGGTAGAGTTAAAGCCAAGCCTGTGGCTGGAACGTGGTCAAGAATCCAGGACTTTATATGGCGATGAAATGTGAGACGAAAGACGCGGTTGTAGCTGCCAGACACGACAGTCAGGTGTGACTGTCAGCCCACATCAGACACGAACGAGGATGCCAGATGCAGGAGGCACAGTTATGGCTGTCAGACACAGTTCCAGTTAGCCAGCTCAACACAAACACGTCATCTGAAAGGCTGATGATGTTTGGTGGTGTGTGTGTGTGTGTGTGTGTGTGTGTGTGTGTGTGTGTGTATGTGTGTGTGTGTAGCACGGGGAGGGAGGTCTACACTGGTGGGCTACCATCACTTGAACTTTACCTCGACAGGATTTGTTAAACTTGTTTATATTGTTCACATTCACAATATGGTCAGTGTTTACCCCGTTCATCAAGTACTCTTACACTATATAAAGTTTGTCTCTGAGTTGGGTGTGACCCATGGGACTCCTGAGATAGGTAGGACTCCTGAGGTGGGTGGGACCTCCCGGCAGTAGGACCTTGGGATCTATACCCAAGACCCTACTTTCGTGGCCATATCACTTCCCGTCCCGCCTCGGCCCCGGTCTCCTGGCCTCATCACCGCCCCAGGAACCGCTCTACACTACCAATTTGCTGCTGACCACTAAAATTCTTGACAGCTTCTCAGGTTAACACAGAAGTGGACTACAGAATCTGATTCCTGATTCCTACCTTGTATTGTTCACCTACCCGGTGTTTACCTTCTGGATCTCTCTCTCTCTCTCTCTCTCTCTCTCTCTCTCTCTCTCTCTCTCTCTCTCTCTCTCTCTCTCTCTCCCTCTCTGCTTCAACTCAAAATCTTGTCATACGTTCTTGAAGATGGTCAATTTTACTCATTCTTCCTGTGTTTGTATGTATGTATGTATTTACGTATTTCACTTCGTGTATCCATTTCATCAATATATATATATATATATATATATATATATATATATATATATATATATATATATATATATATATATATATATATATATATATATATATTTCTTTCTTTCAAGCTATTCGCCATTTCCCGCGTTAGCGAGGTAGCGTTAAGAACAGAGGACTGGGCCTTTGTGGGACATCCTCACCTGGCCCCCTTCTCTGTTCCTCCTTTTGGAAAATTAAAAAAAAAAAAAAAAAACGGGAGGGGAGGATTTCCAGCCTCCCGCTGTAACCTTCGTTGCCTTTACCCTACAACCCTCAGGCTTGACCTCCTAACAACCTTCCGCCCGCAACGCGCGCGAGCACACACACACACACACACACACACACACACACACACACACACACACCCTACAATCCAGCAGGGCAGGGCAGCGCGACGCAGTTCACTCTAACTTCCTGTAAACCTTGAAAGTCTTGGCCAAAAAACCCTATAAGACTAGTTGATAATTCCTTGATATACGTAGAGCGGGTCAGCCAGCCAGACTGGCGGCCATGGCAACATATAGATCACACAGCGTTGCGTTGCTTATAATGTTTACGAGCTATAATAAGATCTACTTCAAAATGAAGGTAAAGCTGACATGTTTATATCAAGTTCATCCCAGCCTGACTGTGAGGGACTGGCCAGTCAACTGATACAGTGAGGGTATTCTTCCACCCCCCCCCCCCCCCATTCTCTCTCTCTCTCTCTCTCTCTCTCTCTCTGCTTGGAAGAATATATCAGTAAACCTATGTATCTATCTGTCTCTATCTATCTAGTTATCTCTTTGTCTGCCAATATTCTCCAGCATCTGCTCCCATTTCTCCCCCATTCTTCATCCTCTTCCTGCCTTACTCCTTTACTTTCTTCCTCATTCATCTCACACTCTCTCATTTTTTCACCCTCCCTCATTCCTTCATTTGTTCACTGTCTCCCTTCCTCCTTCACGTTCCCTGCCTCTATCTCCCTCTCACTTCTTCAGGTCAAGGGCACGGAGCCACATACCGACCAAGGTTGCACAAGGATCCACAAAATGTTTTCTAGTGAACTGTGGCCCTTCACTCCCTTCCTCCTGCTGCCCATGATGGCCACTCAATCAGTTCAGAAGTTGCTGACTCACTGAACACGACCCTGAAGCCATGTAGGTAGTGTAGTACCGCAGGTTGTGCCTTTCGTATAGTTTGTTCAGTAGTGTCAGCTGGTGCGTATCCGTTAACGTTGTGACAAAAGCTGGTCATACCTGCTACATGAGGAGGGTCGAAACATGACGAGTGTTGCCAGTGACTGGCCCTCCTTGCTTCATGTACACAATGTCAAACGCAGTTGATATTTACAGACTAATGGCATAAAGATCACTAGAGACATAGAGGTGACATATGTGAGACTTAGCAGAAGCAGTTGGTGATTTCCAGGGCTGACCCACGACAGTGGACCAGTGGAGAGGTAACAAGAACAGCCGGGAAGACAACACATCCGGCACCAAACGACAAACCCAACAAAAACATAAAAGGTTTCAGTCTGAATAAAATGATAAGTTTGGTTCTTCCCTTACGTCCTGCCCCTCCCTCTTGAACACACCCTCTCTACCTGTACCAGTCGTCCCTCACCTGATGCTTACCCAATGGACGGAACATTTACCTTACCTTACCCTTAAGGTATCCCCTACCTTTACCTGAACCCCCACCCTCGCTTTCCCTGTGGTATCCCCTTCCTATAACTGACAATAACCCCGCTTCCCCCGTGGTATACCCTGCCTCTACCTGAACCTTTATCCCCTTGTACACAAACCTGATTTCCCTGACCCACCACGCCACACCTGCCTGCCTCCAGCCACTGCTAACTCTCGTGGCCCCGCCCTCCGCCTCCCCCACCCCACCTCACTTGTTTGTTTTCCTTCACACATGACCCGTGGCGTCAGTTTCTCTCACTCGCCCCCGCCTCCCCTGACCCGGAACTCAGGTTCTGCCTATAGACCACCAACTACACCTATGCCACTCTATTTGGAAGACTTCTGAGAGACTTCTCTCTCTCTCTCTCTCTCTCTCTCTCTCTCTCTCTCTCTCTCTCTCTCTCTCTCTCTCTCTGCGATGAGCGGTACGCGCTAGTCCTGTCTCATCACATAATCCTGTATGCCTTCGAAGGCGTGGAGGTCCCCGTGATCTCTGGCTGTGGTAGGTAGTGGTAACTGTCGACCTGGAGGGCATGTTACCGGTACTGTGAAGATCAGCGATGGTTACGCACAGCCGGGACTTCAGAGGCTGTCAAGTTTCACTCTTCTCCTAGAGAGCTGTTCTCTTTCTGACTCACTCACACGTGGCCTGCTGGTATTCAGTCCACAAATAGTCTCTCCATCTCGAAAGCAACACGACCTCATGTAGCTCACACGACTCGATCTTGGTAACACCACATCCTCCCGTGGCGCCAGCCTCTCGTTGCACCTGACATTTGTTTGGCAAAACCCGTCGTTAATTCCCTTAATTAATTAATTAATCACTTCAGTTACTAATGAACGAACTCAACAAATGAAGAATTATCACGAGCCTCGTTGTCACCCGACCCACGAGCCACCAGATGGCATGCGATCTGACCATTAATGGTTAGGTCAAAGGTCAAGCCAACGTGTTCATGGGTCGTAAACACACTGTACCGTACAGTAGGTAGGTGGTAGGGGTCAAGGGGGAGCATGGGGGGGGGGGTTCTTCAAGATCAAGGTTCAGGGGAGCGCCGGGGGGGGGGGGTTGGGGGGGGGGTTGGAGAGGGAGAGTGTTCAGATTGTGAGTTAAGGAACGTGTAGGATTGTGAGTGAGGGAACGTGTAGGATAGTGAGTGAGGGAACGTGTGGGATTGTGAGTGAGGGAACGTGTAGGATTGTGAATGAGGGAACGTGTAGGATTGTGAGTGAGGGAACGTGTAGGACTGTGAGTGAGGGAACGTGTGGGATTGTGAGTGAGGGAACGTGTAGGATTGTGAGTGAGGGAACGTGTAGGATAGTGAGTGAGGGAACGTGTGGGATTGTGAGTGAGGGAACGTGTAGGATTGTGAATGAGGGAACGTGTAGGATTGTGAGTGAGGAACGTGTAGGATTGTGAGTGAGGGAACGTGTGGGATTGTGAGTGAGGAACGTGTAGGATTGTGAATGAGGGAACGTGTAGGATTGTGAGTGAGGGAACGTGTGGGATTGTGAGTGAGGAACGTGTAGGATAGTGAGTGAGGGAACGTGTAGGATTGTGAATGAGGGAACGTGTAGGATTGTGAATGAGGGAACGTGTAGGATAGTGAGTGAGGGAACGTGTAGGATAGTGAGTGAGGGAACGTGTAGGATTGTGAATGAGGGAACGTGTAGGATAGTGAGTGAGGGAACGTGTAGGATAGTGAGTGAGGGAACGTGTGGGATTGTGAGTGAGGAACGTGTAGGATTGTGAGTGAGGGAACGTGTGGGATTGTGAGTGAGGAACGTGTAGGATTGTGAGTGAGGAACGTGTAGGATTGTGAATGAGGGAACGTGTAGGATTGTGAATGAGGGAACGTGTAGGATTGTGAGTGAGGAACGTGTAGGATTGTGAGTGAGGGAACGTGTAGGATTGTGAGTGAGGAACGTGTAGGATTGTGAGTGAGGAACGTGTAGGATTGTGAGTGAGGGAACGTGTGGGATTGTGAGTGAGGAACGTGTAGGATTGTGAATGAGGGAACGTGTAGGATTGTGAATGAGGGAACGTGTAGGATTGTGAATGAGGGAACGTGTAGGATTGTGAGTGAGGAACGTGTAGGATTGTGAATGAGGGAACGTGTAGGATTGTGAATGAGGGAACGTGTAGGATTGTGAATGAGGGAACGTGTAGGATTGTGAATGAGGGAACGTGTAGGATTGTGAATGAGGGAACGTGTAGGATTGTGAGTGAGGAACGTGTAGGATTGTGAGTGAGGGAACGTGTGGGATTGTGAGTGAGGAACGTGTAGGATTGTGAGTGAGGAACGTGTAGGATTGTGAATGAGGGAACGTGTAGGATTGTGAGTGAGGAACGTGTAGGATTGTGAATGAGGGAACGTGTAGGATTGTGAGTGAGGAACGTGTAGGATTGTGAGTGAGGAACGTGTAGGATTGTGAATGAGGGAACGTGTAGGATAGTGAGTGAGGGAACGTGTAGGATTGTGAATGAGGGAACGTGTAGGATAGTGAGTGAGGGAACGTGTAGGATTGTGAATGAGGGAACGTGTAGGATTGTGAATGAGGGAACGTGTAGGATTGTGAATGAGGGAACGTGTAGGATTGTGAGTGAGGAACGTGTAGGATTGTGAATGAGGGAACGTGTAGGATTGTGAATGAGGGAACGTGTAGGATTGTGAGTGAGGAACGTGTAGGATTGTGAATGAGGGAACGTGTAGGATTGTGAGTGAGGAACGTGTAGGATTGTGAATGAGGGAACGTGTAGGATTGTGAGTGAGGGAACGTGTAGGATAGTGAGTGAGGGAACGTGTAGGATTGTGAGTGAGGAACGTGTAGGATTGTGAATGAGGGAACGTGTAGGATTGTGAGTGAGGAACGTGTAGGATTGTGAATGAGGGAACGTGTAGGATTGTGAATGAGGGAACGTGTAGGATTGTGAATGAGGGAACGTGTAGGATTGTGAGTGAGGAACGTGTAGGATTGTGAGTGAGGAACGTGTAGGATTGTGAGTGAGGAACGTGTAGGATTGTGAATGAGGGAACGTGTAGGATTGTGAATGAGGGAACGTGTAGGATTGTGAGTGAGGGAACGTGTAGGATTGTGAATGAGGGAACGTGTAGGATTGTGAATGAGGGAACGTGTAGGATTGTGAATGAGGGAACGTGTAGGATTGTGAGTGAGGAACGTGTAGGATAGTGAGTGAGGGAACGTGTAGGATTGTGAGTGAGGAACGTGTAGGATTGTGAGTGAGGAACGTGTGGGATTGTGAGTGAGGGAACGTGTGGGATTGTGAGTGAGGGAACGTGTGGGATTGTGAGTGAGGAACGTGTAGGATTGTGAATGAGGGAACGTGTAGGATTGTGAATGAGGGAACGTGTAGGATTGTGAATGAGGGAACGTGTAGGATTGTGAATGAGGAACGTGTAGGATTGTGAGTGAGGAACGTGTAGGATTGTGAATGAGGGAACGTGTAGGATTGTGAATGAGGGAACGTGTAGGATTGTGAGTGAGGAACGTGTAGGATTGTGAATGAGGGAACGTGTAGGATTGTGAATGAGGGAACGTGTAGGATTGTGAATGAGGGAACGTGTAGGATAGTGAGTGAGGGAACGTGTAGGATTGTGAGTGAGGGAACGTGTGGGATTGTGAGTGAGGAACGTGTAGGATTGTGAATGAGGGAACGTGTAGGATTGT
Source organism: Panulirus ornatus (assembly GCF_036320965.1). Classification (NCBI taxonomy): domain Eukaryota; kingdom Metazoa; phylum Arthropoda; class Malacostraca; order Decapoda; family Palinuridae; genus Panulirus; species Panulirus ornatus. The sequence goes on from NC_092286.1 coordinate 2,901,595, forward strand.
GAGTGAGGAACGTGTAGGATTGTGAATGAGGGAACGTGTAGGATTGTGAGTGAGGAACGTGTAGGATTGTGAATGAGGGAACGTGTAGGATTGTGAATGAGGGAACGTGTAGGATTGTGAGTGAGGAACGTGTAGGATTGTGAGTGAGGGAACGTGTGGGATTGTGAGTGAGGAACGTGTAGGATTGTGAGTGAGGAACGTGTAGGATTGTGAATGAGGGAACGTGTAGGATTGTGAATGAGGGAACGTGTAGGATTGTGAATGAGGGAACGTGTAGGATTGTGAATGAGGGAACGTGTAGGATTGTGAATGAGGGAACGTGTAGGATTGTGAGTGAGGAACGTGTAGGATTGTGAATGAGGGAACGTGTAGGATTGTGAATGAGGGAACGTGTAGGATTGTGAATGAGGGAACGTGTAGGATTGTGAGTGAGGAACGTGTAGGATTGTGAGTGAGGAACGTGTAGGATTGTGAATGAGGGAACGTGTAGGATTGTGAGTGAGGAACGTGTAGGATTGTGAATGAGGGAACGTGTAGGATTGTGAATGAGGGAACGTGTAGGATTGTGAGTGAGGGAACGTGTGGGATTGTGAGTGAGGAACGTGTAGGATTGTGAATGAGGGAACGTGTAGGATTGTGAGTGAGGGAACGTGTAGGATTGTGAGTGAGGGAACGTGTAGGATTGTGAGTGAGGAACGTGTAGGATTGTGAATGAGGGAACGTGTAGGATTGTGAATGAGGGAACGTGTAGGATTGTGAGTGAGGAACGTGTAGGATTGTGAATGAGGGAACGTGTAGGATTGTGAATGAGGGAACGTGTAGGATTGTGAATGAGGGAACGTGTAGGATTGTGAGTGAGGAACGTGTAGGATTGTGAATGAGGGAACGTGTAGGATTGTGAATGAGGGAACGTGTAGGATTGTGAGTGAGGAACGTGTAGGATAGTGAGTGAGGGAACGTGTAGGATTGTGAGTGAGGAACGTGTAGGATAGTGAGTGAGGGAACGTGTGGGATTGTGAGTGAGGGAACGTGTGGGATTGTGAGTGAGGAACGTGTAGGATTGTGAATGAGGGAACGTGTAGGATTGTGAGTGAGGAACGTGTAGGATTGTGAATGAGGGAACGTGTAGGATTGTGAGTGAGGAACGTGTAGGATTGTGAGTGAGGACTCACCTCCCTCCCTCAACACTTCACCTAGACTCTACACTTCCTCCCTCACTGTTGTACCAAGCCATCCAGGGTAGACCCGCCACACCCCTGGTGGTCCCAGTCACACCCCTGGGTAGTCCCTACTACCCCCCTATGGTCCACCCCCCCCCCCCCCCCCCCCCCCCCCCCCCCCCCCCCCCCCCCCCCCCCCCCCCCCCCCCCCCCCCCCCCCCCCCCCCCCCCCCCCCCCACCCCCCCCCCCCCCCCCCCCCCCCCCCCCCCCCCCCCCCCCCCCCCCCCCCCACCCCCCCCCCCCCCCCCCCCCCCCCCCCCCCCCCCCCCCCCCCCCCCCCCCCCCCCCCCCCCCCCCCCCCCCCCCCCCCCCCCCCCCCCCCCCCCCACCCCCCCCCCCCCCCCCCCCCCCCCCCCCCCCCCCCCCCCCCCCCCCCCACCTACACCCCCTGGGGTCTCGTCACACCCCTGATGGTCCATATATCTGCCAACACTTGTCACACCTGAGCCACACGAGCCAGTATCGTGATAACATCCCGGCACAATCTCAGGATTGCCTTTACGTTTTCCTGTATGATAATATTGTTATTCTGATGACTCCACATGTATGTAGATAGTGTTGCCATGATGTATTCACACCAGTGAGGGGATGTAGTGGACGAGTAACGTCCACTTACATATGACCAGTCACACCAAAGCGCCTAGACCCGAGGCGCTGTATAAAGTGGCCAACATGACCCTGCTGCAGGCGTGTTTACGCTGATAGTAGGGAACCTGCCGGAGGAACAATGTTTACAGAGCAGTGAGGAACCTGCCTGGGACTGGAGCCTCCTCCCCTGGGACTGAAGCCCTGGTGGAGCCTTCCGTGGGTGGTGGATCCCGCCCATGTGATGGCCGGCCTGGCCTCATGCTCTGCTCTCAGCCAACATCAAACAGCAGCCACAATGACCTGGTCTTTATCACAAAACCTTTTCCTCTTTTCCTCGACATTTTCAGTAACTGAGCTTGAAATAAATTCGTCATTCCTGGGCTTCAGCCAAAGCATTCTTAGTAAAAATATTTCACGTCTGAATTCTAGTACCAGTGTGTATCCATAAATATATATATATATATATATATATATATATATATATATATATATATATATATTTTTTTTTTCATACTATTCGCCATTTCCCGCATTAGCGAGGTAGCGCTAAGAACAGAGGACTGGGCCTTTGAGGGAATATCCTCACCTGGCCCCCTTCTCTGTTCCTTCTTTTGGAAAAAAAAAAAAAAAAAAAAAAAAAAAACGAGAGGGGAGGATTTCCAGCCCCCCGCTCCCTTCCCTTTTAGTCGCCTTCTACGACACGCAGGGAATACGTGGGAAGTATTCTTTCTCCCCTATCCCCAGGGATATATATATATATATATATATATATATATATATATATATATATATATAATGTATGGAGACAGGGGAGGAAAAATGCTAGCCATGTATTCCTCAGCTGCCGCTAGATGTCATACATGGACCAGCTCCTTGCAGGAGCGACAAACAGCTGGGTTGGTTGTGAGCTGCATTTAAGAATGTCTCGTTGAACTCACTGATGCTGACATCAAGTCTTTCTTCTCTATTTATTTCTTGTTTCCGTAAAGTTGATTCTTTTCTTTGTTCTTAAATGTTCCTCATCATTCTGTGTATACACCAGCTTGAGGCCATCAGATCACCTGCTAACTAAAATTCTATTTCTAAAATGCTAATCATAACTCATCGGGCAAAGCATCACAATCAATAACCTTGTGATCCACGTCTTCACAACCCTGACCGGCAGTCATTCTTGCAATAAAGAAAGTCTGACAGAATCTAAAGCACAGGAGACAGTCCAGAAAATGTCTGCGACTCCCACGAAGTAATATGTTTATGTTTCGTTCTCCTCTCACTTGCACCGGATCAGCTGCAATACCGTGTGAGCTGTGGACTATGACGGCAGTGCTGTGCAACATGCTGTGTGTTGAGGTTGAGGCTGTGTTGCACAGGATGACGATGGTAACATGGTATTTCAGGAGGCAACTTCATAGAAAATATCTGAACACTGTGCCTCCACACCTGGCTCACCAGTCCTCACATATCCTACTTTTATCCAGGTCAGTTTCGCTTGTCAGTGCAGGAGTCCAGATCATTCATCAACGCCTCACCTCAGCCACGCCAGGCAGGGCCTCCTTAACCTTGACCGTGGGCTGCAGACGCCCTCCGCCCTCCCTATTCTCTATTCCTACGCAGCAGGCGAGCGTACAGCTGCCTCTCTAATAAAACCTTCCCAGACGTGTGCCAGGAAGAGGAAGCTGATGAACGTGTCTTATCGTGTACGTCAGTCATGATGCCTGTCGTGTACCATGTCTGGTGGGCTCGTCAGGCAGAGGAACAATGAAGAGAAAACCAGAGACAATCTGGCTTGAGTCTTTATAAATTCTAATGACTTGACTACTTAACAACCCAGTGTTGTGTGGGAGTAGGTGATGGTGGGGCGAGGGTGTTGGTGGGAGTGTGGCTACAGAGAGAGAGAGAGAGAGAGAGAGAGAGAGAGAGAGAGAGAGAGAGAGAGAGAGAGAGAGAGAGAGAGACTGCCACGGAGGAAGTTGTGGTCTGGGAAGGACATGGAAGAAAGGTTAATGTTGGGTACAACCCACGTGCTGAGGGTGGGGCTACAGGGGTTGTCAGGGGAGGACAGGCTGAGCCGGGGGACAGGTCAGTTGGGGGGGGGGTCAGTCGGGGGGGGGTCAGTGAGGGGGGGAGGGGACACGGATCAGTCAGGGAGGAACGGATCAGTCGAGACGCTGGAAGTCATATCATATGTCTCTGCTCATATGGACGTGAGGTATTCAAATTGGTATTTAGTTTCCACCTTCACTCCTTCATTTTCCCTCCAGTATATGTAGAATGTTAGTGTCACCAGCGGGTCACCACAAAGACGCTAAAACAGATGCACAGGTGTTTTGTAATGAAGGAAATACTGTAGTGATGTTCCCCAGTCAGACATGTGCCTATGATCTACTGATGGACTGGACTGGAGAGACTGGCACAGAAACCTGAACATTCATGATATTTTAACCAGCACATGATCAGTGTGTACATGTCATAAGGAAGGCAGTCCTCTGTAAACACGCCGCGGAAGCTGCCACACGCACGTCAGACCCTGTTATGTTGAGGGCAAATGTGTTATTGTGTAGCTGGGGAGGCGCAGACAACGTACGTAATATCAGTGTGGCACACCCTGCAACCCTTCATGTGATTCATAAACAATCGCAACAGTCCACATGATGATGTAGGCTGTATGATGAAACATTCAAATACTTGAACAAAATATCACTACAAGTACGTACGACATATATACAGGTACAGTACATGTTCACAACTTGCTGCATATTCTCTAACTTTTGTTGTCTTGAATTTTCTCAATTTTTTTTCGTATTACTTGATATATTATCACCAGGGAGCGATTAGAGGGTCAGGTGATTTTCATTGTGAAGGTCTGGTCCACACTTCGCTTGATCTTTGATGAGAGAGAGAGAGAGAGAGAGAGAGAGAGAGAGAGAGAGAGAGAGAGAGAGAGAGAGAGAGAGAGAGAGAGAGAGAGACTACATCTGATAACGCCATCACCAGCTAATGACCATGATAAGTGAGCGTAACGAGAAGCAGATCAAGTCAAGTGTTGGAGGTGATGCTGAGCCTCAACGTGTGGTGGCGTGAGGCTGGCCCTGGCTGCAGCGTCCTCTTCACTCATGCAACACTACACTACTCCCCACACCACTCCGCTACACTACTCCCCACACCACTCCGCTACACTACTCCCCACACCACTCCGCTAGTTCCCAGTGCACGGGGTTATGGATGACGCTGGCCAACGACGGCTTTCGCATTTTTCCTCTTTTTCTGCAAGTGTCGAGGATGTGGCGGCCAGAAAAGTCACTGCAAACAGGTGCAACACAAGTGATATTCACTTTTAACCTGGGGTGCTACGTCAGCGTCCAGCGTGATGACTTACCCTCCTATGCGCTGCGCATCCTTTGAACACCTTATGCAAAACATGTTTTCTGATCTCATTAAGGAGAGTCAGAGTGACCGTGCTGGCCCTCGTGTTGCTTGACACATTAATGGAGAGCCAGACCCTCTGGGCAAGCCCGTAACGTTATAGATATACTGGATGATAAGTGACATCTGGTGCTCGTCTGCATGAGCTAAATACAGTGATGATTCCTATGAACCTATAGAGGAGAGAGAGAGAGAGAGAGAGAGAGAGAGAGAGAGAGAGAGAGAGAGAGAGAGAGAGAGAGAGAGAGAGAGAGAGAGAGAGAGAGAGAGAGAGAGCGAATATTTCAAGTAACTTAATTCTTTACGAAATCCGGAGGTACTTGTCCTGTTATCACACAAACTCTAATTGGAAATACACAGACGGTCGTGAGCACCTTGGCCAAGCCTCATGATGACGTGGTTGGATGTGTCAAGAGAAAAGTTGTAAACATGATTAAGTCAGTGACGCCGGCCGCTGCATAAGCAGGTGTTTACTGCCGTCGGGTTTTCTGATGAACGAAGAGCTGGATGAATTTTACTTTCTTCTCTCTTCAGGTGCCATCCATACACACATCCAGGTATAGTCAGAGTTCCGGTAAATCATTTACATTGACGAAAAATATCAGTGGTCGTCAGGTAGACCCTTGCAGGACGCCACATTTGGTGTTATCAATCACCAGGATAAAGAAAATGCGGTAGTGTTCCAGCAACTCAACAGACTTACGTCCGTAAGTACATACATATCCAGTCCATTCTCATAAACATATATTCCTACTATCTTACTCGTGTCTTCTCTACACTGGTTAATCTTTTTCATCATCCATAATCTTTTTTCGTATAATCACATTCGTCTCCCACTGTTTCTAGGTAGGTTCCATATATCTGTTGTATGAACCACTGAAGATGAAGGATGTTGCTAAATTCTCCTGAAATATCTACTGTGGTCAGGTACACGTGTCGCTATACGTACGCTGCACGAGGATTCTCTTCCAGTAATGGACAATTGTCCTCCTCGTGAGCCTTGTGTTTCTTTAGCCTCAGCTGGAAATTCAGTTCTCTGTGGCCGCTAGAAAACGGGATGAGGGTATACTAGGTAGGACTTGGTTAGTGATTTAAAATCCTGAGTCTGACATGGGTGATCTTTGTAGCTGAAGTGTTTAGTGTCTATGGTTGTTATTGGATGTTGTTTAGGCTCAGAAATTTAGTCAGTACTTGTGTAGTGAGTCTGATGTTGTATACATAGCCTGAAGGTTGATGGAGCAGTCTGATCTGATCAAAGGAGACAATTCACTCGTTAATGAACTACAACTATGACTCACGAGCTGATTTATAGCAGGGAAAACTCTCTAACTTTGATAATTGTATGTACCGTGGTTGTAACTGCATTGGGAAAGTTATAATCAGCTGCCTGGAATAACTTTATGAAACGGGTTATGTGGAGGTCACTCTGGACTAATTGTTGTTTTTGCGCACAGTGTACGTCAGGACGGCGAAGCCTGCAGATGATATCATGAGTGAAGTCTGTCTACAACCTGATGAAGGTGTCATGAAGCGGATGAGGGGAGGAGAGGGTGTGTGTGTGTGCTCCACTGGGCCATCCTCACACACACACACACACACACACACACACACACACACACACACACACACACACACACACACAGGCTGAATGTCGTGATGATCCTGAAGGGTCAGGTCAAAGGTCAGTACATCATATCCAAAGTTCTCACTATCGTACTCAAGGGTCGTACTGTCAAGCCTTAACGTCGTACCAACGTGCTCAAGGGTCGTACAGTCGTGCTAGTGGGGTCAAGTTATCCCTCACCTGGTGACATGCTGTGTGTCATGAGGCACACGTCTTGAGTGTCATGCTTTATCTTGGGAGAAGTTTAAGGTAAAGTTTGATCATGAGAGACGCTGTACATACCATCATCTTATCCTTACAAATATATATATATATATATATATATATATATATATATATATATATATATATATATATATATATATATATATATATACATTAAAAACATACACACGCATGTACACCATTCACACTTATCAACATACATTCATGTATAGTATTGACATTCATGCATTTATATCTAGGCCATATATATGTGTGTATACCTACTGACATATGCCTATATACATACATACATACATAAAAGTATATGAATGTATTCAAGTTCACGTACACACATATACACGCATATACGAGAGAGAGAGAGAGAGAGAGAGAGAGAGAGAGAGAGAGAGAGAGAGAGAGAGAGAGAGAGAGAGAGAGAGAGAGAGAGAGAGAGAGAGAGAGACTATTTCCCCGACACAGAGGCTGGGAAGCTCTTCAATTTCCTTGTGAGTGGGGTGGCTGGTGCTGTATTATACCGCCAGGATGAAGGTAGACTGACTGGTCGACACCTTCCACCACTGACCGTGGCAGCTCGAGGGTTGGGAGTCACCTCTGCTTGATGAGACAACTTCAGGCTGAGCTGAACATTTCCCGTTATTTTTAGAGGCATCGCAGATGAAGCTAATCTATGAAAATCTGTGATTTTCTGATGAAATCTTGCTTATTTCGACAGTTTGTTGGCCATAAGGCGCCCTTGTTACCCCGCAGAGGACATCAGCAAGACGCTTCGTGCCCCAGGCTGTGAAGGACGCGAAAGTGAAACCCTGAAGTGATGGGTCCATGGAAGGGGTCCTCACTGAGTGAGTGTTGTGTGTGAGGGCAGGTATGGTGAGTGTGAGGGCAGGTATGGTGCGTGTGAGGGCAGGTATGGTGAGTGTGAGGGCAGGTATGGTGCGTGTGAGGGCAGGTATGGTGAGTGTGAGGGCAGGTATGGTGCGTGTGAGGGCAGGTATGGTGAGTGTGAGGGCAGGTATGGTGAGTGTGAGGGCAGGTATGGTGAGTGTGAGGGCAGGTATGGTGCGTGTGAGGGCAGGTATGGTGAGTGTGAGGGCAGGTATGGTGCGTGTGAGGGCAGGTATGGTGAGTGTGAGGGCAGGTATGGTGAGTGTGAGGGCAGGTATGGTGAGTGTGAGGGCAGGTATGGTGAGTGTGAGGGCAGGTATGGTGGGGAAGGCTCGAGGAAGGGATTGTGGTGTTGCCAAGGTTAACTTGTTAATCCAGGTCAGTTCAGGTCAGGTCAGGTCAGACTGGTTCTCCATATGGTCAGCTGCTACAGTGTGATAGGAACTGTCGCGTTATCTTAATAAATAATTAAGATAAAAAAATAGTTTTGATTCTCCAGTAAGTGATGAAAGTATTGAGTCAGTAGATTCAGAATAACATGATGACAACTGAGTAGAGTAATGAGGAGATGCATGATAATGATACAGTATTTAGAGTATTATGATATAAGGTCCGGAAGGAGAGAATTAAAAGAATGGGTCAGTGTAAAACAAATGTTAAGGTCTCAAGATGGAAACTAAAAATGTTTGAGAAAAATCTAAAAGAGATTAAATGATTGAAAATGAGTAAACAATCTGAGAAGAACGAATGAGAAAACTGATAACAATGAAAATATCATATTATATGAAAAACTGTATAAGATTCTAGAGATAACTGATAACCAAGAACATATTCATAAAAGATATTAGTGATGAAATCGTGCATCAGTTGGAATCGACGTCTGTGGCAAATATAAAACCATCCGGGAAAAACCAGCGTTGAAACATCCTGTGGCAAGTTATTAAATTCCACAAATGCTCTGTAATGACCAGCCTGGTCCCCGCCGTAAACAAACTATTCCAATTCAATTAGACTTTCCCTAGTATTTTAATTCCAATTCCCACCACACGATTTCAATTTACAACATGGCTTGCGGCACACGGCTTGCTGTGGTCCCATCGTACACGGATTATATAAACCAACGGTTAATTCTGTCTTGTTCAGCTGTTGAAAACGTCAACAGAAAAATGGAACCATATTAACAAATACAAGAAAAATGACCGTAGGGAAAATCATAAGAATATCACACCAGTAGATGGGCGCCACTGCCTGCGTCAGAGTGGTAGGTGGAGGAAATCATCCACTGTTGATTTCTATGTAAGGTTCATGAGGAGGGTCGGGAGGGTACTGCATGGTCTCGAACATAAGTCTGTCTTGTGTCTAGAAACATCTCAAACCATTCGAAGATGAAAAATCTACTTCTGACATCTACATTTCTCAATAACTCGTAAGGTTTCCTTGCTTCCCTCGCTCAAGGCTCAATAGATGTTCTTAGACAGTAGCAACAAATGCTTCTAGTTCAACAGATGCTAACAGACTGTAGGAACAGATGGTGTCTGACTCAGGCCATAATAAGGCAAAGTGTCGTCAGGTAAGAGATGTGGTGTTGGCTTAGTGTGGTGCTGTGTACCTCATGTGTGTAGTGCTGTGTACCTCATGTGTGTAGTGCTGTGTACCTCATGTGTGTAGTGCTGTGTACCTCATGGGTGTAGTGCTGTGTACCTCATGTGTGTAGTGCTGTGTACCTCATGTGCGTAGTGCTGTGTACCTCATATGTGTAGTGCTGTGTACCTCATGTGCGTAGTGCTGTGTACCTCATGTGTGTAGTGGTGTGTACTTCATGTGTGTAGTGCTGTGTACCTCATGTGCGTAGTGCTGTGTACCTCATATGTGTAGTGCTGTGTACCTCATATGTGTAGTGCTGTGTACCTCATATGTGTAGTGCTGTGTACCTCATGTGTGTAGTGCTGTGTACCTCATATGTGTAGTGCTGTGTACCTCATGTGTGTAGTGCTGTGTACCTCATATGTGTAGTGCTGTGTACCTCATGTGCGTAGTGCTGTGTACCTCATGTGCGTAGTGCTGTGTACCTCATGTGTGTAGTGCTGTGTACCTCATGTGTGTAGTGCTGTGTACCTCATGTGCGTAGTGCTGTGTACCTCATATGTGTAGTGCTGTGTACCTCATATGTGTAGTGCTGTGTACCTCATGTGTGTAGTGCTGTGTACCTCATGTGCGTAGTGCTGTGTACCTCATATGTGTAGTGCTGTGTACCTCATATGTGTAGTGCTGTGTACCTCATATGTGTAGTGCTGTGTACCTCATGTGCGTAGTGCTGTGTACCTCATGTGCGTAGTGCTGTGTACCTCATGTGTGTAGTGCTGTGTACCTCATGTGTGTAGTGCTGTGTACCTCATATGTGTAGTGCTGTGTACCTCATATGTGTAGTGCTGTGTACCTCATGTGCGTAGTGCTGTGTACCTCATGTGTGTAGTGCTGTGTACCTCATGTGTGTAGTGCTGTGTACCTCATGTGTGTAGTGCTGTGTACCTCATGTGCGTAGTGCTGTGTACCTCATGTGTGTAGTGCTGTGTACCTCATGTGTGTAGTGCTGTGTACCTCATATGTGTAGTGCTGTGTACCTCATATGTGTAGTGCTGTGTACCTCATATGTGTAGTGCTGTGTACCTCATGTGTGTAGTGCTGTGTACCTCATGTGTGTAGTGCTGTGTACCTCATGTGTGTAGTGCTGTGTACCTCATGTGTGTAGTGCTGTGTACCTCATGTGTGTAGTGCTGTGTACCTCATGTGCGTAGTGCTGTGTACCTCATATGTGTAGTGCTGTGTACCTCATGTGCGTAGTGCTGTGTACCTCATATGTGTAGTGCTGTGTACCTCATATGTGTAGTGCTGTGTACCTCATATGTGTAGTGCTGTGTACCTCATATGTGTAGTGCTGTGTACCTCATATGTGTAGTGCTGTGTACCTCATATGTGTAGTGCTGTGTACCTCATGTGTGTAGTGCTGTGTACCTCATGTGTGTAGTGCTGTGTACCTCATGTGTGTAGTGCTGTGTACCTCATATGTGTAGTGCTGTGTACCTCATGTGTGTAGTGCTGTGTACCTCATGTGTGTAGTGCTGTGTACCTCATATGTGTAGTGCTGTGTACCTCATATGTGTAGTGCTGTGTACCTCATGTGTGTAGTGCTGTGTACCTCATGTGTGTAGTGCTGTGTACCTCATGTGTGTAGTGCTGTGTACCTCATATGTGTAGTGCTGTGTACCTCATGTGCGTAGTGCTGTGTACCTCATATGTGTAGTGCTGTGTACCTCATGTGTGTAGTGCTGTGTACCTCATGTGTGTAGTGCTGTGTACCTCATGTGTGTAGTGCTGTGTACCTCATATGTGTAGTGCTGTGTACCTCATGTGCGTAGTGCTGTGTACCTCATGTGCGTAGTGCTGTGTACCTCATGTGTGTAGTGCTGTGTACCTCATGTGTGTAGTGCTGTGTACCTCATGTGCGTAGTGCTGTGTACCTCATGTGCGTAGTGCTGTGTACCTCATATGTGTAGTGCTGTGTACCTCATGTGTGTAGTGCTGTGTACCTCATGTGCGTAGTGCTGTGTACCTCATGTGTGTAGTGCTGTGTACCTCATGTGTGTAGTGCTGTGTACCTCATGTGTGTAGTGCTGTGTACCTCATGTGTGTAGTGCTGTGTACCTCATGTGCGTAGTGCTGTGTACCTCATATGTGTAGTGCTGTGTACCTCATGTGTGTAGTGCTGTGTACCTCATATGTGTAGTGCTGTGTACCTCATATGTGTAGTGCTGTGTACCTCATGTGTGTAGTGCTGTGTACCTCATGTGCGTAGTGCTGTGTACCTCATGTGTGTAGTGCTGTGTACCTCATGTGTGTAGTGCTGTGTACCTCATGTGTGTAGTGCTGTGTACCTCATGTGCGTAGTGCTGTGTACCTCATGTGTGTAGTGCTGTGTACCTCATGTGTGTAGTGCTGTGTACCTCATGTGCGTAGTGCTGTGTACCTCATATGTGTAGTGCTGTGTACCTCATGTGTGTAGTGCTGTGTACCTCATGTGTGTAGTGCTGTGTACCTCATGTGTGTAGTGCTGTGTACCTCATGTGTGTAGTGCTGTGTACCTCATGTGCGTAGTGCTGTGTACCTCATATGTGTAGTGCTGTGTACCTCATGTGCGTAGTGCTGTGTACCTCATATGTGTAGTGCTGTGTACCTCATATGTGTAGTGCTGTGTACCTCATGTGTGTAGTGCTGTGTACCTCATGTGTGTAGTGCTGTGTACCTCATGTGTGTAGTGCTGTGTACCTCATGTGTGTAGTGCTGTGTACCTCATGTGTGTAGTGCTGTGTACCTCATGTGCGTAGTGCTGTGTACCTCATGTGCGTAGTGCTGTGTACCTCATGTGCGTAGTGCTGTGTACCTCATATGTGTAGTGCTGTGTACCTCATGTGTGTAGTGCTGTGTACCTCATGTGTGTAGTGCTGTGTACCTCATGTGTGTAGTGCTGTGTACCTCATATGTGTAGTGCTGTGTACCTCATGTGTGTAGTGCTGTGTACCTCATGTGTGTAGTGCTGTGTACCTCATATGTGTAGTGCTGTGTACCTCATGTGCGTAGTGCTGTGTACCTCATGTGTGTAGTGCTGTGTACCTCATATGTGTAGTGCTGTGTACCTCATGTGTGTAGTGCTGTGTACCTCATGTGCGTAGTGCTGTGTACCTCATGTGCGTAGTGCTGTGTACCTCATGTGTGTAGTGCTGTGTACCTCATGTGTGTAGTGCTGTGTACCTCATGTGCGTAGTGCTGTGTACCTCATGTGTGTAGTGCTGTGTACCTCATGTGTGTAGTGCTGTGTACCTCATATGTGTAGTGCTGTGTACCTCATGTGTGTAGTGCTGTGTACCTCATGTGCGTAGTGCTGTGTACCTCATATGTGTAGTGCTGTGTACCTCATGTGTGTAGTGCTGTGTACCTCATGTGCGTAGTGCTGTGTACCTCATGTGCGTAGTGCTGTGTACCTCATGTGCGTAGTGCTGTGTACCTCATGTGCGTAGTGCTGTGTACCTCATATGTGTAGTGCTGTGTACCTCATGTGTGTAGTGCTGTGTACCTCATATGTGTAGTGCTGTGTACCTCATGTGTGTAGTGCTGTTTACTTGGCTGTAGGTCGCCAGAGGGACACACACCGTCTACCGGCAAATATTAGAATAGAACTCAAGTTCACAGTTAAGGAAATGTTCATCAAGCTGTTGACGTCCTGTAATATGTTTACACTAAAATAAGATTCTCCGATCTGGTCACTACACATAGAGAAGCACAAACAAATGATACAGAAGGTCCAGAAGTGAGCTACAAAGTTTTTTCGTAATGTAAAAGAATAGAGCAAACAAACGATTTCTTGAAATTATACACGAAATTTGTTAGAACAAAATCAGTGGCAAAAAACACTTTTAAAGTATAAGTAAACTGGACGAGTGGAACATGCTATGTAGGACATTGTGTATGAGGACAACAAACAGAAGTTTTATTAAGTGTATGACAGAGAAGGTTCAAGAGATGAGACACCACGAGTGTAAAACTCTTTCCACGAACAGTAAATAAGATAATTAAACGCACTCTGGAGCAATATTTCTTGCAGTCGCTCTACGTTATTCTCCTGTGAATATTTCGGTGAAGGTTGGGGAGCTTGGTGTGTGAGGATGGATGATGGTGGGTGCAGGGGAGGCCGCACTGTTGATCATCTATGAAGAGTGACTCAGGTACCTCGAGGCTGTGTTGGAGCCTCAGAACGGCAGATGATGATGATGTCTATGTTCCCCTGGTGGCGGACCACATGTGCAGGGAAGATGATGCCAGGATGAAGTGAACCATCTGTGCACAACCAGCTGAAAAAACTTAGAAAGGAGTGGGAGGACTGAGGGAGGAGGGCGGGAGGACAGAGGTATGAGCAAATCTGTCGAGAGTGTGAGATGAGAGAAGAGGAGAGAGAGAGAGAGAGAGAGAGAGAGAGAGAGAGAGAGAGAGAGAGAGAGAGAGAGAGAGAGAGAGAGAGAGAGAGAGACAGACAGACAGACAGAGAGAGAGATGGGAAGAAGGAAGGTTGTGAAAACTGGAAAAGGGAAAGACATGGAAAATGACGACCATTGCAGTAAGGTGGGCATAATGAAGAGGAGGTTGCTGAAGGGAGGGTTGGAGGAGGAGGAGGAGGAGGAGGAGGAGGGCAAGCGAAGAAGATGACAGGAGGGGATGACGGGCAGGGTAGGGGTTGGTCACAAGGCTGGACCTGACATTATTCAGGAATTTTCAAGATGTCATTTACGCTTCACGCGAGAATTTTCCAAGGTTCCAGTCGCTCTCGACTAATGAAATTCTTAACATTTTACGTCATTCTCCCGTCCAAAATTCTTAAAAATTTCACATACGCACAAGTCCTGAAATACTTAGGATTTCAGATATGCACTGGAGCTGAAATTTTGATGGCTGCGCCAGGACGTGTGAAGTGTTTGTCGTGAGGCAGCAGCGGCCGGGGTGAGGGGCGCGCATCCTCCCTGGGCAGCGGTGGCTGGGGTGAGGGGCACTCACCCTCGGGGCGCCTACCTTCCCTCGCCTCTGATGTCACTGCTCGGTGGGTCAAGGTTCTCGAGGGGCAGGTTTACTAGGTTTACTCACTACAAGAATATCTTGTAGCTCTTACAAGGGGTTATCTTGTAGCTCTTACAAGAGGTTATCTTGTAGCTCTTACAAGAGGTTAACTTGTAGCTCTTACAAGAGGTTATCTTTCTTCCTGTCGTCTTATAACAAGGTGTTGTAAGCCATAACATCACTTCTGTATCACTTGGGATAAAACCATCTCGTCAGAATGAGATCATGCATGCTCGGCCCTGGGCACGACCTCTGAATGAAAGCATAGTGACAGTTGACGGGTTCGCTCCTCCATGAGGAAAGTCAAAGTGGTGTAGCACGACCAATGTTGTGTAATAATTTTTCTAAACCTGATGGTTAATTAAACATGTGCTGCTCATGGTGAGGGTGAGTCTTTATGGCGGATGGAATTTCAAACCAGTGTTACCATCGCTCCTTGGGCTCCTGCCCAGACCGACTGTCCTTACCAGTCGAGAAAGGCAGAACCTGCCCAGCCGGTCGCCCTCACACCAAGACATCGATACCTTCCCGCTTGTGAGACACACGATGATGATGATGATGATGATGATGATGATGATGATGATGATGATGACAGCTTCATGTTCACGTTACGAGAATTTTACTAATTTTGTGGAGACATAAGTCAGTGTTGCAAGTTCCCCTGCCTACCCCCATGCTGGGTCATCCGTAGTGAAGTGATAACGGATGTGTATGTGTATGTATGTCTCTGGCAACAGCAGTGTCTGCTAATTACCGGTCGAAGTTTAGTAAATGATGATAGATACCTAAATACAGATAGCAAGCAAGTCAGTTAGATAGATAGATAGACAAACCAGATACAAGTCAGAAAGAAGGTATGGAAGAGAGCTTGTAGCAGTACAGTCCTCGTCATTACTCGACCCTCTATCACTAGCGAGACCTCGAGGGACGTGCCATTCCTGCTGGTGCAGGTGCCGGGGCTGCTACACTAGATCCACCCAGATCCAGCTAGACACCCTGGGGCACTCTGGGACTTCCACTGGTGGCGATGCCTGGGGTTGCGACACTCCCAGACCAAGACTATATAAGACGGGCAGCCACCTGACCCTTGTATTGTGCGAGGATGAGCCGACCATGAAGGACGTGCGAGGTGTGTCTCTAGTGACGTGTCTCTCTATACTCTGCAGGTGTCTGTGACGTAGCAGTGTTTGTGCTCAGTGCATCTGCCGTCACCATGTGCCCAGATGTCAGGATATGTCTCTGTACATTGTAAACATCAGTATATCAGAAACATGATATCATTATCCGTTAACCCGTGACTGTGCACAGTTGTGTCTGATCGTCTCATATTTCTCTGTTATGTGACCCTGAAGGTAACTAGAGGAAATCTTGCATCTATCCTGACGATGGCCAACACTCGGAGCAATTTGCTCTCGCCCTGACAATGTTCTGTGTTTGTCCTGTACAAATGGGCAATGTCTCTGTTTGAGGTTGAGTCTATATATCGCAGATATTTTTGAAGATATCTCAAGGAACACAGAATACCTGGGGCACAGGCAGGAGGAAACACCCACATTTATGTTCGTTATGTCGTTATAAGTAATAACAGATCCTGTTACACCCAATGAGATCTAGCATATAAAGAACATACGTCCGTAGACAGACTACGTACATGGCAGTATCATAAATTACCGTAATTAAATGAAATGAAAGGTCACTCGGCTTGACCTGGGTCGCTCCCATGTCACATTAATAATTTGCTCGGAATTGTGTGTAGGACACTCAAGGGTCTATAGCGAATCTGTACAGAACCCGGATGTAATGTATGATTTGTGGTAAGTGTATGTGTGACCATATTATCGGGAGTGATGTACGTAATGGAAAAAGAAATGATAAACAAATTTTGCGAAGTGATAACTGTCATCAAAGGCAGTAGTGTAACCTCGGCCGTGATGGAAGTTCCGTGTTGCATTCTGGAGAGAGAAACAAGTAATTGTTTCGTGGAAAGAAACGAGAGATTCTCGTGAGGCTTTAATCTCCATAGAGAAGTGAGATATTATTTTGTGAATTATATTCATCTGACTGAGGAAGGTTAAGACAGGCAGGAAGCGCTAAAGAATTTGGCTTTAGAGGAGAGAGTTTGCCTGCAACCATCTCCACCAGAGAAACCAGCAGTCACACCGACCGCTGTGTGAGAATGAAGCTCATAATGAGGTGGTTTAGAGTATTTTTTTTTATCATTTCCGTAACAGAAATATGCAGATCCTTGACTCAAGTCCTCACAGTCGTGTAGACCCTTGACATTCGTGTACGAACAGCGTGGTATTCGTGAAGAAAGAACAACACCTCACGCTTGACATCATCATCATCATCATCATCTACTTCTTATTTCCCAGGGAAACATTTCCGTCTGATGCAGATGTTTTCATGATGAAGGTTGTTGTGTGTGTATGGCCGCGCGCCGGGTTGTGTGTGCATGGCCGCGCGCGGGGTTGTGTGTGTATGGCCGCGCGCCGGGTCGTGTTTGTGTGGCCGTGCGCCGGGTCGTGTGTGTGTGGCCGTGCGCCGGGTCGTGTGTGTGTGGCCGTACGCCGGGTTGTGTGTGTGTGGCCGCCGCCGGGTTGTGTGTGTGTGGCCGCGCGCCGAGTCGTGTGTGTGTGGCCGCGCGCCGGGTCGTGTGTGTTTGGCCGTGCGCCGGGTTGTGTGTGTATGGCCGCGCGCCGGGTTGTGTGTGTGTGACCGCGCGCGGGGTTGTGTGTGTATGGCCGCGCGCCGGGTCGTGTGTGTGTGGCCGCCGCGCCGGGTCGTGTTTGTGTGGCCGTACGCCGGGTTGTGTGTGTGTGTGGCCGTGCACCGGGTCGTGTGTGTGTGGCCGCGCGCCGGGTCGTGTGTGTGTGGCCGTACGCCGGGTTGTGTGTGTGTGGCCGCCGCCGGGTTGTGTGTGTGTGGCCGCGCGCCGAGTCGTGTGTGTGTGGCCGCGCGCCGGGTCGTGTGTGTTTGGCCGTGCGCCGGGTTGTGTGTGTATGGCCGCGCGCCGGGTTGTGTGTGTGTGACCGCGCGCGGGGTTGTGTGTGTATGGCCGCGCGCCGGGTCGTGTGTGTGTGGCCGCCGCGCCGGGTCGTGTTTGTGTGGCCGTACGCCGGGTTGTGTGTGTGTGTGGCCGTGCACCGGGTCGTGTGTGTGTGGCCGCGCGCCGAGTCATGTGTGTGTGGCCGCGCGCCGGGTCGTGTGTGTGTGGCCGCGCGCCGGGTCGTGTGTGTGTGGCCGCGCGCCGGGTCGTGTGTGTGTGTGGCCGCGCGCCGGGTCGTGTGTGTGTGGCCGCGCACCGGGTAATGACACATTTCTATTTCTGTTTCATTCATGATGACCTGAGCTCGCTCGACCACCAGACCACCTCCCGCCTCCAGTGAGGCGAAAATTCGGATTTCTTCCGTGGTCCAGCACGACTAGAGAGAGAGAGAGAGAGAGAGAGAGAGAGAGAGAGAGAGAGAGAGAGAGAGAGAGAGAGAGAGAGAGAAACCACAGACAAATCTGTGATCTGGAGAACAGTACAAACATGGAACGCTCTTGGTTCCCTTCAAGTCTCACAGCAATCATGGAGGCTCCAGTCATCCCTAATGTACACAGTGAACAATGTCTGGCTGAACTTAGTGAATCTCCTCCAAAATACAAAGATACAGCACTATTACATACAACCGCCACCCCCAAGTCTGGCGGGGTATGTAAACAAGACTCCAGAAACATGCTTCAAGAATCTTGCCCACAGCAACACAGAGCTGACACCTGCACACACTTCCGTCTTCTCTTCCGTATCATACTATCCCTTCCCTACTTCCACCTCCTCTTCCTCTCCTTTAACTACCCTATATTAAAGCAAGAAAAGAGACATATTTCCTCAAATCCCTGAGTCACTCAGCATAACGTTACATATCTGTTTTGATGTTTCTCATAGCAATGTTTCTTAAAGAACAGAGAGTGACTCATATATATATATATATATATATATATATATATATATATATATATATATATATATATATATATATATGATAAACATATATATTGGAACGAGAGACGATCATATTTATGTATCAGATGTTTCACTGCGCCTGGCTCACTACACACCTCAGCCAACAGCTATGGGAATATTGTCTGGGAAAAAGTGGTTTCAGGATGTGATGCAGAGGTCGTCCAGCCTGGTGAGGCCAGTGGCAGGTCTGACAAATGTTGTGTATTCGGTAATTTAGAATGAAATGACGGCCCCCTGCGCATATATTAATGTATGTTGAAAAAAGCTTGTAAAAATATTTGCCTAATTAAAATTCTGATTGGGAATGCGAACGTGAATTTGTATACTCGAATATTTCACTGTTAACAACATGGCCTTTACAGTCGAAAACTTACACCGTTAAGGCCTTTGCAAAATTGTTATCCATTTGTTGCAACTTATATCTACTCATCATTTGAACATTAGATATACATGGAAAAACTAAACTGATGGTTTTATACCATCGTCAGTAATATATCATCAATCAACTCCTGACGGCTCTATGTCAGCAGTGATATATCATTACTCAACTGCTTATGGTTCTATCAAAGAGTCTGGCTCTCGTCGGGGGAAAGGTGGGATAACATGCCCAACTCCCTGGGCCCAGTGCTTAGGTTCCTCACCACCGGTGGGCCGCACTAGAACACAGGGCCCGCACCTCCTGAGTTATAGGGAGGCTTAATATCAAACAACAACTATGGTTCTTTATCCTCGCAAACACAGAATTGTTTAGGTCCTGTTGGCTCTATATGCCACTGGTATATAATTCTTCAACACCTAATGGTTTCTGCGCCATCTGACGCCTCTGTCTCCCTATGTAATGTGTCTGTGGTGGTAATGCGACAACCCACTTTAAATCTTATTCTGATGGTTCAGACCACAAGCCTTGGCTCCTTTCCACCATATGTCAATACGGATGACACGTTTACTGTGATATTTCTATTTTCATCAAAGCAGAAACAATCATCAACATCATGAAGGAAAAGGATTTGTAATATTGATGTTTTTCAGTCAGTTCCAACGTAAACCATACTTGACTAATAAGAATCAAGAACATCATGTGTGTGTCTGGCGACCCGGCTCAGATAATTCCCAACATAGATTAATTCTTAAGTACGACCTAACCCCGAGAACACGACGATTTGACCTCACGAGGAAGATGTCTGATGTCATCTTACTCAGAAATTAATGGTGTTCTCACGTGGTAGATGTGTGACCTTATCAACCATCTTTCCTAATTAGTCATTAACAGAACCACAGACCTGTCTAATTTCAGAGCTCAGTCTTGCTGGTACACCTCTTTCTTCTTCCTTGGCTTGCGATCATAAGATCATATTTACAGAACATTAATTATTCATTAACATCCACTTAGTTTATTAATAGTCGCAAATAAATCAGTTTTCGTATGACTTAATTAATGCGAGCTGAGGGCTATTTGCAGTGAAGTGTGCAAACTGCAGAACGCGAAGTCTCTCCTATACGGCCAATCTCTCTCTTTATTGCCATGTAATATAAACTTTAACGACGCTTTGACTGTCCCTCGTCATGCATGCCTGATGCCTTACTGACCTGCCAGGCGCATGACGGTAGCTATTGTTAGCTGTACGCTGGAACGACCCTTGGGCAGTGGGCACGACGGTACGACTCTTCAAGGTAAGGTCAAAGACAACGCCGTAATACCCATGAATCCGACCACTACATTCACGGGTCGTACCATCATGTCCAATGGTCGTACCTTCGTGCTCAAGGGTCGTACCATCGTGCTCAAGGGTCGTACCATCATGTTCAAGGGTCTTACCTTCGTGTTCAAGGGTCGTACCATCATGTTCAAGGGCCGTGCTATCATGTTCAATGGTCGCATCATCTTGTCCAATGGTCGTATCGTCGTGTTCAAGAGTCGTTCCTCCTTGTTCAATAAATCAATATACAAAGCCAACTAACATGTGTCTTGTGTACTGTGATGAGTCCATCATGACATGTACGTCCAGCAGGACGGGAACATCTCACGTTCCCCAGCAGGAGACACAATTGTATACTGACACTAACATAGTTATAACGACCACACATACTACTCAGGTCATTAGTCTCAGCTGGTAACTTCTGCCGTGATCACTGACCTCTAACAACGCCATCCGCCACGAACACGTTCATTACATGTTTCAAGAGTGTGATTATCACGGCCAGTGTTATGTTTACATCCTGGGCTAACGTGACTAAATCCCTTGTTCCCCACAGGACACATCCTGCTGATCCTCGGGCTGGTGACCGTGGTGAGTGGCTCTCCCGCCCTCGTGCATGACTTGACAAACATCCTAAGTAAACTAGAAGACTTCATGTTAGCAGGATGACCCTGCAAGATGACTGTTGTTGCAACGAGAGGTAAGTACGTCATCACGTATAAGAAGAGGAGGTTCTAGCGAGTGTGTGGATACCACCAGACAGGAGCAAAGTAGGTTTTAAGGAAGTTGGTAACAAAGGAAACGAAACAGGGAAAATGAAGTGGACGAAGAAGACGATATAGGGATTGTAGGCAATGATGGTGACAGATGAAGGTACCAAGGTACCTCCCTCATACAACAGAGTATTGAAGGTAGAGAGAGCGATGTACCTCCCTCATACAACAGAGGGTGGCAGGTACAGTGAATCCCCCACCCCCCACCTAGACTACCCCACGAATATATTAATAACAACACCAAAATGTATTGGAAAGAACACAGGTGCATGAAGTATATCGACATGAAGGTTAGTAAGGAGAGCAAGTGGTGAAGAATTATTCCGCAGGAATTGTGAGTTCATGTGTCTTCATATATATATATATATATATATATATATATATATATATATATATATATATATATATATATATATATATATATATATACTGGCCTCAACCACACGTATAATACATAATGTTGTTATATCAGTCTCAGGAATAATCAGACCACTGCACATTTCATGATATCGTTTCATCTTGTATAAATATATTTAAAACAGTGACCACAAACTGTATGCAGCCATCATTCAAAACAATACAGTGTATTCAGTACGATCCGGATATATAAATGAACCGATCATATACCCATACAGTCCTCTAGATTATATCAATAAGAACATGTCTCTCTTTCTCCTCCGTAGGGGTCAGGTCATGAGCTACCTGAGGAAGGTCAGAGCCTCAGCCAGTCGACGCCTACCCACCACACTCTACTTCCTTTCGGTGTGGGCAAGAGAGGGCTCTCGACGCCTGCATCCAGCAGAAGATTCGGAGGAAATGTTCGCGATCGTACAGGCAGACTTGAGCCGTACGTTAAGGAGGGCATGCGGACGCAGGAACAGCTGTCCACTTCAGCTGAACTTCCACAACAGATGTTGCATGAAGGAACTACCGTTACGCTGGATCGTGAGGGGAGGTCTCGTGCTCACCCAGATCCCTATGTGGCACGACAGTCACTACTGCAGCAGAGGATCAAGACACAATTTCTCAAGGCCGCTCGGAGAAGGTTCACCTTAACACAAGGTCAGGAAGAACGAGATGAAATGAGTGGAATCGTTTCTCTGCCAAAGGGACATAACGCAACCTTGCATGATATGGATATGACGCCTGAGATTCAAAGTATGGACAGTGTCCAGGTCCAAGAAGGGAACGAGAACTTAATGTCCCAGGACTCTTCCCCACATCCTTCGCAGGAGCTGAGAGATGGCGCAGCCCCCAGCCGGTCAGTCCCCAACACCCCTGCTTCCCAGCCTCTGGGTGACATGACTGAATTTCACATAAATGGCGAAACTCAGTTAAACTTTGATGCAGGTGCTGTAAACTCTCGGGAGTCACAGACCGAAAGATTTCAGAGTCTGATTCATTCGGAGAATTCACAAACTTCTCACACGTCAAGCCTCCAGTCTGACCTGGCAAGTAGTGGTGAGGATCAGACACATCACTTCGCCACTACTGCAGGAGACGGTTCACGAGATAGTTATGATTTACAGCAGGAAGTTAGTGAGTCTGGTTACAGTATAAACTCCCAGAGTGAGAGTCATACCCTCAGACATCATGAAGGGGATACAATGGACCAGGATAAGTTTCTGGAGATTAAGAGAGATTTTGATCTATCTGTTTTACAAAATGAAAATGAGGATGACAGTTCACAGCTTCAACATTTGAAACTCTCGGGAGATGAATGGAATAATCGCAGTGTGAGTGGACGAAATCTAGGCCAAAATGTTAATCCTCGAGTTCGCCTTCAGCTGGGTCAGCAGGGTGGGAAAAGGCGACTTCGATTTCCACTTCGGAGGAGAATGTTCAGGCTTCGACGACCCAACTTGCGAAACGAACTTCTTCGCAGAAACTCACGACTAGGTCGGCGTCGTCCAAATATACGAAAAAACAACGCGAGAGAGGCCAGAGTAGGTATTGTATTCCCAAGAATGAATTTTCAACACTCAGACACGCGGGTGGACGTGTCTTCACCTCGGACCAGTCCACAGGCAAAAGAAGGACACAGGATTTCTTCCAGACGCCGATATTCAAGTGAGTCTCACCAAACAGCTAATGCAAGAATTGGAGTCAATGATGAACACGATGAGGAGTTACCTAGAAGTTCAGGTTCCATTTCTTATGATTTCAAAGAAGACGACGTTCTTGTGGATGCAGAGCGGGATGGAGGTCATCGCGTCACGGATCAGGATACAGACCTGGACCAACATCGCTCTCATGTAAACATGGAGGGGATGGGAAGAAGGCTTGAAGAACAAACTGGAGAACAAGAGATAATCAGTGACTCTGACAACGTCGGTCAGCGGGACCAGATGGAACACTCTGGCTTACGCCAGTCGTCAAGGAATCATAACTTTTCGTCTGACGACTTACAAAAGACATCCACACTGGCCTCCTCCAGAACTGATCAGCTGACCACACAGCGGCCGTCAGTCAGCAGCCTGAGAGAGACGGAATCAGACTTAGAATTTTCCTTTGGTGAGGAGGGCGACACACCCGATCTTCCTCGAAATTCATGGGGTCAACATTTCACTGACGTATCATCAGAATCCAGGACACAAAGACAACAATTCAACAGGCTCCACCATCTCTCCGCTAGACAACAAAAACAAAGGATAAATCGTAATCCGTCGGAACGACGTAAACAGAACAGTAATCAGAAACTCTTGCAACGTCGAAAAGAATTACAAAGTCAAGGTTTATCACAACATTCACAACAGCAAACTGACATTGCGAGTTTATCCCAAGACCAGCAACGAGAGTCAGACAATCAAAGCTTACTGCAGCGAGAACGCTATGAAGGAGACTCTCAGAATTTACCAGAACAGCATGAGTCACAGAGTCATCACCACCCGTCATCACGACCACAACTGAACACCGCTGGAGGCTTCTTGCGGCACTTCCCACCACAGCTGGGCTACGACCGCCAAGCCAACCCCGACCAGAGAAACATACCGGAGAGTGATTATGTACTCGAGTCTCACTTCAGACCTACGCAACTGAGGGACGCTATAGACCCAGAGAAGACAACTGAAAAGAACTTCCCCAACTTACCCCAGTTAGGCGAAGGCAGCAGCACCTTTACGAGGCAAAGTCCCCAGTCCTTTCGTACACTTGACCATGACAACACAGGAAGCGTTCCAGATAATCCAAGTGTTGGAAGTTCTGCTTCTGAAATTACTCATAAGCAACAGAAATCACGTATTCAGAAACTTGAAACACCGAAAGGAGAAGAAAGAGGGTTGAGTGCAAGTAGTCTGATGTCTCAGGACCAGAGTCAGATCGACCGGTGGCACCAGGATGGCTCTGGGTTCAGTATACGTGAGGGTGACCACAGACAAAGATCCTCCAGCACCTTAGAGCAACCGGCCACTCAAGATCATGATCACGCAGGCCTGCAGCGGTCATCGACATATGAACCTGGAAGACTAACACCCGAGGCCTCTGTAGGGTACAGGGACGCCGGGGAACCAGCTGCAGTCTCCTCCACTGAGGATTTTGACTCCTCGGCAGAGACTACCACCTCCCATCACGCCCGTTATGACCAGCAGTCACAATCCTCTGCTGGCAGGAGGGAAGGTTTCTTCGGCAATAATCGTCAGTTATTTCTAAATCAATTTACGGAAAATTTGCATCACCGGTCGTCTGAAAACCAAAAGCCAAGTGGAACTTTAGTCAGCAACACCAATCGTGGGGTTACTTCAAACACTGCCTCGTCAGTACAGAGAACCAATGTTAACAACTTCGGCGCCGATGTTATTGATGTGGAACCTAAACGATCGAATCAAAGAATTAATTTCCCTCAAAGTAATTTCCACTCAGCTGATACTAACATTAACACAGGAATTTCCCAAAACTTTGCATCAAGCGGCAACAAAGAAGCGAATGATGTGGCAGACATCCACCGCTTGGGTTTTGTAGGTATTGGCAACGGTAATGAGTCATCATATTATGCTCATCCATCTGATTCAGAGATCAAGATTGTTGGTCAGGGACCAGTTATCACGAGCGATCTCAGTTACGCTAGTGAGTCCAGGCCAGTTATCACGAGCGATCTCAGTTACGCTAGTGAGTCCAGGCCAGTTAGTGTGGGGAGCACTCTCGCTCTTAGTCACACAAGAAGTGGATCGTACCAAGACGAGCAGAATCTGCGTCAGAATTTTGATTCGTCAGACCTCGGAGTGAGCCAGGGCGCTGAGCAAGAGTCGAGAAACATTGCAAGTCAATTACCCTATCAGAGGGGAAGTCAACAGTCGAATATAAGAACTGGACAAGTTTCCGCGGAAACCAGAGGCGAAGAGATAAGTTCCAACAGATACCTGGGTTCAACTCTCGTAGGTGACCGGGTCAGAAGTCTCACAGGCCAAGGATTGAGCCTCGGGAGGAGCCAGAACTCAAGGTACGCAGGTGAAGGGTCAGTTTCCAGAGCAGATTATGGTTCAGAGATCCAGGCACATCAGAATGCTAGGTTGAGGATCCATCAAGTCCCAGGATCTTCGGGAGGACGAACGTCTCAACTTGACGTCAGAAAAAATCTTAGAGAAGCAGCAGGCCACAGTGACGGAAACAACAGAGATGAAATGAATGAAGAAAAGAGGTTTGACGTTTGGGGATCTCATCTACACCAAGTTAGACATAATCTTTCAGATAATCCCACCCGTCCAAAATATTCAGATGATGACGAGTCGTTACACCAGGATAATAGTTCTGAGAGACGCCAACACCAGCGTCCACATATCAAGGTTATTCAGCGCAGTGGCACTCAGCATAGTGACGTAGTGCGCGGCTTGGATGATGTAGAAGTTGTCAGAAATGAGACGTTCCTCCATGACGCGCATGGCCTCCCTGGTGACGCACGGCTGTCTTTGTCAAAGATGAAGTTAACGTCTGAAGTCAGTTCACCAGAGACGTCGCCTTCCTCGTCATCATCACGTGGACGTACACAAGCCGGTCGTGGGAGTCTTCTTCGAGAATTGTCTGGGAAACCTGCAGACAGCCACAGGAACTACTATCTCCAAGGCCTATCTGGAAGACCCACTAACTCCCACGGTCAGCCAGCTTTCTCCTTCCAGAGACGGCCAGAGGTTGCCTCTACCTTTGTCGAAAGTTTCCAGCAGAATGACGGGGATCGCTTCACTGACGTTGCTCCAGGGTTTAGGTCTTCCAGCAGAGTAAGCACCTCCTCGATATCCGGACCTGGAAGTAATTCTAAAAGGGTTTCCTCGTCTCTTTATTCTCCTGAGAGAACTCCTGGATCTCAGACTATTGGTGTGGGTGGGTTCGCGGCTTCAGCAAAATGGACGAAAGGTAATATCCCCGTCGAGCTGCCGGAGTCGAAGTTCCGTCAGTCAGAACCAGCAGGCGAAGATCAGGGCCACCAGGTAGCCAGTCTTCAGGGGTCATATCGGTCCTCAAGAAGAAGAGGTACGCGCAAGTTCGTGGACACCTTGAGTGGGGTACAACACAAGAACGTGAAGGATGGGATGCTACTGAGGTCACTGGCAGCCATGTTACGTGGTGAGGATTACCTCGACCATCGGACAACCAACAGGGACCTGCACACGCCCTCATCACAGTCCAAACTCACGCACATTCCTGAGACTGGTCAGTGCTCAAACTTTATATTCTTTGCCTCTCTTTCCTCTCACCTTCCACATCTTTTTCCCCTTTCCTTTCCTTTCCTTGCCTTCCTACCTCGTTAAGTATCTACTTGTTCATCTGTCATCCCTCGTAACTAATCTCATCATTGTGAGATGATTATCATGACTTCTAATTCCATTATAACGGCATCACTATTTTCACCTATTTGCCACAGCGCCTTGATATAACGCTCTTGTCTCCATCACCACCATATATATCTACCTCCATGTCTACCATATATATCTACCTCCATATCTACCATATATATCTACCTCCACATCTACCATATATATCTACCTCCATATCTACCATATATACCCGTCGTGCCATCGTTAGCTCCTTCGCTATCATGTATACCTGTCATGACCCATCTAATTCTCTCTCTGCCATATATGTACACCTGTCATACTCCTTCTCCCTACTGCCCTTACTTTACTATACTCTCGTCTTTCTCGTTAGTCTTGGTCATGCTACCTGCATGGTGACGGCGGCAGCTCTGGTCATCTCTCCTCCTCTGGACAGTTATTTCCCCAGCTTTTTGAATAACTTGAACCACTAGCAGGTAATGTGGCGTGCCCTTCAACTTAGCAATCGAAACTTCCCCTCTCTCTTACTACCTGAAGGCATGTGTGTGTGTGTGTCTGTGTATGTGTGTGTGTGTGTGTCTGTGTGTGTGTGTGTGTGTGTTAGCACAGTTTTCCATATGTGGTGCTCCACCTCATAACCTTACATTTTCATCCTATGGCTTTAGAATTTTCCGAAGCATCTCGCACATACCTCATCTTTGCTTAGCCTGTTCCACGAATCCACAACTCTGTTGCTGTAGGAAACGTTTCTTCACGTCCTTCTGTGCACTTTTCTTGCGCAGCTCACAATCACACGTTCTCTTGTTTTAGATTCTTCTTTGGCTTCAAAGAACTGTTCTATGTCAACGTCGTCATGGCCTTCTAAGAATCTATGTAAAGTTATCATGTCTCCCCTTACTCTCCTTCCTTAGGAACTGGGGAGATCAAAAGCTTCCCTTCATTTGTCGTAATTATTCTATCCAGTTCCGATACCAACCTTGTGACGTTCCTTTGGACTCTCTTCAGCTGTTCATGTAACTCTTCCAGCGTCTTCCTAGCGATCCTTACTACGTGGTTCCCAAGGGAGGCAGTATGTGCAGAGAGAGGAAGACGAAGTGGCTGAAGAGAACAGAAAATAATTCCGATGAAAAAGGAAAGGGTGTGTGTTGCTGGAGAAGGTGCATACCAGGGGTGAGAAAGGAGAAGAAAACAAGGAAGAGGTTAAGATGAGGCAAGAGGATAGAATGAGGCACTACTGTGCTGGGGAAATATCATGCATGAAGGCAGCTCAAGGTACGAATGCATGGAGAAGACTGCATGATATATCCTACTTGGTCGTGGAATCCTCGTGTCTGTACCAGAGACAGATGGAGAACCATGGCATAGCGGGTGAGGTGGTGGCAGGAACCTCTCTGCACCCTCACACTTTATCACACGAGAGTTCAGATACTTTTTCTGAGGCTTGACGACCAAACGTCACAGTTCGTGACAATTTGACCTTGGCGTGACCTGGCATTTGGTCGCAGTGCAGTTGGATGAACCCAGCAAACTGTGTTTGTGTTTATTCAGTAACTCTCCACAAACTAGCATGTCGCTCGTCAACTTGTCAAAATGTAGAAATGTTATGTCGCTCAGAAAGTTACCATAAATTTTTTCACCCGATTTTTTACTATTTCTTTTTTTAATTCATCTCACTTTAACGGAAATGATTGTAGTGAAAGTACCGGGAGATAGAGATAGAGAGAGAGAGAGAGAGAGAGAGAGAGAGAGAGAGAGAGAGAGAGAGAGAGCAGGTATATCTTGCCTTTTATTCCTAACTCTCACTATCTTCCTCATCATCCCTCACCTTCTAGCTACCCGCACCCTCCTTCTTTCTTTTACTTTAACGACTCCCTCACCAGTCACGCTCCCCTTCCCTTCCTCACTTTCCCAGCCCTCTTACCACTCCCATTCCCTTCTATCCCCCACTTTCCTTGCCCCTTCATCAACCCCATCTCCCCTCCCCTCCCTAACTTTCCCTCCCCTTCACCATCCTCATTCCCCTTCCCCTCCCTTTCTCTCCCGCCGCCCCCCTCCCCCTCTCACCATGGCTCTCACCTCTCACTTCCTCGGCAGGGTTCCGGTGCGCGGGTCGGGTTCCTGGTTACTACGCTGACACACACGGGGAGGCTGTGTGTCGCATCTTCCACTTTTGCGGCTCCAACGGCTCAAGAATCAGCTACCGCTGCCCTGCAGGTCAGCCACTCACCCCTGTGTGTGTGTGTGTGTGTGTGTGTGTGTGTGTGTGTATAAGTGTGTGTGCGTGTAAAACCATTCAGATACTGAACATACAAGTTCCATCCATAGTTAGACTGACGCTTGGTAGTGATGTTTCGATGATTTTACAATTACCTGTGAAAGTGGTGACCTAATGATACCTGTTAACCTTGTCTCTTCATGACCTGCAACCTGGTGACCTGACGACTTGTATGCAACTGTTAACCTGGTGAACGTGGTGAACTTGTGACCAGATGATTTGGATACCTGATGACCTGATGACCTAATGACTTGCACATACCTGATGACCTGGTGACCTAGTGACTTGCATATACCTGATGATCTTCTGACCTGATGACCTGTATATACCTCATGACCTGGTGACCTAGTGACTTGCATATACCTGATGACCTGGTGACCTGATGACTTATATATACCTGATGACTTGTATATACCTAATGACCTGGTGACCTGATGACTTGTATATACCTGATGACCTGGTGACCTGATGACTTGTATATACCTGATGACCTGGTGACCTGATGACTTGTATATACCTGATGACCTGGTGACCTGATGACTTGTATATACTTAATGACCTGGTGACCTGATGACTTGTATATACCTGATGACCTGGTGACCTGATGACTTGTATATACCTAATGACCTGGTGACCTGATGACTTGTATATACCTAATGGCCTGGTGACCTGATGACTTGTATATACCTGATGACCTGGTGACCTGATGACTTGTATATACCTAATGACCTGGTGACCTGATGACTTGTATATACCTAATGACCTGGTGACCTGATGACTTGTATATACCTGATGACCTGGTGACCTGATGACTTGTATATACCTAATGACCTGGTGA
Source organism: Panulirus ornatus (assembly GCF_036320965.1). Taxonomy (NCBI): domain Eukaryota; kingdom Metazoa; phylum Arthropoda; class Malacostraca; order Decapoda; family Palinuridae; genus Panulirus; species Panulirus ornatus. The sequence continues at coordinate 2,931,572 of NC_092286.1, forward strand.
CCTGATGACTTGTATATACCTAATGACCTGGTGACCTGATGACTTGTATATACCTAATGACCTGGTGACCTGATGACTTGTATATACCTGATGACCTGGTGACCTGATGACTTGTATATACCTAATGACCTGGTGACCTGATGACTTGTATATACCTAATGACCTGGTGACCTGATGACTTGTATATACCTAATGACCTGGTGACCTGATGACTTGTATATACCTAATGACCTGGTGACCTGATGACTTGTGTATACCTAATGACCTGGTGACCTGGTGACCTGATGATTTGTATATACCTAATGACCTGGTGACCTGATGACTTGTATATACCTAATAACCTGGTGACCTGATGACTTGTATATACCTGATGACCTGGTGACCTGATGACTTGTATATATCTGATGACCTGGTGACCTGATGACTTGTATATACCTGATGACCTGGTGACCTGATGACTTGTATATACCTGATGACCTGGTCACCTGATGACTTGTATATACCTGATGATTTTGTGACATGTAGCTTAAAGTCGAGTTCCTCTCCAGCTCATGAAAGGTTTTGTCACATTTCTGTGAGGGTAAGTTTAAGTTTCATTGCACGACCCCGTGCGGCTTTACATCTAACCACGTGTGATGTCTGGACAGGGACGGTATTCAACCAGAAGCTGCTGGTGTGTGACCACGTGTTCCGTGTGGAGTGCAGCCGCTCCTCCAACTTCTACCACGTCAACGAGGGGCTTTATGGGGTCGACCCTGGCCTGCCGGCCACTGACGTCCCCAGGGAGTTCAAGAACTTCAAGAGAAGTAGGCAGACCTTCTCCAGCCAGTCACTGACGTCTGCTGGTCCCTCAGACCTGCGTTAGAAGAGAACAGACTTCACCGGCTGGTCAATGATGACCAAAGGACCTGCAGGACCTTCATCAGGAGAGATCAGACCCTCACCAGTTGCTATGGGAGTGTTGTAGGATCATGAGACTCTGCCAGGCGTTGTTAGAATGGCTTCCAGGACCCCGAGACTTCCACTGGTTGTTGTAAAAGATCTTCAGGATTGTCAGACTCCCAACAGTCGTTGAAAATGTTTCCATGGACCTCAGAGCTTCAGCAGCCGCCAGATAACATCACTAGTGATCTCACATCCTTATAAACGTTTACAGTTCTTTACAATAACCAGACCTCATACAAGGTTTGGATATCTCTGGAGCCTTTGGATCTCCGTTACTGCCTGGTGGAGTTTTCGGGGCACGCACGCGGCTATTTGCTACTTCTGGTGATCATTAGGATGTCCAGGATGTCACCAACAGCTAAACGCATGTCTCAGGGCTCCATAAGTGCAGTTTCAGGGATCCCTGACACTCGCAAGTATCAGGGCTTCATGACATTTGCAAGTCTCAGGGATTTCTAGCACTCACAAGTCTCAGTGCTCCCTGGTACTCACAAGTCGATCTTGTAGGTCTTAAGGACCAGAAGTCCTCCACAAATCATTTCCAGAGGTCTTGTGATACTTAAGACTTTCCCACTGACTGGAAGAGGTCTTAAAGGTTCCCATATTCATCAGATTCAGGAAACGATCATTCTTTGTCGACTGAAGAAGTTGAGCATTTCTCAGGGACAGCGAAAGACAGCTTGCATTCACAGCAATATTTAACTTGTATAATAATATGTGGTCTGATATAATGACTTAAATGTTCATGAGCTAAAACACTTCATCTACCATGCTTCCAGTCACTAACACATCCACTCCAAGGTATCAAAACTTCCTCTATGTTCTCATCGGTCAAACTCACGCATAACTATCCTGTCTCATTCCACTGCTAAACCCAGTTACTTTGTTTTCAGCCACATTTGATCTCATCTTTCTCCCCTCACACTCTCTCCCAAACTCAGAAACCGGCCACTGCATTTTCTCACTCACATCGCCCACCAGCGCCGTCCATCAGCTAAGAGTAACAAACTCACCTCTCAGGCTCCCCATCCTGAACAGACTGAAGACCTGACCCACACTCCCCCCCAAAAAAAAAAAAAATGTTGAAAATAAAAAACTCTCATTTACCTTCCTCAACACCAGATTTATAAATAGATCAAACAGCCATGGCGGCATCACATACCCTCACCACAGACCCACCTTAACCTGGAATATCTCTCCCTTCTCTCTTTCTACTCTCACACACGCCTTACTCTGTTGATAAAGATTCGTAACTGCCACTACTTTTGCTTCCGGACCATATGTTCATAACACCTTCCACTTACCATCTCCATCCATAAATGCCATATGGAAATCCCTCTGTATCTTTATTTCACACACACACACACACACACACACACACACACACACACACACACACACACGTGGAAGGCGTCAGGCATTACTTACTAATGAAGAAGGAAGTAATAACATTACTCGTATGGTAGAATGTTCTCAAGCACGTGCGTAATGATCACTTCAGCTTTGCATGAGCGCGGTAGGAATGGCCTTACAGCTACGTTGAAGAAGTATTGGAAGTGGATGCGGATCACAAGGTACAGACGTACTAGGGGATCACAAGGTACAGACGTACTAGGGGATCACAAGGTACAGAGGTACCAGGGGATCACAAGGTACAGACGTACTAGGGGATCACAAGGTACAGAGGTACCAGGGGATCACAAGGTACAGAGGTACCAGGGGATCACAAGGTACAGAGGTACCAGGGGATCACAAGGTACAGAAGTACCAGGGGATCACAAGGTACAGAGGTACCAGGGGATCACAAGGTACAGAAGTACCAGGGGATCACAAGGTACAGAGGTACCAGGGGATCACAAGGTACAGAGGTACCAGGGGATCACAAGGTACAGAGGTACCAGGGGATCACAAGGTACAGAGGTACCAGGGGATCACAAGGTACAGAAGTACCAGGGGATCACAAGGTACAGAGGTACCAGGGGATCACAAGGTACAGAGGTACCAGGGGATCACAAGGTACAGAGGTACCAGGGGATCACAAGGTACAGAAGTACCAGGGGATCACAAGGTACAGAAGTACCAGGGGATCACAAGGTACAGAGGTACCAGGGGATCACAAGGTACAGAAGTACCAGGGGATCACAAGGTACAGAGGTAGCAGGGGATCACAAGGTACAGAAGTACCAGGGGATCACAAGGTACAGAAGTACCAGGGGATCACAAGGTACAGAGGTACCAGGGTGACTGTCATTAGGAGTTATGAGATCTTCAGTTTCAAATAGATGTTAAGGAATACGAACGATATTTGTTGACACAGTTGAGGAAAATTGGTATGTTAAGGAGGAGGAGGAGGAGGAGGAGGAGGAGGAATCATGGAGGTTGTTGAGTGGAAATGAAGCGAAGGTGATAGCGGAGGAGAAGCAAGTAGTCATTGTCGTGGAGAAAGTGAGGAAAATTAGTAGCGAAGTTGAACAACGAAATTATCAGAGACATTGTAGAGAAAATGGATAAGAAAATTCAGGAGAGAATTGAACGTGTTAGTCGTATTAAGGAATGAGGAGGAATGGCTCAAGAGACGTATGATGCGACATATCAGGGAAGCTTGACACGGAGTTTGAAAATGAACGCAGGCAACAGATCATAACGAATACGAAATTCAATGAGGAATGTGGTAGACAGGAAGTTATGTGATAATGAGTTGGAGGAGGAAGAGATGAAAGAGGAGGGAGAACAGATTGAGAAAGAACCTGTAACAAGAATAACACTGAGGTGTCACGTCAGTTACACTGTGACAGGGACAGCACGGAGCGTTGTTATCTACTGGAAAACTATGACGTGGAAAAGTAGAAGAGGTTATATGTACTGTGTTTTGTATGTTACATGAGTAATGTTAAGATGTGTGGAATGTTACATGAGTAATGTTAAGATGTGTGGAAGTCAGTTATTTCTTGATGGAAGATGTGAAAAAAGTAAAGTGATTAGTTATGAGGATTTAGAAGATCCCAAAGTACACAGACTTAGTGCACTAGCTGAGTACCCTGGCTTATGAGGATCAGCTTGTAAATAAGAACAAAGATAATCCAAAAATGTCTCGTAATTCTATGAGAGAGAAACGGAACGTATGAAAACAGTTGTTGACAACGCTAGCAGCTGATGGCGGGCAGGTAGGGGGTAGTATTAGTGATCAATGAGGACCAGATCTTTAATCACGGTGGACAGATGACGGTATGGAATCTGCAGAGGTGAGTGGTGACCTGACTGCATATCTTTATTGAAGATGATATTGTCCAAGTGTGGAAATAACTGGATAAGAGTAAATCCCCCGAGCCAGAGAGAACCTGTCCATGAGCAGTGCACGAGTGGACCACAGAGTGAGTTTGTTGGTCATAATCAAACAGTGAACAGCAGTGAAAGTCATCCTGAGGGATCAGACGTGAGCAGATATTGTTGCAAAACATAGCGAAGAAAATCCAGATGACCGTTTCAGTTTTACACCGGTGTGACTGGCTGACATAACATGTAAGATGATGGAAAAGTTATTCGGAGAAATGTGTTACAAAATGTTTACATACATGTTTGTCCAGGAACTGGCAGCTCCCACTGAGAGGTGGAATATTATATGATATCATCATGATAATTTCTAGGAAAGAGTCATCAAAATAATTGATTGAACAGAGAGGCGGATGAACTGTATTCATTTGGCTCGTGATAACCACATCCAGTACGGTGGCTCGTGATAACCACATCCAGTACGGTGGCTCGTGATAACCACATCCAGTACGGTGGCTCGTGATAAGGTATTAGTAAGAAGGAGAACTAAGTATGACGCCACTGGGAAGTGAAAAGACGGTTCAGGGATGATCTAAGTGGAACACTGATGAGGCTAGTAGTGACGACTGCTGGTGATCGTGAGAAACACAGTATGAGACATTGATCAGAGCTCATCCCGTGTATGTAAACCTAACAGTACACACACACACACACACACACACACACACACACACACACACACACACACACACACACACACATACACACGAACACATCTTGATGATCATCGTATCTAAGTTTGACAGGAAACTACGTTATATTACCAGACTGTTACAGTCAGCGGATAGAACATCCTGCCAGCATGGCCAGCTACTGTTCTGAACACGGTGATCCAGGCACTGTATTGAGCACGGTGGACCAGCCAATGTAATGAGCACGCCGGGTCAGTAATGTGCTGAGCACAGTGCAAAATACTAAAATAAAATATTCATATAAGTCTCATCTGCATTTTGATATCAATCATCTTGTCTGTCGATTATTTTGATATTAATCAACTTGTCTCGAATATTGTGATGACTTGTTAATGTATGACTTCTGGCTGGTGTTGACCTGACGGTAAGACGCGATGACTGGCTGACAGACGACAGCTGGTGATGCCACGCAGGTCATGAAACTCGCCAGCGTTGATAATGTGGAGGAGGACTTGGTATGGTACACCACCCTAGCTGGGGGGGTTGATGTGGTGTCCTGCCTGGGAACTTGCCTCGGTGCTCTGGCTGAGGAGGTGTTGGGGAGCCACTCTCGTAACCTGGCAGCGCCCGCCCACACCCTGACAATACCCATCTCAACAATCTATGAATTTCAGAGAGGAAGTTCCTCTCCTGAAACTTGAATAAGTTGTCAGGGCCAACGTCATCTTGAGCAAAACTTGTTGACCGCCAGAGTCATCCACATTGTGGACACTGGCGTTTATGATATTACGTCGAGAGCGACGCTGTGATGATCAGCCTACGTCCTCTCATACCGACATGTCGGTCTGGAAGACTCAGTCTGTCTAAGACGATAAAGAAGATGAGTTAATTCTAATCACTTTCGACTTTCCTCGTTCCCTGGTCTGTCCTGGGAAGTGTTGCCACTCCGGAGCAGGGGACGACCACTCACACTGCCAGAAAAATAACCTTGAGCTCTTAGTGTTCCATTACTGCAATCAAGTTCGTCCTCACGACGCTAACTGGGGTCCCCAAAGCCCTTACTGCAGTCCCCGAGGCCCTGATTGCAACTCCCGGTGACTTGATTGCGGTCCCTGAGGCCCTAAATGAAGTTCCGAAGGCCCTAATTGCAGTTATTAAGGTCATAACTGCAGCCCTTAAGCCCTGAGTGCAAATCGTAACGCCCTGCAGGAGAACTAGTCAGCGTGAAACATAAACATGTTAAACACCCGAGGAAGAGACCATCTGGATGTGGGTCACCACAGACATACTGGGATACTGACGTTGATGATGCTGGGGTGGCTGATGTCCCACCAGCTGCCGTACACTGACACTGTGTTTGGTTATGTGCATCATGAAGTGTGGAGATGATGCAGAGATGAATATGACGGGAAGATGAGCCTGTAGTGACTCATCTGCAGATTTCATCTCGTGAAAGTTTAAACAGATGTCATGTTTACTGAGCTCACATGCAGTGTATACAGCACCACAGTTTGCAGACTAGACACATTATAGCACGAGCTTTCATCAAGATAAGAAGCGATAAAGAGAACGGGAGCTGGTGAAAAACACACACAAAAAGGAAAACACTTCGAGGAAACCCACTACAAGCAAACACATACTGCACTCCATCGTGAATATATTTTGTGAATGAAAAGCAAACGCGTTGCGAACATTTGTTGCTTAAAATAAATGTTTATGTATCACTGCTCATGCATGTCATGCAGAGTACAGAATTATTCTGTTACATGTTGAATGTCAGCTACAGGTACAGTAAGTGTGGTTCCTGCTGTTTGCTGTACTTTAGATTGCCACTGCAAACGTCCCCGAGATTCTCCTCTGTATTTTCACCATATCAGATTGTGGATTTCTGATCATTTTGTAGTAATGTTAAGCATTCTTGCCTCATAGCTTTGCATCAGCCAACCTCGATTATCATTTGCCACTTGTCTGACCACTTTCTGAATATTTCAGTATCTCTTTGCATTATTTCGCAGTCATGGTCGTGTATGGCTGCCTTCCTACGTTTGTGTGGCCTGCAGGTCCTGAGACCTTGGGTTTGAGGTTCATCTCTCATTCGTTATGTAGATCATGAAGGGAATGGATCAAGACCTGAGTCACCCCAGCCTTCAACCAGGCGCATTATATCGATGAGCCAGTCCTCCCTCCACACACCCACCCACACAGCTTGTCTTCCATGATTTTAGTTTATAAAGTAACCTATTGTGTACTACTGTACCGGAAGCCTTTTGAAAATCTGGAGAGAGAGAGAGAGAGAGAGAGAGAGAGAGAGAGAGAGAGAGAGAGAGAGAGAGAGAGAGAGAGAGAGAGAGAGAGAGAGAGAGAGAGAATGGAAGAAAGGTTAAGGCACAGGGAGGGGCTGGAGGAGGTAAGGGAGGGGCTGGAGGGGTGAGGAAGGGACTGGAGGAGGTAAGGGAGGGACTGGAGTGGTATGGTAGGGGTGAGGGGGGACCGGATGGGTGAGGGGGAGGGGGGAGGGGGAGGGGTCACCACTTGCTGAGGGGCTGGGGCGGTGATGGCGGTCTTCAGGAAGGATTTACGAAAAATGGAATTCTGGAGTGAAGGATTTGCTGAAGGCCAGAGCTGTTGAGGTGATCTAGTCTGGAAGGAGAAAATCTCTTGACGAAGTTATGCTCAAAATGTAAACTGTGCTCGGGCTGTCTCTACGTATCCCTCTGCCACAAGTATATAATTCTACCTAGACAAAATATCTTGAGAAAAACTCTTGAGATTAACTTTACTGAGAATCCATCCTCTGCGGAGGGTTGGCTGAGGGTGGGAAGGGTGACGGGCTAGGGCGGGGCCTGTGACATGGGCTTACTCTGGTGGTGGCCAGACCCACTTCTGGGGTTCTACTGTAAGCACTGGGAACACTGGAGAGGATCAGTGTTAGTTAGTGGTGGCCATGAACCCTGGCAGCGAGGACCCACTGCGTCAGAAAAGATTAGATGTTAAGGAAATTATATATATATATATATATATATATATATATATATATATATATATATATATATATATATATATATATATAGAGAGAGAGAGAGAGAGAGAGAGAGAGAGAGAGAGAGAATTTGGTGAGTTACCAGACAGTCTGCTTCAGGTTACATCATTGGTGAAAATTCTCCTACAGCGAGTCTATATCTTGGTCAGTTGGCGAAACAAAGTAAAGTCTCGTCAAATAAGGAATCGATCCTGTCTCTGCTACCGAGTGTAGCGCAGCCTTGCAGATACGGGGTTAGATATTTAATAATGTTTGTATTTCATGTTGATATTAACATCCTCTTCATGTACAACCTCTGAGAGAGAAGCTGACAGTAGAAAATGTGTGGTTTTGATAAGAGTTTGATAACATTGAAGTCTTATCTTAGCAATTTGTCTTTTCATTCTGTAAGCCTCGCACGAGAGTCTGCTGGTCAGTAAGTGAAGGTCTGGCCAACTGAGCGAGGGAAAAAAAGAATATGGCCCATTTATACATCAGCTCCTGCTGGATACGGTCTGCTGGCCAGCCAAATTAAGAGAGCAGCTTTATTACTGCTCGTTATTCTGGCAATTTTTTGTAAGGCCAAGCCTGCCCATAAGGCTCAGATTGGGGAGCCCTTTCGTGCTTTGGGGCCCGTGTTGTGTTTGGGGCCCGTGTTGTGTTTGGGGCCCGTGTTGTGTTTGGGGCCCGTGTTGTGTTTGGGGCTCGTGTTGTGTTTGGGACTTGTGTTCACAGTTACATTGACCATCGCTGATCATTCTTCTAATGACTCCTCTGGGAAGTGTCAGTAGCAGCAGCGAGAGTCGCTAAACATGAGGGGATGGTTGTCTTGAGACCAGGATGAGGAGTGACAACTGACCAAGACGAGGAGGGACAACTAAAGTTGAGAGGGAACTTAACTAGTGACCTGCCTGGCGAGGGTACACTGCACTTACGTATTAAGTCCACAAAATTCAAACTAACGTAACAGCAGTAACGTGCACGATTTGATGACATGGATTTTCGTATAGTTTTATTTCCAGCTTAAGTGGACAAGCTTTCCTGCATACTTTCGTGTGTAAGGTTTGCAGTAAACAGTGATACGTTCATTTATGAATTCTCTCGTGGGATCAGGTGGAACGTATGACCTGGAATGACTCGGTCACACAACCCGTCCCCAGCACACACTCGACTGTAGGTTTAATGAAAACGTTTGCATTGTTTGACTGACTTTTGACCCGGGATCATTGCTCACACTCTCTTCATTTGCATATAGATAACAGGAATGGCATTCTAACAAAGGGGACAACTTAATGGGAATGTGGGTCCAGAGTGGGAACATAGCGAGGAGGGCTGGGACCTGGTGCCCAGGGGAGGGCTATTAGTGTCAGGTCAGGTGAGAATCATCGACATGTACCTGACTCAACCTACTCACGTCTACACCTGCGACGACATTGTATCATCTGAATTCAACTCGTTAAAACACTTCTCACTCCAAAGAAGTGCACTCCAGGTGCACATTCTCTCTCCCTGGAGGACAACATTCTCGGGCACACTACACAGCATCAGGACGGATACAGACGTCCTCCATACCAGGGTTGGCCAGACGACCGCCAGAGATATACACAAGACATTTCTTAGTGAACTGTGTCGTGCCTGAACTTTATCATGCTTGTCCCAGAGAAGGAGGGAGCAGAAATAACCCCACAACCCTCTCACCCCCTCGCACCGGTGTCAACACCTCCAACCTTCAGGGTCAAGAGTGACCAAGTGAGGTACAAAGACGTTCCACAACTTCCAGGCCTCCCTGGCAGACCGGTCAGGTAGCAGGAAAGTGACATTGTAGGAAAACGACAACATCAGTGAATAACTACTTAGAGAGTTATGAATCACAGCCCATGTGGTGGATCACGGCCATGTGGTGGATCACGGCCATGTGGTGGATCACGGCCATGTGGTGGATCACGAACATGTGGTGGGTCACGGCCATGTGGTGGATCACGGCCATATGGTGGATCACGGCCATGTGGTGGGTCACGGTCATGTGGTGGATCACAGTTATTAGATGGCATGTGGTGGGTCACAGTCATGTGGTGGCATGTGGTGGGTCACAGTTATGTGGTGGCATGTGGTGGGTCACAGTTATGTGGTGGGTCACAGTCATGACAACCAGTTAATTGCTAAACTTGGATCATCCAGTAAATTAGGACAGTTGTTTGTGTAATTACGAGATCTCCAGGAGGCTGGGACGAGATTCAACAGGTTAGTGAATCATTCTGGGATGACAGTCTCGCGGCAGAGAGAGAGAGAGAGAGAGAGAGAGAGAGAGAGAGAGAGAGAGAGAGAGAGAGAGAGAGAGAGAGAGAGAGAGAGAGAGGCAGGGTTCGACAGCCATCCATCAAAGCAAGGAACCTCTTCCATCTCCAGTATATCAACTATATGGCCTGTCGTATATTTCTCCACTTTATCTACCACCATAACTTTCGTTAACGTTGTCCCATATAATCCTGTATCCTCTCAGCTACCTTCTCTGTATCCGCTGTATTGTCCGGCATTTAACTCGCGTGAATCTCTGATGCTGTGTGTTGTGCTACCATGAGCATCACAACATGGAGGGTTATTCTCAACACTCATAACAATATGTTGTCTTACAACAGTTCAAGGCTATACTTAGATCACACAACTGTGAATGTCTTTCTTCAGAATCCTAGATGATCCTGGTACATGAGGTGTCTGTCTGCGTGTGGGACTCAAGCTCACTTGAGTAATACCAAGATTATACCTTCATTACGATGGTCATCATAGCCACGCTCGCACCACACCGTGACCCGGGCTGCCGGGCCAGTCCTCTAATGCTGTAATTACCGCTGAACAAACACGAGGGCCAGAGTTCCCCATCAGGAAGTATTTACTCTACGCCTCGAGTAGTTTAGTCTTTCAAAAATCGTGTCAGATTTGTCTGCTGTTCCGGAGTGTTTACTTCAACGTGCCTGTATCAGGTTGAATATAATCTCGGGCATTTAATAATAATCTCCACGAGTGTTATGTATCTTCTCGTATGAGTTAGGTACAATGTAGGTTCACAATATCCTCGGCTCTAGCAGCTTATATCCAGTTAAATGATATTTGTATCGAAAGTGTTTCTCACTATGTCCCAACCTCATTCTTAGCAAATGATTGGGAGGAATTCTATCAGTCAGGAATAAAAGCAATTTCTGCGTTTGTCTGTGTGTCTTTGTAAGTTCATGCAATCCCTGGTCACTGTTTACTTCCGTCATGACGTTCGTATCAACCGCAAACATTCAGGACTGAGCCAAGCTGTACGCCACTGGTGACTCAACCCAGATCGAGGAAGCCCTTATGTCACACCTCCGATATTCTCTATCACGAAGGGAAATGTATATCCACTGTGAAAACACTTTTGAACTCGTCATTCAGTGTCTGTCTTTACATCACCATCTCTGTGACCCTTCCATCTGAGTCCCCGACCATGATTAACTCTTCTTTCAACGACAATTTACGTTTACGGAAAAAGTGTAGATGATCTTCTGACCACAACACTCGGTTCCGCCTCTGCCGTCCTGCTACACCGAGTTTGTGAGTGTGACAACAAGCTGAAGAGCTTTGTCACGTTCTCCCAGTGTCTGGACTCGTCTGTCAGTTGAATTCATGTCGTCAGTCAAAACATCCACGAAACAAGAGAGAGAGAGAGAGAGAGAGAGAGAGAGAGAGAGAGAGAGAGAGAGAGAGAGAGAGAGGAACATCCTGGGCAGGAACCGTGAGTATGTTTCCTGGGGTGGTGCACGTTGTGAGCCCAGGGGCCTCACGCTCCTCCCTCAGGAATGTTGACAATCTCACCAGACCCTCCCACATCTACATTCACGTGGATCTGACTCGCAATATAGAAATTTTTTCTTCTCTGGGTCGGCATTCCTGTCGCCGCCAGAGGGAGGGTGGCGGTTCCGGACACTCCAAGTAAAGAAAGGAGTTCGTTCCATTAAGGAAGCCAAGGCCAGAAGAAATACACAGGCACCCTCGCGGCCGCTCCTTCACGAACGGTTTGTGGAAACATCCTAAAATATTTGTCATAATTTCAATATAACTTTATAGGTGAAGTCACCTGACCAGGATGACATGAATGATTAAACACACACACACACACACACACACACACACACACACACACACACACACTCAATTGTAACAACATTTACGTGCTCTCGTGGTGCACGAGTCAACATCACTATCCGTCGGCCCACAGTCAGTACCATCCTTCATCCCTCCTCGCGGCTGGTCGATAAATGAATACTTGGCTCAACCTGGGGTGTATTTAACGCTATATGAAAGATGGCCATGATTCCGGGATTCAGCCATTACGAAAAACAAAAAATGACAAGTTCCAGTTACGTGGTGGAAGTCTTACGAAGATAAGTGACTCCAGGTTGTGTGTCGGGATGGAGAGCGGCCGAAAACATGGGAGAATAATGACATTAACGTTCATCATAACTGTTAAGAAACCTAAGCATCGCGGTCTGGTACACAGCAGGTCTTAAAACATACATAACTGTTGTGTCAGAAGCGGAGATGTGGTCTGTTACCACCTGCAGTATCTTGAGAGGAAGCAACCATCCAGTACCAGCCTTCTCTCACCCAGCAAGATGTCTGCTCACCGGAACACAAAAGCAAATACCAGATTCTTCTCCACGGTAACCGTGCACCGACCCACCCCCTCCTCACACCCCTGCAAGATGCTCTCGCTAACGTACCGTGAGCCGAACACGTCCCAGGTACAGCATACTTCACGAGGGACTCCTCTTCCTCGGAGGGAGATGAAGTATCAATGCGGGAACACCAGCAGGTCGGCCACCTGACGGGAGAAAACAACACCTGAAATTGTTGGTGTGAAACACACACACACACACACACACACACACACACACACACACACGCGCGCACACGCGCACACACACACACACACACACACACACACACGCCCACACGCCCACACGCACACACACACACACACACATACACGCCCACACGCACTGGCCTGTTCATTATGAATGTTGACAGAAGATGTGAGGTTGGACCCTGAGGTTGGTAATGGTATAATTGAAAACTAGAATGGATTCCAGGAAGAGACATGACCTGCTGGGGTCGCCCTGACACACACAACCATGATGGTCTTGCGATAACATATATCATGATGTTTGACCTGATAACATTAGCTGTCTGGGTGTTGAACCATCTGAAGATAAAATTATTTGCCATTCTTTTTATCTTTATGTGTATCAATCGATCATGAGTCCCATGATATATCAATCAATCTTGAGTCTCATGATACATCAATCTGTCATGCATCTCAAAATTCTTGAACAAAGTGATAACCTTCTACTGGGAACAGCTGACTGTCTGTATGAGCAACCGACCATAGCCTCAGTCAAACAATATTTCTACTTTCGAATCTGAACCTGAAACACAGATGTGTGACCTTAGACAGGGTCATCATGACTGGCCGATAACGATTCCAGTTCTTACTTACCTACTCTCCTGCCCAAAGATCACCCCATATATATACACACACACACACACACACACACACACACACACACATACACACACATATATATATATATATATATATATATATATATATATATATATATATATATATATATATATATAGGGATAAAGACCAATAGATGGAGTTTGATCGGATAACAATTGTGTGATGCTGGAGAGGAGGTAGGAGAGGGGAGGGGGTGGGAGAGGGAGAGGGGAGGTCAGTGACACGACGTGCTCGAGTGGGAGTCCTGGCGAGACAGCGGCCATGGCGGTGGAAGGGAGAGGATTAGGAGGTGGGACGGGAAGGTCTAGTGGGAAAGAAGAAGAGGAATGGTATAAGAAAGGGAGGGAGTGGGAGGGTTGGTCTGTGGGAGGGTAGGGAGAGTGCTTGTAGATAGATAGAAGGATGTGAGGGAGCTGGTTGGTAGGGAGCGTGCTCGCAAATGGGAGGGAGAAGGTTAGAAGGTGGGAGAAGTCTTTCAGCTGTGAGGAACAAGCTTGAGTTGAGGCTGGCCTAACCTGAAGGTAGTCGCTGCCACATGCTTTCAAGAATCAGATGTGGACATCTGGTTGTTTCCTCCTCCTCCTCCTCCTCCTACGTCGCAAGCCTACCAGCAGGTCCAGCACAGCAAGACCGTCCTCCACCCGTGTGATGAATATGTATTTCCTTTGGCAGTAGCTGGTGACAGGTACTGCCAACTACTCCGACAGTAGCTGGTGACAGGTACAGTCAACCACACCGACAGTAGCTGGTGACAGCTTCAGTACTCTCGACCACTTAGTAAAGGAAACAGTTTTTCCAATTTTGTCATTTTTTCTGATTGTTCGTAAAGCGGGCTAAACCACTCGAAAAATTAGTTGGGTTCCATTATTAGTTGTCATTAATCAGTAAACTATTCATCACCGGAGTGATCATCCTCTCCATCCATGGTTTTCTCTGGTTTACCAAGGGCGACTTTCCAGAGGAAAGGATAGAGCGAGGTTGTAGACTTGCGTGTGGCCCGGAAATGGATGGATCGATGTTGTAGCGAGGATGCGTACTGGCTCCTGCCTCACCACCCTCGCTCCACTCATGTAATCAATTCTCCAAATTTCAAGTGGATTATCAGGTGGTTAGTCCTCGTGCCTCTGTAGCAACACATCCTCCGTCCAGCTTGGCTGGTTGTACTGGTCAGTATCTCGAGGGTTTCATGGAGGAACACACTCTGGTGTCGGTTTATTTATCACATCCAATTGCTTGGAGAAATAGAGCGATTTCACGATATTTGTACTTCTATGGAGTTGTGCTCTCACGTACACGAACATTCTTGCTCTTCAACTTATCTGTTATTATGAGTCCAAAGCAATCCGACTTATCAGCTTTCCCAGCGTGACCTTCAAACTTGACCCACTGGCTATACTCCACAGTGTCGGTTCTCTACTTTCATCTTCGGACTTTACTTTGGTTTCTGCCCGCGAGACCCGCCTGCCTGTGTACTTTCGTTATAAGCTTGACGACAAAGCTATACCAGGCAAGCTGCTGCATCACGTCATTTCATGTATAACTGTTGGCAACTCAAGGTTGAGGAGTCGTAATGGTTTCCTATACCTGGGAACTCTTAACCTCTCAATGTCTTTCCCAACAACCATGATCTGACACTTTTCATCAACAGATTTTCTACGTCCTCCAAAACTCCTGGATTATTTTCCCTCTTTTTTCTTAACTCTTTATTTCCTTCATCATAGTTTTCTGTTAATTACGGCCCGGCCTTGCTGGGTACTTTTTCCCGTGACTGGAGCCTCTAACAGCAGTCAACAGTTACTGGAGACATCAGTAGCTCACTGTAGTTTCAACTTGGAGGGAAACTGCAAGTATCTCTCAAATTTACTATGTTTGTTTGAATTTGTTTTACTTGTATCTGAATATCTGATAAACAGAACATGAGGAAAGGTGTTCGTATATTTCTGTGGCAGGTTAGTTGTGCCAACTGCCGAGTGTTTACTTAAAGATCGTGACGGAAAATACGGGACCGGCCAAGCTCCGCAGGGGGTGGAGGGGGTCAAGCAAGTCCATTAGAACCCTGTGAGCCGGGTGTCAGGACCCCAGGTGGTGGGTCGAACTCTCCAGCCGACCAGCCATCCAACCCTGACACAGGCGTGGCGGAGGGTGTGTGTGTCGGTATAACTCTATAGTCCATCCCCCAGAAGGAGCGGTGCGGGGAGGACAGAGGGATCGTAGTGGTCATGACAACATTAAACTATCATGAACGTAACGACCAACCGTAACCCTGGCTTCCGCCACGGGAAGGGTGGTAGTAAGTTCAGTGTGACGGCCAAATATTACTGTTGTGGTAGTGACCTGATCACTGAGCCTCACAGACTAGGTGAGTGAAGGAAGTGGATGTGTTTGCCACTACGGAGAAGTAACAAGTAATTTGCTCTCAGCCATTAAGTTGCTAAAACGTCTTGATGATATTAACAGTATTCTTCAAATGAAGCCTAGAGTTCATAACATAAAGTTATGCAAGAACATTGTTTGAAAAGATATGAAGAAATACTGTTATTGTTGAGAATTAATGGATGAATCGAGAAATCTATGTGATTGAATGGTGGAAGTGGACAACATAGAAAGATTATTTAAAAATGTATGATAGTAAAGAAGGTTCAAGAGATGGCGTCACATGATTGTAGAATTACCTTCCTGTACAGTACAATTAGGTAATTACACACATTCCCACGTGTGTGAGTGTGTGTTTGCTTATGTGTGTGTACATTTATTCTTGTATGTTGTTGTGTATGTATTTTAGAGAGAGAGAGAGAGAGAGAGAGAGAGAGAGAGAGAGAGAGAGAGAGAGAGAGAGAGAGAGAGAGAGAGAGAGAGGTCTATTGTATATGGTTCTTCAGAGGGCTTGAGATGGCCTCTTTATTGTTCACTCAGACAAAACCTTCCAACACTTAGGTTTTTGGGCGAGTCTCAGGAGCGACTTTGTTCCTTGTTGGGCCACCAGGGATTGTTCCACGTGTGTGTGTGTGTGTGTGTGTGTGTGTGTGTGTGTGTACCCATACTTGTGTGCTCCTTTTCTGTTCTGTATACTACGACCACCTTTGTCTGAGGTTGAGAAGAGAATGAGTATGGCGCCTCATCTCCGGGACCATTCTCTTTAACCTCATCTTCCTTCTGGAAGCTATTCTAACTTACTAATGGCCGTTTCTTCTTCTTCTTCCAGCCGTTCTCAGCCGTTCAGGTCTCGACAGGTAAAGATCTGTTCTCCAGGATCGTGTGTCAGCCTCCCTCGTCCAGGTTCACTATGTGACCACAAGTTGTGTACAGCTTGATGATGGTTCTGATCATCATGTGTTGTCGGTCCACAACGTCCAGGCTGCGTTGTGCTGAGGCTCTTAACGTTCTCCCGCATGTAGGGAACGTAGCGTCGCCCGGTTGGCCAGTGGACCATCCTCCATTTATCCTCGGGGTACAGGCACAGGAGACAGAGGCAGGGAGGGTAGAGGAAGGAAGGTAGAGGCACAGTGGGGAGAGTCACCTGGGTAGAGGCACGGTTGAGAAAACTAAGTCTCTCATCATTTTGCAGTACGGTATATCTTATAAACTTATCAGTATAGCACGGCTGATGGTTCTCACCATTATAGGTCATATATCACAACTATACACTTATAAACAAAAGCCAGAAATCTTCTTTCCTCAGTACATGAGGAGGATCATGTCATGTGGACAGTATGTACTGGACTCTCTTCTGTCCTCCACCACTGGCGTGTCCTCCACCACTGGCGTGTCCTCCACCACTTGCGTGTCCTCCACCACTGGCGTGTCCTCCACCACTGGCGTGTCCGACGCTTATCTGTTCACAATTTGGAAGTTCAGATCCTCCTCCAAACTCAAATATTGTTCATGTTTCTCTCACTGTGCTATGTTGTGGCCAGCCAGGTCGGCACAGGCGAATCTTGGTCAAGTTGAAGTTAACAGAAATTATGTATTTTATTTATATACCCGATAGCAAGCCACACACACACACACACACACACACACACACATACACACGTGCGCGCGCGCGGACACGCTCACACGCCCATTTGAATATCAGAATTCAATATAACCTGAGATATCCGGGGGACAGGTTAACGATCAAAGGTTCCCGATAGGAAGCCGAGGTCATCCGCTAACGACCCTCATGCGAGGCCCCGGGCGGGAAGGCCTGACCTGATACAGACACGTCAGCATCTGTGAAGCACGAGACAGGTCCACGATATCGCACGCGGGATGACCTGACCACTTAAGTCAAACCAGTACATACATGAGGCACCAGGTATCAGCAGCTTGTAACAGAGCACTTTGACAGTGTGTGGTCATCTTGCTATACAGGAAACATGGGCTATACTTCGTGATACAGGCGTGACAACGGTGTTCTTAAGGTCCTGTGAAACCCACGTAACTGAAGTATTTGCAATACTGTCCCAAACACTGCGTCGTGACAAGGAGGGTTGGTAGTGTGTGTGTGTGTGTGTGTGTGTGTGTGGGGCGGTGTGAGGCAGCAGTGGTGTGTGGTGAATGACGGTCTGAGAAGCTGAAGTGTACTGGACATGAACAAAGGTTGACTGTATTATGTATTTCTGCAGACAAATACCTTTACACACACACACACACACACACACACACACACACACACACACACACACACACACATTTATATATATATATATATATATATATATATATATATATATATATATATATATATATATATATATATATATATATCAAAACATAAATAGACGAAACTTGTAAGTTAAGAAAATTATCAACACACATTTGAGAAAATTATACGGCAGACAAAAGTTATTTACAAAAAGATAAACATTACAAAATAGTACAGGAACATCAGTTACCGTACGTAGGTCAGCGACCACAATAATGATCCAAGATTCCTAACAACGAACTACCATACATAACAACGAACTACCATACATAACACGAACTACCATACATAACATTAACATAACACACGATAACTTGTGCTTCAACTCTACACCTAAGATGACGACAACCAGAGTCAACTCGAACAGTACCAAATGTAACAACTTACCTAAACAACCAGAGTCCTACAACCTTCCTCCACGCTGGACCAGCCGTCAACCCTCACTAACACACTCACACAGCCACACTGTCACACACCTCACGCTCTCCCTCCCTCCCTCCCTCCCTCGTTTCCAATATGGCCACCTCAGTTACAATGTAGTCGTTATTCAAATTCGTCTATACACCGTGACAGAATTAACATCAATACATTAATAGATTATACAAGACAATGTGGTCGTGGTACGGATTTATATGAATATCACAACAATGCTTTCGTTTACATGTGGTTGGTGTGCAGGATTATGTACAGGGAAAATATAACTTAACGAGGCAGTACGTCATGAAAACTGCTACCGCGTACCAACACACACACACACACACACACACACACACACACATATATATATATATATATATATATATATATATATATATATATATATATATATATATATATAGTATTTTTTTTTTTATTTTGCTTTGTCGCTGTCTCCCGCGTTTGCGAGGTAGCGCAAGGAAACAGACGAAAGAAATGGCCCAACCCACCCCCATACACATGTATATACATACACGTCCACACACGCAAATATACATACCTATACATCTCAATGTACACATATATATACACACACAGACACATACATATATACCCATGCACACAGTTCACACTGTCTGCCTTTATTCATTCCCATCGCCACCTCGCCACACATGGAATACCATCCCCCTCCCCCCTCATGTGTGCGAGGCAGCGCTAGGAAAAGACAACAAAGGCCCCATTCGTTCACACTCAGTCTCTAGCTGTCATGCAATAATGCCCGAAAACCACAGCTCCCTTTCCACCTCCAGGCCCCACACAACTTTCCATGGTTTACCCCAGACGCTTCACATGCCCTGATTCAATCCACTGACAGCACGTCAACCCCGGTATACCACATGGATCCAATTCACTCTATTCCTTGCCCGCCTCTCACCCTCCTGCATGTTCAGGCCCCGATCACTCAAAATCTTTTTCACGCCATCTTTCCACCTCCAATTTGGTCTCCCACTTTTCGTTCCCTCCACCTCCGACACATATATCCTCTTGGTCAATCTTTCCTCACTCATTCTCCCCATGTGCCCAAACCACTTCAATATATATATATATATATATATATATATATATATATATATATATATATATATATATATATATATATATTCACAGTTGCTGTGATGGATAGCCACCTCGGACAGTATGGTGGTAGTTCTGGTGGTGTGGGAATTGGTGGTGATGGTGGTGTTGGTGATGGTGATGGTGCTAGTGGCGGTGGTGGTGGTGGTAGTGCTGGTGGTGTGGGTGGTGGTGGTGGTGATGGTGATGGTGACGGTGCTAGTGGTGGTGGTGGTGGTAGTAGTGGTGGTGGTGGTGGTGATAGTGCTGGTGGTGTGGGTCGTGGTGTTGGTGATGATGATGGTGCTAGTGGTGGTGGTGGTGGTGGTAGTGGGAGTAGTGGTGGTGGAGGCGGTGGTGGAGAACGTGTCCCACACATCCATTGGTGGCAGGGTAGGTGTGCCTCTCGCCCGCCCACTAAGTCATACTCGAGCCACTTGTGTGTGGTGGTCGTATCCAGGTTCCTCGTGTGGTGGTCAGTCTTCCTCATAATCGCTTGTCTCTTCCTCTGTTTCATTATGTTGGTGTTTTACTTGCCTCTCCAACATTCACTCTACTCTATCACGTCCCTTTGGTCATCTCTTTTCTACCGCTTTCCTCCTCTTTTTCAGTCTTCAACAAACCTTCCGTGTTACCAGCATGGCCTCTGGGGGTGTTGCGTGTGGAGGTAGATTGTGCTGCAGTTTTGGCACCATTTCTATTGCGTCGAACCTGCTGTAAATTTCCTGTACATGTACTTCACATGGCGGTATTATTGTTCCCACATTTGTTGCGCTACTTTTCAACACTTGTAGCGACACCATCATCGTGTAGGAACCTTTCTCGTAAAAGCAACTAATAACTTGGACAGAATTGCAGTTATTTGCATCAGCTTTCATGTTGTGCTTGTCAAAACTGGGCATGGGTCCTACAACATGCAGGGTCTGGGTGTCACAGCACTACAGGGTATGGGTCCCACAGCCTTACATGTTCTGGGTGCCACAGCACTACAAGGTATCGGTGCCACAGCACTAGAAGGTATCGGTGCCACAGCACTACAAGGTATCGGTGCCACAGCACTACAAGGTATCGGTGCCACAGCACTACAGGTTCTCATGCTTAATCTCTAACTACAGAGAGACTGTAGAGAAGACGAACCAAATATCAGTTATGAGAAAACCAAAAATTTTACAGAATGTTTTGATATCTTAAATCACCTTATGTTTTATTTGAGATATTAGTGAACTAGTGTTAAGAAACGTATCATGTGTAAAAGATTTCATCTTAGTATTTCGTGCTTATCCTCAATACAGTTTTGTAAAGGTTTCTCTGCTCTTTCCTCAGCTTACTATACTCACTCCTCGTCCTCATGCCTCTCAGGTACTGGCCGGGCTGTTATGTGACCTGGGTCCTCCTCACACTATGTTCCCAGGTCCCCCAGCTTCTTGACATTTTGTAACAAACCATACCTCACTTTTCCTTATTCATCCATCCACATACTGTCAGTGATGCACATGTATTGCTTCTCGTACTATAATTTCTACAGAATCCTATTTCATGTTCCCATAGAAATTGTTCAACTTAATGTAGGTACCACATCTGGATCTTCTATTTCAATCTGGTATCCTCCCTGATCACTTTATATATTCCCTAACCACAAAATCATATAACAGTACTACATGATGAGCTTTTCGATGTGAGGATCATATCTCATTTTATCAATTTCCATGTTAAGTTTACACGTTAAGATAAGATCTGATGAAGAATGTGTAATAGTCCCACTAGCTCTACTGTACTCAGGGAGATGCTGATAAAAGGAAATGTTGTTTACATTCTCTGAGAATTTGCATCTCTGTGGTTGTTTACACTTATGTGGATCCAAGTATCCTAATTGGTTTCTTTGTTGTTAGATTCCCACAGTATTACAACTTTACCAACCCTAAAAAGGCGTTGTGTCATGGCCAGGTCATTGCTTTAATCTTAGTTTCTGTATCATAATTGCGCATTTGTTTTGGTTCACTTAAACTCCCTGAACGATTCCAGATTATCACTGCTTTCGTGTGTATGTGTGTATGAGTATGCGTGAAAACATACGTCTGAGTCCGTATTTGTATTACGCGTGCGTCTGTGTGAGAGGCTTTGCCTGAATACTGCATGTGTGTGTGTGTGTGTGTGTGTGTGTGTGTGTGTGTGTGTGTATGAGGCTGTGTGGTGCGCACGGGGAGCGAGCGAGCGTATGGCCCCAGCGAGTGTTGGTGGAGAGACCACACCAGCGAGTCAGTTGGACAGCCACGGTCGGAGGGGAAGCCTGTGCATCTGTTCACTCCCACTCAGTCCATACCATCCCGGTCATCCACATACAGTACCCACTCACTCCTCACAAGTCACGTCTATGAGTTGTAAAGCTTAAGGTGACAATGCTGCAAACTGGATAACACTTTTGTCCAGTAGTCATGACAAACTACTGACGAAAGTTTTAGAAGGAAAAAGTTTGGAAAGAGAGTCGAGCATTATTACCTAGTA
The DNA here is from genome assembly GCF_036320965.1 of Panulirus ornatus. Taxonomy (NCBI): domain Eukaryota; kingdom Metazoa; phylum Arthropoda; class Malacostraca; order Decapoda; family Palinuridae; genus Panulirus; species Panulirus ornatus. The sequence goes on from NC_092286.1 coordinate 2,953,765, forward strand.
AGTGGTGTGAACCAGACGACATAACGTTGCTTCTGGCCACGACCTCTCCGTCATGTAGTTCCCTCAGCCACGAGGTCCTACTCTGCAGTTCCTTCCTCAAAACTATGACAATATCAGCGACAACATATTTGATCCTGAAGGTGAGTAGATTTTTCCCCAGTTGTGCTTGAACTTCCTGACATGACCTATACTCCGGCTGAACCTTGTTTAGCTGACCATAAATTCTGTTGAACAAGCTTTGCTTAAAACTTACATCCCACAGCTGTTCGCTAAACACCATTTGTGAAAAAGGTTGGATTAGGGATAATTACATTGTTTAAGCCCAGGGACTAAATACAAAGTATCTGTTGGGTTTCATTAATCAGTTACATAATGATAAAGCAAAGAATATATATATATATATATATATATATATATATATATATATATATATATATATATATATATATATATATATATATATATATATATATATATATATATAAAGGCCTTCTGTGTATGATATGAAGTACATGCTGATATATATCCATACAAACTGGATACATTGATCAAGATGTTATGTATTCTTACGAACCAGATACAGTTCTGTAAAGTGGATACACTCACCTGAGCTGGATACATTTGTGTCAAGTGCTTACAGTGATACGGTAAAGTGCACGCATTTATATAAGGTACCGCAGCCATGTGGGGTGGATACATTGACATCAACTGGATACAGCCATATACAAATTGTTACATATTCACTACGTGGACACATGATGCATGTACTGGATACTTTCAGATGCCACATGCACTGAATACATCCACATAGAGAAGATACGTTCCTACAAAGTTCATGATAAACTTCCTTAAAGCAGACACATTCCCATAAGTTGGACACATTTGTAAAACGTGAATTTAAAGTGAATTTTAAAGTGGATACATCCACATAGATTAGGTGTAGATCATTGTATAATTCTGTTCAGAAATACTTTGCCTGTTGGAGTACATCACCCCTGTGGTAACTCCCTCTTGCGTAGACAGTCATCTTTACAAACAGTTAATAAAGATATTCAAAATCTTTATTTGATATATTATTTGAAGTCGACACCAGAGTAAACTTGAGACACAGTTGAGCAATATGAAATCATTATGCATATCTGTATTCAAAATGATAATCTTGAATATGTACCCTCATCAATTGACTGGTTAATTCTAGCGAGTTATTAACACGACAATTAACAATCCTCATATGCTAATAACGATAATCATAACGGAAAATCAGGTTAGTTTTACTGTTCAATTAAAGCTTTGGAAATATTGAGTGTGGTGTTGTGGTGTGAGGTGGATTGGATGGTGGTGGTATGGAAGAGGATGGTGTGGTGTGTGACGGTGTGGTGTGTGATGGTGTGGTGTGTGATGGTGTGGTGTGGAAGGTCGTGGTTTGCTGCAGTGTGGTGTGTGGCAGTGTGGTGGGAGGAACTATGGTGTGTAGAAGCGTGGTGTGAATATGTTTGGCGCTGTGGCAGTAACTGTCTGTCTACACTATATGGAGAGGGTGAGGTCTACACTCGTGAGGTCCCTTATTGAACTTTCTCCATCATCAAACAACTTTTTAGACTTCTTTATATTGTCAATATTCACAGTGTCATCGCTAAGTGCATTCGCTTGCCTCACTAGTTTGATATGAAATAATAAATACGATTTATAAACATATCTCGCTTAATTTTATTTCATTCGTCTGATTATTCAGTCTTCAACACGTTCGTAGAACCGGTCACTATCGACGACATGGCCACTATCGACGACCTGGTCACTGCTGACGACCTGGTCACCGTCGACGACCTGGTCACCGTCGACGACCTGGTCACTGCTGACGACCTGGTCACTGCTGACGACCTGGTCACCGTCGACATCATTAAACAGGTTGTCAGAACTTGATGGTTGTGATCAAGTCAGCCATTACTCTTCAGTTTTCCATGTCTGTGTTTTCCAGCTTCTCTCTGTAACTCGCCTCTAAATTAGTACATCTTTGTTGCTCGCTTCTTCACCTTCTCTGTTAGATATATGCACATCTTTAAGTGCAGTGACCAACATGAGAAGCATAATCTAATTTCCTTAGCCAAGTACTTAAATACGATTCTGATACCTGCCAGCAGACAGATGGTGTCCTATACAACTCTGTGTTGTAGCTTCGACATCAAGTTAGGTACAATGTATAACCCCCAGTCCCTCGCACACACAGACTCCCGCAACTTATGTCTTGTTAGATGATATTCATACTGGGGCCTTCCGTCACCGTGTCCCGCCTGCATCATTACTTTATGTTTGCTTGGAATAACTTTCATCAAAATTTTATCAGACACACTACAGCACCATTTTAAATTGATTCAGTTCTCTTCTGTCCATACCTCTCTTATGACTCTGGCATCATCAGCAAACATATTCATGTATGAGTTTACTCTTTCTTGCAAGTCAATAGCATAGATCAAGAAGAGCAGAGGTCTCAGAACGAAGCCCTGTAGCATGACTGTGGTGACCCTAACCCATTCTGAGAAGGTTGCTCTTATATGTGTCTTCTTTCCCTCTCCATGAAGGTAGTTCTCTGCCCATCTAGGGATATTCCTGCCTGATGATCCGGCTACTTTACCAACCTTCTTTGTAGTGTGCATCAAATGCTGTGTGACAGTCACGGAATTCTCAATATACCTTTACTTCTCTTTTACCCAGAGCGGAACTCAACCTGTCATACAATCCTGAGAAATATGTTACGCCTGACACCCTTCCTCAGAACCGATGTAGTTTCTCAATCAAGTATTTTCTCGCTGCTGCAAGTAATCATCCACTTGTTTTCTAGTCATTTTTTCAAGTATCTTAAACTACATTCCTCAGAGGTCAGTCTGTAGTTACCTGTAATTCATCGATGTCCATTTTTTTAAGACATGCACAACATTTGCCCTCTTCCACTCCCTCTGCACTAGACCTTCCTCACCGACACTTTGAAGAATATTTCAAGCAGCCCTTCAGACATATGTACACACTACCACACATGGAGGATATTCATCAGAGCCAGGAGCAATGTATAAGTCAAGACCCTCAGTAACTTCCGTATGTCTTTTCAAGCAACTTCATTGTTTCATAAGACCTTCTTCCCATCCCGTTTCACTGTTGTTAAGGTTATAGTGTCTTCCATTGTGAAAACGCCTGCCATTTATCCCCTGTCATATTCGAATCTCTTAACCTGATTAGGTACTCTGTAACTGACATTTCACTACTTATGAATCTATGGAAAAGTTTTGGATGATCTCCTGCGTTACAATATTCTCAAAGTTTCTCCCTTCAACCTTTATCTTATGATCCCATCATCAGATGTTTACCTCCTCTCACAACTGCGTGTCTCACTGTACAACCCTGGTTGTTCCTTGATTGTTATCTAGTGCATTCAACGTTTTGGAGGATTATAGACCAACACCAACATGTCATATTTTATTGATATAAACTCATTCACATTTTGTACTATTCGTATGGGTCAGCCGTTAATATTTTGTGGAAAGATTTTCCTCATTGAGAGCGAAAATACTCCTCTTCATCTGTATTTTCTTTCCTTCCTAGATATCATATACCCCTCACAACAGATGAGCTAGGTTTATATTCCTGTTATCTTGTTTCTAGTGTGTCTCTGATGGTGATGTGTGGCTTGTGGTATGTGATGTGTGGCGTGTGGTATGTGATGTGTGGCGTGTGGTATGTGATGTGTGGCTTGTGGTATGTGATGTGTGGCGTGTGGTATGTGATGTGTGGCGTGTGGTATGTGATGTGTGGCGGATGGTATGTGATGTGTGGCGTGTGGTATGTGATGTGTGGCGGGTGGTATGTGATGTGTGGCGCGTGGTATGTGATGTATGTGGCGTGTGGTATGTGATGTGTGGCGGGTGGTATGTGATGTGTGGCGCGTGGTATGTGATGTGTGGCGGGTGGTATGTGATGTGTGGCGCGTGGTATGTGATGTGTGGCGGGTGGTATGTGATGTGTGGCGGGTGGTATGTGATGTGTGGCGCGTGGTATGTGATGTGTGGCGGGTGGTATGTGATGTGTGGCAGGTGGTATGTGATGTGTGGCGGGTGGTATGTGATGTGTGGCGGGTGGTATGTGATGTGTGGCGGGTGGTATGTGATGTGTGGTGGGTCTAGTTTGTGAAGGTGTGTCCTCTGTTTTGGGATGTCTGATCCACTGTGAAATTGTAACACTGTGGTGTGGTGAAGTGTGGTAGTGTGGTAGGATAACGTACTAGTTGCCTCATGATGTAAGTGTGAGGCGTACCAACAACCCACACTCACCAGCGACCTGTCTAGTATTGTGTATTTGATGCTTTTAGTTTGTTATTGCTTGAACGCAAGTTATGCTTTTAAGGTAATTGGTTTTGAAGTATGGATATAGGACGATTAAACTGATTGTATTTCGATGAAATATATATATATATATATATATATATATATATATATATATATATATATATATATATATATATATATATATATATATATATATATATATATATATATATAGAGAGAGAGAGAGAGAGAGAGAGAGAGAGAGAGAGAGAGAGAGAGATGTATTGATTCGTCCAGTTGCCTTCTGACTGTATTAGGCTTTATGCTCAGCGTTAATGTCCGGGCCACATGTAAGGTGTGGTTATGGCCATATGTAGACCCAGGAGGCGCCCAGTGGTCAGGTTGGAGGTGGCTGGTGGGGGGGTTGGGGGGACCCACATTATTGAAGGGGTTCTACAGAGAAGCAGAATATATCATGTCGTTGATACCTTTCATGATGTATGTTTTATGTTTGATATATCTTATCTAAATCTTATGTTTCTCGCATCAGTAACTTCCATGTTTATATTAGCGTTTCTGACCATCATCTCACAACCTTTGTGTCATGAAATTCCCTCTCGTCAACACAAGAGCGAGCACCGGGCCCTCCCGCCTCCCTAATCGTACTCTTCACCACGTGAGGTGTACAGTATCTTCCTCAGGTCTGTTGTGATTGTTGTCATGTTATTAGTCTATATTATGACCTGGACGTAAGATGAAGGAGAGGTGAGGTGAGGGGGTATGTTTGCAGGCCACCATCTGAGGCTGTCATGTTGTGGGAGTCACAAACAGTAACGCAATCACTCGAGCAACATTCAACATTACTACCAGAGACTCATCGCCTGAAGGATGTATAGTGTAATGAAGACAATGTTTAGCAGTTCATTCTCTTCATGGACACAACCTAATCTGCAGGTGTGAGACACCTGCCGGCGGGTGAGAGCACTGCAGACATTAAGTGAAACCATCACAAGAATGAAGGAGTGAAGGGAGGCTGTCGAAGACCAGCACCCGGGGCAGGGCCTGGTCATGCCGCCGCCGCCCCTCGCCGGCAGTGTGTTCCTGTCATGTGTTACGAGATGAACCATCGGTTACTGTCTCCCCTCCAGGGCGATAACTCTCACCCATTACGATATTAGAGAGAAAATTGTGGTCCATCTACACAAGATGATACTGACGATGATGCACACACGGGCTCGTGAGGGTTTGAATTCTAGGCGAGGTTTTCGGTTCACACACAACCCAGGTGTTCATCATCCCTTCAGGGCTGGTCGATAAATGTGTTCCTGGCTTAGGGAAGCGTGTGCGTGCATATACACACACACGAATAAAGATATGTTGCATATATGTACAGTTAAGAGACTGGGAAACACTGATGTATAGCCCTCTCCCGTAACACACACACACACACACACACACACACACATATATATATATATATATATATATGTATATATATATATATATATATATATATATATATATATATATATATATATATATATATATATATATATATATATATATATATATATATATATATATATATATATATATATATATATATATATGCAGGAGGGTGAAGGGCGGGCAAGGAATAGAGTGAATTGGATCGATGTGGTATACCGGGGTTGACGTGCTGTCAGTGGATTGAATCAGGGCATGTGAAGCGTCTGGGGTTAACCATGGAAAGTAGTGTAGGGCCTGGATGTGGAAAGGGAGCTGTGGTTTCGGGCATTATTGCATGACAGCTAGAGACTGAGTGTGAACGAATGGGGTCTTTGTTGTCTTTTCCTAGCGCTACCTCGCACACATGAGGGGGAGGGGGATGGTATTCCATGTGTGGCGAGGTGGCGATGGGAATGAATAAAGGCAGACAATGTGAATTGTGTGCATGGGTATATATGTATGTGTCTGTGTGTGTATATATATGTGTACATTGAGATGTATAGGTATGTATATTTGCGTGTGTGGACGTGTATGTATATACATGTGTATGGGGGTGGGTTGGGCCATTTCTTTCGTCTGTTTCCTTGCGCTACCTCGCAAACGCGGGAGACAGCGACAAAGCAAAATAAATAAATGAATATATATGTTATATATCAGAATGTATACTATTGGAAACCAGTCGTAAAAACCAAGCAAAACATACATTAAAGATAATAATTACGATATCTTTTTTATGTTTCAGTGAAGATCTACAACATAAGAACAACATTGTGACATTTAGTGCAAAGCAGTTAAGTCTCTCTTTCTCATGTGTAGCGCTTAACATTATAGTTCATTACGTGAGGTGAGTTTACGGGACAAGAAATGTTTGAGCTTGACTATTAATGTTGCTGGCAGAGGCATTACACTTACTGATAGAGGCATTACTCTTGCGAGGAAGTAGGAGTAGTTTGACTGCTAGCGGCATTGATCTTATTGTAGTGGTATTACTCTTACTGGTAGAGGCATTAATCATACTGTGAGTGGCATTGATATTACTGTGAGAGGCATTTTTCTCACTGAGAGTGGCATTAATCTCACTGTGAGTGGCATTAATGTTACTGTGAGAGGCATTAGTCTTACTGGTAGTGGAATTGCTTTATACCTTTGATACATTGGAGAAGAAAGAAAACCACAAGCCGCTAATTACACAGCGAAATCTGAAACTTTTTCCTTAGAAAGTGTGTGGAAGTTACACCGTCTGTCCTGGTCTTCGGGAAATTAGTCAAAGTTTAAATTAGCTTTTGCGAGTTATATTTTTAGCAGGTGCGGCGTTAACTTTCTTGTCTCCTTCAGTTGTGGAAGCCAGAGGTTGTGGTGCGTAGGGTGAGAGCAAGGGCGGGAGGACAGGGTCATCCAGGACACAGGTGTTTCTGTGTACTGCATGAGGCCGGTGTACGTATGTAGTGTACATGGAGGTGATGTGGATGGAGGAACATGTATCATCCACAACACTGGCACGGAAGGCTGCCACTCACACAGAAAAAAAAAAAATGGGACCAAAATAATCTCGTTGAGGCAGAACAGATCACAGAGCAACAAGGCTACCGCTCGTCCTCTAGATCGGCTTTGTTTGTGTGTGAATCATTCATGAAATGAATCGATTTACTGCATGTGTTTCCTGCACCTGTGTCTGATGAGTGGAGGACTGTACTGTTCATGTGCACATGATCGCACGATCGATGATTCCTTGTTCTTAATAATGTCTTACCTGAGAAGGATTGTTATACTGTCATATCTGGTCAGTACAGCTGGTACATCGCTTGGTTGGGGAACAGCTTGATGTGTACCTGAGCCATTGGTGGTAACGAGGTTTTCTTTCCTGTATAACCTGGAAACCTTCCTGAAGGAACAGACTGGTGCCGGGTCTAGGCTGCGGACTGTGGTGGCTGCTTGTTGTGCCTTTAAGAACTGGAGTCTACCACCTTGTGTGGTGGAGGTACCTCATGTCTCATCAAGATACGTTGTGAAATTCCTTTGACGATATATTTACTGACTTGTGACCCATTTCAACACCCGGAGTTAGTCTCCGTCATGATGGATCAGACTAATGGACTGTGAAACTAGTACTTGGTAACAGATGATGTCAACTTGAAGTGTACACATCAAACGTCATTACGTGTTCAGGTATGGTGAGGGGGAAGGCATCCGTCAGGCTCCTCTACCATGACAGGTTGTCAAAATAGTCTCAAGTTTAGTCCTAAGTTAAGACAAGTTGTTGGCAAAAAATTTGTGTCTCGGAATTATGTATATAATGGTTTAGGAACATCTTGGTCACGATACTCCTCCCGAGGAGGGAAGGTAAATGCTGTGTATGATCATCTCACCTCCTGCACCATCATCACGTTACACTGTTTACCTCCTGACGACGACGAGTTTAGTAAACCGACCTTGGTGCACATGAACCAGCGACCAAGTTCTCTGGCTACTTAATGAATCAGGCGCTTGGTGTATGACATCTCCAGCTCTCGTGTACTACTTTAGGGAAGGTCATACGATCATGAGTGATACTGAATTCCTTGATCCTTCATCCACATGTTGTAGTGAGGTAGCTGGTTAGTGCGTGTGTGTGTCGACGTATCACAAATTATGACATTTTCTGAGTTTCCTGACGTCTTACTGACTGTAGTAAACAGAGATTTTACTGGCTGAACCGATGTAATTAAGCTTTGATATAAAGGACAGCTCGCTGAGCACAGGAAATCAATTCTAACATAAACGAGTTCATGCAGTTGTGAAAGGTATCGATTCTTTATGATAATGAACTAACACTGCCTTTGATAACTATATACGAAGTGCTATACCTGTTGCCTGAAAGACGACCAACAATTACTACTGCTTTCAACATTTCCATGCTAAGCCCTGTCATTACTAAGAGAGAGAGAGAGAGAGAGAGAGAGAGAGAGAGAGAGAGAGAGAGAGAGAGAGAGAGAGAGAGAGAGAGAGAGAGAGAGAGAGAGAGAGAGAGAGAGAGAGAGAGAGAGAGAGAGTTTCTAATATGCTCTGATCCTCTGCGTTTCTGTTTCCACCACTTAGCACTGTGTACCCATCCCTGGGTGTGTTTAATTGTGGAGGCGGACGTACATATCATATTCAGGCGTCTGTAACAAGCATACAAGGGGTCAGGTGTATGTAGTGAGTACGTCCCAGAACAGAGGTGTGTGTCTCGAGTACACCTAAAGGTGATGACGTAAATTGACAACATACCTGCATATATATATCTAGATGCTGCTGTCTGAAGTCTTTGTACATACAGGTCCTGATGCATATAGCGAGCAATTATTAAGATATTCATATATATGTATAGCCTAATGGTATAAGTGTACATCCAGCCTGAGTGAGTATAGTGAGGGCAAAACCTTCGTAACGTGAGCCTGAGATATTAGATTCTGTAACTCAATTCTGAAGTGATTAACTTGCTTCATAGTTTCAATGTTGTGTAGCAGAGTGTCTTCCCAAACTTTCTATCTCCGTAAGCTTAGGAAGCTGATAACAAAGCTTGGAGATATTAATGCGGTACAGCAAGCTGGAAAGGTTTCATAACTGACGACTAAATGCAAAGTCTAGTGACTAATTTGAATCAGCAGCGACTCGGTGTTAATCATGTTGACTATATGTTCAGTTAGGTAGTTTGGGGAAATAAAGCATCGTATTCAAAAGTTTGTGATTGCCATAACTTCAAGCTTAGCTATCACTGAAAGCAAGTTTGTTAGTTAGATATAAGGGTACCAGCATAGAGTCGAGCTTACCAGAGTAGTTTCAAGTTAGTTTATTGATTGTCTTGATGCATTAATTAAATTCAAAGCTTACTAATTAAACCGTTACTGCTGAGTCTTCGGTATACGCTTAGGAGCTTATAGCCGGCCAGTGAAACAAACATTATCTTTCTGAATGAAATCCAGACTAATTCAACAAGTCTGATTGCGTCGGTGGAAACAAAGCTTAAGAAATGTACACTAAATTCTTCATCTGATATTGAGTTTACTTCTTACATGTAGAACCTCGCGTAAGAACAGCAGCTCCAGCTTCTACTCTTTAATGCTCTTGCGATATGAGATGAAGTGAACCCTGGCATATCCCAGGAACCCTGGCATACCTCAGGAACCCTGGCATATCCCAGGAACCCTGGCATACCTCAGGAACCCTGGCATACCTCAGGAACCCTGGCATACCTCAGAAACCCTGGCATACCTCAGGAACCCTGGCATATCCCAGGAACCCTGGCATACCTCAGGAACCCTGGCATACCTCAGGAACCCTGGCATACCTCAGGAACCCTGGCATACCTCAGGAACCCTGGCATATCCCAGGAACCCTGGCATATCCCAGGAACTCTGGCATATCTCAGAAACCCTGGCATATCCCAGGAACCCTGGCATATCTCAGGAACCCTGGCATATCCCAGGAACCCTGGCATACCTCAGGAACCCTGGCATATCCCAGGAACCCTGGCATATCTCAGGAACCCTGGCATACCTCAGGAACCCTGGCATATCCCAGGAACCCTGGCATATCTCAGAAACCCTGGCATATCCCAGGAACCCTGGCATATCTCAGAAACCCTGGCATATCTCAGGAACCCTGGCATATCCCAGGAACCCTGGCATACCTCAGGAACCCTGGCATATCCCAGGAACCCTGGCATACCTCAGGAACCCTGGCATATCCCAGGAACCCTGGCATATCTAAGGACATAGAGCCTATGTGAATCTCCATGATCGGCCACATTAAAGATGGAGGAGGAGGTTCAGTAGACTGGACAGGATTGTGAGTCATTCGTGTCTTGAGAATTGTCCTCCGGCGTAGTGCGAGGATCCCTGACGCGCCGAGTCTCAGGCTTCGCTTACCACCACCAGAAAGCTTGTGTGATTATGACAGTATTGGTTATGTAGCTGTGTGCGTATGTCTCAGTATGGAAGTGCTGTGGTTGTGTGTGCATTTAGGTGTGTGGCTGAGTGTATACTTTTGTATGAGGATATATGGTTCTGTGTACATGGCGTATGAATGTAACTGTGTGTGCACAGGGGAGTATATGTGGTTGTATGTGTACACAAGATCATGTTAACTTGTGTGTGCACATAAGTTTATGTCCCTGTGGGTACTTGTGTATACTGACGTGTGCGTGTGTCGCTTGTGTCATGTGTGTGGGCTCGCTGACGCACATGAAATAACCAACTGATGATATATACACAGTTTAGATGGATAATTCGTCATATCAGTAATATGTTTATATGTACATATGTATCGTTTGATAATTTGCTTGTGTGAGCCACTCCAGCCAGTGTGTGTGTGTGTGTGTGTGTGTGTGTGTGTGTGTGTGTGTGTGCGTGTGTGTTGAGCGGAGAGTGTGTACGTATGTGAATGTGAAACAGAACGATGTATCCTTATGTATACATGTAAATACGAGTATGTGTGTTAGAAATACATCATTCTGTATGAATAGTGAAATAACTAAAAAATTCAGTCACGTAAAACATGCTTGTTCATATACCGGGGTCACTACTGTAGTGTTGTGTGGGACTGATTCATGAGACGATAGATGTGTTCAGTGAAAAAGAATTGCTGGAAAAACTGATGTGTGATTTTGTGTTTAGTGTAGAGATGAAACATGTGACTACCGTGTCACTGATGTAAGAATGTGTGGTTGTGTATAAATGATTCACTGTAACGGTATGTGAGTGTCGTGGTGACGATGTGACAATATCGTCACCATATCATCCGTGAAGGAGTAACGTGGAGATGTAACAGAACACATACCATATCCCGTGACAGGATCACCAGTGAGGGACCTCAAGACATGACCTGCAACACATCTTATCATCATTAAGGACTCGCGGTGGTTTCAGGACATGACTCTCTCTGCAGGACACGACCCATCCAAGCAGGCTGGGGGAGTCATCAGCTGAGCTACCGCTCCTGGGGAGCAAATCTTCAAGGACGCCAGCAGCGGCCACCCTCACGTCTTGGTGAATTAGGAATTTTCCCGGGCAGGAGCGAGAAGAATCTCCCAGCATAAAGGAATTTTACTTTGCATTTTCTGGTCCTACTTGAGGCTGCGTGTGTGAGTGACTCATAAAGACTTTACTGGAGGGGAAGCTGTGATTAATGAACTCCTTTATGAAGACATTATCCGCAACATTAACTCGGGTTGAGAAAAATGATTCAGTCGATAAACTAAAAATGTAAGAGAGACGACACTATCCGCCAGCATTGTACGGTGGCTGATACATACACCAAGTGTGAGGCTACACCACCACCCATCTGTTGACCCAGTCATCCACAAGCACCAGTCACCCACCTGTTGACCCAGTCATCCACAAGCACCAGTCACCCACCTGTTGACCCAGTCATCCACAAGCACCAGCCACACACCTGTTGACCCAGTCATCCACAAGCACCAGTCACCCACCTGTTGACCCAGTCATCCACAAGCACCAGTCATCCACGTGGCCACCATCTGCCAAGCTGGTGGTATAGCCAGAGGGTCTTTGGATGTTCGTCAGGAAGCCAGAGACGAGAGGCCTTCATCTCCCGACCGACATCTCATGAATATCTTATTCTGACGACGCTGATGACGTGACTAATCATGGCGCTGATGACGTGACTAATCATGGCGCTGATGACGTGACTAATCATGGCGCTGATGACGTGACTAATCATGGCGCTGATGACGTGACTAATCATGGCGCTGATGACGTGACTAATCATGGCGCTGATGACGTGACTAATAATACATGATGATAACTGCTGGGTTCCCTCAGCCACAAGAACCGATATGGATGTTCACAAGTTCATTGTTGATATGCAATCATGCACGCCGAGGAACTTATCATGAGGGACAGTGACTCATCATGCAGTGCTGGGGTGTCATCATGCAGAACTGCGGGTTTTATCATGCAGAGCTGGGGGTCTCATCATGCAGTGCTGGGGTGTCATCATGCAGAACTGCGGGTTTTATCATGCAGAGCTGGGGGTCTCATCCTGCAGAGCTGGATTGTCTCATCATGCAGAGCTGGGGTGTCATCATGCAGAGCTGGGGGTCTCATCCTGCAGAGCTGGATGTCTCATCATGCAGAGCTGGATGTCTCATCATGCAGAGCTGGGGTCTCATCATGCAGAGCTGGGGGTCTCATCCTGCAGAGCTGGATGTCTCATCATGCAGAGCTGGGGTGTCATCATGCAGAGCTGGGGTGTCATCATGCAGTGCTGGGGTGTCATCATGCGTGGCAGAAGATCCAGTTAGCGCTGAGTGTTGGAAAGATAAGATGTAAGAGTTGGGAATCTTAAGGGTCAGGTCAGGCAGCCACCAGTTTGTTTCTCGATCTACAGGTAAATATCAACTCATGGTTGAACTATCTCATGGCTGCCAGGAATGTAATTAAACTTTTCAGAGTAATTATATAAACTTCCTGACGTCTGATGTCTCGTTTCCTGAGTAAGGAAGGATTGAACCCGTGAATTTCCCATAGTAGCCTCCGCTGTCCAACTAACCAGTTCACGTGGTGTGATCACAACCAACCAGTTCACGTGGTGTGATCACAACCAACCAGTTCACGTGGTGTGATCACAACCAAATCTGATGTCTTTAAAACTGGTACCATAAATAACTTGGTCTCTAAGTTTCAGCTGTGTTCTCCAGCAGGTGATTACCCACAGTCATCACTGTTTCATCCAAACAAATTAAATACTTTCACAGGACCAGCGTCTGAGTTTATCATCATGACACAAAACTACTTCCTTAAGTAGTATACGTTTCATCCAGGAAGCGACGCAACGTAAATTAGTGTTTCTTCCTAATTCTCTCTCTCTCTCTCTCTCTCTCTCTCTCTCTCTCTCTCTCTCTCTCTCTCTCTCTCTCTCTCTCTCTCTCTCTCTCTCTCACTTTTACTTCCATCTGTTATTTTCTCCATGACTCTCTCTCACTCTTTTACCCCATTTTTCTCTATTTCTTTCCCTCAAGCTACGGGTTAACAAACTTTTAACCGAACTTTCCTTAAATATATTTCGGTGCTCCAACATTATTCCTGGATTTAGGTAAAAAAAAAAATGTTGAGCTGGTAAACACACCATTAAAAATTAACCAGCCGTTTTTTCTGCCTTTTGTGATGAACTTAAAAGTCCAGAATTTCCTGTGTTTATTAAAGATTTGCATAAATGAATTGGGTCGGTAGAAATCATTTCATGCTTGCTGCTTCATGACATGACCCATCAAGGTTATATCTTGTGGCCTACCCACGGCAGAGAGGTCATACCGTACATAGGGGGGTCATTAGTGTACAGGGAGGTCACCATGTGGTTAGGTTAGCAGATTTTCTTGAAAGGTTCCCTTCAGAATAAAACGATGTCCTTTGGTGGTGCTGATGACGACCAACTTCTGACTGACCATGATGACAGAGACTGACACTCACCTTCTTCGTCCGTGATAGCAAGAGGAACCCCGCCTGTAGTGACACAAGTTCTGCTGACATACCGGCAGAGGGACGAGGTCACCTTCCTTCCGTAATGACTGGTCATAATGACCCTTTGCTCGTGCAAGGAAAAGCACTTCGGAAATACCAAACTTAACACAAGATCGGAGGCAAACACTGAACCAACAGGCAAGAGTATGTCGACAATAACACTTATCTTGTTGACCTTTTGTTAGTGTATTGTTTACATCAACAAAACTTTTGATTAAAGTAACGAGACATAAAAGCAATATACAGCCGGGCAAATGGATGACAATCATCAATACAACATTGCTGAAATGATAACCATCGCTCGGTCACACCTCGCGTGTTAGCTGACGACCAAACATCCACAAGAATCATAAACAGATGAAATAAAATGAAACTAATATTTTTTCCTGTGATGGGAAAGATAAGTTTTGACTTAGTACAAAGTCAGTCACTTAAAGACTATTCTTTCCTTGTACGTTTGTGTTGTAGAACTCTTGTGTATGGATCATATCTTAACGCTGGTGTTGTAGCAGTGCATCAGGACACAACAAGACCTTCCCTCAGCCTGATTCCTGGGCAGACAAGCCGGTGACGTCAGGTAGGATATGAAGGAACAAGTTAGTCATAATTCAACTGCGTATCTTGGAGAGAAAAAGAGGACGAGATTTTCGTCCATCCACTGAGAAAATATATATTCATTTGAAGTTGGCCAAAGTAATCAGCTGCTGTGATCAGTTAAGGTTTGTTTTTCATATTTCCAAGAAAGGATGTCTTTGATGTTGGAAGTTGTGGGCAAGTCGTCCCTAGCGTCCACGTCTCGCCTCTGCCAGTGGTCAGGCCGGAAAGTGTCACTCACACATGAGATCAGATGTCAAGAATTAGACGAAAGGGAATGACCTGAACATGAATAAAACATGATACAAGAAGAACTACACAACGAACAGTGAGGAAAGGAAATAGAACAATGAAATGAACTTAGATATTGTCAAGAAACATTTTAATAATAGAGATGAAGCCGAACGAAGGAAAAAATAGAAATGAAAGTAAAACAGTTACATTAGAAAGACCATCCAAAAACAAACAAACAAACAAGGACATATGAAGAAAATAAACAAACGTCATTACCGCCAAGGCTTGGATGACCACTGTACACACACACACACACACACACACACACACACACACACACACACACACACACACAGATCAACGTCACGAGGAAAACCAAGACGTTCCCACCTCCAGCCCGCCACCGACCTGGCCATATGTTGATCAACAACAACCCACTACCAGTCACACGTCTGGAGTCATAACCCAAACTACAACTGCTGATGTTGTTACAACCTGTGGTTGCTCTGTGGACCTTCCATGATGCTAACAGCAAGGCGCTTCCTTGCCTCCGCTCACCGACGTCTCGTGAATACGTTATTTTGACGCTGATGACATGAGTCATTGTGGGTCAGAATAATTACCAGGATGTTCCTAGAGGAAAAACGCAGGATGAGTTGGGCATGATTAATGTGGCAGTGAGATACCAGATTTACGTTTGCTATATTTGTTCTACTGTAAATAGATGTGACCAGTATCTGTGATAGTAATGACTGTAAATAGATGTGACCAGTATCTGTGATAGTAATAACTGTAAATAGATGTGACCAGTATCTGTGATAGTAATGACTGTAAATAGATGTGACCAGTATCTGTGATAGTAATGACTGTAAATAGATGTGACCAGTATCTGTGATAGTAATGACTGTAAATAGATGTGACCAGTATCTGTGATAGTAATAACTGTAAATAGATGTGACCAGTATCTGTGATAGTAATGACTGTAAATAGATGTGACCAGTATCTGTGATAGTAATGATTCATTGTGTAGCAGGACTAACCTCATGATCTGATGATACGGATCATGATACATTGTGTGACGTGCGTACACGTGCAGAGTCCTGACGGCCACAAACACGCTCCTACCGCGGCTGTGAAGGCTGAGTGTTATTTCAGGTGTGTGGAGACGTACATTACTCGTCACACGGAAGCAGGACTCGTGACACAAGCTGTCTGTACTGTGGGTGGTGTCCTGACGTAGTGTTAAAGTTACCAGTGTGAGCTGAGGCACATGTTGGAAGAGGACAGGCAGAAGGAGCTTTCTTAGGTGGCTCTGAGTACGTGTTAACAAGTCCTTCATCGAATAGAGTCTTTAGTTACGATCATGAAGACTGCATTACCAAGCGTGTCATGATTACACAATGTGTGGTATAACATTACTGAGAAGCACAACACACTCTTAAAAAGACAGTTTCATCCGTATTTCTGTTGACGTGGCGGTGACCCAATAGCGCCTTAATTCTAAAAAGAACATAAGTTGATTTATTTGAAGACAAACGCATTTTTAATATTTCTGAAGCTCATCAAATACACAGTTATATAACTTCACAATGTAGAAAAAAAAATTACATGAACAACTTAGGTATTTGCAGGAGGTTTCCTGCAGACCTACGTCGTCACATGATGGTGAGGAGAAGCACCAGGGGATCACACTGTGGGGGTGACACCTCAACCGACTAGGCTTCCTAACCTGGTGTGGGATTCCCTTGTCAGAACGTGGGTCATGAAACTTCCAGTTTATGGCACATGAACGTATTTCTTCCACTGATATATGCACTACGAAGAGAGAACAAAGATTCATTAATTTATATGCAAATAATCAACAAAGAACAAAGGCATCACACAATATGTCTGGCAATGACAAGACGAAGGTGTCTTTGTTGACATATGTAAAACAATGAGACAAAGATATTTGGTTCATTAATATGGAAATAATGACAAAAGGAAGCAATTACCTTCGTCAGTATAAACGCGAGGCGAGGATGGGAGGGGTGGGAGGGGGGGGAGGGTCTGTTACGTGGAGGGCGTCATGGTGAGAGTGGGAGAGTGGCAGACGGAGGGTGGTAGTGGTGGTGGGTGCGTGGAGCGCGTCATGGGGAGGGTGGGAGGGTGGTAGTGGTGGTGGGTGCGTGGAGTGCGTCATGGGGAGGGTGGGAGGGTGGTAGTGGTGGTGGGTGCGTGGAGTGCGTCCTATCGAGGGTGTCTGACACTAGTCATGAGACATGATGAAAGTCTACGGACGTGACCAGCTCTTCCTCACATATCTACTGCTCCAGGCGGCGTCCACTGGACGTACCTCACAACCTTAGGAGAAGACGATGTCAGAACGGGCGGCACGCGAGGCCCACCTGCCTCTCCACGACGACGATGACGTCAGCCCTGAGCTTATAATGCAATTGGTTCAGTATGTCAGGTGGCGGGTTCCTCTGCCTGGCTCGTGAGTGGCGGCCGTACTCTCAGAGGCTGTTCCATTAGCGTCCAACTAATTAGGGAGTTATCATGTATGTACCATTTGAGCAAATACATCCATGTGTACCGGAAACAGCTTAAGACGCTTGTCCTCGCCTCTGGCAATTCAGGTTTATCCCAACCGACATCCCAGTCCCCAGATTTGACGGGGGACTGTGTTGGCTATAACTCCTGTGTCTCAGGGTGTTGGCAGATGCTGCCAGCTGCTGTTGCTACAGACAAGTTTCTACATAATTATATGAGTTACTACGTGAGAATACACTGTGGGAACTTAAGTCTTACACCCAGGATGACAGTAAGAATCACTGGCATAGGTCAAGGTCTAGGTGGGGTAAGATAAACTTATGAGCGTCTCTAACGAGTCTTTAACAGAGTCTGGGAAGGATTTGTGGCAGGGGTGGCAGGGGTGTGGTGCTACGATGGCTAAGTTAAGAGGAGAAGGTTGCAGATGATTCTTGTGTGTTTGTGTGTGGTTGCCATTCAGATGAGACGAGGATTAGGTTCTCCGCTCGTGATGCCCCGTGTCTCAAGCTTTTGTGTACACATGTTCTACTCTTATTCATAGATACAGCTTACGTCTGCTGACCACCCGGCAGAGGGATGAGGTCAACCCACACCAGAGTAATTTAATCATAAATAAATCCAAGTGAAGATAATGATCTTGACCTTCACTTAATCCATTCATCCACAAACCCATACTACCCCACCACCAGTCATCCACCTGGTAACCCAGCATCCACAACCACTAGTCATCCACCTGGTAACCCAGCTGCCAGTCTAGTGTTGTGTTAGGACGGCAGAGACGGGAGGTCTGGTTACCCTGGCCCGGTACCTCATCAATATCTTCCACTGACACTAATGACGTGACTAATGAGGAGTAACATTCATTACTGAAATATCTGAGCAAGAATGAAAGAAGCGCTTCGTCTTGTCATTATGTCTGGCATCCTGATGAAGAATGCTATACAATCATGGTTCCTGATTATACAATGTTATACAATCATGGTTCCTGATTATTTCAATAAGTCTAAATTTTATTCCTTGCACCAATGAATTTTCTCCTAAGGAATATATAGGTTTGACATAAAAGTACCAAACCTCAGGTCAGAGGTCATAGAGTCACCGAGTCTGAGCAGACGCACGAGACTCTTGATGAAGACAATCTTCCGTGTGAGGTTAGGTTAGATCAGGTCAGGTCAGGTCAGGTCTGGTCAGGTCAGGTCAGGTCAGGTCAGGTCAGGTCAGGTCTGGGTGTTGGTGACTGTCGTCTGCAGGTGTGGTTCTCGTTGGTCGGGAAGTCTGTCATGAAGTATGGACGGACGAGGAGACGTAGCAGCTGTAAATTTACACTAAAGCTTTGCTTATTGTAGTCTACAGAATTAGCTTCACTATGTTTATGGATCTATAGATGAAGATTTGATTATCCGGGAATTTCACAGTAGAAGGTTGGCGCAGTGGGCGCCTCATCTGTCTCCACTTTGATAAGATAGTATGACACGTGTATAGTGTGGCAGGCAATACTGGAAGTCGTTCTCTATGTGCCACATATTCCTCTCCAAGTATTCAGTCTCTTGTGGTTCTCTAAATCTAATATCATTACATACACTGTTTCTGGCGGCCTCTCTCTCTCTCTCTCTCTCTCTCTCTCTCTCTCTCTCTCTCTCTCTCTCTCTCTCTCTCTCTCTCTCTCTCTCTCTCTCTCTCTCAGGTCAGGTAGGCTGGCCAGAGAGATAAGCCATTGGTCATCCTGTTGGGTTCATATGTAAGCAAACATTAATATTCAGGTTATGTAAACACTGTTGATCAAAAACATAAATCGCTTTCCTGATAATTATCTAAGGAAAAAAGAAAACATAATCTTTATATCGGTATGTAAATAATGCTGACAAAATGATAAATCTTTTACGAATATATGTTAGCTGCTGCCCAGAGAGCTACCACACACACACACACACACACACACATACACACACATACACATACACACACACACACACACACACACATACACACACATACACACACACACACACACACACATATATATATATATATATATATATATATATATATATATATATAATCAATATTATAAAGACGCTTCTTAAAGGTGATTATGCCAAAACCCTGCATTCCCTGCTGGATTATTCAAATGATTATTCTGATACCTAATCAGTCACGTCATCAGCGCCATGATTAGTCACGTCATCAGCGCCATGATTAGTCACGTCATCAGCGCCATGATTAGTCACGTCATCAGCGTCATGATTAGTCACGTCATCAGCGTCGTCAGAATAAGATATTCATGAGATGTCGGTCGGGAGATGAAGGCCTCTCGTCTCTGGCTTCCTGACGAACATCCAAAGACCCTCTGGCTACACCACCAGCTTGGCAGATGGTGGCCACGTGGATGACTGGTGCTTGTGGATGACTGGGTCAACAGGTGGGTGACTGGTGCTTGTGGATGACTGGGTCAACAGGTGGGTGACTGGTGCTTGTGGATGACTGGGTCAACAGGTGGGTGACTGGTGCTTGTGGATGACTGGGTCAACAGGTGGGTGGATGACTGGTGCTTGTGGATGACTGGGTCAACAGGTGGGTGACTGGTGCTTGTGGATGACTGGGTCAACAGGTGGGTGACTGGTGCTGGTGGATGACTGGGTCAACAGGTGGGTGAGTGGTGCTTGTGGATGACTGGGTCAACAGGTGGGTGACTGGTGCTTGTGGATGACTGGGTCAACAG
Source organism: Panulirus ornatus (assembly GCF_036320965.1). Taxonomy (NCBI): domain Eukaryota; kingdom Metazoa; phylum Arthropoda; class Malacostraca; order Decapoda; family Palinuridae; genus Panulirus; species Panulirus ornatus. The sequence goes on from NC_092286.1 coordinate 2,974,140, forward strand.
GTGGGTGAGTGGTGCTTGTGGATGACTGGGTCAACAGGTGGGTGGATGACTGGTGCTTGTGGATGACTGGGTCAACAGGTGGGTGAGTGGTGCTTGTGGATGACTGGGTCAACAGGTGGGTGAGTGGTGCTTGTGGATGACTGGGTCAACAGGTGGGTGGATGACTGGTGCTTGTGGATGACTGGGTCAACAGGTGGGTGAGTGGTGCTTGTGGATGACTGGGTCAACAGGTGGGTGAGTGGTGCTTGTGGATGACTGGGTCAACAGGTGGGTGAGTGGTGCTTGTGGATGACTGGGTCAACAGGTGGGTGAGTGGTGCTGGTGGATGACTGGGTCAACAGGTGGGTGAGTGGTGCTTGTGGATGACTGTGTCAACAGGTGGATGACTGGTGCTGGTGGATGACTGGGTCAACAGGTGGGTGAGTGGTGCTTGTGGATGACTGTGTCAACAGGTGGATGACTGGTGCTGGTGGATGACTGGGTCAACAGGTGGATGTTTAAGTTCATCTTAGCTTCGTCTACTTTGCTGTTATAATTAACACTACACTAAATGCTACAGATGATTTATGACATTGAATTTATATCTGTTATGTTGTTGTATTGTTGTTGTTGTTGTTGTTGTTGTTGTTGTTGTTATATATATAGCTAGCTTTATACTCTTAGTTATAGTCACTATTATCATATTTTCCCAAGTGTTTCTCCTTGATCACAAGCTGTACAGGGCTGGCTGGGGAAGTGGTTGTATAGGGCCGAGGAAGTGTTTTACAGGGTCAGGGAAGGGGTTGTACTGGGCCAGGGAAGGGGTTGTACTGGACCAAGGATGGGGTTGTACATGGCTGGGATGTGGTTTGACGGGACTGGGGATGGGGTAGTACAGGAGGATCCAGTATTTCCTGGAGATAGTTTGCCTCAGATCACATTAGTTTGTTCATTATTATGTAAATGAAGAGGAAGTACCAGGACTCCTTCACCAACATGTAAAGAATGAGATTAATGGCTGAGTGTGTTACAGAGAGGAGAGCAGGACAACGTGTGTTACAGAGAGGAGAGCAGGACAACTCAGTCACTCATCAGTAAAGTAGAAGATGGTAAGTTATCTTACTCACATGTAAACACGGATGAGGAAATCATGATATGATTACCGTCCCGAATCTTGGATAGACACCGACAACAGGATATCCTCACCAAGAACTCAGTGCCAGGGTACTCACTGTGTAATAGGGGCACGGTAAACAATGCAGGCAATGCTCTTGCGTTTTCTTAAAGCTCATTTAAATGCCGTGGTAAATGCCATCATAGTCCTTAGTAATGTCGACATATTTTCGTGGAAACTCGATATAAACTTTCCCATCTTGAATGTAATGCTCAGTTATGGCGACCCTTCCTCAAAAAGACGTAAACAGAAGAGAGAGATTGAAGCATCGAGCTACCAAGATGATTCCTGGACTCAGAAACAAATCGTGCGAGAGCAGATTAAACTACTTGAATCTATGTAGCTAAGAAAAGAGAACCCTAAGATGTAATGCAATACAAACATTCAAAATGATCAAAGGCTTCGATGATCTTGATCTATCACAAGTACTTAAGACTGATTCGTCTGATTCTACTCTCAGTAATGGATACAAACTCGTGGGCAAACGTTTTACCTCGAATGAGGCCAGGTGCTTCTTCTTCAAAAGGATTGCTAACATATAGAATGAGTTGCCAGTTGAATGCATGATTATAGATACTACGTTTAAAAACAGACCTGATAATCATTTAACTTCAAGTCCACGACTTACATTATTTGCGGCTCCTTAGCCATAATGACAATTTGATGGTTATTCTCTTTGCTGCTGTTTGATTTCCCTTGTATACCTTGGTATCTATTTGCATTCTCTGAAAAGACGACACATTTAACAACAAAGAGAAGAAAACAAACAATAAATGGAACCACAGATGTCCTGATGACCACACTTGGTGCTTGGTGACTTGCTTGGTGCAGATCAACAGATGGTGTGGCTCTGGGTGATTTAAAGGCTATTCATGCAGACTGACGGACACCTCCCTACACGCTGACGTTCAAGGAAGCGATCAGTGTAACATAGCGTCGTACTAGTAAGCACCACCAGGAATGGCCGGGCTCGAGAAACCGTCGAGCAGCCGTCGAGCTGGGAACCTGGGAGGAGGCAGGTATGGTAGACTGTGCCTCAGTATAATTGATCATCCGTGTGTTGTGGTGTGGCTGCCGCCGGCCTGCCGTCACGCCACCGTCACTGGGCTGGATGGACGATGTTCAGTGTCCGGAGTAGAGCGGTGTGTGTCCGGCAGGATAACCTGTAGCGTTACGTTGATCCAGTTCTTTTTGTGTCTCATGTTTACATTAGGGGAAGATGTGGTGTGTGTTTGTGTGTGTGTGTGTGTGTGTGTGTGTGTGTGTGTGTGTGTGTGTGTGTGTGTGTGTGTGTGTGTGTGATATCCCATCAGGTTCTACGCTTCATAGATTCTGATTGTCAAAGTTATGTAAGGTTTGGTCGAACTTCCATAACTTGTGTGGACGACTGATTTCGTTTTTACTGAGGCTATATCTGCAACACGTGAAACAGAGTCGTTTTCTAGACATCAGAAACAATCATGAACAACATAAAAGCAACACAGACGACCACCGTGTTGAGGAGCACAGACCAGCACGGTGTCCTGCCGTTGCTGTTCGTCTGGTTACATGCCAAGTGGTTGTGCTTCAGCTGCAACTTGTGCGCGCGGTTCACTGAGGACCAAGTGACAAACTTGAGACAGTGAACCATTTACCTTACAGTAGCACGACGCTTCACCGCCAGATGGGGTGAAAGCTGGTGAGGCTAGAATCGTTATCCACACGTAAACATTTACTGAACACCCCAGTAGGACGGTCGATCCCAACAGAACGCACCTAGGACAGCGGCTCCTCCCACACCCCAGGATGGAGGCTGCTCCCACACCCCAGGATGGAGGCTCCTCCCACACCCCAGGATGGAGGCTGCTCCCACACCCCAGGATGGAGGCTGCTCCCACACCCCAGGATGGAGGCTGCTCCCACACCCCAGGATGGAGGCTGCTCCCACACCCCAGGATGGAGGCTGCTCCCACACCCCAGGATGGAGGCTGCTCCCACACCCCAGAACAGGAGCCGTTTCCGGCAGATCACGTTATTGATTAATCTTCAGCAGGTTCAGCACTAACTGTAGTCTACGCCGTAATTACAATAAATTACAAAAGTTCGAACAGTTAGCGTAAAATTCAATTAAAAAATATTGCCTTGTGTTCCAGCCAGATCCACAATCACATCAGCGCAGCCAGGACGCGATGGCGTAGCCAGAAACCTCATCCATACAAAGACAAATGCATTTAAATGAAAAAAGTTTAGGAAGCGAAGTGGTTATCGGTTAGAACCTTCTCCCATATACCCTGAAGTTGTCGGTTCGATTCCTCCTCACTTGGTACCTGGTACCTGCGTCTCGTGGGTCACAGGAGATCGAACATGGAACCAGGAACATGACTCACCGGCGGCTCTGATATTGACCCGGCCAGCCAAACACCAGACACCGGTGCCAGAACTGACCACACCAGACACTGGTGCCAGAACTGACCACACCTGACACTGATGCCAGAACTGACCACACCAGACACTGGTGCCAGAATTGACCACACCAGACACTGGTGCCAGAACTGACCACACCAGACACTGGTGTCACATCTGAAAACGCCAGACACTGGTGTCAGAACTGACCACACCTGACACTGGTGCCAGAATTGACCACACCAGACACTGGTGCCAGAACTGACCACACCAGACACTGGTGCCAGAACTGACCACACCAGACACTGGTGCCAGAACTGACCACACCAGACACTGGTGCCAGAACTGACCACACCTGACACTGGTGCCAGAACTGACCACACCAGACACTGGTGCCAGAACTGACCACACCTGACACTGGTGCCAGAACTGACCACACCAGACACTGGTGCCAGAACTGACCACACCTGACACTGGTGCCAGAACTGACCACACCAGACACTGGTGCCAGAATTGACCACACCAGACACTGGTGCCAGAACTGACCACACCAGACACTGGTGCCAGAACTGACCACACCAGACACTGGTGACGTCTCTGGGAAGAACAGAAAGGAAAACGTTCCAATCTACTGCAACTTTATCGTGAAAACAAACGGTAGAAAACATAATGTTGTCATGTAAAAGCAGGTTTCTTTCTTTCTTTCCACCAGAAGGCTGGGCATCACCAGGCGGTACATCTTATGGTAGCGTGACTGAGGCAGTTGGTCACCTCAGTGTTCACCCAGGAACTGAGTGACCTGATGTACCGGACTCCTCCCCTCACGTGACCCAAGACTTTTAAAGCGCAGCGTAGTGTAATGGGACAATGAGCCATTTCAGTGGTGTAGTTTTGTCGCTTAGAGAAATAACTTGAAAACTCTCGACAAAAATGTAAAAAGCAAGCAAAAGTTGGCGCCATGAAATTCACAGTTGAGAAATTTTACCCTTTGATCGTCCTTGACGAGATGGTGTGTGTCAGGCTACGTTTTCCATGTTTGGCGATTTTTATTCATTTTGCAAACGATCTCGTTAACCACATACACACACACACACACACACACACACACACACACACACACACACACACACACACACACACACACACAGAAAACGTGTAATTGTACATATGAATCTATATCTATATCTCTATCTATCTATCAATCTATCTATCTATCTATCTATCTATCTATCTATCTATCTATTTATCTATCTATCTATCTATCTATCTATCTATCTATCTATCTATATATATATATATATATATATATATATATATATATATATATATATATATATATATATATATATATATATATATATATATATATATATATATGTGTGTGTGTGTGTGTGTGTGTGTGTGTGTGTGTGTGTGTGTGTGTGTGTGTGTGTGTGTACCTTCTTCAGTTTCAAGTCAAGATCATTAAACAGACATGACAACTTAACATTGTTTTAGTCTTACCATTGGCTGGCTCTATCACCTGCTTGATGGTAAGGTCGGTAAACGTACGTAATACTGATATATGCTTCACCTTCGAGGCTCACTCCTCATCTGGAGGCAAGGTCGTTACAGAGGAGCTGGACTACACCTGAGTGGCACTTACGGTCTCTGAAACACTTCAAGCAATACCATTATGGCTGAACGCTCCCAGTCATGTCTTGAGATGTTTCACAATATGTCTGTGGGGAGCCAGGCCTCAGCTGCAGGGGTTCTTGTCTTGGTCAGAGGCGAGAAACATCTGTGTCTGTAATGATAATGTGATGAACTATTATGCTGTCAGATACTGTATGGTGGTCAGTGGAGGTGAGTGCTGCTTGTCCAATGATCAGCACAGATGTGGGAGAATGTATGAGAACTAACGTATGGACGAAGCTGGTAACGGCAGTGGAGATGGTATGATATACTGCAGGTTGGTGTGGTGTATGATGGGTAGATACGAGGAATGGTGTCGCTGGTAGTGATGGTATCACTGGTATGTACGACACTACTGGTACATCCATCACGGCGGTAAGGTGGTACCAGATCCTCCCATCACCAGCATGGCGGCACCACACACCAGATCCTCCCATCACCAGCATGGCGGCACCACACACCAGATCCTCCCATCACCAGCATGGCGGCACCACACACCAGATCCTCCCATCACCAGCATGGCGGCACCACACACCAGATCCTCCCATCACCAACATTGGACAGGCCTGTCGCCCAGACATCCGGGGGCGCTGCATCAGAGCAGCCAACTTAACTACATCGAAATGGCCTGGATAATGTCATTCTCTGTTTGCGTGAGCGTCATCACTGAGCCCATCAGGTCATCATCCGAGCCCATCACGTCATCACTGAGCCTATTAGGTCATCAACCGAGCCCATCAGGTCATCCCCTGAGTGTGTGGCACCTCGCCCTGCACGTTAACTAGGCCCCAGTAATAGCGTTACAGCCTAATCTTGCTGGCTATGTGGAACAGCTCTGGTTCACGCCCTCCCACACACACACACACACACACACACACACACACACACACACAGCCAACACCGTCAGCAGATAATGAATTGAAAATCAATATCATTCCTGCATATGTACTTTATACACCTTGAGGGCTGAGTGTATGTTATCGGTGTTGCAATATCTTCTGATAATACAGTGCTGGCGTTTATAAAGGAAGGTGGGTGACAATAATCACTGCTGGATGAGGAAGGTGGGTGACAATAATCACTGCTGGATGAGGAAGGTGGGTGACAATAATCACTGCTGGATGAGGAAGGTGGGTGATAATATTCATCGCTGGATGATTATCTGATGATCTGTCATTTGTGCCTAATCATAGCTTCATGATTTCCCCAGAATGTCTCAAGTTGAACTTACTCTGTTTGGATTATGAAGTACAGTTAGTGAATGTTATGACTTAGTCTTTTAAGATTGTTTTTTTCCTATGAAACATCATATATAACTATGATGAACAATGACTCCTCATGAAGAGGGTAATGCTGATGGGCTACATATCTTAATATCAGATTTATATGAAAAGTTTGGTTTTACCTACTGTGGTCTAGCCTCACTGTGTTATCTCTCAAGGAAGACTAGTTCATAAAATGTCTAGAAATGAGCTTAGATTTTGTCCGTCAGTTACATATGTTCTGTATCCTTCCCTGTGTGTGTGTGTGTGTGTGTGTGTGTGTGAACAGGTGTTAACACTGCTCACGTTACCGGACTCACAAAATACGAGGAACAAGTTCTTAACAAGACAAGTATAAAACATATAACATTGTAGCTGATAAATCGGAGGATTTACTATTGTTTTGTTATTCACGGCATGACTGATGAACGATGAATAACCATAACATCAGTTCAACACAATGGTTCACACACTCGCGTTATTTTTCATCGCCACTTAATGTGGGGGAGAATTATGTTTTCGATATTTGTATAACGGTTCATTATGTATTTTTGTTTCAGTATTGATATAATATATATATATATATATATATATATATATATATATATATATATATATATATATATATATATATATATATATAAAAACCGTGGGTACAGTGTTATATGATTCTTGCAATAAACAAATGCCAACTAATGGAAGACATTAAGCTAAGCACAACAAGTGTGTGACTCCTCTGAGTAACGTGCAAAGTGGCTGGCGTAGCTGACTGGTGGGCACACGTGACGGGAGGCCTCTCGCCCGACGCTAAAGTTTGATGTAAGATATTTCTTTCTTTCTTTCTTTCTTTCTTTCTTACTTTCTCTTTTTTCTGAGTTTGGTTGAATCTATGCTAGTGAGATGAACGAACAGTTTCTGTTTGTTGTACATTGTGGGAAAAGTTACAATGATCACAAGAGGATGTGTTGGGTGAGGATTATTAATGGGATTGGCCGGAGTTGCATTTTTCTCCAGGGAGGATTTCCCTTTTTGTTACAGCTAACAATTTGTTTCCTCTCTCGTAAATTGGCTGAAAGCGCCTCTCTCTCTCTCTCTCTCTCTCTCTCTCTCTCTCTCTCTCTCTCTCTCTCTCTCTCTCTCTCTCTCTCTCTCTCTCTCTCTCAGCTGTGTCACAGTTTCTCTTCCTCTCCTGTCTTGCTGCTGTTCCATGAACATTTAATGATGCTACAGTAGCCATTACGACCTCCGTGAATGCCTCATCTTGTTTCAGGAATTACAGTGAGCACGTTGCTAATATTCTTCCATGACTCATAAAGACCGAGGCAGATACTGTTCCAGGAACCATAGTGGCCCTTCGTAGAGTTGCTCCAGTAGTCATGGTAGTCTGATCATGGTGTTCCAGGAAACGTTTTGGAGTGTATCATTTTCTTTTCAACCTAGTTCATGAATGATGATGATGCTTTACTGATGCTGTTCCAGGAGTCATGATGGTTCTTGACTCATGTTGTTCCATGAATCCATGTGTTTTCCAGCGAGGAATGTTGAGGGAACCATAACTTAATCTCTCACGCTATTCCAAGCAGCTTGGTCGTGTTCATAGTTCTAGGAATCATAGTTGTTTCCTTTCGCCAGAGTTCCAGGAATCATAGTAGATCATTGTTAGATACTTCCATACCTGAATTTTCCCTTTTGATATCGTTTCAGTGTTGCTGGCGTCTTATATCATTGCTCCAGTATTCCAGAAGGTCTCGTGATCCCTGTGTGATTACTGACGTCATGTGAAATATACCTCTCATCGCTCTGTCTTGTTCCAGGGTTGTGTGGCGTCATGCTGATGCGTTCCAGCGGCAGCCAGCTAAAGCGACACATCATCATCCGACTGTGTTCTAGCCACGGGTGAGTTGTTGTAGAGGCGAGTGTAGTGTAGGTGTTAGCATGATGATATACCTGGATATCCTGATGGGATACTTGTATCACTGGTGTGCTGGGAGGATGGGACACTTGCTACTACTGCAGGAGGGAGTAATGTCAGATCAGATCTTCAGTAATGATATTCTTACCTCCTCACTGTTTCCGATGCCGTATCTCATATATCAGCAGAGGAACTTACGTAGAGGATTTTACATTGTCTAGATATTCATTCATTATATTACCATTACCAGGAATATTTATTCATTACATTACCATTACCAGGAATATTCTCCTTCACTTCATCTCTCATCTTTGCTCTCAATCTTCTCTTTACTTTTCATAAAAAGTCTCACCACTCGAATACATTTTTAAACAACGTCTGCTCCACCACACCAGATATCTACCCTATTCTCCATAATATCTATCTTCCCTCTTCCCATTTTTCCACTCTTATCAATGCAGCACTCATCTCTTACTCCTCTCCAAAAAGATATTAAACTGAAGTGTTTTTCAACACTCATTCTGCTTCTCTCGACCCATGTATACCTTCATTATACTAAATCTTGTTTCCTTCCCTTCTGATCATCCCTACTATACCTCCCAGCATAGTGTATGCTTCATTCACTTGCCACACAGTAGTGATTGCTTGTTTATATTCCAGCGCTCGCAATATGTTCTTGTATGTTATCTTCTCTGAACTGGACCGTCTCCTGCCTCAGGCCTGCCCAGGGCAGCAAACACCTGCCCCACTGAACTGTTTAACGACACACCTTTCTATCTCTGTTTTGCTTTCTACTAACATGTCATCTGACCAACACGAAGTGTGTTTGCTCTTCTAAATCGTTCGTACTCTACCTTGTGAGTTAAGACATAATGCAGATGCTGATGAATGTCAGCATTGTGATCTTTCGAGTCCATCATGTTTGTCTAGGTTTAAAGTAATACCGTACCTGCCACGAGTTCATCTATAAGTGCTTTATAAATGTCGTTAATAAGAATGATAATTCCAGTTTATTGGTATGTTTCATATTTCCATTAAGTACACAAGTGGTGGAGTGGTGGAGTCTTGTTGTATGATGTCTCGACATATTTCTTCACAAAAGGAAAAAATACAAATGAGTGACACATGGTCAGAGGAGGCAGAAATAAAAGAAAGGAAATAAAAGGTAAAAATAGAAAAGAGAGAAAAAAAGAAAGTTGGTTCCCCTCTCGTCCCCAAAATGCGTTCCTGTCATGGGTTCCTCCTGTACTCCTGAATGTATTCATCCGGCAGGATGGTCCTCCCTGTGTCCCTATATACGTTCCCCCGGCTTTCAGAAGGCACTTCCCTCGCTCTTGAATATATTCTTTTAGCAGAATTGTTTTCCTGGATCATCCTAAATGTATTCCTACGGCAGAAGGGTCCTCCCCGGGCCCCTCTAAATGGGTTCCTGTGACATAAGTCTCTCTTCGCGTTCCCCTGAGCCTCCATGTTCCTCTGGTTGAAGGGTCTTCATCTGGCGACAAACTCGGGATGGATTAGATTATAACTTTGGATGAGTTTCTTAATCTAGTCGAAAGAAGAAGAAGAAAAAGAAAATGGCAGAGATTTAATATGTCTGCAAATGGAGACGAATCGAGGGATCTGGAATACTTTACATCCTTACAAGTTAGAATTTTCTTGTGGGAGCGAGAGCGGCTGGCTCCTATTATGTTTACAAGTTCAGGAATACGACATATCGATGCAGGTTGTTCACTTTTCTCTGGTGTTACTCCTGAACTCGCTCTGGAGGTCCTCGCTCTGGAGGTCCTCATTCTGGAGGTCCTCACTCTGGAGGTCCTCGCTTTGGAGGTCCTCGCTCTGGAGGTCCTATAAAGCCATAACAATACATTTTGGTCTCCCAACTCGCAGAGGAAGATTTTGTTGAACTACAGTGACATTAAGATCACTTTCACCATATCTTTCCAAGCCTCGTAACGCACTGCAGTCGAGTTCACCAGACACTGAACAATGTATGTCTTCAGGTCGTTGTTCACTCTGAACAAATAGTTCAACCTCTGACCATCGGAAGCTGAGGGGAACTGTTGGTCAAGCTGCAGCTCTCATGTGGGCTTTGTTAGACGAGAGGCCCTTGATCCTGGCTGATGACCTCGCTGCCCGCGTCCTCTCCTCCAAACAGTAACGCAACTCTAAATATATGTTTACCATATGGCCTCCTAGCTACGTCTCTTCGTTGTATATCAACTGACTTTTATATTTCTCTCTTGTGTCTCCCTTGATGATGTGATTATTACACGAAAGTGCACTTGGGAACTTATCGTGTTTCATTTTCCCCTTGGACTCATAAGAATAGATCTCTCTCTCTCTCTCTCTCTCTCTCTCTCTCTCTCTCTCTCTCTCTATCCATCTATCTATCTATCTATCTATCTATCTATCTATCTATATATATATATATATATATATATATATATATATATATATATATATATATATACACATAAAGAGGGAGAGGGATATGAGAAGATGATCAGTAATCCTTGTACCAGGACAACCACATAGGTGTTCTGGAGGGAAGGAATTAGATTGTTCGGATAAGTAAAAGTTAAGCAGAGTTGGAAAGACTTTGGAGAGAGCAGAGGTAAGAGAGATGGAGCGATATTTAGGAGGGTCAGAGTGATCTCCTTATCTTAAGGATGGACGACATCAAGACTTGCTTCCAAGATGGGAATGTTTACGATTTTAGACAAAGACAATTAGATAAGCTTTGTTGCTTCGGTTATCTAAAACTCTCGCAAAACTCTCTCTCTTTCTCTCTCTATACATAGCTCCCTTTTTCTCACGATTCTATCCTCTAATTACTTACTTTCTTTGTCTATCACTCACACAAATAATCAAACATGGAATAAAAACTCAATATATGTTACCCACAGTAAGTCACAAGCCTCCAGAGAAACACGTGAGCACAGAATAACAACACCATCAGTCAGAGTGACGTGTCACACCCAGCTGTGTAGTGTTGTGGTCTCTGGTTCTTTGGTTCCTTTAGGGAACGTTCCTGAAATGCAGATGTGGGGTAAAAACATGTTTTTGTACTGCTCATCAGTGTCCCAATGATCATAAATCTTACATTGTTTTATCATGAAAGTGGCGTAATTCCTACACAAGTATGTTGTACTGCTTTAACTAGCAATGGCAGATTCGATCCCTCGTTTGCCCACTCCTGCTGAGGGCTACCACACCCTCCCTCACCACCACCACTCCCTCCCTTCATTGCTTCCATACCCTGAACGGTGGATAACACAGTTCAGTGGTATTACCACTCACCCAGCTATCTTCTCTCTCCTTTCATCCCACATTGCTGGCACAACCTTCCCGCTCAACAGTAAAATATTTTCCCAAAAGTATATTCACCCCCAGTAGCCAGCAATTTCTATTTTGTCAAGAAAATGGATGAACTATTGGCAACTGTGTATGGAGGTTAGTCATCGTGCATCCGGCAACTTCCACAGACGTAAGGGGCGCCTTTCTCATATTTTTGTAGTTAGATTTCTTCATCGTTATCTTGCTTCACTTTGCTTCTTCCAATGGTATATTACAAGCTTTTACGAGTACTTGTCCCAGCTATATTAGAATATTCCCATCCTGCTGTCTGATGATGGTGCTCTTGCTAGTGTCTGCTGTCTGATGATGGTGCTCTTGCTAGTGTCTGCTGTCTGATGATGGTGCTCTTGCTAGTGTCTGCTGGTGATGCAGTGTTCCTGCTGGTCCTACTGGTGCCCTGATACTCATCACCACCGACACAGCTAATGTTTACACTGAGATATTGAGATACTTGATCATACGGAGGAGTGGACACAGTCCTCACACCAGTCACGTTCATACCCAGCCGGGAGACCTTTCAACGTCACCCAGTAAACAGAAGACTTAGAGAGTCTCTGAGGGACGAGGGTGACTCATACTGCCTCACTTGGTGTCCTCTGAGAACGAAAGAATAACTCGATGGCAGAGGAGCGACATGAGATGGGTTTAATTTCTTGAAAAGAGGAGGAAAATGGGTGAGACATAATCAAAGCACAATAAACAGCTGTTGGTGAATGGAAGTAAGGCAGTGAGGAGGAGGAGGAGGAGGAGGAGGAGGAGGAGGAGGAGGAGAGGCTGGAGGAAGAGGAGGAAGATAATATCATCTGATGTCCTCTGCTGCAGTAAGGGAGACTGAGTTTTCTGATTTCAAGGTATTCAAGATGTGCTGAATCAAGTACATTTCTTGCCCCAGAGCAAGCAACTTAACGTAAGGCCAACTAAGCTAACTCGTATTTTCCTTGGTTAACTCCAGTAGTGACGTATGATATGCATAAAAAAAAACAAAAATATCCTGAAAGAAACTTTCAACGAACGTAGAATGATATAGAGATGGATAAAGTAACAGAAAGTATGCAAGGTGGCCATAGAATGATGTAGCTATATAGAGATCTCTGCGTGACTTTTCATAGTCGAAGAAAAGTGGCTGCATATCGCGGTAAGTTAAATGTCCATGTCCATCTCGATTGGCAGTATCTTGTGGAGATCATCTCTCCATAGCTGGACTAACCCTTCTCTCGTTTGTATACTTCCTAATACTTCCATTCATAAAGCATTTTGCATTCATCAAATGTTTTTTATTACCAAAACAACATGTAGTGCACAGGAGGTAACCAGACAAAAGGAATGCTAGCTGAGGAGGGAATCATTGTCACGAAAAAAATTATTGTTCGAGCCGAATTGCGACCAATATAAATTGTATTGAATTTTGCAACGTTGTATTTTGAGTTCGCGAGGGTTTAATAGCGTCGTTAGTCGTTCTGGGAAAGTAATGACAGGGTTCTCACTCTGGCCGCCAGGGGCAACAGGAACAGCCCTGCAAATCATGAAACTGTCAGGTCATCGTCAAGACCTGGTCGTAATGTGATTACTTAAGTAAGAATTCATTACACCAGTGTGTCATCTCGTCTCAGGTGACAACAGGGGCTCAAGCAACGGACTATTGAAATATTTCTCACTACTGACCAACATGACCATGAAGATGTGACTGCAACCAACAGTGAAATGAAAGCACTGTAGAATATTCTAAATAATTTCCCAAACAACCAGTCCAGCAGACCTGGATATAATGTACGGTAAAATTTGTCACTATCCCATCATGCGGGTCTCCTGTTCAGTAGAATTTTCTATTACTGTCACTGTCACTGAAAAAAAAACGTAAAACAATTATAGATTTAGTTTCTAGTAGACCATCATGATGGATTGTATGTGTAGAGGCGAGGCAAGAGCTGGGTCAGGAGGGATTACTGGTGTAAACACAGAACTAACGTCTCCCCTGGAGACATGCAGCAGTGGACGTGAACAATGTTCTCCACGTCAGGCCGCACTGCACGGTATAACAGAACAGCGGCTGCTTTACTTACGACAACTACAGCAACAACAGCAGCATCACCAACAACAACACCTGCAGCAGTAGGAACAACAACACCAGCAGAAAGCGCAGCAGAGGCAACAACAACAATAGAAGCAGAAGCAGCAGTAGCAATAGGTGTCGCCGTTAGAGCAACAGCAGTAGCTGCTGCAGCGACTGTAGAAGCAACAGAAACAATTACAGCAACATCAGAGCAGCAGCAACAACAACAGTGATTGTACCTCCCACATCAGCAGCAACAGGAGTAAAGCAACAGTGACAGGAGGAGGAGAACAGGATGGAGAAGGAGGAGGAGGAGGAGGAGGTGGAGGAGGTGCTCAGCTGTTGCCGCTATATATTACACGGCTGGACAAACTGCTTCTCCAGCCACAGATATTGTGGGGAGAGTGAGTCATCTCTCTCTCTCTCTCTCTCTCTCTCTCTCTCTCTCTCTCTCTCTCTCTCTCTCTCTCTCTCTCTCTAATGGAACAGTAACAGTGAGGGCAGAGAATAGCGAAGTAAAGGAAACTTCAGCGCAGTAAGTCTCCTGCAGGGATGGTATTCAGTAGATGTTCACATAATGACCTCTGACCAATGGAAGAGTGTCCAAGTCGTATGTTTACACGAGGAGTGTGTGGAGAGAGGGAGGTAGGGAGGCAGCCTGACAAGTCGAGTGACGGATGTCGTGTCCACTGGCCACAGCAGACTAACGTGTAGAAAGCTTCCGTTATCACCCTATGCTTCTCACTGGGGATCCAAGCTACCTACATTACCCCAGGCTTCATAATATGGTCCTAAGCTTCCCGTATCATCCAGTGATGTCCGGAATCATTGTAAACCCCCTATCATTTCCCATGCTCCCCAGTATGGCTTTAAGCTCCCCAGATCCAACCCACACAGCCCATATGGTTTTCATCCTCCCATATTGTCCCATAAAGTTCCCATCTCTTCCCTTTCAGCTCCAGCTGCTTATTATTGTCGCAAACTTCCCCACTCTGCCTCAGCTGGGCCTCACTTGACTCATATCGCCCGCAACTTCCCTTCGTTGGGCCAAGTTGCAACTTACCTCACTGTGGGCTGAAGGAGTTACGGAGGTGAACTTTGAAGCGCCATAAAGTATGGCAAGTGTAGCTATGGCAGCGAGGCGCAGCGGGAGATGCCTCACTGTGGGCAGTATACTGAAGGCTGTGATAGGTATACTGATGACCGGTGACTTCCCTGTATACTACACCACACAGTACACCCCCGCACCTTACACCATCACTCTCCCTCTTCCCATATCCTCATCTCCCTAACCTTCCTCTCCCTCCCCTTCCCCTCCCCTCACCCTCCACCTATCATGGTATGTTACCCAGACACTATCATCCCCTCCTCCCACCTCACCGCCTCCTGACCGTACATTACACCCCACCAGCCTCCTGCCCCTCCAACCTCCTGCCTCCACCAGCATCAACACTCCTACCCCCTACCAACCTTTATCCCCATATCCTCTGCCAACCCCTAGCCTCCTATCCTTTATCAAATCACCCCCAACCCCCATCAAACCACCCCATCATCCCCCAAACTCTTGCCCCCACTGCTCACCCTCCCTTCCAGCAACTGTTCTCTGACATCATATTTTCCCGAGAATATCTTTATTGGTCGCCTCGTCCTCTGCCTCCTCCCTCGCTTGTCTTCCCTCCCTCCTTCCGTCCTCTCCATCTCGCATCTATCCTACCATCCACCTCCCCGCTGTACCATTTCCTTATCTCTCCAATCACCTCAACTCTTACGCTTAACCGTCTTTCAATCTCTGGATCTTTTCATCTCCCTACCCAAGCTCCCCAGTCATCCAATCTACGGTAAACTCCCCAGGGTACTGTGCTGCACAACTCACCTCCCCGACCCATCATCCTGCTATAGTTTCCCATATTATGCCCCCACTTGGCGGCCGGCCTGACCGTCTCCTTCCTCCCGCACTGACCCACGTAGTTTCTGCTTCTCTCACCAGCTGATCCAACTCGCTCGTAGCTGCCACTGCCCTGCAGGTTATATCTAAGGTTGCCCTTGAGCACGACGGCACGACCCTTAGGTACAATGACTAGGTCAACATACTAAAAGGTCATAATGTCATGATAGGAGTCTTGCCGTTGCATTGCAGGGTCGTACTGTCGCACTCAAGAGGGTCGTACGTTAAGACAACAGGTTGACTGTTCATTCATCACTGCTGAGCAGGTCAAGGGTCGTACAGGTTACTAGTCAGTTAATCTCACGTCAGTTAAAATGTTCAACGATGAACCATAAGAAAGTCGTACATCTTCCAGACCATTGGGTCGTCCGTCAATTTAGCTCCATTTTTTTGTCTATAAATTATTTTTCCTTTAAAGACGTTTGAGTTATCTCTATAGACCAGGAGTTTCTATCGAGGTTGTCAGGTTGAGGAATCCTCCTACCTCGGGTTAACGCACCTTGTGACAGTGTTGGTGTATGAGGCTACTGCTGACCCTCACGTAAGCTGACACCTACCAGTAATGTTCAGCATATCTGGAGAAGCGAAGGAAGAGAACTTGAGGTCGCTCTGGTCACAGCACTTTCCATTCTACAAAGATGTACTTCATCATTACATTTTGTTGTTAGTCTCTTCCTTTACTTGTTCTAGTAACTTGGGAGAAAAACATGAGGGTTGCTTTATATGTCCCACACCTTTGTGGAGCTAACTTTGTAAATATCCCTCAAAAGACAACTGATCGCACACTGACACCCTAACATGAAGAGAAACATACACATATATCCTGTCTTCCTCCTTCATGATGAAAAATGGAAATTACTTCGGCCTAATTCTTTTTGCACACACACACACACACACACACACACACACACACACACACGCACACACACACACACACACACACGAGCGGCGACAGACATGTTAGGTGGGAGGAAATATGCAAAACTTGAGGATCTTGTGTCTCATCTTCTCTGCCTTTAGAGGTCTGTTGGATGACCTTAAAAACAATAAACATTTTCTTATGTATTTTGAACAATGCAAAACACAGAACATCTATTAAGTCTACCAGATTTCAAAATATTACTGCAATTCTAAAAGGTTTCTGGGATGAAATTTAAGAACCAACGTGAAGAAGGAATATGATACATAAAAACAGTGTATCAGTTCCTCTCATTACAGGATACAAAGTATCCGTAAGACGATTCCCTTTCAACTCGGGAAAATGATGAGAAAGGAAGAAAAAAAGAAACGTTTCGCTTTACTTTAGCACCAGTGATATATGTTGTGACGTTACCTTTTAAGCAGCATTCTAACATGAAGGGTCCGGGGGATGGTGGCATGAAGGGTCCGGGGGATGGTGGTATGAAGGGTCCGGGGGATGGTGGCATGAGGGTCCGGGGGATGGTGGTATGAAGGGTCCGGGGGATGGTGGTATGAAGGGTCCGGGGGATGGTGGTATGAAGGGTCCGGGGGATGGTGGTATGAAGGGTCCGTGGGATGGTGGCATGAGTCAGGAATAGTGTTTGCTTGCTTTTCATCCACCCAGACGTCACCACTGACCCAGACGCCTGTACGTCCTGCTTCACTGGACCTTTACGTAACCCATCTGCTGACGTACTACCTCAACTGTTCCACTTCGATGCTTCTGCTCGTGTACCAGCTCTATCCCCGGCCTCAGACACACATCATCGGTGCTTTACAGATTTCTTGTCCTTCCTTCTTGTTACCCGTACACCACCCTTCCTTCTTGTTACCCGTACATCACCCTTCCTTCTTGTTACCCATACACCACCCTTCCTTCTTGTTACCCGTACACCACCCTTCCTTCATGTTACCCGTACACCACCCTTCCTTCTTGTTACCCATACACCACCCTTCCTTCATGTTACCCGTACACCACCCTTCCTTAACAATTGATCTCTTGTTGTAGTTTTTTCCTGAATTCCAGGAAAGGAGTCTCTTGATCTATCTCCTTCAGCCTCAGTAATGTTTATTGTGCTTGTTTGTGTAATTACCCAATGGTAAACACTCGTGTTTGCAGCCTGGGGAGAGACTCCTACACTCGTGGAGCTCCATCTCTTGAAATTGCTTTACCAAACACTAGATTTTGTAGGGCTAGTGCGTAGCGCTCACCGCAGGAAAATTTACAATTCAAAATAAAGAGTCGTGTGATGGTGTTGAGTTTGTGAGTGAAATGGAGAAAGTGTGTGTATATGTCCTAAAAGCCAGCAGCCCACGTGCATGTGAGGCAGAAAGAAAAGGCAGCAACCTGAGCCAGGAAGGGAACATGATAGCCACTGTAGTGCTGGTTCACTGCATCGCTCTCACTAACCCTACCGATACCCAGACAGCTAGCACCTCCCTGGTCGGTGGCTGTCTGCTACCTACTGCCTGTGTGCGCGCGCGCGCGCGTGTGTGTGTGTGTGTGGAGAGAGAGAGAGAGAGAGAGAGAGAGAGAGAGAGAGAGAGAGAGAGAGAGAGAGAGAGAGAGAGAGAGAGAGAGAGAGAGAGAGAGAGATCTAATCCAGTTTTCTCTGGTATCGTTGGTCAGGTGTGTGGACGTGACAGGGGGCGACGGGGCCCAGGGCGGTGGCACAAGACCAGGAGGAATCCTTCTTCAGGAGGAGGCCATGAAGACGATGGTGGCGGGGGTGCAGGGCGCCTCCTACCGCCCCACACTCCCCCCGGAGATTGCCACAGACGCTGCCATCTATGTTGCCGTAAGTGAGGATGGAACCTCTTTATCTCTTCCCACTCATATCCTCCTCAAAGATGTCACTCATGGATACACCATATCCCTCCATTATGTCCCGACGCCTCCAACTTGAATGAACCATTTTCTCTCATCAAAATCCTCACCCCTCGTCCTCCTCCTCACCCCACGTCCTCCTCCTCACCCCACGCTCTCCTCCTCACTCTACCCTCTCCTCCTCATCCAGATTGTCTTTTCACCCCACAGATACCCTCTGTTTCCCTCCCCACTCCGTCTCTTGCCCTCCCCTAACTCATCCTTCACCCAGGGACCTTCCCTCTTTATCATTCATAACATTACTTGCTCCACCATGCCCATCCTCTCATCCCTGTTAACTCCCTCTATCCTTCACCAGCTCCCCTATGTAACCCTTTTCCACTCTCCCCAGCTTGGGTTAGCTTTTCCTCCTCATCCTTGAACTTCCAGGGTCCTCATCCTGGGTTCTCCCAAGCCTTTCTCTCCCACTTTTACCAATCAAGCTTCCACATTCTCAACTCGCTTCCTTCACCTGCACCCCCCAACCATCCATTTTCCATCCTGCCCTACGCAACCTGTCTTCATCTTCATTTGGGAGCTCATAAAGGGAGCTGGTTGGTTTTCCCTGCTGTATTTTAAGAACTCGTCGTGAGCGCCGCCACCAGAGAGATTGTGAAATATTTTTCACTTTTGTTTCTCCATTTGACCAGATACACATTTTGTACGAAATACAAATATTTTTCATATGATGAAAACTCGGCAATGAATACTAATACTAGACGTTTCTGTTTCACACTCCAACAATAGCAACGTCTGCTTCACACACAAACAATAGCAACTTCTACTTCCCATAGCAACAATAGTAACCTCTGTTTCACACAGTTTGCAACAGCAACCTCTTTTTCACATACTAACAATAGTAGACTCTGGTTTACATACTAAATAGCAGACTCTGCTTTATGCCTTTATGCAGAACAATAGCAACTTTAGTTTTATACATCTCTGCTACACACACTAACATTAGCCACCTCTGCTTCATATATTTGCTGCACCCACTTACATCATTACTGAAATGTAAGGTCATCCTAGACTTATTCGAATTTCTCCTCCCAGGACATATCAAAGGCCATCAGTGAACCAGGAACTTAGAAAATCCTTACAGTAGCGTGTCTTAATGTCCCCGTTACCAGTCCACAGTGGTGTTAAAGTGCTCCAATGTCCCGCGTCCAATCCACAGTGGTGCTAACGTGTCCTAATGTCCCCGTTACTAGACCCATAAGGTGTTCCAGTCTCCTGCATGATATCACTTAATGTTACACAATTTATCAAGACGCGTCTCCGCAGGTCATCGTTGTGTTCTACGCAGCCATCATCCTGCTCCTGGTGGGCACCAACCTTCATCGTCTTCGTCGCCGTCGTCGCAGTCATCTCCAACAACCACATCACCAACAGCAGCACCAGCAAAAGCCCCAACGACAACAAAATCCCCAGAATCAACCTATGGACACCACTACCACAGCGACAAACGTCCTCACTTCCTCGCTATTCACCACGTCTGCGACTCCCTCTGCCGCCGCCACCACCACCACCTTACTCACCCACCACGACAGATGGCTTGACCAGGGGGACGCAGCGGTCGTCTGAGTAGGGTTGGGGCGGTGGTGAGTTGGGAGGGGGCGTAGGGAAGGGGAAATGGGTGTAAGACAGAGGATAGGAGGGAGCAGGCCGGGATGCAGTACAGCAGGGAAGGGCTACAGGGACACTGGGGGAGTTAACGGCAGGGAGATTGTGAATAACAGATGGTGGAGACTGAGGGGCGGCTGAGGAGCAGCCAGGGGGAAGAACAGCTGTGGAACATGGCAAATGAGAAGTGAAGAGCACAAAACGTAGACTGGAGGCCGCACAGAGCACAGCTCTATTACCGGGAGATGACGGTAGAGTCCCCACCTGGGGTCCCTCTGAGCAACAGACAGCGCTGGTGTATGTAGTCCAGAGCTGGAGTATAGCGGCTCTAAGTTGATGGTCTTCTCTTGATATAAGGAAAATGTGCTGCTAAGATGTGTGTGTTGGAGTTAAGGAGGGTCTGGTGCAAACGTTTTGTTGGAGATTCCAGTAGAGAATTGTTAACAATAATGTTGAGCCGTAGCTGGGAATGTATGGCAGCGATGTATAGTATGTATGTAGATGATGAATAAGTTACGATACTCTTCCCCGAGACTGTGTGGCCCACAGGGATGCTTGCCAGTAAAAGGTGTCCAGAAGTTATCTTGAGAGATTCGATGAAAAGAACTGAGAGAAAATAAGATGAAGCGGTTTGCTGTACGTACAAGATTATCTTTCAAGGATTCAGTGTCAGGTTACCACGTAATACGATAGTGATTTGTCGCACGCAAAAAGTTGAGGCGACATTTGCTCTCCATTCAACCTGAATTTGCAGCGATAACATATGGTGGCCCTGTAGACCTTGTTTTGTAAGGCAGGCGTAATGGGACAGGTTTCATGTGTCAGGAGCCACCAGTACTGCTGAGCCAACTACTTTAAGGACAGAGAGTCGTAACTTTGCGTCATGCCTCATGGAAACAAATATGACTGCAGAGGACAAGAGACGTCGGACTAAAATACGAGAAAAGATAGAATAAAGAAGACAAAAGTGAAGAGTATGATGATAAAGAAAAAAGAAAAGGAAAAGAATAAAGAGAAGACAAGTCAAACGATCATAAAGAGCATCAGGAAAAAGAAAGAAATAAGTGGAATAAACGTAGGTGTCCTCCAGTGCCTGCAAGGAAACAAGATACGTATGATGACGAGGAATATGAAGTCTGGTGGAGCCTTACAGTAAGTCGCTAAAGGTATCGATATCTGCGATCACAAGACCTGGCTGGTCTTGTTAGTGTGTAGCGTCTAAGATTCATGTTGTCGTGCAGTGGATAGTGAGGCTTAACACTGACCTTTGCCTTGTACTGAATTATTCAAGAAACCTAAAGTGCAAGTGGTAAACCAGGAAATCCACTGTTTCAAAAAGGAAGAAGTGAAAAACCAAACAGTGGAATGAAGGAACAGTGATTTCCATTACAAACAGTGACACTAACGGTGAAGTTTTGTTAAGATTAACGTAAAGTTTAAGCGGTGATAATGACAGTGAATTTTTATGTTAGGAAACATTTTAAGTAGTGCTCCTCGCTCTGAATCGCTGCAAACAATGGTCAACATTGGCAGTGATGTGTTTGTGTTGCGGCCAAAACCAGGTGCTGTCAGCGCTTGTTTGAGCTAGAGACGTAAATGGCTTGCCAAAGAATGTGAGGAAGTACAAATTAGAGTTGAGGTTCCGGCGATCGTGTGACAATAAAGTATGGATTTATAATGGTAAGTTGGGTCTCTTGCTGCATCCAGCCATGTATGGGGTCTCTTAAAGCTTATTCAGCAGTATTTAGGGATTACTGTGGTATTTACTAATTAAGGATAAAGTAGCATTTGTCAAGTGTAATGTGTGAACTTTTGAAAATGATCATGTAAAGAAAGAAGTCAGGAACACAGTTACGGCTGTTCACAGCTGAAAGCAGAAGTCTCTCCAGGGAGATGGATGTCTAGACGAAGCACAAGAGAGAATTAGATCAGTCATTGTATGTTGAATTCTTGTAATAATGTAGAGTGTTCCTGAAAATCACGAGAAACTAAATTTCAAATATACCAATAGTAAATCTATTGACAAAAATATGGCAAGCAATAAATATCACCATTTCTTTTATCTGAAAAAAAATGATACTTGACAGAACAGTGTCGTTGGTCACATCTGTTAATTAGTTTGATATATTCGTTAGTGACTTTATCTGGGCGACGTGTTGCATGGTGCGTGTCAGAGAGAGTGACACGTCAACTGACGCTGGCTAACATTACAAAGTTTTCAACACAAAAATATGACGTTTTGGGGTTGACAATAATCGTTACTGAAGGTTGTATGAATCTGTTATAATGATGAAGGATACATTGATCTTTGTTGTGCGTCAGAGAGGAAGAAACATGTGTACTTTCATGAGGGAGAAGACGTGCCTGCAGGAGGCAGTTCCCCGACCTTCACTGCAAATGAACTTTGTGGACAAGAAATTTCATGATCATTAACGTCTGGCCAGCCGGGACACAGCTGGGGTCTGCCCTGCCCGGGGAAGAAAGTTATTATATTGTCTTTGTGCGTGTGTGTGTGTGTGTGTGTGTCTTGGTCCGTACACATGAGTCTGCTAAAGAACGCATTTGTCTACCATGAAGGACAACAACATGTTAAACAAGAAAAGAGAGTTGGAAATCGATATCTTTTTTTTCCAGGTATGTTATCGCCTTCGGAGGGACTGAGGTCAGGCGTAAGCGTCTCCACGGATGACTGTATTGCGTGAGTGTGACTCAGGAGAGTGAGAGGGAGGGCATGTGGAAACCTAAGTGTTACTGAGTGTGTGTGTCAGGCAGGAGGAGGAGGCGGAGGTGCAGAGATGCGGCGGGGTGAGTCCTGGACGGTGCTGGCGAGGAGGACGGGAAGGGGAGGGGAACAGCCGAGGAAACTTTGAGGCGAGATTTTGTGTGACTATTTCAGATTCCTGACAAAGTAAAAAGAATCGATTCTAGATTAAGTGAGGAATACTGAAGAAATGAAATCGAACATATCGTACGGTGGAAGGCTTGAGGGTGACTGGAGAGGCGGGAGGGAGGCGACGCCCCTCACAAGCAGCCATGGGAGGGGTAGGTCGTGGCAGGCCGCTCACACGAGTCTCTACACCAGACGTAATATTTTTGTATCGTGTTGCCATGTTGGTAGCACCTCTGTAGACTCTTTTAATATCAGTAATTTCTCTTATGTATAATAAACATACATCATTTTTCTAGCTACTGTCATGGGGAAAAAGAGTGTTCAGCATATTGTAAGGTCCTCAGCAGTGTGGTTTCACCAAAGGATGTGCACGAGTCATTCAGGCTGGTGGATCAGTGTTCCACATATAACTACTGAGGAGCAACACACACTAATACTTACATCCATTTCAACTGAAGCGAACCAAACACTACGTGAGCAACACAGTTACCAAAGAACAAATGTCCCACATGTGTATAAATGATAAAGCAAAACATATCTTGTGGAGAAAAATATCTAAATAGATTATGATATATTCATGCCTATGTTTTCCTATCCTCACCATACTGTGTGTGACATTCTATGTGTCAATCATTTCTATGTCAGTAATGATCACGTACCACCGATGGAGCTGTGTATCTGACGTAAATAATTATGCGAGAGATGATCGTGATGGTGTAGGTCTGGTAGGAATGTGAGCATCTTCACTAGCCAGAATTATGTTCAGCTTCTCCCTGACAACTACAGATGAGGATCTGACTCTTGTTACAGTAAGATGAATTACCCATCACACTGGGGAGCTCTGAGGAAAACGTTCTGACAACTACTGACGTCATCCAGGATAGAGGTTTGCAAGGTGTGTGGCAAGTTGTGGCAAACTGGGTGCCATATATATATATATATATATATATATATATATATATATATATATATATATATATATATATATATATATATATATATATATATATATATATATATATATATATATATATATATATATATATATATATATATATATATATATATATATATATATATATATATATATATATGCGTAAATGTGAAAAGTGAACAATATAATGAAAGAAGGAATCTGAGGTAAGGTTAGTTATATTACGTTGGAATGATAGAAACTTTCTTAATGGTGTGATAACTCAGACTTACGTATGTAGGCCGCAGCACCAGGTAACATATACCCTGACTCTTCCATGACTCGTGCAGTTCTGTACAATGAACAGTAAGACGCCTCAATAGCCGTCCAGTTACATATAAAGCGACCCGGGAAATTACATGACACAGTGCAAACATAGCCATAAACATCAACAGAAATAATGATGCAAATACGACAAGATGACAATAGGAGGGTGTGAGGCACGGCAGGAGGCACATGAAGACATCAGAGGACACGAGAAGACAGCTTGAAGATACAAGGAGACAGCAGGAGGGGAAGATTATACGGTACAAGGCCTGAGCACACGAGAAGACAACAAAAGACAAGAAGACAACATGATAACCAACGAGAAAAATAGCTTTTAACCACGTTAGATGTGACTCAATATAGTGAAGCATTTTTGGCGATGAAACAAATGGGTTTAATACCTGTTACAGGAGATGTTACAGATACAGCAAGATACAAACGTACAGGTATTCTACACAGCGATAGACTCTACACTGGTGACCACGGTTGAGGTGTCACTAACTAATAAACTTACACTATATTCTCGATGGTTCTTTTATGAAATTATAGACTCAAGGTTTATTCTATATATCAGCAACAACAGGAAAGATTTATAATCTCCAAAAGTAATATGAAAAGGAAAAAACATGAAGGATGCAAGTTAGATGAGGAACGGCTGGCTTGTGTGGCTAGTGTGTGGAGCCTGGCTGGCTGGTGTGAGGACGAGCGCGGGCACAAATAGTCTACGGTGGAGGATTGCCAGGTTTCACTTACACGTCTCCGGCTGACCAACTACTGCTCCGTATGTATGTAGTTTTATGGCATCTGTTCGTCTGTATGTCTGTCTGTCTGTCTGTCTCTCTCTCTCTCTCTCTCTCTCTCTCTCTCTCTCTCTCTCTCTCTCTCTCTCTCTCTCTCTCTCTCTCTCTCTCTCTCTCTTTGAGAATGGTATCAGACAATGTAGTGCAGATGACACGTGAGCAAGTAACACAGTAGGATCAGAGCACAAAGCAAGATAGAAAAAAGTTATTATATTTAGGAATGGGCCGGTGAGAAATGATGGACTTAAATGAAGAAAAGTTTGAGCCAATAAATCATGGAGGTATGACCAATATATGGGTGACGTCATACCAGGACCCAACAGGGAGAGACAGATATTGAAGCAAGTGTGATGATGTAAGAACCATGATGTAGGAGATGTTTGATGTGAAGGAGCAAAATTGTATAACAGAACTTTCAAGAGACGTGATACTTAGTATGATAACAAGAACGCTCACAGAGATATAGAGAATGCGGGTATATGCTGGGAAAATCTCGTCGTACGTTGTCGTACACACACACACACACACACACACACACACACACACACCTACACTCAGTATTGTCCGCTGATATAAACATGACACCCACAGTGCAGATGCACCGTGACCGGTCCAGGAGAGTCGGTCATAACACATTCAGCAACACTGTCATACAGTCCCCCCTCCCCCCCTACCCCCTCCTCCCAGCCTCAGAGCCTCTCTCTGCTTTGAACAATCAGCACCAACTACCCACTCACCTAATGGTGGCTGGCCAGGTTCCTGTCCAACACAGTTAATGATAGCCAGCCATCCAACGGCTGTGGTCGGCCACATCAGGATGACGGTTCAATCAATCGCGTAGCCACAGCGAGAGGCGTAATTGGCTTACCGGATGTACCTGACGAAATCACCAAAAGCTCAGGCTTTCAGTGTGGACACTGAGGTCGCTCGTTCACCTGTTGGCCCTGAAGTCATCCACCTTGACTGTGTCTGTGGATCAGTACAATCCATTTGCTCTTTCTCTTTGTTGTTCTGAGCTAAAGATAGTTCATACTAAATGGTTTAATGGTTCTAGCAAAGCCTCATGTGTTTACTAACACCTCTGATCAATATTTGCTTCCATTAGTAACTGACTGGTGTGTCTGAGTTAATGATTAATCTGAGAAAAAAAATTGGGGTTTGCTTTACTTACAATTATAATGATAGAAATGTATCAGTCCCTCTTTACTAGTTATTAAGTAAGCATTGTTATTCATACAGACTCAGACAGACACACATATAGAGACTATAAATGTTCACACGTATACAAGCGCACACACCCAAAACTACTACACTTGCTACATTTGGGGGCACAGCGAGACTCCAAGTGGTAATGAGTATCAGTTTCCACTGTAGAACAGCGTTGGTACATATGCTGGGAATGTAGAATGGTACAGCAATTCAATTTCGCGACATGTGGAGCTACGCTGTAGCCTAAAACGGTACAGTATACTGCGGTAGATAGCAGAGTATAACGCAATAATGCTAGAGCATAATGCAATGATTTTAGATAATACATTGAATTCTAAGTGCGCACTGTGTAGTGTAATACGTGGCATGTAGTGCAGACCGCAGTGTAGTGGAGAACATTAAGGAACTGTAGAGACATATGGCAAACCAAACAATTAAGGAACTCTCTCTCTGGAAGC
Source organism: Panulirus ornatus (assembly GCF_036320965.1). NCBI lineage: Eukaryota > Metazoa > Arthropoda > Malacostraca > Decapoda > Palinuridae > Panulirus > Panulirus ornatus. Next base: position 3,000,925 of record NC_092286.1, read on the forward strand.
ACAAATGTAAGCAACCTGCCGTTGCTTACATTTGTGCTTCCTGAGAGAGAGAGAGAGAGAGAGAGAGAGAGAGAGAGAGAGAGAGAGAGAGAGAGGGAGAGAGAGAGAGAGAGAGAGAGAGAGAGAGAGAGAGAGAGAGAGAGAGAGAGAGAGAGAGAGAGAGAGAGAGAGAGAGAGAGAGAGAGAGAGAGAGAGAGAGAGAGAGAGAGAGAGAGAGAGAGAGAGAGAGAGAGAGAGAGAGAGAGAGAGAGAGAGAGAGAGAGAGAGAGAGAGAGAGAGAGAGAGAGAGAGAGAGAGAGAGAGAGAGAGAGAGAGAGAGAGAGAGAGAGAGAGAGAGAGAGAGAGAGAGAGTTTTGGCTCTCTTGTCAATAACATTAAGGAAAACCATCGTGAGGCTTAAAGAAGTCCTGGTCAGGTCTTGGGGCTACTGCTCGACCTAGTCAGGTCTCCAGTGGTCAGGTAGGAGAGTCAAGTCATGGAGTCACAGAGCAATCCAGTGATGTCTTCAAGTACCAGTGGGGTCAAGACACCATCAACTACTATAGTCAGGTTTCCGGTGGTCAGTCAGGGGAGTCAGGTCCACATCACCTCCCTCATGTACTAACGCTCAGAGTTTCATTTGATTCATCGTGTGTTCAGACATCCTCCTGACACTATGTTTGTCTCCCTCAACTGGATTTCTGTAGACTCGTTCTTCAGCTGTATATGTTGCCGAAGAATAAAACCCGAACACGTCAACATCATGACGGCTCTTGGTAAATCAAATTTGTTAGGAGAAAGTTCCTGGCATCTCTTATACAGCAAGATTTTGCGAAGTGATTTTACCACTTGTGGACACGAGCTAGCATCCCGCGCTGCCATGTCTGATATCAGATTTAGCAGAAGAAATGAATTTCTTGCTCAGAACCTTCCAGCTGGCAGCGAAAAGTCAAGATTTTCAGGTGAGCAGCTGAATATAGTGGGACATGAGCGAACCCCTCCAGTATCGAGGTTTATCCACACATGAAAAAAATCTGGAAAAACATGACTTAAATCTGGGGAACAACCGGACGAGAGATGCCGTCATGAAATTCACAGTCGAGGAATTTCAGCTTTTGCTCGAGGAAGACGAACAATTTGTGTCGGCCAGCAGCATGACCTCCTCCTCCGTGTCCCTCATGTATGGTTCATACATCATATGCTTACGTGTAGATGCAGTATATTCATGTGAAGTTCAGCACTACATAACGATATACCGTCCTCACATCCCTGTACACAACTAAGGAAGCAAAGAAGGAACGAGACATGTGTTGTGCTGGACACTTACATACTACCTATGAGCCAGGCTGGGCAGTCTCCAAGGAGACAGTAAGACAACAGTGGACCATTCTCTACATATTCAATGACAAATTACCTACGACAGAAACAAACAAACAAACCTTTCAGGAAACTACAAATAATAACACCAATATCTTATATACTCTTCTGGTAAAAGATTTAATATGTGTGTGTAAAACCTTTCATTACTGAAGAGATAGTTTCATATAATTTTGCTGCATTTTCCACTCAGCTGCACCTTCCATTTCCCTGTGTCATGAGTAAATGATTTTGAAAATCCAAGTACGTTTACCACCGCATCCATTACTCCAGCGTGCAGCTCTTTATCTAAAGGTAGAGTAAGACCTTAAGCCTCTTAAGTTCGGTAGAAAATACCCCATGAAATAACAACTAAAGTTTCTGTCTGTCTGTCTGTCTGTCCCTCTCTCTCTCTCTCTCTCTCTCTCTCTCTCTCTCTCTCTCTCTCTCTCTCTCTCTCTGGGAGCACAAATGTAAGCAACGGCAGGTTCAGTCTAACGCTGTAACCTTTAAGATTATTGCGATGATGTCTCGAGAACGGCACAAACAGTAAACAGACCGTTATGTAAACAGATAAAATTACTCACGCGTCTTGCCTTCCTCGCTTACTGTCTGGGTACACCGTTGCAGAACTCTACCTACATATATGTACGTTTGACTGTTTCACAAGTGTGGTAATGTTGTCACGTAAATATATATATATATATATATATATATATATATATATATATATATATATATATATATATATATATATATATATATATATATATATATATATATATATATATATATATATATATATATATATATATATATATATATATATATATATATATATATGTGTGTGTGTGTGTGTGTGTGTGTGTTTGGCTGAATATGTATGTCTTTCTTGTACTGACCACTGAACGCCGGCATTCACACTATACATATGACTCTTGATACATGCACTGTACACCTGACTCCTGTCTGTGCCTCACAACTCTGGCTTCATATTCTTCGTTGTTTTTTCTTACTGCATTGATCAATAATGGTTTTGTAGTGGGATGCAGAATGTATTGCATACATTTCTGTCATACATCTTCGTGAGTAGAGTCAGGCTGGCCACGTACGATAATCCCCAACCTCCCAGCTGGCTGCAGTGTGGAGCTGGAGGGGAAACTGGATAATTTAGGACAAAAATCAGATAAAACTTGAGTCTGGAGGGGAAAATTCCCGGACACGTCCCAGGAAAGTGGGTCGTCCCGCTCTACCCAAGCAGCCACCCCAGCAGCCACCCCAGCAGCCATGACTGTGCTTCTCCAGCAGAATTGCCTCCTTCCCTGGCGTGTAATGTGGTTCCCCAGTAGAAGGGGGTCTCCCCATACCCGTCAGAGCCCCTGGTTATACCCCAACCCTTCCTCTTCGTCAACTGAAAATGGAAACTTCGGCAAAATACTTGTGTTGGTGTTTCTTGGATACCTGAAGGCGTTCCTGCAGCAGGAGGTCTTCCTCTGGTGACCGACTCGGGACGGAAGAATTATAACTTCGGATGATTCCCTCAGTCCAGGAAAATATGGGTGGAAATTTACACCTGTCAGCAGGTGGAGGCGAGCCACCTGCAGTATACACATTTATATCTGCAGAAGTTGGTTATTTCTTCCGGGAGTTAGGACGGCTTCATCTCCACACATTTTCAGAACGAAGGATCAGGAGAGCAATTCTCTGTCAACAGATGCGATCATGTTCCTCTTGATGTGAGTATAAAATGTGATTTACTGTGTTGGATGATGACTAGGGTTATCGTATCTCAGTTAGGTCCAGCACTACCTTGGCACTCTAGCTTCCAGAGTTACTACACTGAGCGTCGGTTCTGTGATCCAATGTAACGCCTCCATCACAATAATCTTCTGTTCCAGCACCTAGCGTCACAGGATGTTACCACTTGTATCACCTGCGTTATCTCGTCCGCTCCAGCATCTCGTAACGCAGAATGTCTCAGTTTATTGATCATTTCAGGGCCAGATGTTAAGTCGTCTACACTGGATGAATGTTCCACCTGCCGTACACCTCAGGAAACTGGCAAGAATAATTTCTCTCGTGTGAGATGTCACCTTAGATCTGTGATATTGTCCTCTTTAACGATGGCCGTTGAAACGCTTCTCTTATCTTGTATGACACATTTACGAAAACCTTCTTGTGGATGATACCGTAATGTTGTGTGTTTGATTTAATCAATCTTCTTGTTTATGCAGTTGCATTACCATTTACTATGCGATACTTTTTTCCGTACATTACCTTTCTTGTTTTGCATCCTTTACCTCCTCTCTCTCCCATACCGTACACTCGCTGTACAACAACTGCACCAAAATTTCTATGAACGGTAAGATGGTATACATATATATAGTCGCACGTAAGACTAATTCTTGCTCCTACACACCTCATTCTATCAGCTTAAAAGAACATATCACGAACAAAGCGATGTATCGTGATGCTCTACGTAAAACTGAGATAAAACTATTGAAATTCACTCAGAACTAATCAAGGGTTTCCAGCATTGGTCACCGTGTTTCAATATGACTGATGTTCTAATTTCATCAGTGAGTCGCACCAGTTCTATCAGTATGTTGCTCTAGCCTATACTAGTATGTTGCACCAGTTCTAGTAGTATGTTGAACCAGTTCTAGTAGTATGTTGAACTAGTTTAGCCAAAATGCTGTTTTGCAATATGGTGTAATATCTGCAGCAAAAAGAGGCAGTGAAGTGAAAACTAGACTTGACGACAGCATGATTACTTAATGGTTCCTGCTGGTGAGGGTACGTCTGCTGACACCTGCTGGCGACGGAGAGATCCTGCTGACACCTCCTAGTGGTGGTACGTCTCTGCTGACACCTGCTGATGCCGACATTTTCCTGCTGTTGTCTGCTGGTGGCTTTGTGTCCCTGCTGGTGCTTCTCCCACCAAACAGCTGATGTTTGCCCCGAGATCCTTGACCAGAGCCACGAGCAGAAAACAGCATTCACCCTCGTCGGGTCAGAGCCAGGCATTAAACCCGTCAATATCCTGCAGCAAGAACTACAACACTAGACACACAATGGAGGCTCCGGGGAATTACAGCGTCTCGTAATATTTCATTGAAAAGTTTCCGTTACAGAAGCAGGCAGCTGATGAAATGAGAGGAGCGTGGAGATGATACGGCCGGAGTGAGAGAGTGAGGAGAGATGAAATATGACCAAACATCACCAAAAGCAAGGCAGATGTGCTGGAAAGAAGGGGCTGAGGAGGGAACCCTTCCCTTCCTGAAGCCTCCTGAGAGGTGGGACGACTTTAGTGTTGTCTCGCACAGCAGCCAGTCCTTGTAACACTTGGGAGTCATCACAACTGGTAGTTATTCCGGGATGGATGTTCATGAAAAGTTCCTCAGCCCACAGAACAAACTGGGGCTCTCACCTGATGGTCATATGATGGAACACTTGTTTTGTGTGTGGTATATGGGGTCCGAGAAGGTCTTGCTGGAGTCCTTATTCAGCGTACCTCAGGATGTTACTTTGCCACCAGCTTCCTGCAGCTACTGTTTCTGTGTCGCTTACCGTGCTGCAGCTGCTCTGCTGCTAGCCTGATGCAGTTGTTGTTATTGTGCCAGCAATGCAGTGTAACTGTTGCCACTTTGACACCTGCCCAATGCAGATACTATTACTTTTTCACGAACCTTGAAAAGTAACGAACACGAGATTATGCCTCCAAACGCCACGTCTTTCGAGCCAACAGATTATTTGATATTGTGTAAGTGATGTACAGATATTCTTTCTATCTGGACCTTCCTAAAGTCTGAGAACCAGAGCAATAGGATGTTGACAATTCTGACAACTCCTCGTATGGCAGTGGATCATCAGAGCAGGAGTTTGAAAATATAACTAGACATAACTCTCATTGTTCCCAGATGTGTTTACAAAGTAGAGATGTGTAAGACCGACTGTAGGATGATGCTCTCTGTAACACTAAGCAAAGAGAGACACTAGGATCCAGTGTGATCACATGGTGGAAGTCTCATGAGCCGTCGACTGACCTGGATATTGTGTGGTGGTGATGAGTTCATGTGTGTGGGGCCCAGGTCTTGTTCCCCAGCATCTTCTACTGTTACTGACAAGAATATCCGCAACTGTGTCTTGGGCGGACAGTGATTATTTCGCTGTTATAGAAGCTTCGCTCACTGTACCCGGCTAGACACTACTATATCGGGATGCTGGTACCTCTAAAGCAATGTTACAAGTTGACAGAGTGAACGTGAGGACCATCTTCCTTCATCAAGTCATTGAAGTCTTGGCAACAGTAACCATCACAAGCCACCAGCATTACACTGAACAAGAAGACAGAAATACACACGATACGCCAACTGGAGCAAGTAGCCAGGTTATGCTTCAGTTTGATTATGTAGGAAATAAGGAAGCAGAGAGAAGACATGAGACTAGACCTAGAGCGGAGATATGATCACAGAACCCACACAAGACTCAGTAGTTTTATGGCAACGTAAACTGGGGAGTGGACTTCTCCAGCCAGGAACCAGGGCACCGAGATGGAAAGGTTCCGTGAAATTAAGAATGAAGAAGTAGAAGCCTGGGTAACTTTAACTCATATACAAATCCACGAAAGATGGATGAATAAGAGTAGATTGCACAGCTAGCCACCGTAAGTATAAACTGACTTACATTACTGAGATCGCATCGTAAGTGATTCGAAATAACGAATATTTGGTTCACAAACAAATGAGACGAGACTTGAGAACGTTGTATTACGGGCTGGCTGAGGTAATGACGTCGTTTGTCGCCCTGGAATATAATGATGTGGTTCTCATTATCATCTCTCCGGCTTGATTAATATCCGTGTTCGTCCTGGGAGCGATATATCCTAGTATTCACTCTAACGGTTTTTGACAACTGTATAAAGGTATTGAGGGACGAGGCTCGAGGGATTCAGCCCAAGTGAAGCCAAGATAATCAAGATGACCCGCTCACTGCCCTCGCTAGGTAGTATGGATGTTGGATCATCTTACCAGCATCTGTATTGTTACACATAATTCTCACAACACTGGTTAACGTATCATCGTTACAGCTTACAGTTACTCCGCCTTCATAAGAGTATTTGACTGTATTGTACAGTGAAAATATGTGATGCGACTTACGAAATAGCCAGATCGGAGACGGATTATATTTCCTAAGTAACATAGTTCTATGGAGGTTGAGAAATGACCAGAAAACAGGGTTCTTTTATTGTCTTGAGACACAAAGAGGTTTACTCCATACTATATGTATATGTATATGTATATGTATATGTGCAAGTCTCTCTACAGTGCCAGCCTGGCCTGCTCCTTGTATGGTCGTAGCAACAGCAACAGCAGCAGCAGCAGCAGTAGAGACGAAAGCAGCAGCAACATGCGTCGCAGTAGTGATGGTAGCAACAGCAATAAAAGCAGAAATATTAGCTGTAGTGAAAACAGAAATAGTAATAGCAGCTGCAGGAACAGAGACAACAGTAGCAGCTGCTATTAAGAAGTAGCAACGGCGGTAGAGTATTACAACAGGAGCAGCAGCAACAGCAAAGTAGCATCAATAGCAGGAAGATGAGGAGGAGGAGGTGGAGGAGGTGCTCAGCTGTTGCCGCTATATATTACACGGCTGGAGAGGCGTTAGCCCGGCCACAGATATTGTGAGTCATCTCTCTCTCTCTCTCTCACTGTTTGTCTCCACATCACTTAACCAAGCAGCAGCAGCGGAAGATGAGGAATGACGGCACAAGAAAAGCATTAAGCTGGCGAGCCTCCTGCTGTTGATGAAATGTCCGCCAGCGTGTTGTCTCATAAAACATGCGCCGGTATGTTGTCTCATAAAACATGCACCGGTATGTTGTCTCATAAAACATGCACCGGTATGTTGCAACTCCTCCCAGCCCACCCCCAGAAACGCCCTTCCACGCCCATCAACATCCTCTTTACCGCTACGAAGTCCCTCCTATCCCAGCAAACATACTACCCTTATGAGCCCCATTTTGCCATCACACTTCTCCGTCTTCTGTTCTCATTCTTACTTTCTACTTTATGACTGGGAAGGTGTGGCTTCCTCTGTCTTGGTCTATATCTACTCTTGATGCTCCACTGGGCTCTGTCTCCTCCTAAGAGTCAGGGGGTGACTCGTCCTCTCGCTCTTCACCACGATCTCATAAAGCCATCTCGTCATATCGAAGTCATATCATTTTTCACCTGGCCCTCTAAAGCCACGAGTGAAATCCTTCGTATTATGCCTCAACCACATCCCTAGTTCCTCCCAAACCTATCGCAGGTATCATTTTTCTAGATACTGAAAACTATACTCTCATATATGGCATCCCACCTCAACCCCATTTTCCTATACTCGTCTCCCTCCCCATTCTCTAAAATTGAAGGTAATACATTTGTCCTGTTTCTCCTCTCCTTCCACCCCAGGTATCTCCTCTCACCCTTCTACACTATGGGTAATATTTTCTGCGTATTTCCCTAACTGCTCCCTCACTCGCTTTTCATAAACTGCCTCATGTTCGTTCGATCACTTCAAAGTTTCCCAGAGGCTTGACTACCTCAGACATCAGCAACTAAATACTGAAAAGCAATCAATTGAAAGATAATCGTGAATAGATAGAGATACCGTTCCTCCAGCCTCCTACTAGTGTGGAAAGACCTCTCATATTGTCCCTCCCAACCAACGGTATACAGCGACTCTGGAGTACCATCTTCGGCAAAGAACTGTGGCTGGGGATGGTGTAATATGAGTAGGAAATATTAGCTTCAAGAGACAGCTGCTGTCGTGAGGGGGTCTGAGGAGGGATATGCTGGAAAGGTTTTGGGGGATAATGGGATAGAAAGGTTTGAGGTAGGATAGGACGGGAAGGTGTGAGAGCTGATGGGATGGAGAGGCCTGAGGGATGAAGGAATCATCAGTCAGGAAGAAACCAAAACTTGATCTTTCTACCAGCTGGACAATCCCGAGCCAAACCACCCATCACCAGCTGTACAATCCCGAGCCAGACCACCCATCACCAGCTGTACATGCTCCAGACTGGCCTTCCACTACCAGCTGTTCATACCCTAGGCAGGCTACCCATTACAAGATATTCAAGCCCTAGACAAGAATTTATCTGGGAAGATAAGTACACGAGGGGTATAGGAAGTATCAAAAATCCAAATAGAAAAAAGAAGTGTAAAAAGAGAGAGACCTGATGAACAAGCATACAGCAGCCAACAGGAAAATCCAGTGTAAACTGGACCGTTCATGCACTGGACATCTTTCAACCCACGACAAGGTAGTGTACACTGGGTTGAAGTTGAAGTAGATCTTTAGAGATCGTTGCCATGATTAATCAAACAGTACTCACGGCTTGACTGTCTAGTAATGTAGTCTACATAGTAATGTAGTCAACATAGGCTTTGTAAATGTCTAGTAATGTAGTTTACATAGGGTTTGTAAACATTTGAAATTACAACCATCAGGGATCATACACAAAAGCAACAGTTAACTTAGATATCAGGAAAGTAGAATAAGGCAATCAACTGGTGGTCACTGTAGAGCAAACCTCTTGACTCGTAGTTTCCCGAAGTCGAACTTATTCGGACTCATCTCCACAAAATGTAGTCGTCCACCACCAAACCGTCGTCGAGACTGAACAGATTGTGACAGACCCAACCTGGTCCAATATAGGATCCTCATCCTTCTGGGTCACAGAGGCCCACCTCCGCCTACCACCTCACCATCACCAACAAATGAAATCTCAACAAAAGGTTGTAGCTCTCGCCTGCGGTGCTTGGAGCTGTTCTGGTCTGTCCACCTCCCCTCTCCTTAGGTATCAGCTCTAGTTAGACAACTGCACATTTGCAACACGTCATTAACCAATACAAATTATGATCTTTAAGGACATAACAAGCTTTTATAGCCCCGCTGTAACTACCTAATCAGCAGTTTCCTGTTACCTCCCTGATAAACTACCAAAGTGTCTTTACTCTTTCTATGTGGTACAGTTCTATTTACTTTTCTATTTACTACAGTATATAACATGTATTCTGCATACTATATAGTCCAGTAGGCACTGTTCATATCATGCTCCTCCCACAAGAGACTGTTAAGATATTATTCAACAAAAGGAAGCAACCTTAGCAGGTGGCAACCTTGTGATAACATATCTTTCCCTTTAGAAGGCTGGTTCCTTGTCTTCTATTAAGATACTATCAGTATTTCAACAAGGTCAAGACTTGCTTGTTGCGATATATGTTTTTGGGAAATATTTGTGTGAGAGACACTACGACCATTTAACACAATCACATAATCCCTCTGACCTTTGCCTTCCAGCACAGCAACAACAGTTGGTTACAAGCCGTAACCCAAAACAGAAATCTTTATCATCCTTTCTGAATTTCCTGCCAGTAATTTATTCATGATAACGAAATTCGTATTAGTTCTGGTTTTTCTGATTTTTCCTGGCAGTCTGTATGTCTCCCTCGGTCTGTCTCCGAAGTAACCATGATATTATGTTATAGTATATTTGTTCCACATAATATGTTATCCAGTAAGCATTGCTCACATCAATCTTCCCCACATTACACTACACAGCAAGAGAAAACAATTCAGATAAGTTTTAATGTTCTGACAAGGGATGGAGAGGTGTGAGGGATGGTGGGATGAAGAGTTCTGACGGATGATAGGATGGAGAGGAGCACCAAGATGAGAGCAGGTTATGATGACCTGATATACTGTTTACAGATCAGAACAATCTGAGTAACTGATATCTGGAAACAGATATCAATCGGCAGATTAATAAGGCAGATAGATAAATAATAGGTCGATATACAGATTGCTAGATAGACAGCAGGACACGACAGGAACAATGACTAGGTTTCGCTAAATAGTGATCAGTTTGACAGGATTATGGACAGTTTTTACATTTTACATAGCAAGTGGAGTCGCTAGTGAGTAAATGGTCACGTGGATGGTAGTAGGAGTGTTGAACAGTGAGGGTGAGGCAAGGAACAGCGGGAAGGGTGGCAAGGTAATGGGGAATGGGCGGAAGACAGTGCGAAGGTGACTAGGTCAGTGGAAAGACAGTTGGCAGGAATGGAAAACAATGGAGAGGGACGGTCCTCTGAGGAAGGAGACCAGGCATTATGGAAGGAGCTGAGGATGATGAGTGATGGACTTTGGTCAGAGTTAAGGGTTGAGTTAGGGTGTTTGAGTGAAAGTGGCAGGGTGGGTGAGGGATACTTCCACTGCTTGGCTGTGTTGCTCATATCTCCACTATAAGGGGAATTTATTTCTATCGGTGAGGGTTCAGGCGTAAGCGTCTCCACGGATGATTGTATTGCGTGGGTGCGACTCAGGAGAGTGAGAGGGAGGGCATGTGGAAACCTAAGTGTTACTGAGTGTGTGTGTCAGGCAGGAGGAGGAGGAGGTGTAGAGATGTGGACAATGCCTTCAGACGATAAGGGACAACTGGAGCAAGACGAACAGAAACATGTAAGGGAGGGAGGAGGGCAGTGCGGCGGGGTGAGTCCTGGACGGTGCTGGCGAGAAGGACGGGAAGGGGAGGGGAACATGCTGGACAGATGAACAAACTGGAGAGAACAATAAGTTGATGAGAAGAACAGTTTGGCGAGAGGAACAGCCGGCAACTCTGAGATGAAATTTTGTATTGATCAGGAAAATGTCTGTTGTCATTCCTGAGCTGCATAAAGGTGCCTGGTTCCCTAATACTGGGAGGAAATGGTCAACAAGAGTGAGTAGAGAGGGG